>NC_137901.1:73199905-73888494 GCF_963455335.1 Martes martes | reverse complement strand
AGCAATATTAGCAAATGTGGGTTCTTAATCTCTATTGCTAGAGAATGCCAAGGGTCTAGGAAACATCCCCTTTACTGGCCAAGCTGTCCGTCAGCTTTTTGAACTGACAGTGAGGGCGATGACAGGACCCTATTAAGATTAAAAAAAACAACAACAACAAAACAAACAACCTAACCGTGTTATGAAATTTCAGATGGTAGTTTGCTGTCAGGTTATCCCTGGGTTTTAGCTGTTTTGGAAATGGTTTTTCTGAGGATTTTCTATCTTATTCTTGATTTTTGTTAGTATTTCTACTTCAGGTCAAAGTCACAACTCTGAAGGGTAGTGATACGCTCTGAGGTGGTTATTAGGGTTTGTTTGAAATCTACCACTAAAAACTCTGTCGCCTATGCAGTAAATTTTGCCGTGGGTTGCACATTCTCGTCAAGGCTTGCCAGCAGCGGTTTCAGATCAGGGTGGCCTGGGTGCCTGGGGGCTGCAGGCCAGGTGCGGGAGGTTGGACAGGCTTTGTGGGCCATTGTGAGGCGTCGGCTTCTACTCAAAGTGAGCTGGGTCGTGGGAGACTCTGAGCACTGGGCTGGCACACACTTACTGAGGCGTTCACAGAGCAGACGAGCTGCCATGGGAATAGGCCGGGGAGGCAAGGGTGGAAGCAGGAGGTGATTCTGGCATTTGGACGAGTCAGGTAGGTGGAGGTGGTGAGAGGTCACTGAGTTAGAGCCTGGAAGATGGGGTTTATAATGCGGCCCGTTGCGGCACAAAAGCGGGTGTGGGAGGGACTGGGGATTGCGGGGGGACACAGTGTCCTCCAGTTCAGGTAGGGCCGGAGGGTGAAGGAAAGGCTCAGATAGGAGGCTGAGATCAGAGGGCAATGGGTCTGTTCCTGCACCTTGGAATGGAGGGAGCTTGATCTGCACTGGGCCACCTGCTGGGGGCTGCTGCCACACATCCTCTGCATTTTTCCTGATGCTGTCTGGTTGCAGGTGAGCTTAGAGCTTTGTTGCCACACTGATCACTTTCTGCTCCCTGAGGAACAGAGAACATTCTTCAGGTTTGGCTTAAGAGAAAAAGAAATCCCAGCCACGGTGGGGCAGGCTGACTTGTGCTGCTCTCTCAGAGAGACTGTTTTTAACAGTGGAACACTAAGACTCTAGGGCCCCTTTTTAAAGAAACAAAAAAGTTTCTTTTTAAGAAAGGAGCATAGAGGGAGAGAGAGAATCTTAAGCAGGCTCCACGCTCACTGTGGAGCCCGACACAGGGCTCCATCTTACAACCCTGAGGTCATGACCTGAGTGAAAACCAAGAGTCTGAGGCTTAACTGACTGAGTGGCCCAGACGCCCCAGGAAGCAAACATTCTTACCTTGTAAGATACATTTATTCTCCATGGAAAAAAAATTTTTTTTTAATTGAAATTTTCATTGCTCAGAGTGTGGAAGAAAGTATGACTTACAGATGTTGGCCTTCAGAGTTTGCTCTCAGAACCCATTTGCTTGCCATATCGTTTGTGACTATTTAAGACGATTGGAACTTGTTTTGTTCTGTGGCTCCCACGCTCATGCCAGCAAGTGGGTTCAGAGTTGGTGGTCGAAAAGAACTTGAAACAGAATGGCTTTACTGGCAACATGGATTTGGGCCCTCCCTTGTCCCCATTTCTTCTCATTTATGATTTTCAGAATATACCTGATTTCCTCAGGAGATGCCACGTTGCTACTGATTTTTGTTTCTTTGTTTACAGCTAACCATGCCGTATGCTCTTGTTCTTTCTTTAAAAAAAAAATTGTAGAAGTATATGCATACGATGAAACATCCATCTTAAGGATTGAGTTTGACTTTGGACAGAAGTGTACACCCAGGTGACTCCTACCAAAGCCCTTGCAAACGGACCCATTCCATCACTTTAAAGAGTGCGTCCTTGTGCCATTGTATTCAGCTCCCCCCAGCCCCAGGCAGCCCCGGATCTGCTCTGGCCTTTACCAGAAGAACATTTAAACAGACTCCAACCGAGCTCACTCTCTGGTGTCTGGCTTATCGGTCCCGCCAGTGTCCTTCCTTGAGAGTCATCCACACTGTGGCTTGTCCAGGACTTGGTTTCTTTTGTTGCTGAATAGCATGTCATCCTGTGGACTTCACGAACCTCAGTGCTCATGGATATTTGGTGGGAGGTTTCCAGTTTGGGCCCATTAGGAATAAAGCCGCTTGTGGACATTTTTACAGATGCTGTCCTCCTGCTTTGGTAAGTGGCTGGAGAGGAGCTACTGCCCCCCCTCCACCCCAGAGAGAGGTACGCATATTACGATGGTTAATATCATTGAATGAATATTCCCTCTTTATCTTTAGGAGATGTCCTCCTTCATCCTGCTGCTACATTGTTCTGACGTCTGCATTCCCTGTTATTGATATAACCACACCCCCTTTTGGTGTTCCTGTTTGCATGGTCTATCTGGTCTCTCATCTCTGCCTTTTAATTAGAATATCTGTCTAAATATTTACATTTAACGGGAAAATAATTATCAGTAGGGTTAGATTTAAGTCTCACATCTTCCTCTTTGTTCTTCTGTTGCCTTTTTTCTTCTTTTGGATTGAGTGTATTCTAGTATGTTATGTTGCCACTCCTTCGTTTAATTGTTATGTTGTTGGTGTTTCCAGGCACCTTGGATTCCCTGAAATCCTGGTGCTTGGGGCCCCCTCCCAACATCACGGTTCAGAAGGTATCCCTCCCCGCCAAGAGCTGGCCTGTCCTGGAGCCCTCCTCTTTACCTCCCTTCTCCTCCAGACCGTAGGCCCTTTTATGTCTGAAAATAGTGGCTTCTTTCATTTCGTCCCATTTTCTGTTACTGTCTTAGGCCCTGCAGTGTAATTTTATTTTTAAAATGAAATATTTGGCTCTAGGTGGGAGGATGGGTTAATTCTCTGGACCTGAACAACCGGGAATACCCTAGGCGTGTACTACCATTGTTGTGGTTTCACAGAGTGCTGGAGGGTGGTGGTCAGTCTCCGGCTGGCCCGGAGCAGCACAGGCAAACGGGAGAAATAGGAGCCCTGGAAAGGGCTGTTATCAGTACTGTTGGGGGACGCGGACAGCCGCTAGCAAGCTCCTAGGTGCTCAGTGCTCTCCGTCCAGATGTCAGTCTTCAAAATAACTTCCTGGCTTGGCGGTGAAGTGACTCAGCAGGCGTCTTGCAGACCAGCAGGGGCTGAGCTGGAATTGACCTCACAGAGCTGGCATCGGCCCCTCCGCAGTGCCAGCCCTTGGTCACCATGGTGTGCGGACTGGTCTCCCGAGGACATAGGGCGCATCTTGTGAGGTGACCCTGTGTCAGAGCTTCCACGCATGAAGGGGTTGGTTTTTTCCTGACGTTGCCCTTCATTGTCAGGACGAGGCGGTGGATTCACTTCCCACGCGAACAGGTCCCTGAACACCTTCACCATCTCCATCACATGCCGGTTTCTGTTGACGGGAACAACACCGCAGGTGTTCTCTGGATGCCCAGAGTCCCCACCTGTGTCACCTGTGTGGCCCCGTCTGTCCGTGTTCCACGCCGCCCTCTCCTTTCCCATTGCCACCACTACCACTTGAGCTGGGAGCTAGGATGACACCCAGACCCACAGATTTCAAGTCTGACTCTCCTATTTTCACGTTCCTTCCCTTTTCTATCAGAAGGTACTCTGGAGACAGCCTTCATCGGGTCCTGTCTGCGTTCTGCGCCTGCCTTCAGCCCCCACGACGGATGAAGTTGTGCTTGCTGCTGTCATTCACGTTGCCACAGTGGGCTTCAGCCTTTCCCCCTCGTCTTTTGCCCATGGTGCCACCTTCGGTGACCAGCGTTACGCGCTGTCCCCTTACACCTCCCTTTGCGTTCTGTCCCCCTCTGTGGAATGCCTTTGTCTGGTCGGTGCTGTGCTCACAGGTCCACCCGTGGGAGGATCAGCTCAACCCCCCTGATTCCTGACTATAAACCATACATTTTCTGATGTTCTTGCTGTACTCCCCGCATATGGCATGCCTTTGGCACTTGCTGTGGAAAATGTAGTCCTACTGGGTCCCTCTTTTGTGCTGGTTCCCTCACTGGAGTTTAAATTTCTTGAGACCAGAGATCATCCCTGATCTTTGCGACTCTTAGTCATCTAGTTCAGTATTTCACACAGCTGAGGAACTGCCTTTCTGTTTGGTTGGCTTTTTGCCTTAGCGCAAAATTCTCTCAACTGCCATTGCTCTAAAACTCTAACTTGCAGCGTTTGGATAAAGAGTCTATTTGTACATGATGTGGTTGCTTCTCAGTGCTGTGACAGTACCCTGGGGGCTGGGGGGATATGACGGCCCACCGATCATATGCCCAGCGGCCCCTCAGTCCCCTCTACCGTGGCCCCTGTGGGTGTCTGTGCACCGTGGGGCCGGGTGTTTGCCTTGGCCCGCAAGTGGAGCGAGGGCTCAGTCGGGCAGCTGTTGTGAGTCAACGGGTCACAGAGCAGCAGCTGTGCAGCTGTCCCCTCTGTCCCCCTCCTTGTGCACATGGTGGGAGGAGCATTCACTGACGAAGCCAGCGTTGCTTCCCACGGCGACATCCCCGCTTCTGGTAGATGGTCTAAGGCCCCGATGTCACTGCCTGTCAAAAATTAGACATAGTGTGTAACTCTATAAAGCACCTGTGTCATTTAGTTGACAAACGAGTCAGCTGGTTAGAAGGTAAAATAAATTGGGACACAGTAATCACAGATACCATCTCCTTGCTCTACTAAGTGCTCATTTCACGTTCCCTAAATTGCACATTAAGTATGAAAAGCAGCTCCAACCACGAGTTGCTCGGGGTTCTGCCCCCAGTGGGCTGTGGGCCTTCTCGCCCTGGCGGGTTGGTGGCAGCCTGACCATCTGGCGGTCCGCAGTCATGCGTCTGTTCTTCTGAGCCTTGAAGACTTTTGATAACACCTCTGCATGCTTACACAGATATTCAGGGGGGTGGATGTAAGCAGGCAGTATTAGGACATAGGGGTCCCCACCGAGTATCTATCTTGGGTCGGCTTTGGGGATGGGACGAGGACACGAAGGGCTGTCTGGGCTGGCATGGTGGCAGGTGAGTGTCCTCGCGCAGAGGGCTGTGAGACAGGGGAGGGGTCAGAACACTTGCCCAGTGCCTGGCGTGTTGAGGAAGAAGAGGCTCAAAAATCCTCAGACCTGGGGTGCCTGGGTGGCTCAGTACGTTGGGCGGCTGCCTTCGGCTCAGGTCCTGATGCTGGAGTTCCGGGATCAAATCCTTCATCGGGCTCCCTACTCAGTGGGAAGTCTGCTTCTCCCTCTGACCCTTTCTCCCTCTCTCTCATTCTGTCAAATAAATAAATAAAATCTTTTTTTAAAAAAATCCTCAGACCTGGATTTGAGAGCCGAGTTTGAATTTTTTAGGGAACAACTGCCTACTTCTATAAAAAACTATGCCCCCGCAGGCTTTTTGGCATCTTGAAGCTTTCAGCGAACACCAAGTGTTGTGCCAGTGATAAAGACCTGGTTCCAGTGTTCTTTTTGGTGGCCACCGAGCCCGCGGGCACAAGTCCATCTCTCTGCACACCCAAGCCTCCATGGGGCAATCCAGCACCCCTTCCACCCTGTTCCCGAAGGAACTTGTTCTGCCCAGGTCTGAAGTCTCACTTTCCTTATGGCAGCTGGAATTCTGACCTCTAAGCCCCTGGGCGTGCTTTCCCCACCTCTCTCTGGCCTGGTGATCTCTCCACGCCCGGCCTGTTCTTCACTTCTTCCTGAAACTGTGTGTGACTCTGCCACAAACCATACCCCCTTCCCCTTAGTCGTCAACTTATGAAATGTTTATCGAACTGATTAAGACCTGGCCATTGTGCTGGGGATTAGAGAGACAGGTCCATGAGTGCAGGCTATTGCCCTCGTGGGGCCCTCAGGTGTGGGGACAGCTGCTACTTCCGGACACAGGAAGCCAGGTAGCCCCTTCCTGCTGTGGTGCCGGGGGCCTGTCCCAAAGGCTGGAGTCCCAGGTAACAGGCAAGCGCCGGAGGTATTTCCATTAACTCCGGGAAGGTGACGATGAGCCAGAAATGGGCACATAGATCACCCAGCCGGGGCCAGGGACCCGAGAGGTGGATAGCCAGAAGGATTCCTCGGATAGCCGCCATGGACTGGCGAACCCCCATTCAGGAGGGCCCTGCACACCATAAGCAAAAGACCCGTAACCCAGGGTGAAAGTGGACAAAGGTTGTAGAAAGACAGGTCTCTACAAAAGAGAAATAAAAGCCTCTCACCATACAGAAAGACTTCCAGCTTTATTAAAAAGTAAGAGAAATGCAAATGAAGGTTGCCCGGAAATGTTATTCTTTTATCTTTCAAATTGGCGCAAGAGCCAGCAGTGTAGTGGCTGGTTTTGGTGTGGCTGGGGGTGTCAGGTAGGCCAGGTGTCTTGCTGGGGGAGGACAGGTAGGTGCCACGCCCGGGGACCCATGTGGCCCGGTCTGCAGTGTAGCCCTCTGGCTCGGGAGTTTCCGTGCTGAGGAACGTGTCCTACCACTACGCTTGAACACCATGCAGTGACGCATGGAGATGGTTACTTAGGAAGCAGTTTTGTAAGAGCCAAGTGTTTGCAACACCCCAGGTGTTCATTCTGAGGGAGCAAGTTTATAGACCGTGGTGTTCTGTAGGATGGAGCACTGGGCAGCCACAAGGAGGGACCCAGGGGCTCTTCAGGCCTCGGATAGCAAGGTCTCCACGGTGTCGTGTTCTGGAAGCACAGACTGATGCAGGCGGTGTGAAGAATGTGGTGGAAAATAAGGGTTCCTTTCTGTGCCGCCTTTCTGTTGTACTAGAAGGTAAAAGGTGCCTGTAACAGACCCCAGATGTCGGGGGCTCTGCACACACAAAGTTTCTTTCTCATCTGGTAACAGCACAGAGCAGGTGTTGGAGGTTAGCGGGAGGCTGCCTTCCATGTGCTAAGTTCGGCCTGTGGTGTGGCGTGGGTGTCCCTTAGGACCTGCAGTCCTCTGCGCCGAGCTGGGGGATGGAGGGTTAAGAAGTCACATGGATTTCTTAAGCTCCTGGAAGAGATACAAGGACACCAACAGCAGCGGCTAGCTTGGGGGAGATGGTGATGGCGCATGGCGGGCAAGATGGGACACAGGATGGGAAGGGAACTTTTCACTTCATGCCTTTCAGTCCATTTTCCAAACTTGGTGCTGTCTCACCCATTTAGAAAATAAAAACGGATAGTTGCAGTGTAGTGGGATCATGCCTTGAAAGTGATGCAGACCCAGGAACACAGGAACAGAGAAGAGGGATGGCTCTGCCCAGCCTGGGGCAGACACCGGGAGAAGTGTTGGGGAGCAAGTACGTCTGAAGGCATGCGCTGTACTCTGGCCGGGCCAGGGGTGGGGCCACATGTTCCCTGCAGCTGCCATGAGAAGTTCAAGAGCAGGAGAGCTGCGTGTTCAGATGGAGGGCGGCAGCAGCCACAGGGACTGGGAAGGGGCCTGGAGGCTAGGCAGGGAGCCCGGCGAGCTTGGGAGCGGGTATCTGAACGAGGGGATGCCTCTGTCCTCTGCACAGCCAACTGGGCATCAGCTAAAGGAGTGCAGTAAGGCCGTCTGTCCGTTCCTCCAGTGAGATTATAATTGCTTTGAGTAGCTCTTCATTTCACAGAGCATCATGCCAGAAATACTCAGTGGTTGGTTCTCCTTTGTTTTACTTATTTATTTATTTAAAGATTTTATTTATTTATTTGACACACAGAGAGATCACAAGTAGGCAGAGAGGCAGGCAGAGAGAGAGGGGGAAGCAGGCTCCTCACTGAGCAGAGAGCCTGATGCGGGGCTCGATTCCAGGACCCGGGACCCTGAGACCGTGACCTGAGCTGAAGGAAGAGGCTTTAACCCACTGAGGCAGCCAGGTGCCCCGGTAGTCCTTTGTTTTTATGTTTCTGTACGTTAGGAAAGTGCTCAGATCCTAAGTGCACAGCCTCAGGAGTGATCATAAAGTAGATACACATGTATAGACTGGTTGACTCTAACTCTGTTTCTTCCTTGTTAGAATAATGGTTAGACTCAGCATGGACGCCTGCCCTCACACCCACACCCATGCACCCATTCTGTCCTAGCCATGTCTCATCTGTGGTGTGTGTACTCACGCCACAATTTCCATCATGCCAATTTTAACCAGCACTCCTGCAGAAGTCTTTGGGAAATATCTATCCGTTGGCTTACTAAAATAATATTTCTATTTCATTTTCAATTATTTTGAATATCACTTTAATTGTCAGTTTGTTTACTGTGAGATGTGCACAGAACTGTGACAAACGAAAAAATCAACCACAGTCTGGAAAGAATATGAGTGTGGTGACCTTTCATTCTTTTCTATCATTTTATAATAAAATGGTTTTAAAAAAAACTGAAAGCAAGCTAGCTATTAGAAGACTCTAGATAGAGTTTTGTCACGGTATTTTTATGTTTTCCTCTCTATTCCGACTTCCTTTATTTCCTTTTGAGTTGAGAGTCGGTTGCTTAGAACATTCCATGAATTTTTCTCTGGCTACATTCATTTGTGCTTTTGTCTGCTAGATTCTTGATATTCAGGGCCCCAGATCGCTCCATTATCTAAATAAAGGAGTCCATTAATTAATCTACAACTATTTTATTGAACATGTATGTCTTGAATTTACATCAGGGGTGGGATGGATAACTTGGATTTTAGAAGTCCTGACTAGTGACAGTATTCCTAAATTACATTTCATTTATAATTTTCTCCTGTAAACTTTTAAATCAAGAAGTGAAAGTTCCAATGTGATAGAGTCAGATAAAAATAAATATATGGTTTATATGAAATAGATAAATATAGTTAGCTAAAAATTTATTTCAATTTTATTCCTGTTGAAAGAAATGAAAGGGAAAATTTGTTAGGAATTTGGGCTGGTAATATTGAGCCTGGAGGAACATGATACCCTTTGGTAGAGTTTTCAATATCTGTATGCTTTTTTTAAAATTTATGAGTTTGCTTATCTATCATTTATGATTTCATTTTCACTTGTAAAGGGTATTGTGTATCCTGGGTGTGCGAGAGTCGTTGTTGCGACCTCAGTGTTACCAAAAACCTTCGTAATTCTGTTTTTTGCTCCCGTGCCTCTGGGTGTGAATGATTTTCTCTTCCATATAAACTTCTGCTTTATGAAAAAGTCCAATAGACTTTGATGACCAGGTAAGTGACCAGGCATTGGCTTCCAGAAATTCTAGGTTCCTATTTGTGGCCCCTCCTTACAGCCACTGTCCAGGAACGTCTTTTGAGCCTTGTTCTTGGCTCTGTTGTAAGTACTCAGTCTTATTTCTCTCTCTCCTTTCACACCACTCTTTTGGGGGAGGGGGTCAGGTTTATTGAGGTATAAGTTAAATAAAACAAAATTTACCATCCAGAGCATACAGATTTCTGAGTTTTGGCAAGTGCATAAAGTTGTGTAACTTACTACCCAAATGAAGACACAGCGCAGTTCACCACCTCCCCAGATTTCCTAGTGTCCCTTCACTCCCCACCCCCTGCCAGCCGCTGTTCTGGCCTCCGTTCCTGTGCTTACTCTTCCCCAGAATGACCTCAGTGCAGCCACAGAGGCTGTAGGCTTTTGGGTCCTACATGTCCATTTGGAGTGACGCGTTTGGGACGCACTCATGGTGCAGGGTCCGTAGCCGATTCTTGAGTGTCACTGAGCAGGAGCCTGGCCTGTGGCTGCATCACAGTTTGTCCATTCACCAGTTGGAGAACACGTGGGTTATCCCCAGTTTGGGAGAAGTGTCTCTAGGTTAAATATCTGTGATAGGTTTTTTGTGAATATAAGGACGTTTATCCTTCTTTCCTCTTGGGTAAACAGCTAGGAGCGGATTGTTGGGTAGAATGGCAAATGCATGTTTAACGTTAAAGAAATGTTTTCCAAAGGAGGTTGTACCTGTTGTCTTCTGACCTGCAGTCCATGAGAGTTCCAGATGCTTTATATCCTTACCAGCATTGGTGCTGGGTTTTTTTTCCCTTTTTTTTTTTTTTTGGCTCTTCTAATAAATATAACAATATCTTATTGTGGTTTTAATTTGCATTTTCCTACTGACTACTGATGTTGGACATCTCTTCATTGGCTTCTCTTCTTTGGTAAAGTGTGCAAATGTTTTCAGTTTTTTAAAAAAATATCGCATTGTTTGTGTTCTCATTATTGGATTTTGAGAATTCTTTATGCACTTAGGTTATAAGTTTTTTATCAGATACATATTTTGGACATATTTTCTCTGAATCTGTGGCTTGGCTTTGCATTTTTGTAAGCATGACTTGGGAGGAGCAGAAGTAGTAAATTTCAGTTAAGTCCTGTTTGTCAGTTTTTTTCTTTCATAGATCATGTCAGATCGTAGTACTCTATGCTTAACCCAAAATTGCAAAGGTTGTTTTGTGTATGTTTATTTTCCCACAGATTTCATAGTTTGTAGACTTATGTCCAAGTGTCCGATCCATCTTGAATTAATTTTGTAGCAGTCACGCACTTCTGCGCACGCTCAGTAGTTCCAGCGCTATTTGTTTAAAGACCTTTTGTCTCCTCATCGCATTGCCTGTGCACCTTGATCAGAAATCAGCTGACCATGTACACCTCTATTTCTGGGCTCTGTTCTCGTCTACTGACCTGTGTGTTTGTCTTTTTCTCCCAACAATGCCCTGCCTTGATTACTGTGCTTTATAAGAAGTCTGGAGATCAGCTAGCGTAACCCTCTCACTTCATTCTTCTTTTTCAAAAAAAGTCGGGTTGTTTTGTTGCTGTTTTTGTTCCCTTTTTCTTTTTCTTTCTTTCTTTTTTTTTTTTTTTAAAGATTTTATTTACTTATTTGACAGACAGAGACCACAGTAGGCAGAGAGAGAGGGGGAAGCAGACTCCCTGCTGAGCAGAGAGCCAGATGCGGGGCTCCATCTGAGAACTCTGGGATCATGACCTGAGCGGAAGGCAGAGCCTTTAACCTACTGAGCCACCCAGGCGCCCCTGTTCCCTTTTTCATACAAATTTTAGAACCAGTTTATTGATTCCTATAAAAACTCCTACTGGGGTTTTGACTGGGATTGTATTGAATCTATAGATTGGTATAAGGAAAGTTGACATCTCAACAATATTGTCTTCCGATCTATGAATATGCTATCTCTTCTCCTTTATTTGGATCCTCATCAGTATTGTTCATGAGTATTTTATAACTTTCAGCATACAAATTTGTACATATTTACTTAGATTCCTTCTCAACACATTCTGTTTTTTAGTGTTACCATAAATTTATATTGTGTGTAATTGTAAATTTCCCATTATTTGTTGCTAGTATGTAGAAGTATTCTACCAATAGTTGGTATACAGTAAATTTATGGATAAATCTGTTTAATTAGTTGAATTCTCAAATTATAATTTAGGGTTCTTTTGATTCCATTATCTCTCAGAAAAGATTATTATTTCAAGGCAGTATTTTAAATAGTTATTCCTTACGTTGTATTTGAATGCCTCTTGACTAAATTCTGAAACTTTAAACTTTATTCATTAAAAAATAATTTGATTGTTAGGGCCTTTTGTTTTTCTGCACAGCAGAATTCTGGCAAGCATTCATGACCTTGGTTGATTTTACTTTTGTTCTTGGATCATCATATTACTGACTTCTTTTCCTGTCCGGGTGCTCTTACAGGCTTTTCTAACTAGCCACTAGTCAGCTTGCTCTGTTGGATTTTCGTCTTCTCTTTGACTTTGTCATTACTAGTTACCTTTATGTGTTCTTCACCATTCATTCCATGCCTTTATAATGTGATTAGTTTCATTTTATCTAGAGTAATAGAATCCCAGAGTTGAAGAAATATGGAGATTAACTAATCCAAGGCCTTGTCCTTTTAAACCTGAATAAAAGCCCTCCCGATAGAGACCCCGCACCTGCTCGTTAATTTGTTCACATGGAAGGTTAAGCTGTGAGGTCTGGTGTGTTTCGCTTCCAGTCCTGGTTTGTATACAATCTAGTGTGGTCAGTAGGGCTACCTCATGCTACGTGTTGTGATATTGGATGACAAGTTATAAGGAAATTGCTTTGAGGTGCTTCAAGGGAATTTGAAGGAAATTTCCAAAAACATGGGAGTTGATATGCCTGCCTGCACAGTGTGGTTTATTCTGAAGACATAAAGAAATGCAGTACATGAAGTGATAGTCTTCACACCATTAGGGAAAAATATTTTAGAGAACTCTTGGAACATGGAGCTCTAATTTGCTACGTTAAACCACCTTTTTTCCCCTCTCTCTGAATTAAGTTTAATGATAGTGGCGCTTATAATAAGCATTGCTCTGTTTCAATTATATTAGCTTTCCCATTGTATTGTGTTTTTCAAGGAACCTGTAGCTTTTAGGTGACAGGAAATTGCTAATTATGAAAGGAATCAATCTTTGAAAAGCCAGGTTTATAACAATAATTTCTATTATGAGTCACATAAAAATTTTAATTGTTAAAAGGCCAAATTTCAGTTGTTTTTCTTTAGCATAACTTCCTTTTCCAATAAATGTATAGAATTTCAGTCATGTTATTTTTATGAATTTACCTTTTTTCTTGTAACTCTTTGTTTTTACCTACATTTAAGTATTGTATTTTACTATAACTTCAAACTTAAAAACTCAAAAGAACAGTTCAAAGAACTCTTATGTACCCCTTAAATGGCTTCACTGTCATATATATTCTGCTACATTTGCTTTATCATTCTGTCTTTTGTGGTTCTTTTTGAACTACACGGGAGTAATTTACCTCATACCTCAGTCTGCGTGTGTTGAGGATGAGGTCATTCATCCCCTTAGATAACTACAGTACGATGTTCACCATCAGGAAATTGAACACCAGGGCGATACTGTCATCTAATCCGCAGACTAGATCCAGAGTCTAACAGTTACCCCAGAATGTCCATCTTGGCTTTTATTTTTCCCAGTCTGGGATCTGGTCGGGGGTCACGCTTGCATTTTGTTGTCACTACGTGTTCAGGCTCCTTTAATCTGGCCAAGTTCCTTAGCCTTCTTTGGGTTTTTTGACTTTAGTATTTCTAAAGGGTATGGGCCAATTTTGTAAAATGGCCCTTTGTTTTGCTTTGTTTACTGTCCCATAGCAATTGGGTTTGGAGTATGCATTTTGTCGGGAAGACCTCCGATGACATATGCTGTCTGCAGTGCGTGTGATACTGTTCCATCCTGGTGCTAGGTGAGGTCAGTTTTGATCCCTTGCCTAATGTGAGTGTGTACAAGGGTTCTCCACTGTGGAGTTACAGGCTTTCCCTGTAAGTAGTAGTTTATGGGAAATCGCTTTTGAGACTATGTGAGTATTCTCATCAAACTTTTATTACCTTCTGTTTTAGCACCCATTGACTTTTGAGATCCATTATTACTTTTACAGTTTTTGGTTGGCATTTGTCTCTAAGAGCTTTCCCTCCCGCCTTCCCTCCTTTTCCTTCCTTCCTTCCCCATCTCTTCCCTTCCCTTTCTCCCTTCCTTATTCCCTTTCTTTCTTTCCTATCCACCCCCCCCCCCAACCCCAGGATGTCTATCAGTATGGGCCCTTGGATCCTTTGTTTAGCCTGTGGTTGAATCCATTACTATATTGTTTGTTTCGATATCCTAGTTGCTGTAGTTTTGCTAGTGGGAGCCTCTTCAAGCTGATTCCTGTGTCCTGTTGATATGTCCCCATCATCCTTTGAGCCTTTCTTACTGTCTTACTATCTAGGAAAATAAGATATCTGGAGCTCAACTTGGTATTCACTGCCCCTGCCCTGGAATCAAGTAGCTTTTCTTCAAGGGTCGCTAGTTCCTTTTAATAGAGAATGATGTTGAGAATCCCTAACGCGGGCACTAGACGTGTTCATTGCCTCTAGGTCTTCTCAGAAAGAGCAAGGGTGGGTGTGTGTGTGTGTGTGTGTGTGTGTGTTTACATCTGTTTGTCTTTCTGGTAAAAACAGTGAGCTCAAATGGATACCCCATTCTAATCCATTACTACAGTATCCTTTCTGTTTTTTTCTCCGTTTTACCTCTTTTTCAGGAAGGCTCCTGTTATGCTCAATGTAGTTGCTCATTTGTATAAGCCTAGAATGCACCATGAGTAGTTTCAGAACTGCCAACTCATGTTGCTAGGAAATACAGACCTACTTGCTTAGAGTTAATATTGTTTAAAAGTAAATTTCCTTGTACTAGTGTTCACAATTCCATTTTGATAAATGTGCAAGCCCACATCTCTATCAAGCTACAGAATATTTTGTCCCCAAAAAGTTCCCTTATGCCCTTCCCAGTCAATTTCATGCCCCTTTTCTTCCTTTTTTCAAACTGTAGATTAGTTTTGCCTGTTCTAGAACTTCATACACACAGAATTACAGAGCATATGCTCTTTTGTGTCTGGTGCCTTTGGACAAGCAAAATGCCTGGCATTTACTTATGTTGCTGTATGTTTCGGTATTTTATTGCTGACTAGTAACCCATTGTGTGAAAATATCACTATTTATCCCTCAGTTGATGGACTTTGGATTATTTCAAATAAATTATGAATATACTTGCTATGAAGATTCATGTACACATCTTTTTGGAGCCATATGTTACCACTGGGTAAATACCCTAATAGTGGAGTTGCTGAGTTGTGTGTTACGGGTGTGTTTGACTTTATATGAAACGTTCGGACTATTTTCCTGAATGAGTATACATTCTATAGAATGCTCAAAATCTGTGGTAGTCAGGGGTTCTCCAGAGAAACAGGACCAATAGGGGTGTGTATGTGTGTGTGTGTGTGTGTGTGTGTGTGTGTGTGTGTGTGTGTAGGGAGAAAGATTAATGATAAGGAATTGGTTCCTGTGATTGTAGAGACTGGCAGGTCCAAATCCACAGAGTGGGCTGGCCGGCCCGAGACCCAGGAGAATGGATGGGCAGATAAAGTCTGGAGGCCGTCTGCTGGGAGAATTTCTTCTTCCTCACGGAGGCTGGTCTTTCTTTCCTAGTCAGGACTTCAGCTCATTGAATGATGCCCACCCACAGTGTGGAGAGCAGTCTGCTTACTCAACAGTTCACCAAACAGTTGTATCCCCAAATACCCCCTAAGTTAACCAAAAATTGCCATCACAAGTCCATCTTTTGTCACTTGGCATCTATGCATCTCCTTACACTGTATTTAATTCTCTAATAGAGATAATAAGGTCATACCCCCACCCAATGATGATACGACTACCTGCATATAACCAAAATGTGCTAACCCTTTCCCCAGAGGAGGGTGCAAAATGATAGGGAGTATTCACTCTTCTCCTTGGTATCCTTTATCTTAAACGCCACAATGTAGAGTTAATAACATTTACTATGCTACAAAGTTAGTACACCTTATGTTACTGGGTAAGGGCATAATGAGGGGGGGAAGAAAACAAAGTTACTTGTTTAATACACACATACACACGCAATAAGGAGGAAATACTCATGACAGTTACAGTCGTCGTTTCTGTAACTGATCACACATTATAACTGGTGTTGGTGACTCAGCCTTCATTCCTGAAGGGTCTGGGCCATTAGCAGTCCTGCCTGAATTGTGTTGTTGTAGTTTTCCGTTGACATTAATGACAGGGCATGGTCATATTAAGAGAGGGGATCTCCTGTATTCCACACATACTCTTCTTTCCCTCCATGGTGCAGGAGGCGTCCAGTGTTCCCTGGGCTAGTCAGGATCAGTCACCCCAGCCGGCAAGCAACTCCCTTCTTTGCCTGTTGATTCAGAGGCATGCGGAGTCTAAGGCATTACATATGCTCCTCAGCGAATGAGAGTTCTGGTTGCTAGCAAAGAGTATTGTCAGTCTTTTTTAAACTCTGCCCTTCAGATAGTTATGCAATGGTATCTCAAAGTGATTTAACTTACATATGCATGATGACCAATGACATGGAGTCTATTTCATGTGCTTATTGGCCATTCCTTTCTCTTCCTTTATGAAGTGTTCAAATTTATACACACTTTTTTTTATGGTGGTTTTCTTTTAAAAATTGATTTGTAAGAGGCTTTATTAAAAAGTATATATAAATTGAATGCAAGACCTTTTTCAGATTTAAATTTTGTAATATTTTATCCGCAGTCTGTGGCTGGTCTGTTTTCTTAAGTGTCTTTTGATGAACATAGTGCTAAATCTTGATGAAGTCTAATTTATTATTTTTTTCATTTTCTGCCTAAGAAATCTTTTGCATAAGTATTTTCTGTGAAGATATTCTATATATTTTCTAGAAGTTTTATAATTTTGCCTTTTACATTTAATTCTATGATCAGTCTCAATTTAATTATTTATAAGAAGAGAGGTAAGGTTTGCCTTTTTTCCCTCCTCATTGGGATATAAGTTTTCCCAGTCCACTTATTGAGAAGAGTTTCTTTTCCCAATAAATTGCTCTAGTGCCTTTGTTGAAAATAAGCTGACCATCCAAGTGAAGGTATTTTTCTGGATCTTTAGTTCCATTCCACTGATTTAGTCTTATACCAATACCACACTGATTACCATGGCTGTATAATGAATCTTGAAATCAGGTAGTATAAGTCCTTGGACTTCTTTCCTCTTTTTCCAGGTGTTTTGGGTATTTTAGGTTTCTTGCATTTCCATACACATTTAGAATCAAAGCTTGTCAATTTCTTTAAAAAGACTCCAGAGGGGCGCCTGGGTGGCTCAGTGGGTTAAATCCTCTGCCTTCAGCTCAGGTCATGATCCCAGGGTTCTGGGATCAAGCCCCACATCAGGCTCTCCACTCAGCAGGAAGCCTGCTTCCCCTACTTTCTCTCTGCCTGCCTTTCTGCCTACTTGTGATCAAATAAATAAAATCTTAAAAAAAAAAAAAGCCTCCAGAGATTATAATGGAATTATATATTGAATTTAAAGATCACTTCTGGGAGAATATACATCTCAGCAATACTGAATCTTCCAGTCATTAAACTGAGTAAGTATTTTTATTTATTTAGGTCTATCTTAATTTCTGCCAGTAATATTCTATAGTTTTCAACATAATAGTCACATATCTCTTATTTATTTATTCCTAAGTATTGCTTGTTCTTTGATGTTATTGCAAATGGACTTGTTTTAAAATTGTGTGATCTGAGTATATCAGAATGTCATTAATTCTTATCTAGTGGCCTTGTAGCTTGGGGCCTTGCTAAATTCACTTACATATCCTAGTAACATTGTAGATAGGATTTGCTATGTGGATAAGCAGCTTATTTATGAATAGAATCAGATTTGTTTAAAAATTTTTTAAAAAATATGTATTTATTTATTAGAGAGGGGCAAAGGGGCAGAGGGAGAGAATCTCGGGCAGACTCCCTGCTGAGTGTGGAGCCCAACATGTGGCTTGATCTCATGACCAATGAGATCATGACCTCAGCCAAAATTACAAGTTGGACACTTAACCAACTGAGCCACCCAGGCGCCCCGAATAGAATCAGGTTTAATTCTTCCTTTCCATTTTGAGTAGTTTTTATTTCCTTTTCTTGCCTTAATGTACTGACTAAGACCTCTAATATATTATTGAATAGGAGTAAGATTAAACATTTTAGCCTTTTCTAAGCTGAAATGCTTTGTAATTTGTTCATCTCACAGCCCAGGGAGGTCTTATTGTCATTTTGTATGACTTGCATTTCCTTCTTTTTATCATCAATCTCAGTACTTCTTGAAATTCTTTTTATCATTTACATAAATTGCACTTATTTTATTTGTGTACTATTTTGTTGTCTGTCCCTTACACCAAATCCGTAAGTCCCTTATGGGAAAAAGACTCTGTCTTCACCACTGTATCCCTAATGTATAGCACAGTGGCTCTTAGTAAAGACTCAGGAAATGCCTAGTCAAATCAGTCAATTTTGGTAGAAACTTCTAGCAATTACACGAACTATCCTTCCCAGTGTTTGAGTCTTCTTGGCAAAACCTGGGACAAATACCATTTCTTGCAAGACTTTTTTTTTTTTTTTAAGATTTAAAAAATTTATTTATTTGAGGGAGAGAGAGAGTGAGATAGGGAGAGATCATGAGCAGGGGGAAGGGTAGAGAGAGAAGAAGATTCCCCGCTGAGTAGGGAATCCAACGTGGGGCCCAATCTCAAGACCCTGGGATCATGACCTGAGCTGGAGGCATTTAACCCACTGAGCCACCCAGCCACCCAAGACTTTTTTTCATAATTTTTCTTTCTCCTTTGAAAATTTTTAAGGAAGTAACAGTTCAGAATTTCTCATAGAAATTCATATTTGATTCTTTAAAACATTCTTAATTGATATTTAATAAAATGCAGCATAAAAGTTATATTTGCATATTATAAAAAAATTCTCCTTGGTATTTTACAATATAATTCTTTCTCCTAATTTTTGCAAAGTATTGTGGTGACAAATTGGGATAGTTTACTTTTTCTGGATGTTATATATACTCAAAAGTTAATCAGTATGCAGGCAGTTTGCAGTGGCCCAAATATAGAAACAAGGGTAAACACATTCCACAGTTATCTAGTAAAGGCAGGTGTTGGGTCGCTATTCTTTATTCTTTAAAATCTGGAGAAAAAACATTGATGAAGTGAACCTGTTATTCAAATTATTTCCTTATTTTTGCCCTTTAGCTTTTGTTCTAATCTGAGAGATGCTTCATTTGGGGGTTTTTGTGTGTAATTTAAGCCTATCGAAGGCAAATTGCTTTCAGCCTGAAACACAGTGATCTAGAGTTTATCCAAAAGGCAAAACACCTTTCTTCTTGCTGTTCCATTTTAGTAGCTGCTGAGACAGAAAGTAAGGCTTCAGTTTGTGTGCAGACATGAGGAAGATAATGGGGCTTTTTTTCCGCAGTATGTTAGTCATTCTTCTGCTCACCCCACGCACTGACAATGGAAATGGCACTAAAGAAGCAGGTAGAAACATTTGCAGTTAGATGTGCATTCATTCAACTCTCTCTCCCTCATCCTCCTTCTTTTCCCCTCCCCCCTCCTCCCTCCCTCTTCCCTTTTCCTTACTTGTCCCTCCTCTCCCATGTCCCCTTCCTTCCTCCTTTCCTTGTTTCTCCTTCTGCAGTCCCTCTGTATCATGATGTTCTCGGTCCTGCATATGTAGTAGAGAATAAGACCTTTGTGGCCTTCCCATTTGCAGTTTACATTGTTGTGGGGGAGGTCAATAATAATGAAACAAGCAAACATATATGTGTGACAATTTTTGCTAGTCACAAGTGCTGTAAAAGAGTGTCCATGTGTGTCTCAGAGAGAGAAGGAACATGAGTGAGAATGCTGGAAGGCCTAAGGGTAGGGGGGTATTTGAGCTGAGCTCTGCTGGTCCACAAGGTTAGGGAGCGTGTTTTAGGAAGTGGGGAAAGCAAGTTGATAACCTTGAGGGCAGATCAGGTTTGGTGTTAGAGAGCAACTGGAATGCAAACATGTGGCCTCAGGGAGCTTGGGAGAGAACAGTCTGAGAGGCTGGAGGAGAAACTAAGGCCTTGATTCCAGAGAGCATGGTGGGCATGTCAAGCCATTTCCCCTTGATTCCAAGTTCAGCCCAAAGGTCCATATGTGGGATATTAGTTCATTTGTCATTTAGATGTCAGAGAACATCTCTTATATGGTCAAAATAACCTCAGTTCAAATTCTCATTTTAGTTATCTCTCCTCAAAATAGAAAAAGAAATACATCATCCAAAAAGTGACACAACCGAAAAAAGATGAGCAAATCCACAGTTACTGATGGGGATTTCAACAGTCCTCTGTTGGTAATGGATAGAATAAGGAGACAATCATTAAGTAAGGATTTGGATGAGGGACTTGAGCAGCCAGACCAACCAACTCGGCTTCATTGCCTTTGTATTTTGTTTAATGGAACATTGTACCATATATACTTTTTCCCCCAAGTGCCCATAAAGCATTTACCTAGATGGACCAAATTTGGGGCCAAAGCCATTTTGATAAATTTTGAAAGCATTGAAATCATGCTGAACATGTTCTCTGACCACAGCAGAAATAACCAGAAATCAATATCAGAAAAATACCTGAAAACTCCAAAATATCTGGAGCTCAAACTGCATATTTCTGAGTGACTCATGAGTCAAAGAAGAAATGACAAGGGAAATTTGAAATTACGTACTTTGACATGCATGAGAATGAAAAGGTAACCATGTCTCTTATTTAAAATGAAAATACAAATGTGCCTATTTAGGTAGAAATTTGCATCAACTCTATTTGTCTGCTTCCTGAATTTCCTTCTTGCTTCATATGTCAGTCTGTCCTCAGTTCCTGGAGATGAAATGAGCATGCCCATGTCCCTGCCGCCAGTCCGCACCCAACCCTGCTTAGTCTGGCCTTGCCAATATAACTAAGGAGTCCTAATACTTTCTTCTAGCTCTGGTCAGTGAACATTTACTATTTTCAGAGGTCATCATCCTCCTGGAACTATGGAGGGGAATTAATGGAGCAGTAATGGACAGGTTCAAGTTACATGTTTTCTTTGGATAACTTCAGTTAAAACCTGTCAAAGCTGCTGCTTTTGGCTCTCTCTGTCCTACCTAGAGAATTCCAGTCTGCCTTCTCCTTACATCTCAGACTTGTTGTTGAGTCTTTCCTCCAGTTCCCTCCTGTGACTTCTGTTTCTTCCAGCAGTCCTTTCATTCTTTTGACTTTTTTTTTTTTTTTTTTTTTTTTTAAGATTCATCTATTTATTTGAGATAAAGAGAGTACGAGCAGGGAGGGTAGAGGGAGAGGAAGAGAGGATGCGAAGTAGACTATGCGCTTGTGCTGGGGTTGATCTCATGACTTGAGATCATGACCTGAGCTAAAACCAAGAGTTGAACGGTTAACTGACTGTGCCACCAGGGCACCCCTGTTTTGACTTTTTTTTTTTTTTTTTGGCTTTTAAATTTGTTTTTGACCTTTTATAATCTCTACCCTCAATTTGGTATCAGCTTGTCACAGTGAACTTCATTTGTTCTTTTAGGCTTGACTGTGTGCTGGGCATTAAGCTAGGCAGTTGGTTTGCAAAGGCAGGAGGGACTTATAAATCAGGTAACTAGTTGGAGTATGCTAAGTACCTCGACAGAGCCATGTTGGAAGGGTTATGTAAACACGCATTTGTTCTGCAAACATCTCTCAGACTCCTCTGTGTACCAGGCACTGTGCAGTGGAGTCTGTGTTCCGGGTGTAAGGCACTGGTAGGTGAAAGGGGAGCAGAGAATAATCTGGAAGTGGGTAGTCTGCTCTGGCACAGGGTATTTGGTATTTCGAGGTAGTAAGTGGTAAGAGGAAAGCCTGGGAAGGTCATGAAAGTCCTTCTGTCTTTTTTTATGGGGGGAGGGATTTTGTCCTGTTTCTGTGTGCATAGTATTTACTAGGTTTATGATGACTCTTACCAACACTTCCACACTACCCATACCTCTTATTTCTTTGGTTATTCTTCCATTTGGTGTAGTGACCAGTGGCTCTAAGCAGTGGTGACCATTGGCAATGCTTATCATGCAGTTTTTAAAAGTGGGGGGTGGGCATTGCCAGCAGGGAAGGAACCCAAAGCAAGGAACCAGGTATGGGGTACTCTTACTTTATGAGGAGTATTTTCTTCTAGTATAATTACCCTTTTGAAATCTTTATTATTACTGTTAATTTTTGAGAGGGAGGGAGGAGTGGGGAAGGGCAGAGGGAGAGACAGACTCTTAAGTGGACTCTATGCCCGGCGCAGAGCCCAAGGCAAGGCTCGAGCTCACAACCCTGAGATCATGACCTGAGTCAAAATCAAGTTAACCACTTAACTAACTGAGCCACCCAGGTGCCCCCAAATCTTTATTATTATTTTTGAAGGTAGGGGAGGAAGAGGTTGAAATACAAACATACTACTTTGAAAACACCCTGTGGGGTAAAATTTCAATTTATTGCCCACCCTGAAATTTCTTATTCTTTTCCTTTAGGTTTCTTGCTATTTAAAGATTTTTGTTTGAATGAAATTAATGAAGCTGTACCTCAGGTGAAGTTTTATGAAGAGGTAAGAAGTTACTGTTTTACTGATGCTTTTATTGTAAAAGTATATGTAGGCTGTACTTTGGAAAATATCAAGACTACTGTGTATCTTACAAATATGTAGAAATTCATTGACCGTAATTAGTAGCACAAGGTATAATCTGTAGTGGACTAGAGACTGACAATGTCTGTAAAAATCATATTTTCAAGGGCTCTGGAAGCACTGAGGAATAGTTGGGTTAAATCTCCAGAGGAGGGATTATCATTCGAAGGGGCACTGAGGATCAGCAGCCGTTTGATTTTCTGCAGAAGCTTGCTGATTCTGGAGACATAAGCTGAGGCAGAGGGCCTCCACTGAGTGAAAGAGAAACCACGAACGTTTTCTGGTCACACACGGGCAGAGTGACAAATTGGAGATGTGGTGGGAAAGGGGAGTCTCAGGCACACAGCTGGTTTCCCCAGTAAGACATTTGGAATGGAGCTGAAGACATAGGCCAGGAGCTTCTGGAAGCCTCCCTGAAATCTCCCACAGCCTCACGCCACTGTCTTGAAATCTGGACCTGTGGTGGAAGGAATCTGAAAACAGAACAGGCAAGAGATGAAAACCCTAGGGAGTGGTCTATTGACACTAAAGATCTGTAGCTACTTATCACCTGGGGCAGCCACTGAGTTCCAGGTGTAGTGAGCAGACAAGAGCCCCGGTTTGGCCCCAGATAGAAGGCTTCTTTTGGGAGACAGAAAAGCCAGGAGAGGTTTCTGGGGCTAGCGTAAGAAACAAACTGGAGGAGCCCCAAAAGTGTGATTAGTCTCCCTCTCAAGAATTATGTCAAGGAGGCCAACGACTATTCTGAAAACTTCCTGCAGGCAGAACTGAGTCTAGTGCAGACAAAGACTTCTCAGTGCACTCCATGGAGAGCCACGCCTTAGGAACAAAGGCAAACCAGAGACAGACTGAGTCCTGCAATAATGGAGACCCAGCCCAGTCCCATCCTGTATTGGGTGATGAGCTCTCTCTCCACCCGTGTAGCAGAGTACAGGAGAGGCCTCTGTCCTTTTTTTGCAGGTGGAAGTAATATAGAGAGACCCTACAGTGTTCAGCATACAGAAAAAAAATAGTGGACATCTAAGATACAAGATCACATATCTCATAAGGTAATAGAAGTAGACCCACAGGTAGCTCAGATATTGAAGTTAGCTGACAAATACTTAAAAATAACCATAAATAATAAAAAAAACGAAACCATAAATAATATGTTTAAGACAATAGAGAAAAAGATAGTCAAAACAGATGGAGGAATGGTGAATTTTAGTCCAATTTATTATGAAGGACCAAATGGATAATCTGGGACATCAAGTATAATATTTAAAACTGGAACCTAAGGACTAGAATCAATAGCAGATTGGTCACAACATAAGACAGGATTAATAAGTAGGCAGGTCAGTAGATAATTTCACACTAAAACATGCAGAAGAAAGCCTATAAAAAAGAAATAGATGAGGATATTGAAGGCATGTGGAATGTGGCTAAAAGGTCTAACATATGTAGAATTGGAATATATAGAAGAAGAGAGTGAATGGGGCAGAAATAATATTTAAAGAGATAATAGTAAGAATTTTACAAAGTGATGAGAGCTGCTTACAGAAAACTTAGAAAACCCCAAGTAGAATTGCTATGAAGGAAAACTGTCTTTGACATCAATATAACAGCGTGGAAACCGACAAAGAGAAAGTCTTCAAAGCAAGGAGAGAGAGTGGAAAAAGACACATTACTTTTATTTTTTTTTTTTTTTTTTTTTTTGATTTTTATTTATTTATTTGTCAGAGAGAGAGAGAGCACAGGCAGACAGAGTGGCAGAGTGAGAAGCAGGCTCCCTGCGGAGCAAGGAGCCCGATGTGGGACTCGATCCCAGGACGCTGGGATCATGACCTGAGCCGAAGGCAGCCGCTTAACCAACTGAGCCACCCAGGCGTCCCGACACATTACTTTTAAAGGAGCAACAAATAATATGACTGACTATGATGTCTTAGAAGAAACGGTTGAAACAAACAACAACAGCAGCGAGACAAACCAGACAGTAAAGTGGCCATCTAAATCACGACACCAAGCAAACAACATCCCAAACCCTGCCAACCTAGAATTCCATTCCCAGCAAAAATTTCCTTCAAAATGAAGGTGAAATAAATAAAGATGTTTTCAGAAAAACTGAGGGAATTTTGTCAGTCGTGGACCTGCATTACAACAAATACTAAGAAGAGATACTTTAGGCAGAAGGAAAATAATCCCAGATGGAAATGCAGGAAGGAATGAGGTCATCATAAAGGATGATACATATATAAAATAAAAATGAATGTTGACCATGCAAAACAATAATGTTTTTAGATTTTAAAATGTATATAAAACTAAAATGTATGATAGTAGGTAAGAAGGGGTTAAAGGAGTTAAAGTATTTTAAAGATCCTAGGATTATTGGGGGGTTGGATAGTAAAAGTAATAATTTGCATTGACTTGTAATCAGTTAAGGATGCATATTGTAATCTCTAAGGCAACTCTTTTTTTTTTTTTTAGGTTTTATTTATTTATTTGACAGAGAGAGATCACAAGTAGGCAGAGAGAGAGGGGGAAGCAGGCTCCTTGCTGAGCAGAGAGCCCGATGCAGGGCTTGATCCCAGGACCCTGGGATCATGACCTGAACCAAAGTAAGAGGCTCAACCCACTGAGCCACCCAGGCACCCCTCTAAGGCAACTATTAATAGGGTTAAATGTGTATATCTAACAAGTTAGAAGAGGGAAAATGGAATAAAATAATATTGGATTAATTAAAAAAGGAATAAAAGGACATAAAATAGATGAGTCACATTGAAAATAATAAGATGGTAACTATAAATCCTTCTACATAAGTAATGACATTTAATGTAAATGGACTGCATACTCCCTGGTAAAAGTGTGAGTTTGTCTGCCTGAATAAATCACAAAAACCCCATTACATACTGCTTACAAGTGACACACTTCAAACAGAAGGATGGCAGAAGGTATACAGAGACAAACACCAACCAAAGCAAAGCTGGTACAGCAACACCAGTATCAGACCAAGTGTATGGTAAATGCTACTTGGAGGTAGAGATAATTTTATAATGATAATGGGGTCAGGATCACAATCTTAAACTTATATGTTACGAATAATGTAACTTCAAAATATATAAAGCCAAAATTGACAGATCTAAAATGAGACAGCCCTGCATTCTTGGTGGGAAACATTAGCACATACTCTTTAAGAGTTTATAGAACAGACAGACAAAAAAATTAGTAAGGATTGGGGCGCCTGGGTGGCTCAGTGGGTTAAGGCCTCTGCCTTTGACTCAGGTCATGATCCCGGGGTCCTGGGATCGAGCCCTGCATCGGGCTCTCTGCTCAGCAGGGAGCCTGCTTCCCCCTTTCCCTCTGCCTGCCTCTCTGCCTACTTGTGATCTCTCTATGTCAAATAAATAAATAAAATCTTTTTAAAAAATTAGTAAGGAAACAGAAAATCTTAATCAAGTGATGAATAAACTTGACCTAATTGACATATATAGAATGCTGCGCCCAGCAAAAATAGAATTTGCCTTCATTAAAGTACACATGGAAGATACACCAAAAGAAAATATTTCCCAGGTCCTAAAGAAAGTTCCTGCAGATTTCAAGATCAAAATCGTTTGGAGTATTTTCTGACCACAATAGAATTAAACTCAAACTTAATAACAGAGTTTACTAAGAAACGCTTAACTGTTTGGAAATGAATACACTTGTAAGTAAGAAATTAGAACTGAAATTAGGAAATATTTTAGCTTAAAATATATTTAAGAAATGACATGCTATTATGAGCATGATGTAGCCTCATCCTAAAACATTTTAAGAATTATTTATTTATTTATTTATTAGAATGAGAGAGAGAGAGGGAGAGACAGAGAGAGATAGAGAGCATGAGGAGAGCAAGCACAAACAGCGAGGAAAGGCAGAGGGAGATGGAGAAGCAGGCTTTCTGACCGAGCTGCGAGCCCAACGGGGGACTGGATCTCAGGACCCCAGGATCTCAGGACCCCTGAGCTGAAGGGAGATGCTTAACCCACTGAGCCCCCAGGCATCCTCTAAAGCATTTTAAATGGTCCAAAGAAAGCCAAGCATAATTAGGACTGATACTAGTAATCTTTGTACTAAGTTTGAAAATTGGAGGGATATTCTTTCTGGATTATTAATGTCCTTGTAAACTTGATATTTTCCACAATTTTAAAACTATATTAATGTATTTCAAGGGAGAGTGGCCAAAATATGATGTACATCTAGCATCATGTATACAAAATAAGCCAAATCCAAAAGGCTCTTACTCACTATGAAGTGACTTTTATTATTTTAGTCCGAATTGTAATCTGGATGAGTATCATAGCTTGATCTGTCAAAAGAAGTTTCTTTCTCTGTTCTTAAAAGTCTCACCTCTCCCAGTTTCAGCAAGTACTAAGTTTCCTTGTCAAATACAGAGAAATCTTTAACAGATAATTTTTACAAGGTTGAAACAGATGTGCAATCTACTTGCGTGACTTCTTAATAAGCACTTCTTGCCAATATGGTGGTGAGTACTACTGATGTGTTTCCATTTGAACTTTAAACATTAGAGTTTCTCTTGGTTGGCTTGCTCCCAGCTCTTCACACCTGTCTTCTGGTTTGGCACATGATGGATCTGCTTATCAGATTATCTTCTTGGAGGACAACATCCAAAGCTCCTTAGCAGCTTGCTCTATATTCTTTTTTTTTTTTTTTTTTTGAAGACACCATCCAGTGCTCGCTTCGGCAGCACATATACTAAAGACACCATCCAGTCTTGGGGCTTCAGATGCAGTTTTCTAAATTAGTACTGCCTTTAAGCCTTGAGGTTTTTAATAATTCTTCTCTGCATTCTTGGTTTTATCAGTTTGATTATTTCTGATGGTTGTTGTATGACCCCAATCCCTAGAAAACTTTTTTGTCTAATATCTTGAAATTCATATTTTATATGTTGTATTTCCACTTTCCTGGGTTCCCAGACTTTTAGTGGTTACCCATTTCCAGTGTGTTAAAGGCCTCATAGCTTATTCTGACATTCACACATCTCTAAATTAGTCATCACCTACCTTCCTCTCTATCTTTCTCTACCTTCTTACAGACAACTCCCACTAACCGCTGAGCCCATTCTGTTTCTTTTCGTAGGTCCTTCCTCCAGCCTAGAATGCTCCTTTGCCTTCTCAGCCTGTGGAAAGCCTAGCTTCGTTTAAGGTCTAGCTCACTTTGTATATTTGCTAACAAGTCTCTCTGGACAACTAGCCCAGTCTTCCATGATGGTTTGCAACCCATTTGTTGTCTGTAACGCTGTGTAACACTTACTCTATGCCTTCTGCTTCTGTGGTGTAACTGGTCTTCATCTTCATCTGTGTTTGACTCATAGACAGAAGGCCTAGCTAGCCTCTGGTGCAGCTGTGCCTGTCGCTTGCTGTGGGACCTGGGGCCAGTGGTTGAACCATCTCTGAAGCATCTACACTTCAGACCTGGACCTTACAAATGTGAACAGTACACCGTCCTTGTACCTGAGGAGCACACACGGGGGCACTTGCTGGTTGAGCTTCAATTGCCTCGTCTGTGGAAATGAGGTTACAAATCATCTCTGGCTGCTTCACAGGCTAAGTGTGAGGCTCAGATAGGATGCTGGATGGACAGTACCTTTCTAAACTGTATCTATAGCATGCTGTTCAGGTGTATGGGAGGCTGCAGCTTAGTGGTTAAGAGTGCCTGCTCTAAATTCAGCCCGCCTGGGCTTGGACTTGGACTCCACTTGTTACTAACTGTGTAAACTTGGGCAAACAAAATTTCTAGCTTATCTACGTGGGTGTCCACAGCTAAGAATGAGGGCGATCACAATGCCTGTCTCTTAAGGTTGTGTGTGTGAAATCAGCTCACCAGAACAGTGACTGACACATAGTTATGACTTAGTGTGTTGGTTCTACTTTTTTGTTCCATCTAGATTTAGAAGCAGCTTATAAAAATATGTATATATGCCTAAATTTAGAAATAAATCATGGAAAACAGAGAATAACTATAAGGTCAGAGGCAAAGTTATTCTGTAGGATTTTCTTCTTTTATTCAACCAATATTTATCAAACACCAATGCCAGACATTGCTTGGATGAACAAGACAAGGCCCTTGCTCTCCTTGAGCTTCTATTCTGGTTAAGAGAAACAGACAGCAAAAAGTAATAAATAACAGGAAATGTATCAGAAAGTAACAACTGCTGTGCAGGGACTGAAAGCAGACTCAAAACTCAATGTGATGTGTTGCGACTTGGAGGCCACTTCAGAGTGATGGGTCAAAGACTAACTCTCTGAAGAACAGGCATGGAAACAGATTCGAGAGACTAGTCTTTTGAAGATGAGAGCAGGGTAGGAGAGAGAGCATTTTTGGCTAAATTTGGCTAAGACATAGCCCCAAATGTGGTGGGAAAGAACTTGGCATGTTTGAGGAACTGAAAGAAGGACAGAATGGTATGTTCACAGTGGATGAGAGGATTGGGGTAGTATGAGATAAGATCAGGTCAACAAGGGAGACAGGGTTGGGGACCAGAGTAACAAATTCAGGTTTTATTCTAAAGCCCATGGAAAATTGAAGATGGAGTGTTAAGTGAATATTCTGTAAATATCAGCTAGATTAAGGGGATTGATGTGATACATCTTCCATGTCTTTACTGGTTTTAGATCTCTCTGTTCTATCAGTTGCTGAGAGAGGGATGATAAAATCTCCAACTCTGTAGAATTGTCTATTCTTTTTCTTGTCACTTAAAAAAATGTATTTTAAAGCTATGTTATTAGGTGCATATGCATTTATGATTATACCTTTTCATGTGAAATGTCCATCTTCATTGCTTGTGATAGCCTTTGTCTTGAAAATGACTTCACTGGATATTATTATAGCCATTCAGTCTCATTATGCTTACTGCTTTCATGATATATCTTTTCCTTTCTACTTTCAACCAGTGGTTTTATATATAAAGTCTGTTTCTTTGAGACACACATAAAAGTGTCTTGCTTACCACCCCCCCCCATTTTTGACAATCTCTGTATTTTAGTGGAGTGATTTTAGATACTGTGTTTATCCTTTGTGTGGTTTGCTGACTTTTGTGAAATCTGTAAATTTGTATCTTTCACCAAATCTGGTAAAATTTGGGCCATTACCCTTAAAGCGTTTTTTCTACGTCACTCTATCTTTCCCTTCTTTCTGGGACTCCAGTTAGATGTATGTTTGATTTTTGGATATTATACCAAATATCACTGATGCCCTATTCAATTTTTCCCCCAAATATTTTTTCTGTTCTTCAGATGGGATAGTTTCTATGGGTATGTCTTCAAATTCATTGACTCTTCTGGCGTCTCTGCTCCACTATTATGTCCATCCATTGTATTTTTTATTTTGGATTTTCTTTTTAGTTCTAAAATTTATTGGTTTTTCTCATAGTTAATATATTTCTGCTGCCAATTTCTATCTCTTTATTCATGACATGCATATTTTCTGTCGTGTCTTTAAGTATAGTTCTTTTTTTTAATTTAATTTTTTTTCCAGTGATCCCTACTTCATTGTTTAGTTCTAATAACTGCATTAAATCCTTGTCTGATAATTCCAACATCAGAGTCATCTTGGAATGGTCTTCGTTTTTGATCTGTTCTCTTGCATGGGGGCCATATTTTCCTGTTTCTTGATATGTAGAATGATCTTCAATTGTATCTTGTACAGTAGGATTGATACATTATAGATACTCTAAACTCCATATGCTTCTTCAGAGGGTATTGATTTTTTGTTTTAGCAATTAATTCAGCTTACTCAAATTTCAAAGCTCTGTCTTTTTATACAGTGGGCCGCAGCTGAATCTCATTCAATTCTTTTAACCTTTGCTGGACTGCTTTGGGTCTGCCGTGCTCACATGTCATTATAAGGTCCAGCAGGGATACTGAAAGAGTTTCTACACAGAATTTTGGATCTCTGCCTGTCTGGCTCTTTATTTTCAGGAATATCCTCTCTGACTTTCCAGCTTCTGGTCCATGCCCCTGCCCCATTATGTACATACTTTTGGTCACTTGCTAGTGCTTGCTGGTTGGGTTTTATATATATCCAGAATTTACAGTTGTTTTCTCAGGAAGATTATTCCCTTGGCAGTTCTTTAAAGCAGATTATTATCTGAAGCAGAGCCTGGGTTTGTGATAAAATGTAAAACCAATATGATTGGTTGATTATTAATTGTATATAGGGGGAGATAGAAGCAGGGGTGTGAGCAAAAGAGCAGGAATCAAGGATGTTTATTCCTTTTTTGGCTTAAGCAGTTGGGAGGATGGTTTTTCTCATGTTCATGGTAAAGAAGGCCAGGGGATGAGCCTGCTTGGAGGGAGTAGAGAGAATATGGAAATGGCAAATACGTAGTTAGATGTTTAGAGTCTAGAGCTCAGGGGAAGAAGTGAGTACTAGAGATCCCAACTTAGACATCTGAATAGAATTGGTATTTGAAACTGTAGGACTGAGTAGTTTTACCTGAGGGGAATATATAACAGGTGAAAAAGGAGTGCCCTGGCCCGATGTCCTGAGGACTTCAGTATTTAGAAGTGCAACAGAGGAGGAAGAAGCCAAGGGAGATTGAGGAAGAGGAACCAGTGTCACAAACCACTGGAGAGTGTAGATCACAGAAGTCAGAGAAGAAGGTAGAAGAGACCAGTTGAATGCTTGCTGGGGAGTCAGTCAAGCTGCAGACGAGAGAGACCCTTGATTGGGCAAGCAGAGGCCATTAGTGGCTTTGCAGGGCCATCTCTCTACAATGATGGTGAGAGAGTGGAGATGTGGTAGCAGTGGATCAGAAGTGCTTGCTCTGAGGGTTCCACTCATTCAGGCTGCGTGTTCAGCCGTGAGCTTTGGAGCCACTCAAGCAGAAAGGCACTGTGTTGCCAAGTGAACGTCTCTTTTTCTGCTCAAGGGGAGACTTTTCACCTTGAACTCTGGCTCAGGTGACCTGGTCAACCTAACTGCCCAATTAGAGGTGGTGTTTTCCACGCACAGACTGTAGTAAGACCATCCTGTCTAGGGCTGATTGATAGTTGACTGCGTGTTCTTTGATTAGTGGTCTTCCTGGTAACAGGAAGTGGATTTTGAATTACAGCCACAGACACTCAGACACCTTAGGCTCTTCCTTTGCTGTTGTTCAGGTTGGAGTTTATGTGGCACTAGTCTCTTTAGTAAAGCACATATTGTGGGTCCGAGTATCATTTGCCCAAGAAACTAGAATGTTCTGTGGAATCGGATTTTTACAGTTCATGGAAAACTTCCGTATTATCAACATTTGTTTAAACAGGTGTCAGCTTGCATCCTAGGCCCCCTGGGACGCAGATCTTGTGTTCCTTTACATTTGTTTTCAAGGATAATAATTCCACGAAGGCTTACTATTTCTTGGGTTTATTTGCTTGTTTAGGCAGAAATGTTTCCTTTGGTTCACTAACAGTCTACCTGTGTTATCCCAGAATTCTGTGTTGACCTTTGGACCTACCTAAAATTAAAACAACAAAAGAAGTCAACCTGGCCATATTCTCTGTTTATTTTCTGACTGGACTTCGGATTTTGGTGTCTGGCTTCTTTTGCTGCCCAGCTACCATATTTGTGTCTGGCATGGTGTTTGAACTCCTGAGACTTGTTGTGTCCTGAATTAACTCATGGGGGTGAAGCCCAGGTCCGTTGCTAATGCTAACACTGCAGGGGATTGCTGCTGCCTTAGAAGAGTCTTTTCTGGTTGGATGGCCTATAACCTACTCCAGTCTGCCTGCCTTCATGACAGACTTTGGTCTATTTCAACAAGACTCCGTTCTAAGCCCCAGCAGTCCCAGACCTGTGACTCTCATGGTAATGCCAATGACAACAATTCAGGACAGTAATGTGGCCCCAGTAATTTCTCCGTGTGTGAGCCAGCTGGCCCTCATCTGGGACCTCAGTATTTTACACACCCCACTCCCTGCCGACTGCGCCCCTTCTTTATCAGCAATTCTTATAGGATTTACTGGTTTTGATTTAAAAACTATCAAACCCAGCCTTACTGTAAAAAGGTAACTTTCATTTCTATTTTATCATCCCAGAATAAAGAATACTCAGATATTATAAAAGTCAGTGTCAGCAACTGTCTGTTGAAAATGCTTTGTTCCCCAAAGTAAATCAGACAATAGTAATTAGTCATCGTACTGAAGATCTTTGCCTCAGTCTTCCTGCTAACTCCGTATTTCATTTGTGTCCTCATTCTCTTCTCTTTTGGATTATGAGAATGTCTGTAAATAAATAAAAGCAACTTCTCCGGTCTAGGAGCTTTTGTTGTCAGATTAGAGGGTTGGGACCAGCTCTACAGAAGGCAAGTATTTCTAAAGCACGTTTTTAGTGTTTGGCCTGTCTTAACATGGCTTCCCTAAGTTACCGGAATATGCTATTTGAAGTAACCTATTTATTAATACTTTATTGTGCAGCTGAGGCTCCAACCCAAAAAACCTTTGCTTTCATGCCTTTCTGAAATATTCAACTGATTTTTTAAAACATCTCTTTGCAGGAATCTTGACTATGTATATATACATATTTTTTTTTCCTTCTGTTTTGTAATGTTGTAGTTGAAGGAGAACAATCCCCATCCTAAGTCTTAGAACGGAATTACAGCCAGATTTAAGTGGTATTTGCTCTGGAGAGGAGAATTGGCAAGGACGGATGGCCCCTGGCTGGTATATTGTAAGATAATTGTAACCATGGCAGTGTTTGTTTCCTAATGTTGTGCTTCTAAATTTAAGTGACGAGGTTCATCATAGGAAAAAACCCATTTGTATGTTTCAAGTTGCATTTATTTTTTATTTTTATTTTTTTTTTTTTTTAAAGATTTTATTTATTTATTTGACAGAGAGAGATCACAGTAGACAGAGAGGCAGGCAGAGAGAGAGAGAGGGAAGCAGGCTCCCCGCTGAGCAGAGAGCCCGATGTGGGACTCGATCCCAGGACCCCGAGATCATGACCTGAGCCGAAGGCAGCGGCTTAACCCACTGAGCCACCCAGGCGCCCCTCAAGTTGCATTTAAATTATCCCTACTTCATTATTCCAACATTAGAAATAGTTGTTTCCTGTGGAGTAGCCGGCTCAGCAATTTGCTTAATCTCCCGTGGAAGTGGTTTTTGCTCAGGCGAGTAATATCTTTTAATAAAGTGAGTTTTCTGGGAAGATATACCTAACAATGGTAACTTTGAAAACCCCAGATAAAAGAATATGAGAAGCTTGAAAATGAGGAAGACCGCCTTTGCAGAAGCCGGCAAATTTATGACACCTACATCATGAAGGAGCTCCTGTCTTGCTCACACGTAAGTACTTCCTTCTGTTCCATGCCTGTCGTTTGGACAGGAGGCAGTTTGTGGTGTTTCTAGAAAGTGAAGTAGGAGGAAGAAGTTTAAGAAATCAAACAGTGCTCCCCCAGGACAGGACCCCCGTCTCATCTTCTGTCATTTGTTTGCTGGTAATGCTGACGCGAAGCTGTTGCTCCAGCTGGATATTTCCAGAAGCAGGTCCTTTCATGGTCAAAAAAAAGAAAAAGGTGAAAATAAAATTGATAGCTCATGCAGATGAATGGGAAGAAAGGCTGGTCTCAATTCCAAACTTTCTAAAAGAAATTCAGCTATCTTATTGTTAATTTGGCTCTACTTTACATAATTAGGCGAATCAAATACTGATCAATAGAAATCTTAGATGGTTTCTCTGGATTAATGAGGAAGAGTAATAATTATTATGTTAATTTTATTAATAGTTAAATAATGGTGGGAATATATAAAAAATATATTTTTTTTCCCCTGTAAACCAGAGAAACAGTCCATTCAGTCATTAGGGTAAACGAGGTTCCTAGGAAAGTATTCCACCAGGAGTGAGTGGGAAGAATTAGTAATAAGAATTTGCTGCATAATTCACTCTACGAGAGTTTTCTGGAGGAGTGGCCTCACGGTCGTCGCCTGCCATGTCCAATACAGGAGCCGCTCACCCCAGGTGGCTATTTCGATATAAGGTTAAGTTAATTAAAATCCAGTGGAGTTAAACGTTTCTCTCCTCGGTGCCTCGTGAGCCGCATTTCCAGTGCCTGATAGCTGCCCATGGCCGGGGGCTCTGCCGTTGGACAGCGCAGATACACAGCGTTGCTGTCATGGCAGGAAGTTCGAGCGGACAGCGCTGGCCATGATAATGGTTTATTTTAGTGCGTCTGTGTTTACTGTGTCATTCACGGTTTTTACTGCCGCCCAAATAACGGTGGCTAGTGGCACCTCTTGGCGGTGCATTTCTCTGTTGTCCTCACGTACTTGTAGTAGACAGAATTCTGGAGCTAGTCCTAATGGCTGATTCTCCGTGCCTTGCTACCTTGCCGGAGAATGGCTGAATCTTGGCAAATGCCAGATGTCCTGCAGGCATGCCACTGAAACTTCATTTTCATGTCACTCAGCAGCTTAGAGGGCTTCGGCAGAATGATGGGCGTTTTCAGTTTTTCCTCTTGTGGCACATTCCTAAAGGTGTAATTCGAAGTTTGGAGGGAGAAGGGAGTGTGTTGTTCTTATAGGCATAAGCTCTGTTTTTTTTGTTTTGTTTTGTTTTGTTTAGAGCCAGCTCCCCTCTGCTGTGGTCACAGCAAGACTTTCCTTAACCTACATCCTTCTAAGCACCCTGGCTTTTAATTCTTAAATGGATTTTCATGCATTTGTTTTCTCTTATATAGTGGAAATTTTTATAGTTTCAGGACCCCATCGTTAACAAATTGAGGGATGTATACATTTAGTAAGGTGATAATAAGATTCTTTATACTTTTTTTAAAAAAGATTTTATTTGACAGAGAGAGTGAGAGAGCACAAGCAGAGGGAGTAGTAGAGGGAGAGGGAGGAACCTGACGTGGGGCTCGATCCCAAGACCCTGAAATCATGACCTGAGCCAAAGGCAGATGCCTAACCATCTGAGCCACAGTACTCAAACTCTTGTGGATTAGGTATGTCGATAGGTGCCCCCGTGCTCATCCTCCTTCTTGACATGGTGACTAAGAACTCTGGAAGCTCAGAGGAGCAAGCATCTGCGTTGCCCACAGATATCCAGCTGATGTTTAAAGAATGCATGTCAATATAATTACCACAAAGGGGCGCCTGGGTGGCTCAGTGGGTTAAAGCCTCTGCCTTCAACTCAGGTCATGATCCCGGGGTCCTGGGATCGAGCCCCGCATTGGGCTCTCTGCTCAGTGGGGAGCCTGCTCCCCCCTCTCTCTGCCTGCCTCCTCTGCCTACTTGTGATCGCTGTCTGTCAAATAAATAAATAAAATCTTAAAATATATATATATAATTACCACAGGTTCCTGCGTAGTAATTGTGTTAAATTATATGCTGTGGTGTTATGGTGTTACAGAGGTTTGTTACATCTCATATTTGTGGGGGAAAAAAATGTGTGGTTTTTTTTTATTTTTTTCTGAAAAGCCGTTCTCAAAGCAAGCCGTAGAGCATGTTCAAAGTCACCTATCCAAGAAACAAGTGACATCAACTCTTTTCCAGGTAAGACAAAATTATTTCAAAATAAATACAGTTGACCGTTGAACAGCTCAGGGGTTGGGGCGCTGACCCCCCACGCAGTCAGAAATGTACATGTAACTTCTGGCTCTCGCCTCCAGACTTTACTGATAGCCTGCTGTTGTCCAGATAGCCTCACCGATAACATAAACAGTCAGTTAACACATATTTTATATGTCATGTGTATTCTATGCTGTATTCTTATAATAAAGTAAACTAGAGAAAAGAAAATGTTATTAAGAAAATTATAAGGAAAATACATTTATAGTATTATCTGTAAAAAATCAACATGTAAGTAGACCTGCGTGGTTCAGACTTACATGGTGCAGGAGGCACCTGTAGACTATTTTCCATGAAGGGATGCGCACTGCACGAGTGAGCCAGGCGCCCTCATCCTGGTCTAGCTGTGAATTTGCTCCGAGACCTTGGGAAAACACTTGCCCACAGTGCTGCAGCCTCATATGCAAAATGAGAAGAGGGCTTAACTGTTCCCCATGGTTACCTTTAACTCTCTGATTCTGTGTAAAAAAAATTTACTCCATGGATCCATTAGCTTTTAGTCTTTAAAACTCAATGTCAGTGCTGATTGTCAGTACTTTTAGTCATTTACAAAATGTGCTGCATAAAAAAAAAAAAAAAATAAAAGTGCTGCATAACTTCCAGGGCCCAGCACAGCATTAAAAACTTGGGGTCCCTTGTTCAGAAATTAAGAATTTCAAGATGGCGACGGTAGGGACACAAAACCAAGGCCTGGGCTCTTCTGAGCGTGAGGCCTATGGGACTGCACCGGTCACACACCTGGACAACCAACCATGGTCCCTTGGGAAGCGTCTGTGACTTTGCAGGAACCATGCCAGGAAATAGGGAAGCAGTGGCAAACAGGACAGACCTGTCCGCACCTTCACAGAGCACACAGTTGAGCTGTAGATAACTAATAGTCGTGGTGATGGATCTGTTACTGAAAATTGGGCAAGTGCAAGAGTGGGAGCTGCAGGTCATCCGGGTCTCATCAGTATGTGTTCTAGGTTCCTATTTATGCAATGTGGGATTTCTTTTCCATCCCTTGCAGCCCTACATAGAAGAAATTTGTGAAAGTCTTCGAGGCAACATTTTCCAAAAATTTATGGAAAGGTATGAAACTTCATGTATGTACATACCATTTTTTGAGAGACATACTTGACATGTAATATTATATTAAAGTAATAGTGTGTATATATTAAAGTAACAGTGTGTATGTGTGTGTGTGTATATATATATGTATATATATATTTAATCTTATATTCTTTAGGTTTACCTCATTTTAGCCAATGAGCGCTGTCCTTAAAATGGGTGTCAACTTGTTCATTTGACAATTACTTACTGAGCATGTACTATGTGCCAGCCTTCATGTTAGACTGTCCCCTCAGTACTTTACCTTACTATGTAGGATTTGCATATCTTGGTGTCTCTTTGAACCTGCAGCTCTTTAGCTTCAAAATGGCCTGGAGATGAAATAGACCATGGAACCACAGTATTAAGAATATCTTATTGGGACCTTTGTGACGGCAAGCGCACTTCTATACCCTGTCTCATTCTTTCGTTTGCTCTCTGACATCCTATCCCCCACGGTGGGACAACCTCTACTTGGTTCTTTACGTAGTAGAATTTGAGGTTTCTAGGCAAATGTCTGTGGTCACATGTATTATGACTATCTCTAATGAATATGTCCCTTAGAGCTACTCAAAATATACAAGTAGGTTTGTCATGTGAAGCCCTGAGTGTGCTCGGTGATGCCTGTCAATGTTACCAGCCCGCGGGCCTTTCCGGCACCCCGCAGCCAGTTGGCTAGGATTCTGGATATCCCCCCGAGATGAAGCGCCGCTGGAACCGGACTCTCTTCAGCGGAATCCGCCTTCACACTGACTGTGCTGTTCTTCACAAACCGGGCTCATTTCTAGACAGTTGGCATGATGATCGTGTCTCGGTGCCGGAGCGGCCCACAGCTGTTCAGTAATTGCCCCGTAAGAACAAACGCTGCTTCTCTGTGGTTCTCCCCTTCCAAGTAGTCACAGAACTAAAGGCATTTAAAAAGAAAGAAAGAAGGAAAAAAAAACCAGTTGCCTTATGATGCCACTAGAGTTCAAGGGATAATTTTATCCTGGAGTCAGTACTTGGGGAAACTAATATGCATACAAATGATTATTACCCTTTGCTGAGTTGAGCGGAGACTTTGCCAGAAAGCAGTGGCTCATGCTGAGGGGAGAGGCTGGCTGTGCTTCAGCGGGGTCTGGCCTGCCCTCGGGTACTATTAGTTCAAAAATCTGACCTTTCCCGGGTCTTGGGTCAGCGGAGCTTCTAGGTGATCGCTGGGGAAGAGGGGAGAAATAGGGATTGAAATTAAAGTGGGGGAGGGGGTCTGGTAGCTCTTTCTTTGCTGACTGACCACCTGGTCAACCCGCATGTCCTTTTGTCCCACTGGGTGAGCCTTCCGCTCTTATTGCCACAAGAAATCCAAGCTGTTCGTATTTTAGGGAAGCAGTTACCCTGGATTTTCTGAAGCCATTAAACCATGTTACGAAAATGATCTTCAAAGCGAATTTCTTCATTTTTATCCATTTGATGTTCTTTTTGTATTAATACATTCTCAAATGAGAATTTTAAAACTCCATTGTCAGACCAAGAGTTTCAAGTGTGGGTTTTGAAAAGCACGGACCCTCCCCAGACAGAACTTCCTAGCTTTCAGCCTCATCAGGACTGGCCACACTCTCTGAAGGCCTCGCGGGTAAGGCAATTTCTCAGTGTGATAATAAAGGGGAAGTCTGCAGCAGGGCACATTCTTGCCTTTACTTGAAGCCAGCAGGGACATAGGGCTAAGTTCCAGGCCGTGCTGAATCTGGGAAGGATGCTTTCCCTCTTCCAGATGAGGTTTGTGAGCTCTGGTCCAGCAGTGGACTTCAATTGCCCAGCAAAGCCCGAGTCACAGACTGGGGTTGAAAAGGCTTACTCTACCCCACCCTCACTGCATCCCTGGCGTTTTTATATCCTTAACCTCTGACCTTCCCTCTGGGGTAGCTGTAGGTCATCTGCAAGGGCACTGGCTGGCAGGTGCCCAGTGTTGCCCAGCCTCTGCTCTGTTCTCAGCCCCAGTGCCTCTTCTGGCAAGAAGTGCCCATTCTAGTAATTAGGTATTGACCAGAAATAGCACTCAGGGCACCTCCATGGAACACGACTGAGCCTGGTCACCCCGGGGCCGTCTGTACTTCCTAAAGAAGAACTGGCTACAGAAAACCTGTATTTGGCAAAATGTATGTTTGGAGGTGTCCTTTGTGTGTGTGTGTGCGGGGGGAAGGGCGGATTTTTTTGAGGCAGGGTATGTGTTGGGATTTGGTTCTCTTGACTCTCTCTCTTGGTCATCAGAACAGTTCTCTTTCCGTGGTTGTTAATCCTCCCCAGCTAGTTTGCAAGTCTATAGAACATTGCCAGATCACCACCCCCCATTGCCAGCTCTGAGCTCCAGAATCCAGGAGAATGGGGTATGAGCTAGCCCAGCACAGCAAGTGGATTTCGAAGTGACAGTGACGGATTTATAAGTATCGAGATCACAGGAGTAGTGTTTTGCCTTTTGTGCTCATCATACTTAAAAAAAAAAAAGAAAAAGAAAAAAAGAAACTGTTTGAAATAACTCTCAGAAATGCTCAAAATATAATTTGTTTTACCAACGTCACAGAGATGATAGGGAGATCAATGAAACACTCTGTAAACGCCATTTTAGATTCATTGACAAAAGATGCTGCATAATTACAAAGACTTCTTTGGCTTTTGCTTTTCAACTTGACTATATTAGCCTCAGAAATATTTTTAAAAGATCTTAGGTGGCATGTTAAATGAACCCCCCCCCCGGCAACTAGGATAGTTAGATGCCTTAAGGCATTCTGATAGTAATAGTGGTAATTGTTGGACCCCGCGCTTTATATGTGCTCTCTGCCTTTCTCCCCTTCTTCCTTTCCTTTCCTTTCTATTCATTCATTCATCCATAGGACCCTTGATACTGGTCCCATGTAAGGAGTTGCGCCAGGGCCTGGGTAAAATACCAGAGGTCACCAAGAATATTCTTTGCCTTTGAAGAGTATTCAATCTAGAATGCATTTCTTTTGAAAGAAAAAATTCTTTTTATTAACATATAATGTATTATTTGTTTCTGAAAAAATGTTTTAAAGTAAACGCTACAGACGGTGTGGCTCACTAATAAATGTAATGAAAATAACAACTTAATTAAATAGCTGTGGAGGTAGATATTTTTCTAGATAGAGGGAAAGCAAAGTACTCATCAAGCATTTGAGTAAATTGTGGTAGCAGATCCGCTCAGTGGGCCTACCGCATCTTGTGATTCTCGCCTAAGGACTTTTTCTCCTACAGCATTTGTATCCGGGCAGTACTTGGTCTGGGTTCAGATCCAGCCCTAGCCCTTCTCTCACTGTGTGACCTTGGCTGGGCCGTGGTCTGCTCTGCTGCAGAATGGGCATCACCATTCCTGCTCATCACACCTGCTCATACTGTCACCAGAGGGAGAAAGGGATGGGGCCGGGCACATGGAAAGCTCCATCTGAGTGTTTGCTGCTGTTTTCTTTATTTATAAATATTTTGTCATTTTAGAGCTGTGTGGTCCGGTATGGGAGCCGCTAGTCACGTGTGGCTCTTGAGCACTTAAAATGGCTGAGTGTGAATTAAGATGGGCTCTCAGTGCACAATACACACCAGGTTTCACGACTTAATGTAAAAACAAGAATGTAGAAGGTCTCATTACTAATTCTGTACCGATCACATGCATGTTGAAATGATAATAGACATTATTAAAATGGCAGTATGTATGGGGCTCATGTTAGGCCTTCTCTTGGGTGCTACTGATTCAGATAGACGTGAACATAGCAGCCATCACAGCTTAAGGGAGATACGACATCTTGCACCTGAATCATGAAACAAAGCCACGAAGACCGGCGAAGGCTTTGTGAGAAGGTGTTGAAGGAAACACACCTCCGGTCGAGAAGCGACACAAGGAAAGCCATCCTCATCCGTCCTTCAGTATTGCTCTTTAGATCGATTCATGTGATATGCGACTTTTCAGCGACTGTTTCTCTTCTTTTCTAGTGACAAGTTCACTCGATTCTGTCAGTGGAAAAACGTAGAATTAAATATCCATGTGAGTATCCTCTTATTCTTTCCCTTTTTTAAATAAAAACTTCCTCTGGCTTAACTTCGTGAGAAAATACTTTATACCCTGGAGCTCACTCCCACGGGTAATCCACTGTCTAAACAGATGTCGCCCGTACAACTCTGTACGGAGAACTCGTCCTCGTAAACAATTCGGGTTTTCATTCTCTTTTTTCAGAGCCTTGTAAGAATGTGTTTATTTATTTAAGAAAGGGTATTTTAAGCAGCGATTGACCCTTCCACAGAGACAGTAGCCAAGAGACCAGGCCACCACATAATGTGCTTCCCACATGCCCTTGGCTTCCACCGTCCTGGTAAAGCCTCCCGTCTCGTTCGTAGTGTTAGGTATAATCTTGTAATAAAAATGATGACATCCTTTATTAGACTGAGGGTTCATCTCCTCTTTGATCATTTCTGAGAATGAGAAAGACCATCCTCCAAGACAGGCTCCTTTGTAACACTCACTTCCTGTGAACGTCTCATCTGCTTTTGGCTTTTAACGTCAGAAATTCCTGGGATGTCCCTCTCTTCATTTTTAGAACCCTCCTTCCCTGGTGCAGCCTCTTTTGCTTTCTTCTTCATGTCCTCCCTTCACATAGGTTTGAGAAGAGGAAAAGAAATAAGTGGATTTCTTTTTTTTTTTCCTGCTTTTTTTGGTCTTTTTTAAGTTTTTACTGGCTGGTACCATTGGGAGAAGCACTTTTTTTTTTTTTTTTTTTTTTTTTTAACTTCTCCTTTCTTTCACATTTCCCGGCAGAATTTTAGAAACAAGAGGGCAGTAACACGTTTTTCCAAAAAATCTTTTCTGTCTGCCATGGATCTTTCTGATGCGTGTTCTCCTTCAGCAGACCTGGTGTGCTCACATCCTGCTGTCCCCGAGCATCAGATGTGAAGCCTTTGGGCCCAGTTACCTGACTGCAAACGTGATGTTTGAAGGGTTGTTTGGGGGAGCCCTTCAGTTTTAGTGTATGTGCTGCTGAAGCGAGCACTGGGGGAGCCCTTCAGGAATCTGACCCGTAGCTTGCCAGGCTACATAAACCACCATGAACTTCGGGCTCACCGTCTGCCTTTGTGCCATCTAAGACTATTAAACCTACTTAGGAAGCAGGCCATGGCTGAGATGCTGACACAAGGAGAGGCTTATGAATGAAGCCTCTTTCTGTCCTCTCCTTATCCTTAGTGTCTTGTTTCACGCTCACGTGCCCAGCATGAGTCCTCACTATTCCATGATGTTATCGATGAAAAATTCACATGGCCCGCATCCGTTGGGTTTTCTGATCATATGGCCCAGTCTTATGAAAACATAGATGCCCTTGATGTAGACTTGTTTTCCTACCATGACTATTCCTGGAATTGCTGAGCTGTTCCCCAACTCCCAGCTTCAGAGTAGCTAAGGACACTCTCATTTTGACTAGAAATTTCACACTCCCTTGTCTTCAGGGTATACTTCTAATCACCTAACATTTAGGAGATCGGAAAAACAATCTAACTCAACTCCCACTCTGTTGTCTGCCCGTTTGCCTCCCTTTTGTAGATTTTGGGAGCGGAGCAGAAGGAGGTTCTAGAGAGTCTTGCCACCTTGCGCGTCTCATCTGTTAGAGCAGTCAGTCGCAGAGAGGGCAGATCCCTATATCAGAACTGCTGCTTTAGTAACTATGTCTTACATGAAAACAACAACATAATTTTAATGCAACTCTGTTCCATTTTGTGTTTGGAATTCACAGTTGACCATGAATGATTTCAGCGTACACAGGATCATTGGACGAGGAGGATTTGGTGAAGTGTATGGTTGCAGGAAAGCAGACACTGGAAAAATGTAAGCTCTCTGTGGGTCTTATGCTTGCATCAATAATAGAACATGCCTGCATCGATTTTCGGAAACCCATCGTCTCACTCCTGGAGTGCCTTCCTTCAGAAAGAAAGAGGCTGTATTTTGTTAAGCATTATAAATGAGATCAGCTAGAGCCTCCAGTGCCTCAGGCTCAAAGGGAAGTTAACCAGGAACTGTGTATCGTGAGCCCCTGTGGTTCAGGCCATGGGTGAAGGAACCTGGGATCTGGAGGTGACCAAGAAGGGACGTTATGCACAGCCTCCTGGTCCGGTCCTGCTGCAGAGAATTCTGCCTCTTCTAAGCAGTGACCCACCTGTGATTTAGCACATGTACTTTGGGGTGGCAAAGCATTCCAGGTGTCAGCTCCCTAGGTGGGGAGCTCAAGCACTGGCGAGAAGGACATCCTGCCTGCCATGAGGGTCACGGTCATGGGGCTCTGTCATGGTCTTAGTTGCTTACCTGACAGGAGGAGGTTGATGTGAGTCAGTCACATGCCCATGGACCAGGTGTGGGCCTCTTCCAGGAAGTTAATGGTCGTGGAGTTCTTAAGGAGTGCAGGGGGAAAGGTTTTGTGTTGTGTTTTTTTTTTTTTTTTTAAATATAAAAGGAATTTGTTTAAGTGAACGTACATCTGGAAGCAAAGGAGAATGGGAAACTGTGGTTTGATAGAGACTGAGCTCCAAGTGTGATCAAGTGATGGGCATGTTAGAGCTGCAGCCAAGTGGAATTGTCCATGCAGCTTGCTTGATAACCCCACTCTTCGTGTGAGGAATAATTGGGGTCACCGACTTCAGCGCCCGCCTCCCCCTGCCACCCCAGTACTGCCCAGAGTTGTCACTCAGCCTCCGCTCGGGTCTTCCCTGTGACCGGGCACTGACAACCATGACAAATCACCCTCCTGCTTTTCAGACAGGCCCGGTCATGGGCATGACTTTTATCACATGGGGGCTGAAGTTTACCTTTACTGACGTGCGCCTGCTGGTCTTCTTCCTGTTGTGGGGCCCATGTGGGGTGAACTCAGTGTTTAGCACTCGGGTGCGTGAAATCTGGTGCGCTGCAGAGACAGGACAGACTGGCAGTCCTTGAGTGCAGGTCTGGGTGGCCCCCGGCCATGTCAGAGCCAGCCCACACGAAGTTTGTGCCTCTGCCTGGCCTCTGCATCCTGGTCTATAGGGTCGGGAAAATACTTCCTTGTTGCAAGAGGTGGATGAGATAATACATCGTAAGGCATGCAGACCACTGCCTCTTCCGTGGTCAGTACTAGTGAGCACTATTAGTGAACATTAGTGAACAGTGAACCGTGTGCCTGGGTCTCTCATCCCTCTTCCGTAGTCCCACGGTGGGCTCTGAGCCTAAGTGATGTTCTTGTCACTCACTCCATTCCATCGACTGTTCATTTTCATATGTTCCCAATATGCAGTCCTATAATTAAGCAATTAATGTCTCCATTGGTGCATTTGTTATACAGAATTCCTGGAACAGGAGATAAAATTAGCAGATTTGAATATCCATCTCTGTTTTGCTCTAAGTCCTCACGTTGTAAGTTATGATCAGCTAGAAACAGACGGATCTTCTGGGTCCTGCCACAGCCAGATGACCATCTGTATTACGTGCTTGGGCCTTAGAAAGTCGTCCGTCAGTGGGGATTTAGAATCACATGCACAGAGTTCTAAAGCCCCTGAAACCCTTGTAAAGATTTCCTTTCAGCTTTCTGCTGAAAAATCATCCTGCTGTCCTCAACCTGTGATTATAGAGAATGCCAACTAATGGGTCTGTATTTCCTTAATAGAGTTTCTTCAAAGTTTTCAAAAAGTTTAAGTTGTTAGCTGTTTCTTCTCCACTATAATAACTTAAATATGAAGATTAAATCAAATCAGGGGAGCCTGCCTAACTCTGTCGGTAAGAGTGTGTGGCTCTTGATCTCAGAATCTTGAGTTTGAGCCTCACGTTGGGTATGGAGAGTACTTAAAAAAAAGAAATTAAAAACAACTCAACAAAATAGCTTTCTAGAATGTGCCTTTTTGAGCACATGCTTTCCCTTTTCATTTTGTTGGTTGTCAGTCTTTTAGTCTTGCACTCTTTACTCTTGCAAAATCTTGACCACTGCTAAAAACCACAATTCCTAAATGCTAAGTATTACACACATATCCCCTCACCCCTACACTACACACATAGCAGTACTGGGCAGCAATGATACGTGCAAAATTTATTTCACCAAATTTATTTATGTCCCTCTACTTTATGCTCTTATTGGACTAGAACTTCTATTCATGTAATGATAGAAATATCATATAATTATTGCTGGATTTTTTTTTTTAAAGAAACCTTTCTTTTTTACAATAGTTTTCAGTTTAGAAAGGAAGTACAAAGACAGCACAGGGCGCTCCCCTGGCCTACATCAGTCTCCCTGTCTTACACTGGTCACAACAAATGAACTAATACCAATACCTTATTATTAACTAAAATCTCTGCTTTATTCGGATTCCCTTCATTTTTACCCAATGGCTCTTCGTGTCTCCGGATCGCACGTTCCATTTGAGTCATCATGTCTCCTGAGGCTCCTTTTGACTGTGACAGTTCCGCAGACTTTCCTTGTCTTCGATGGCCTGGATGACTCTGAGGAGTCCTGGTCAGGTGTACCATAGAATGGTATCCTGGTTAGGCGCACTTTCCTCAGGGTTATACTAGGGCTGTGGGCTTTTGGAATCAAGATGCCAAGACCCGGTTCTCATCACATCATATCATGTGTGTCCATCATTAACATGGCTCATCACTGTTGATACTGACCTTGACTGCTTGCTTGAGGTCGTGTTCGTCATGTTCCCCCACTGGACCATCCCTGTCCCTTCTCCTCCACGCTCTTCTCTTAGAAAGGAGCTCACTGTGTGCGGCCCTTACCTAAGGAATGGGGAAGTATGCTCTGCCTGCTGCGGGGCGGGGGGGAGGGGGGCATTGACTTTTTTTCTTAATACATGCAAAATTAAAAAAAAATTTTTTTCTTTGCATGACATTCGGGTACCGTTTTGCTTCTTTTAGACACTTCCCAAATCTTGAGAAACTTTCCCCTGTACAACATGTATCGTTTAAAGCAGCTTAGATATATTTGCAGTATAGTTTTTTTCAATAACATTTGTTTCTAGGTATGCAATGAAATGCTTGGATAAGAAGAGGATCAAGATGAAACAAGGAGAAACATTAGCCTTAAATGAGAGGATTATGTTGTCTCTTGTGAGCACAGGGGTGAGTATTCCGTTTTGAGCACTGCTTGTTTCTGTATGCATGGGTGGGTTGGTTTTCTATATCAGGATAATTTATTTAAGATACAGGTATTCTTTTCCAGCACATTACGCAGCTAGCCAATTCTTGGGTGGGTTAGAATTTCTAGCAGGGAAGAGCAGCACTAAGTTAATATAAATAGTGTGTAATTCTCATATTATCTCTGTTTAATTTGGGAGTTCGAGAAGTGTTAGCGACCATCATCATCCCCACCCACGGCTTCTCCCTTCAGCGGCTGTTTGTGGCTTCCTTTTTCGTGGAATGTGCTTGCAGAGAGGGCAGGATAAGCATGGCAACGACGGAATCACTTGAGTCGCATTAAGAAGCGACTGCGAGATGGAGGACTGACCCAGAGAAGGAAAGAGAGCACGAGGAAAGCAGCTCTTGTCCTCTGTAAACAAACTGAGAGTTGAAACAGCACAGGTTACTGGGCCTGAATTGCATCTGGGCCTGTCCCCAGTCACTAGACAGTGGCTTTATCGCTATCTCGCTTGCTGCTTTTTTACCTGCTGTGCACTTTGCTCATTTCCATTTCCAAGACCATGTTTCCACCTGCTGGACATTGTATTTGTCTGTCAACTGGCATTTTTAGCTCAGCGTGTGCCCAAAACTTTTACCCTGTGTCTTCTTGCAAAATAGTGTCCCGTTCTGGCTTCTTTTGTGGTGAATGGTATGACCCATGAGCAAAGCCTTGGCTCTTATTTATTTCAACAGAGATATATATAAAGACACCCAGAAAAACTCAGTGTCCAGCCTGGGCATGCCGGCGTGCACAAGCAGTCCTGCCATCCGGCATCCAGGGGAGATCAGGGACTTAGAGTCTCGAAGGGAAGGCAGGAAATGATGTTGGAGTGGCCAGACTCCTGCTGAGTACCTCACGTGTGAATTAAGGTTAAACACCCAGCCAAGAAGGTTTATGTGCAGTGAGATATATTGGGGAGGGCGTGGCCTCCAAATACCCCAGCTGTGTTCTAAATAGGGTCAGCCTCATGCAGAGGATGAAGGAATCGGATTTTAATGGTGAATCAGAGAATCCCTTTCAACTAGGAAGCGAGGAACCTGAGACCCAAAGGGGTAATTTCCTTGCACAGAGTCTGTGGGCTCCCTGGCTAATGTTCCTTTTTTTTTTTTTTTTTAAGATTTAAATTTATTGAAGAGAGAGAGAGAGAGCACAAGCAGGGGGAGGGGCAGAGGGAGAGAGAATCTCAAGCAAACTCCCTGCTGAGTGCAGAGGCTGACACGGAGGTCTTTCCCAGGACCCAGAGATCATGACCTGAGTCGAAATCAAGAGTCAGACGCCCAAGGGACTGAGCCATCCCGGCACCCCTGTTGTTCCTTTCTTATTATCACCTGATGGGCCCTGTGGTTTTTTTGTTTGTTTCCACCCATATTTATTGTATTGTGTTTTATATTATTCTAGCACGAGTTTTAAGCGGTTTTAGGAAGGTTATCTGCTACTAAAGTAAAAGATTATCATAATTTAGCTCAACTGTAATAAATGAAAATGCCGTAGCTATACACAATTTCTATGTGCCTCTGCCTCCCACCATATGGACATTAAGCATTTCAAACAAGAGCGGTCTGTGTGCATGACCACGTTTTCAGCTAGTTGGAGTGGAGACCAAACAGCCTGCACACTGTGTTGGAATCGGTTTGAATGACATTGGTTCCTCGTGATGGTCGGGAATGCCATGGTCTTACATTTCAAACATGGATGTGTGCTTACTCCAGATTTTAAGTGGTAATTAAAATATTAATTTTTAATGAGTTATTTCCAACACCTTGGATATTTATTCTCAAGAAAGCCTATGGAAAAAGACATTTTTGGTGTTGGAAGAATATACATGCAACTTTTATGTTGCATTTTATTTCTATTTTTTCCAGGTGGAGGGGAATACAGTTAAATAGAGGTACAGTACCTCCTCAGTCTTACCCTCTAAGGGAATAAGTGAAAAACGGGGCTTATATTGGTCTACTGCTTTGAGCTAACTTTCAGGAACCGTTTAAATTCTTTTCAAGGATCAAACCTGGCTTTTGTTTTTGTTTTCATTTTGGAGGAATTTTGAGGGTTTTTTGTTTTGTTTTGTGTTTTATTTATCAATACATAATTGAACCAACGGGTGGCTGGCTGGCTGAGTCAGAGAGCATGTGGCTCTTAATCTGGGTTTTAAGTTCGAGCCCCACGTTGGGTGTAGAGATTACTTGAAAATAAAAGCTTTAAAAAATAATATATAATTTAACCAAAAGAGTTGTAATAAAGCTATTTGGAATTCCTTCCTTCCTTTCTTCCTTCCCTCCCTCCCTCCCTCCTTTCTTTCTTTTGTTAATCAAAGGCCACATTTTATGTTGTTTTTTTTTTAAGTGATCTTTCACTTAAAATGGCCTCACTAGGTTCAACTTCAGATTAGCCTGTATCAGCATGGTTTCCCAGGGTGTTGGCATGAAACTGAACTGAAGTCACTCATTATAGTTTTCTTTTTACTGGAAGTTTTTTGTTTTTCCTTCCAATCTCAAATTGAGTGTTCCTTCCCCCGACCTTTCAAAGAGGCAGTGGGAAGTACTGTTCCTGGTTTGATTCTGTAATTCTAGAATAGTAAAAAGGGAAATCTTCAAGTTTCAGAACCAAGGTAAGTATGTCCATACCTGGGAAAGAGCAGTTAGCCCCTTCATGAAACCATTCCATTCTGTCCTTGGAAATCTTCCTCATTCACTCCTTGAACCATTTTGGAGGGCCTAGACAGTGCAAGGCATTCTGCTGCAGGACGTGGGGGTCCCCAAAACGTGACTTTGGTCCTTGCTCTTGTAGAGCCGCACAGAATGAGAGAAGGTGATATTGGTCACCTGATCCTTGGAAGTGTATAGATAATTAGGACCCATAGCAGGAGCCGGCTGACAGGACCCAGTGCTCAGGAGGCATTTACCAGGGTGGAGGTGACAGCAGATGCCCCTCGGAAGTCACCGGACGTGCCAGTGCGCGTCTAGGTCCCCAGCCCCTCAGGAAGGTTCGAGGACTTCAGGGAAGGTCAGCAAAGCTGGGGTCTGAAGTGATGCATGAGTCATACGTGTTGAGGCTGGAGAGGGGAAAGACCAAACCATCAAGAGTTTTTGAGGCCCGCTCTGAGGATTTAAGAAAAAATCTTACAGCAGCTGGAAACAAAGGGTTGGCAGCAGGAAGATCACAGAAGCCTTCCTCTGACTGCAGGGTGGAGAATTTTAACTACTTCATGGTGTATTTGATCACGGTGTCACAGAGTCGCTACAGAACGTAGGCCACTTTGCTCGCTACCTGCAGGAAATCCTCGCTGAGGGGCTACCTCCAAAAGACCCACTAGTCCTTATTGCCTTTAATTGATAATCAAGGCAAAACATCTTAGCTGTGATTACGTTGGGAAGTCTACGTGCACCATCATTAAATTGCTGCCTGTTTTGTCGAATTGGTCCGTATTTGGTCCTCTGTGTCTCGGGCTTCACACGAGACCCAGGGTGGTGTCTGCCCAGCACCTGAGAGGTGAGGGGCTGTGGTCAGGGTGGAGACAACTGGATCTGCCCTTGAGCTGAGCTTTCCTTTTACATTGCTACGGAAACCCTGCCTTGGTAGCTAGCATCCGTAGAACTAGACGAGGCCAGGAGACTCGGGGTTGAGATCTTGGCTGCCTTCCAGATTTCTTTGTGACCTCACACAAGTCATTTCCCCTTTTTCGGGCCTTAGTTTCCTTGTCTTAAAAATAAACAAGTTAGACCAGGTGATTTTTTTTTTTTTTTTTAAAGGGCCCTTCCTCCTCGGCCTGTGATTCTGAACGGACCGTTCGTGTTCCATCTTCATAACATAAGATCTTAAGTGAGCCTTTTGCTACTTCCTCAGGGCTCCTGTTAGAAGATCCTGTCCCATCCTGTTCAGGAATACCCCTGGGCAGGGTCCACTTGTCTCTGTGGTGGAGCGAGTGCAGTTGCTGTCCCTAGCTGGGAAGGACTCTGGCCGTCTGAAGCTCTGGGTCTGCCAGCCTCTCCACGCAACATCTGAAGTGCATCAGATCAGGAACTGGAGTGTGTGTGGAAGCCCATTAAGGAAGGAGCAGAGTGAGCCATCTTCAGCAGGCTATGAGAAAGGTGGTTCCCTGTGTGATTCTGAGAGGGATGGCAATCCCCCACCCCCCAAGGAAGGCCGCGTGGCTTTTTTTTTTTTTTTTTTTTAAGCCCACATGGCTTTTAACAGAAAAAGGAAAGCACTTTTATTTTGCCTATTTAAAGCAAAGTCAGGCTTGGAATCAGTAGTCACTAACACCACCTCAACAGCGCTTTGAGGCAAACTAGGTGATCACAGAATGACATTCGTCATTCGTTCTGGAGTGATATCCTCTGGAAGATATGTGGAAATTGAATTCAAGTTCACGAATCTCTGGTATAGGAAGGTATTAACTCAGTTTTACTGGTCTGCCCTTAGAATAGAGGTTTGGACAATGCAAATTCAGTATGCAGAGTATTCTGTTGAAACTTGAATGTTTTCTGTGGAATTTAATAATTTTTTGTTTCTGTTAAGAAAGTGGATATAGATTTGGGGGGGGCAGTTTTTATTTGAATCAGGTGAGTGCCCAGTGTACACTGTATATGAAGAGCCTGAACAGACCTAGTCGTAGATCCGGCTTAGCACTGATGAAGTTTCACAAGGGAACACACTCCCTGTCCAGCACTCTGGTCAAAGGACAGAAAGTGACCCGTATTCCAGAAGCCTCGTGCCCCTTCTGGTCACCTACCCCTTGCCCAGGCTAACTACTGTCCGGATTTCTAACACTGTAATTTAGCTCTGCCCGTGTCTGGACTTTGTCTGAATGTTCCCTTCTGTGTCTGGCCTCTGTTGCCTGGTGTCGCGTGTGAGATCCTTCTGAGTCATTGCATGCAGCAGCAGGCCGTCCCGCGGCTACGTAGCAGAGGCCAGCAAGCTGTGTGGGGCCCGTGGGCCACATCTGCCTTGCAGCCTCTGTTTCTGTACAGCCCATGTAAGACCCAGGAATGGTTCTTACGTTCTTGAGGGATTGTATAGAAAATAAAGAAAGATGGGACCGAGACTGCATGAACCCTGTAGAAAGGGAAAACAACCCCTTGCAAAAACACATGCCAGCTGTGACTGTCCAGTATTCCCCTGCACAAACAGACCATATGCATGCATCCATCCTAACATCGATGGACAGCTGGGTCACTTCCCAGGTCAGGCTGTTGCAAATAGTGCTGTGGGGAAGAATGGCAGTCCATTCTCCTTGGTGCACAGAAGTCCAGGTTGCTGGGAGCTGTAAACCCAGGACTGGAAATGCTGGCTCATGGGGTTTGCTGACGGTGCTCAGCTTTGGCAGCTAGGACCGGTTTGCAAGAGCATCTGTACCATCGTACGCTCCCATAAGCCATACATGGGAATTCCATTCCCGCCCTATCTTTCCAACCACTTGGTATTGTCAGTCTTTTTAATTTTAGCTATTCTCGTGGGTTTTAGTGATAACATATTGCAGTAACACATTTCCTTCGGGACCACTGTGGTCCAGCATCTGTTCAGAGGCTTGGAAGCTATTGGATACTCTCTTACAGCAAGTGCCCATTTTTTAAAAAATTAATTAATTACTATTGTTACTATTACTCACTGCTGCCTTTTTTTTTTTTTTTTTTTTGCCATTGTTCTGTTGGGTTGTTTGCCTTTTTCTTTATCAATGTACCAGGGTTCTTCATATATTCTAAATATCAGTCCTTTCTTGTTCATGGATTGCAGATACCTTCTCTTACCCTGTGACTTGCCTTTTTACTCTCTTAAAAGTATGTTCTGAAGAACAGAAGTTCTTAATCTCATTGAAGTCCAGTGTAGCAACATTTTTACTGTTAGTGCTTTTTCTTGGCCTGAGAAATCTTTACTTACCCTAAGGTCATGAAGATACTCTGCTTTGTTTTCTTCTAGAAGCTTCATTGTTTTCTGTTTAGATCTTCGTCTACCTGGAGTTGACTTTAATGTGTGGTGGGAGGTAGGGGTGGCTGTTCACTTCCTCTTGTACAAATGCCCAGTTGCTCCAGTGCTGGTGATTGGAAAGGCCAGCTTTTCCCCCCCACCTTGTGTCATTTTATCACAAATCGATTGACCGTTTATGCTTGACTCTATTTCAGGATGCTGTGTTTTGTTCTGTGGGTCGGTTTGTCTGTCCTTGGCTACTACCACACTGTCTGATTTACTGTTGCTTTATAATAAGTCTTGATATCTGGTGATGTAACTTTTCCAGCTTTGGTTTTCTTCTAGAATGCCTCTCTTTTTCTAGCTGTGTATATTTTTACATACATTCTGGAATCAGCTTGTTGATTTTCATTTTAATTAGAATTACAGAGAACCTCTAGATTACTTGTGGGAAAACTGACGTCTTTACAGTTGAGCTATTCAGTCCCTGACCCTGGTATATTTTTCCTCTTTGAAAAGCCAGTTGAATTCCCTTCTATGCTCGCTCAGTGTTTCAAGACAATAATGTGGATAATTTCCTCCCGCTGTAGTATGGTTCTTCCAACGTCAGAATCCGAGATTGACATGGGTATTTGACTAGCCAGAACAAAACTGTAGACCAGCAAAAAGACCAGCAAGGCAGCAATATTTTTCTGTAGAATCTGGGTCCTTTGAAGAAGACGCAGATAAAAGGGTCATGAGTGAATCTGAGAGATGAGACCTTTGAATTCATCTTTTCCACTTAGTAGTGCTCTGTCTCTATGCATTTTGTCCCATTATCAGATGTGTTTTGCTGGGACCATTAAGGTTACCACGGAGGGGTCTGTGCTCAACGTACAGGGCAGCAGTGCGGACAGGAAAAGCTATGGATGGTGTTTGATAGCAGATAGCACATGCTTCCCGGGGCAGCTTTTGTTTTTCTTACAAACTCTTGCTTTTTTTCTCTAGGACTGTCCTTTCATTGTCTGTATGACCTATGCCTTCCATACTCCAGATAAGCTCTGCTTCATCTTGGATCTGATGAATGGTGAGTGACACGTAGGAAGTTCAAACGCAGGGAAAGACTTTGCCAGGATGTACACCTCAGTGCGCGCTGACCTGGGCTCCCTGGCGGTTTGGGTCTTTCAGGTCATGGGGTTCCCCCTGAAGTTTAAGGAAACCTTCCTACTCCTCAGGTTTCCCTCAGAATTTGTCTTAAAATGTTGACCGCCGTTGCCCTCTGGCCCTCCTAGTCTCTCACCAGGAAGTTGCATCTTCTGGAAAAGATTTTCATGAAATACGCACAGTGAAACTTCATTTTCTGGAATGCAGCTGGCCTAGATCTTTAATTAGCTTGTTTCCTGACCCTCAACTTTTAGGAATGAAATGCCTCATAAGAACATGGGCCAAAGATAGAAGTGTATTCGGAAACCAACTTTGAAGGACTGGCTGTGGGCCAGCATGACTTCAGCCCGAATCTTCTGTACCCTGAGCTGAGACCAGCCAGCCATTGATCTTTTAAGCTATGAATGATGACCCTGCAAATGCAGAGAAAGTTCTAGCTAGAAAAATAGTTTTCTCATACTAGAGTGACACGGTGTATATTCAAAGTGTTTTTAGTAACAAGAGTTTGAAATGGAATGCATATAGTACAGCAGATGAATTACTTTTTTGTTTTTGGATGTTTTTGGATTTGAAGTTCTGTTATGTTCTGAGGGTTTGATTTAAAACCAGATCTATTCAACGACATGGAGGAATTTTCCAGACATAATAATGGGCGAAGAAGCCAGATACCATAGCATGTCTCCTGTGTGATTCCACATACATGACACTGAGCACAGGCAAAGCTAATGGATGGTGAGAGGTCAGAATGGAGACCTCTTGGCCTACCCAGGGCGGTTGCTGAGGCATTGACAGGGAAGGGCACCAGGCAGCCTCTGGGACGCCGGAAATCTTTTATATCTTTATCTGCCAGTGGTTATGTGGGAACACTTGTGCATGAAAGGGGAGCTATGTAAGCCAAAGCAGGGGCCCTAAAGTTGGCCACGCGTTAACTCCTCTGGGTCCGTAGAGGCTGTTCCTTTACAGTTTATAAGAACATTCCTTTACCCTGTTGATGGCATTGTTTGTCTCTGTAACTTGAGCCCATAGGATGATTGCCTTTTTCCAACATTTTATTATGAAGAATTGCAAACATAGGGCAAAAATGTAAAGAATTTTACTGGGGACACCCCAATACCCACCTCCCAGTTTCACCAGTTAAGATTTTACTGTGTCCGTTTCCCAAATATCTATCAATATGATCATTTTGTTGCTCTGTGTGCTGCCTTCTTTATTGTCCATGGAGCCAGTTGCTAAGCCTTCCACTGGATCATTACCTGATTGGTCCAGTTATTAGGATGTAAATACTCAAAGCAGAAAAGCTAGCTGCCGCCCCCACCCCCACCCCGTGCAGGTGCAGGTGCATCTGGCTGTGTTGTATATTGTCCCAGCCATTTCTGCATGAAAGTCTTCTAATGTTTGAGATGCCTCTATACTTCTTAAAGTGTTTTGTCAAACTACAGAAGTCCAAGACAGATATACAGACAAAGCAGAAGCAAAATTTGCCTTTTTTTTTCAACCGCGTCCTAACTTTTTAGGATGGCAACAATTTTTGTTTCCTGGGAATTGACCCAGTTTGTATTAACCTCTGCATCTCCGGTTCCAGGAGGCGATTTGCACTATCATCTTTCACAACATGGGGTGTTTTCGGAGAAGGAGATGCGGTTTTATGCCACGGAAATCATCCTGGGGCTGGAGCACATGCACAGTCGGTTTGTGGTTTACAGAGATCTGAAGGTAAAGCACTCTGTTTCCTGGACCTGTGCAGTAGGTATTGTGGTCTGGGACTCCAGATGGTCTCTTATCTCTCATAGGACCTGCCATTTCCCTCCCGTCAGCCCTGGTGAGGTCACATATTTGTGATGTCCATCTGTCCAGACTCTAAACTCGGTGGCAGGGACTCCTTTCCTTCCTAGTTGTCACTGTCAGCTCAGCGCCTGCTCCCCTGCCTGGGGCAGCACATACACTAACTTAAAAATTGTAATGAATTAATGGCAAGCAAGGTATTTCTTGGCATTGCTTATGTGACAGTTAATTGTCATACACTTAATGTTCACTAAACAACTGGTTTGGCCATGGCTCTGTGTTAGAACCGGTGATGGACGACGATGAAAAGCAGAGAACGTGCGTCTTCCGGAATTTATACATAGGTGAACCGAGATGCAGAGTGGCTAGAGCACTAGCTCATGGAGTGACCAGAGTGCTAGCTCGTTGGAGGCAGAACTTTAAAGGCCATTCTGAGGGTTTCACATTGTTTTAGGACCATCTTCAAAATCACTAACAGATTTTTAGGTCCCTGAACTGTGGAGCACCAGAAGGCTGTGTCTAGGCTTCTCCATTCTTATTCTCTCTGGACTTAGAAAAAAATGCAGTGAGTCTGTTCCAAGTTTCCCCTTCCAGACCATGGTGCTCAGTCACGGGTTCTGCATTCATAAGGAAGCTAGGAGTTTGCTCAGTACCTCCGTGGTGACAGTCATCGTGAGAAGACGGGGGCAGAGATAAAAGGGACTTTGACAAATTGTAGAACTGATCCTGCAAATACAGAAATGTGCACATAATAATGAGGAGGAAAATGATAGGAGAAACAGTTTCTCAACAGGGTAACAACACTCGGGGGGAGGTGTTTGCCTTCCCTTTCAGATTCCTTCTCGATTGAATCCGGTGTAGCCGACTAAGATGTGCAGATTATGCTCCTTTCTCTCAGGAACTACTCTGTTTTGATTAGCTGTCTTAGCTTTGTAAGGTTGCCTTCCCAAGAGCCTAAAATATTATATTTTATTTTTGAGCCTCTTACTTTGTCACAAAACACTCTGTAAAATTTAAAGCTTTCTGCAAGGTTACAAAATTTTCCTCCTGGTTTTCATCTGAGCATGAAGGAGAAACAAATGTATTTTTGTTGAATTAGAAATAATTAGACACTGGTAGGCGCATGACAATTTCGCGTCCTCCTGTGAGTTTTGCAGAGGAATAAACTACATGCTGAAGGCCCACGAAGCACTATTGTAATACATTTTAATTTAGATCTGTAACCAGTCTCTAATCATCTTTGTGCTATATTTTTTTTTTGTTTTGTTTTGTTTTCGAAGCTATTTAGTAGGCAGTGGTATTATTTAATTTCTATTCAAACTGAATTCTACTCACTCATGATTATTCATGCTTCGGCTTTATAATAGTGTGCCATTTATTTTTATTTCAAGCAAAACAATAGTTGATCTCCAGCAGAAAAATATTAAGATGACTGTAATTCAGTATATATGAGGGAGAGAAGCTTTGTTTTCCCTGATTATGCCGGCTAAATCTAATGCCAGTAGATACATTTCATCAGAGTTGTGGTCAGAGTCATCCTGGGTCATCCAGTGAGGTCCTGGGTTCTGAGTCTGTCCTCAGAAGCAGAAATGCCGCTCCTTGGTGTTGGTGGCGCACTCTGGAACACGTTGATTTCTTAGGTCCATGCTGTACATTCTTGTGAGATTCCTTTCTGTCCTGTGCCTTGTGGACGCATTCCCGCAGGCCTTTGTGGTTCACAGAAGCCGAGAAGCTGGTGGGCTCACTCCCTTTGTGGCGAGGCCCGGGGCTCTGGCCGGGCCACTGTTCCCAACAGGGGAAAGAGGTACTTTTTAACTCTGATGAACTGTGCCCATCACCCCTGCAAGTGCCAAGCTCCCTGCCTTGTGTCTTGTTATCTCAGGAGTAGTCTCCTTTGTGTCTGTCATCGCCACTTTCCTGTGGGATTTAAACACGGATAGTGTGACTTTCAGTATCATGCCCAGCTTGGAGGTGGTAGTGCAGAGTTCCTGTTTAGGTATAATGATAAGATACCACGTGCCTGTGGTTGTAGAAATTCTCAAAGCTGATGACAGTTTGGGACCTCCTGAAGATCATCTTGTCTTTCTCTTCAGCCTGCAAATATTCTCTTGGATGAACACGGACATGTCAGGATATCTGATCTCGGTCTCGCCTGTGACTTTTCCAAAAAGAAGCCCCATGCGAGTGTGTGAGTAGCGCATCGACTCTGTTCAGTGTTGACTGTTGTTTCTCTGCAGCGATGCCTTGATGGGCACAGCCTTCAGTCTACTCACTTCCTCCCCCAGCTTTTTCTTGCTGGAGGTGATTGTCCGTATGTGATCACGCTGGGCCGGGGGCAGGTCCCGTAACCCCGGTTATGGGAGCGCAGATAAGCAGGCTGTGCCTCCTCTGTCTTCGGGGAATGTGGATGGACCCACGGCGTGATCGAGGGGGCTGGGGTGCCCGTGGGGGAGAGGGGGGCCTCCGCAGCAGACCCGAGCCTGTGCCGGCCATGTGACCCTAGTCAGTCCATTTACCTGCTTGACCCTCTGCCTTCTCCTCTACAAAGCAGAGGAAATACTAAGTCCCTGCAGTTGTCCTAAGGGTAAAGGGAAGCCCACGTGCCTGGGAAGGTGCAGGGGCATCTGAGACCCAGGGCTCAAGCATCTCTCTCCATCTACTTTCTCCTTCGTTTTCAAGATGTCTTTTTTTTTCCTCCAAAGGGAAATTACGAACCCTTTTTTTTTTTTTTAAATTAAAAACACAAATCAGCTGCTTGCAGGCCGTGTTAGACTTGAGCATTAAGTACATCAGTATTCCAACAGACCATGCAGAGGGAGCCCCCTGCCCCCCAGCCTCCTCCGGGGATGGACAGCCGCTGTCCCAGGCCTCTGCAGAAGCAGGAGGGAACGCGCACTGGTTTTCATTTCTGTTCCTTTGGTCTCAGTTTATCTGGGTGGAAAGCACAGATGTGTGCATTTTGTGGAAAAGCAGATGAGTGTTTCTTTATTCTTTTTTGGGAGGGGTGGTAAATGTATCACTCTCAGCACTGAAATCCTTTAAAAGTACATTTTATTGTCCATCTTGAGCTAACACTCATCTCCGTTTTGAATGGGCTTGAAGAAACTCCCAGGGGGTCTCACCTCACGCATCCATGCAGAAAATCAACCCCAGGCCCCTCCTTCTTGGCTGTAGAGGTAAAGTGGTTCAGCACTGCTGTACCTGCCAGGGGCTACGTGAAGTCAGGGTCGCCTTTCAAAGCCCTGAGCGAAGGTGCGTGGTGAATAGCACGGATTCTGTAAAGAGGTTTCTCCCTTCCTGCAGAATCTGGGGTCCGGTGATAATGGCATTAGCATTTTGCCAGCACTTTACAATTATTAGGCCAGAACCCGTGGTTGCATGAGCTTCTCCCAGCAAATTCATCAGGCATTTTTTAAGAGGGTGGTTTGAATTTTTAATGTGGTGGCTGTTTGGTATGCTAATTTCTTCAGTTTAGTGTAGCCACCACAGAAGGCGCATCCGAGAGCTCAGAAGAGTTAATCTTTCAAAGGAATGAACTCTCAGTGATGGGGTTATTTATTTCCTTATAGAGCTGCACCCACTTAGTGTAATTCCCCTGTCAGCTCCGAGAGGTGAGCTGTTCTCAGATTCCACCAGCAGCTGTGGAAAGGGGTAGGATCAGGGAGGTTGGTTTCCATGCTTGTATGATGACAGGAAGGCCACTGTTCTACAAGTGCATCATCTCCTGGCCAAGAACAAAGGCTTTCGAGGCAGCAGGTCTGGGTTTGAATCTGCTTCCAAGTTGTGCCTCCTTTTTCCCCCATCTCTAAAGAGGAGATGACGGTGGCGTTTATTTCGTCTGAGTGTTGTGAAGGTCAAGTCCACTGATGACTGCGACAAACTTTTAGGCACCTTTGGCTGGTGTGGGCAGCGCCTCGGGGACCCCTAAAGCTGGCCATGTAGGCAGTGACTGGTATGTGGATGGTGGCAGGGCCAGCAGCCACAGTGCTCACCACGCCACCGGCTGAACATCCACTGTTCCTGGCACGCAGGGCCAGCTGCTTCGAATATGCTCGCATCGTCACAAAAACGGTAGAGGTTACTGGTGGAGTAATCTACTTTGTGGTGTGGACACTGAAGTCTGGAGAAATGGAGGCGCTTGAACAGGGTCCCAGAGCTGGCACACGGTGGGGCTGGAATTGAAGTCCAGTTGTCTGACTCCAGAGCATGGACTCCTTACCCCACATGGATGAACTCCCCGAGGCTAGGAAATGGTCAGCTCCGGACCCGATGAGCGCTATTGGCCAGAATTTCACTGTGGACGTGGTTTCTCAAGTCTTTCCAAAGCTGTAGCTGTGATCTCGGACTTCACCCCGCAGGTCCACCTATAAGTAGTTGAGCAGTTGAGGTTCCCGATTTGGGCTTCGACTGAGTGGGTCCGTTCAGGGGCTCACGAATTACTGTACCCTGGAAGTTAACTTTCAGTTACTCAGAAAGCAAAGAAAGACTTCTGGGATTGAACTTATTACCAGTGCTGGATTGGAGTTCCAGCTTGTTTTTTCCAAGAACACAAAGCTGTGTCTCATGCCACAGTGTCTCAGAACCTCCAGGCATTCTTTTGGGATTCAGAGTAGTTTGGATCTTTAGGGGGAAATGTCGGGAAGCAGCAGTCGCTGGCTGCCGTACAGGCAGAATCAGAAAGCTACACGGCGGGAGGTCCGGTACTGGGCTCCGGTTACATCCGGTGTCAGCTTCGCCCCGTGTGTTGGTTCTCGCACTCTTTTCCCATCCCAGAAGTGGGTTTTGGTCCTGGGAATCCTAGGCTCGTGGGTCACCACCAAGGTCTTTCTGGGCAGCACTGAAGTGAGCCCTTCCCTGAGAGTGGTTCAAATGTCCCTCCCAGAAACCTCCCGTGCCCTCTCAGTGTGGCTGGCCAGCCTGATGCAGTCTGACTCTGGAGTCCGGACGGTGGGGCTCATTCAGGTGCTGGGCCTGCCGTGATGTACCAGTGCCCGTTTTCGCTGCTGCAGAGCCGTCTTCCAAAGTGAGAACTCTTTAGACCGAGAGCACTGGGCCCAGTGCTGATCCTGGATTGGGAATGATAATGAGTGATCCAGGATCACTTTCTGAGCAGATTCTCAGTGAGCATAACTTAAACGTGATCCTAATAAGAGAAGACTAGAGATTCACACTGCTGACGTGGCTCGAGTTGTTCTTTCATGTCAGCACCCTTCTAACCCCCTTATGTACATGGAATCCGCGTGGAAACCGTGCACGATAGAGGGGTTTCTTAGATCAGTGAGGGCGGACAGGTGGGAGGACTTAGCTTTCGCAGGAACCCTTCCGGGCTGCGTCTTTGAAAGCCCCCCACGAGCTGCCTCTCGCTCTTTCAGATGGAACAGCGCACGCTCAGATCCTAAAGGAGGGGTGGCGAATAGAGTAACAGGAGGGATTCGGAGTTGCAGAATAGTGCAAATCAAGATAAAATGGTGGTCTTCCCGGGCGCCTGGGTGGCTCAGTGGGTTAAAGCCTCTGCCTTCGACTCAGGTCATGATCTCAGGGTCCTGGGATCGAGCCCCGCATCGGGCTCTCTGCTCAGCGGGGAGCCTGCTTCCTCCTCTCTCTGTCTGCCTGCCCCTCTGCCTACTTGTGATCTGTGTGTCAAATAAATAAATAAATAATCTTTAAAAAAAAAATGGTGGTCCTCCCAAATCTTCTCAACTTCCTGAAAACCTCTCATTTGCTTAGTGGGCTCCTTTGATCAGTCGGCAGCCCTCAAAACCAGGCATGGGATTTCTCCATCTTTTGTACCTGTCGGTGTGTGCCCCCACTTCTTCCCCACCCCCTTGGGGTCTGTCACTCACTGTGTTAGTAAGTAGCCTCCACCCTCAGCGTGTGCCAGCTCAGGCCCTTAGCATGGAGGTGGCGTCACACCGGAGGGGTGTCCCCATCCCTTCAGGTCCAGGGCACCACCTCTAGGCACCTGCTTATCTTCCCCTCCCCCAGCCTCACCCCCACCCCCACCCCTTGCATGGCCTCACAAGAGCTCTGGAACCGGCAGGAGACCCTTTCATAGCTGTAGCGCAGGAAGACTAACATGGTTCAGATTTCCCCTCCGTGACCAGAGCTTGCATGTTTTCATATTTATCTCATACTGTAACTTATTTATATTCATTCCTATACTAATAGGAATTAAGACAGAAAAGGTTGTTTTGTTCCATGAATCATGTTGTGTGGAATCCCCATTGTCCCCTCCCCCTTGTTTACAGTTGCTGCCATTCAACAAATGACATCTGAGCCTCTTGGCTGAGCTGTTACTATTCTGTAAGGTGGGCGTGCTCTGGTAACTGCGTGTGCCCTTTCCTCTCCCTAGGGGCACCCATGGGTACATGGCTCCCGAGGTCCTGCAGAAGGGGACAGCGTATGACAGCAGTGCCGACTGGTTCTCCCTGGGCTGCATGCTTTTCAAGCTCCTGCGAGGGTGAGTGAAACGCATCCTTCTGTTACTGCCACCGCGGCTTGTCCTCGGATCAGAACCCAGACCGTTTAGACAGTGTTAGACTCTAATATCATTTGAAATCACACACGCTAACCTAGATGATGACCAGGGCTCTTCCTGCCTTCTCAAACCAAGAGCTTTGCTCCCATTAACTTTTAGGCAAAAGCTCACAGTTTCATATTTTTGTTCCATACCTTGTAGGAATGTCAACACATTTAAACCTAAAGGAAGACTGCTTTGAAGTGGGCCCATTGATTTAGCATATTTTGGATATTGATTTAGGATAGGTCCCCACTATTTGGGGCATAAGCGTTATTTTAAAATGTGGATCATTGAAGAAGGTAGGAGAATCTTTCTCATTAGGAGTCACTTACTCATGAATGCCTTGCCAATGGTAAGCATTTTGAGGGTTATAAGAAAGGACTGAGACCTAAAGTGAACGGATTTTAGAAGTGCGCAGGTATTCTGAACCCTGCTGCAGTCAATTTGCCTTTCATAAAACACAAAAATGAAACTGCATAATTTCGTGTTTTTAATTAATTTAATCACCACCAAAGACGGTGAAACAGAAAGAAAGGATTAGGGAATGAAAGTACTGTCCAAAGTGTGTCCCCGTGTTGAGCCCAGTGATTATGTTCACATTTTCCCATTAATTTTAAGAATTTTCAGCCAACTGGAATGGAAATCTTAAGTTTTGAAAACATGTTTTTGGTCATCCTCATCCACAAGGATACAAAAAGCACTTTATATTAACATTTCCTGGTCAAGACCCTCCTTCTCCTATTTCTGTTGTGAACACGTGTCTGGCCATTTGCTGAGCTTTTGGCATTTCCACTGGGAAGGCTTGTTGAGCACTGCCACATCTTCTTACCGTAATCAGCACATTCGGCAAAGGGGCTGGATTCCATGTTTCCCCTCAAATTAGGTTCCCAGCATTCTGGCCGCTTCCCCAGGACCCCGGTAATCTAGTTGTTCTCTGCTCGCTGTTTTCACTGGGGAACCAAAATCGTGTTACTGCCCAGAGAGTCAGGTCCTGTTGGTCCTTAATTGAATTACTGTATTTGTGGAGCCTGGATGGCCCTAATTCCCATCATCAGACTTGCTGACCTAATTAGAGAGATTTTCTGCAAGACAGGCCAGAGAAAACCACTTCCCACGCGAGCCATCCTTCCAGCCGGTGGAGGCTCTCTGTGAGAGGTGAGTGCACAGAGACATGCTTAGGGTCTCTGTTTGGGCCCCCCGGAGATGGGGCGGGAGGTACAGAATCCATACCTCCAGAATTTTGAGACAGGAAAATTCCATGCAGCAGCGAAAACATCAGCTACATCCAGTCACGATTGGAAAGTCAGTAATAAAATGTCCCTGGGAAACCTGCCAAGCCGTGTATAGGGCTTGGTTCATGTCTTTGTTTAGTTTGATTCTAGTCTGTTTATAATAATGCCCACCATGTCACTCGGGGATGATTGGGCATGACACCGTTTTTTGAAAGATCTGAAGATGCAGTTATTAACGATATGCCAGCAGTGTGATCGGTGGCTAGTAAAGTGCACCCAGCCGTATCTGGCCACAGGTCAGCTTCCCAGTACTGAATCAGGAGGGAGTCATTCCTCACGGGTCCTGGATCGGGCTTGGTGGAGTCACTGTGTTCGCTGCGGCTCCCGTCAAGAGGGGTGTTGGCCGACAGGAAGATATCCAGAAGTGGATGTTCCTGAGGATGGGTTGAGAGGAAAATGGTGAAAGATCTAGAAACTGTGGCTCATATGGAAAGGTTGGAAGAACTGGGTACATGGCTTAGGGGAGCCCTAATGGTTGGCTCCAGCTGGCTGAGGACCCGTCTTCCCAAAGGGTTATATTCATGCTGCACTGTTCCCAAGAGCAGGCGCTTTAAGGAGGGGAAGATGTCAGTTCAACACAACAGTGGCCACTCAGGCCTTTGAAGGAGCGTTGTGCTACATTGTGCCTCACAGGCAGTGAGGTCCCTATCATTGTCTGGCAACCTTCTATTGAGCCTGGCATGCAAAGAAACCTTCCAGTGTGCAATAGAAATAGGACTAGAGGAACCTTTCCCAGTGATCTTCTGCCATTCTCTGCCTTGCTTGTTCAGAAGCCATTCGCAGGAAAGGGTAGAGCACAGAAACCAAAGGGCAGGGAAAATGTTTTTTGATTTAAGTGATTTAGAGTCGACCTGGTAACCATTTATTGAGTAGCTAGAATATGTAGGAGACTGTGCTTCATGTGCTGGGGAGAGGAAGGGAGTGGGGGAAGGAAGCCACGTCTGGTCCATAAGGAGCTCTCAGGAGAGTAAATATGTCCACACACAGGAGCAGGGCAGACTACAGTGTTCCAAGGGGCACAGAAATGAGTCCCAGGGCTGACCTGGGAGAGCAGGGCTGACTCCACGCAGGTGATGCTCTGTGAAGGGGGCCTGGAAAGGGTTGGCAATTCCAAGACTGGTGCAGAGTAAACATGTTTTCCTGCGGGGAGCAGGAATATGGGGCAGTTTGCCTTTCCACAGTGGTGACCTGGGCAGGGAGGTCATGCTGGGAGAGGAGGTCGAAGAGACAGGGAGAGCCTTTCAAGAAGGGAGAGCCTGTGCATTGGGGTGGGGGGAGCAGGGGCTTTGTTCTCGAGGCCCCAGAGACTGGAGGCTTTTACGCAGAGGAGAGACATGGCTGGGTGTTTGTCAGAAGAAGGTGCTCACAGCATCACGCCTGTAGCCCTGGAGGAGGGAGATGGGAGACAGGGGTGGGGATCCAGGCAAAAGGCCAGGACCTGTGGGCCTGGGACCAGGAAGGAGGCAAGTGGCCTAGTGATGTTGCTACGCTGATCAGTGGGTGGTGGTTGCTGTGCTTTTCCAATGCGTGCTCAGATATGGAAGCTGAGGGGTCCTCCTTGGCAACACCTGGAGACATTTTTGCTTGTCACAGCTTTGGGAAGGGCTACTTCTGACATCTGGCGGGTGAAGGTGAGGGTTGCTGTGAAACATCTTACGACACACAGGATAGGCCCTGCTGCCTCCAGCACAGTATTGCCCTGCCCAGAAGGCCAGCAGCACAGAGGAGGACAGAGTCTGCTCCAGGCATGTGTCTTCCTTCCTTCCCGCAGCGGAGTGGTACGCTCAAACAGGGGTCACCGGCAGATGGTTCTTGCTTCTCTTTTCCGCAGTCGAATGCTTCTTCCACGGGCCAGTGTGTCCCACTGCCTCTGCTGAAGCCCTCGTCCGCACCCCTCACACTGCCTTGCACCTGGAAGAGCACCGCAGAGGCACGAAGGACGGAATCTCGATGTGGGCAAGGTGTCCAGTCTTGAGATCACGTTCCACATCCCTGGACTCACAGGGGTGGATGGGGTATTGAAGATGTTCGTGTTGCCAGTGTGTGGGATTGCTGTCCTGACCCTCAATCTAGATTTCAGGTGTCTGTCGCGGAAAAGAATTGAGGTGGCAGTAGCTTTGATCCTAACCCCATCACCTCTGATGTCAGTCCCCAAAGGTGTCCGACGCGGTGGTCTGGGGACAGCTGAGCTCTGCCCCAGGTTACTGAGGTTGTTCCTGTAGCGGGGAAAAGAGGGAATATTTATAAATATTTGGGCAGCTATTGGCTTAGGTTCAAAACTCATATCTGATGTAAGATGTCATCTTTTTGGTACTCTAAAACTAAATTTTGACCTAAGAGTTTTGAATCACTCTTCAAGCGTATTGCCCTTGAGCCCCTTGTTTCGCCGTGACCCTGATCTGCGGTGCCTCTGCGCGCCCTCGTGCTGTCTTCCCATCCCTTCTCCCGTCTCGGACGATTTCCCCAGCTTGTTCCGGGAAGGTCTGCAGTTGCGCCCATTCGCTCCATGAGTCGGAAGCCACATCTGACCGCTGTACATGGGATTCTGTTCCCGCGGCGCCCCGCGACGAGCCTGAGTGCTGCGTGCGCGGGCGCGGAGAGGCCAGCCCACCCCGCAAGCTGTCGGCCGGCCCGAACCGTCTCCTCTTTCAAGCGGCTGCCTTGGGGAGCAGCTGCAGCCTCCTGGGCTCTGTGGGCACCACGTGCCTCCCTTCAAGCAGAGATTATTGCTCTCGTAGGGTTTCTGTAACAGTTTCCAAAATAGAAACAGAATCTTTGGTCTTGTTCACAAGGAATCATCAAGCCTGCCTCGGAAACAGATGTGCCTCAAGACTTCGAACCTGAGAGCGCGCACTTTCTCTGCGCGCTGGCCCAGAGCTGGGTCACTGAAGAGCATGTCCGAGGGTTTCCTACTGGATCGGATGCAGGAGAGCCGCGTGTGCACGGCGGCCTCGGTAGTGGCCGGGCTCATGTGCTGGAAATGTTTTTGGCACCGCCGATTTAACTCCGCTCCTCCTTGCGAGCCTCCCTCAGGTCTCATGAAAGATTTTTTAAATTTAGCACAGAGCATTTCTGTCGGAACACAGCAGTCCTTCTCTGCAAGGGTCGGGGTACCACGCTTTCCCTCGAGCAGCAGGCGTGGGGGTCACAGCAGGGACGGGGTCCTCGGGCACCGCGAGCAGGAGCCAAACCGTCAGGATGTGCCCCCGCGCCAGGAGATCTGCTCACAGTCCCTTTGCACGCCTTCAGGGCCTGCGTGGGGTGGAGGCAGCCATGTCGGTGGAGACTGAAGCTTTAGTAAGATTTCATGAACTGTCACCCTTTTTCTCTTGAACCATGAACATGAGGATGTCTCCCTGTCTTTGGCATCAGAGCATGATGCAAGTAATGGTTTTTTAAATGACAATATCTTAAAAATAACATACCATTTGTTGTTACATCCAATTTGCTTTTTAAATGCAGTAATTTTACATTTTTCTTTTTAGAAACAATTAGGGTGAACAGAACATTTCCAAAGTCTGGTTTAGAGTTTAGTGCGTGTTTGTTCACTTGGCGCTCATTCACCTTGTTTTAGATTTTATTTTTCAAATTACTGCTTTCAAGAGATTGAAATTACTCTGTATTTCATTGCATGGTAAGAAGGAAAACAAAGCATTAGAGTTCCCTCTCTTGTACAAAATGAACATTAAACTATTTGAGATCATCAAGGCTCTGAAATGGAATAATCCCTTCTGAGAGGTGACTCAGTGCCTCACTTCACTAATTCAGGGGGATGGTCAGAGAGGGAACAGTAAGTAGTGCAAGGAGGAGTTCTTTTTCTCTGAATCACGTTCATTTATGTGCTCAGTTTTCCAACCCACCTTATAGAGTTAACTTTCAAATATTTGACAGTATCTTGCCTCTGGTGGTGTTATATACGGCTTAGAAATAAAATTGGAGGCTTCGTCATTTTATAGGCCTGTCTTGCTATAAGAAAACTCAGTCATGTACATATATCCCTTCTTTAATTTCCAAATAAATAAATAAGACCAGGATTCCATAATTGGCGTGTTTACTAGTCTCTTTTGATAAGATTTCCTTTGAAAGCCAACTTCTCTAGGGTTTTAACAACAGGGTAAAGAGTAAGAATAATTTGTTTTTCACTAGTTTATCAAGCAGACATTCATTTTATAAAGTTAAGATTCATCTTTATTAATTTCTTGAATGATGGCTGTGTACTGCCGTGGTCTTGGCTGCCACCAGCACACACGGTGTCTGTTCCCTTCGCCGTTTCTGTGAAGTACAGGGCCTTACACCCATCAACAGATGAAGACATCGAGACTGTTGGTTTCCATGACTGGCCCGCAGCCAGTAAACACCCCTATCACAGCCCTGAGCTCAGGTCTGCTGACCCCTACATTAGGGGCTCTCTCTAAGTACAACAGGAGAAAGCAATTCTCAGAACTGGAGGGCCCCAGGGACACAGGGTTCACGTATGTCTGTCATCATCAGAGGAAGGCATCGCCTGGTTACCGGTTTCCAGTGGGGGAGGCATGTTCATCTTGGTCGTGTTTTGGTTGCACCACAGTTCTTTGAGTTGTTTTAGGGACTAATATCCATTTCTCTAAAAAAAAAAAGAGAGAGAGAGAAAGAAAGAAAAAGATAAAATTGTATGAAAGTTATTCTCTCCAAACACTAAAGTGACAAATGTTATATAAATGGCCTTCATTTTCATGAGTACCGGCTGGCTGATTGTTTTCTTTTTAAAGATATTTTAAAATATCACTGGGGATATATTTGCCGAAGCCTATTTTAGTACCGTGATTTCACTGATGTGAGGATCAGACAGTTCACACGAGCGTAAGCCCCCCCCCCCACTTCAGGCACTAATATACCCCAACACCAGCCTTTCTCAGTAAATGGTAAATGTGTAGGGCTTTGTATTTCTGTAGTTTTGGATGAATACTATCAGAATACAGTACTCTCCCCAGATATGAGCCAGGGACATGCACCAAGTTACCTGATAACCACATCCTCAACAAGAGGATTCATTTCCACAGGCACAGCTGTTCATTTCCTGTTCATTTCCACAGGCACAGCCCTTTCAGACAACACAAAACCAAAGACAAGCATGAGATAGACCGAATGACCCTCACCGTGGTAAGGAGATTGAAAACTTTGTTTTTTGGTAGTGGGTCTTTTTTTTAAAGATTTTTCTTTTCTTTTTCTTCTTTATTTTTTTAGTAACCTCTACCCACAACACAGGACTCGAACCTGAGACCCCAAAATCGAGAGTCACATGCTTCACCGACTTAGCCAGCCAGGCGCTCCAAAAAACTCCATTCTTATTCGCGTTATTATTTTCACGTCTCATTCCATTAACAACCAGTTGAAAAATTTCCTTTCTTAAAAACAAATGAGTGGAGATCAAGTTCCTAGAATTCCTGACTGACAGTTCAATGGAAATAGATGTCAAGGCAGAAATCAGAGTTTGCCACCCATCATTTAGAGAAAGATGCAGAAAATCGAAAACTAAAGTAAGAAGATCAAAGAAAAAGAAAAATTGCTGAGGCGCAGAAGAGCAGGGAGACCTGTTTCTCTGGACCTGGCCCCAGCCTAGTGAGTGGCATTGAAAATGACTAGCAATCTGTGGCGCCTGACTGGCTTTGTCAGTGGAGTGTGAGACTCTTGGTCTTGGGGTTGTGAGTTCAAGCCCCACATTGTGACTAGCACAGTTTCACGTTTCTTCAGAATAAATATTAATCCATGGTGCATGTGCAGTTTTTAACACTGTCCTTGTCCAAGAAATGGACTTTAGATTTGGTTGGGTGTCAGGGCGTCTTGGAAATTGTGTGTTTTTTTCTCCCCCAGAATGTGGAGCTCCCGGAGGCCTTCTCCCCGGAACTGCGGTCCCTTCTAGAAGGCCTGCTCCAGAGAGACGCCAGTAAGCGGCTTGGCTGCCACGGAGGCGGGTAGGCTGTTATTCTAGCTCTTGAGTATCGACACCTGGAACACAGAACAGTTAGTTTCAATACATCACACTTCATTCCTAGCCCCTAAAAATCTCCCACTTTGATCCGGAGGGGGGAATAATCCCACAGGAAATATGTATGTTGTCCTTTGTGTTTTGTAATTAACGACTTGAAGGAGTGGCTCGCTTTTCAACTTTAAAAATCGATCCTTTCGATGGTGGAAATGAATCCCGATATCTCTCAGTTCATTTGGTGAAGTTTTACTAATTATGTTTGCAGTGATGGCAGTTCAGTATCCTGATCAGGTTCTTACGTGTTTTCTCTCACGTGTAACTGGCCAGGTACCGTCTTAAACATGCTTTCTAGATGCTAGGTGTCCAGAACGCCTTCCTGCAGTCCGCAAACTTGACTGATACTTTGGCTGGATATAGAATTCTAAATTGATAATGATTTTCCCCCAGAACTTTGGAGATATATTGCTTTATTGTGTGCAGTAAAGCAGTTCATGGAGCCCAGTTATCTCTCCTGATGTCAGGCACAGAGAGTTCCTTGAACTGTGGAGGCTCATTTTCTTCAGCTTGGAGAATACTGTTTTTTAAATTTATTTGACAGTCCCTCTCCTCCATTTCCTTGCTTAGCTCATAGAACTCCTTTTAGGTTTCTGTTGAAATTTCTAGAATGGCCATCTATGCTTCTGACCTTGTGTATTCCATGTATCTTTGCTTTGATCCTGTTCTACTTTATGTGGGCTAAAATCTCTAATCCCTCCTTTGATTGCTTTTTAAAATCTTTAGCAGGCTAAATTTCTTCAAAATAGAACCTTTCAGAGTCCCCCCACCCCAACTCCATTAGAATAAACACCTAGCTGCAGGCATTTTGGGGTTGGATATTGAGGTAGAAAGTATGGTATGTGCGTGTGTGTGTGCATGCGTGAAGGGTTCCATCTACAGAGTTCAGCCTGTCTTCAGCCCGTGTCTCACCATCCTCCTCCCCTACCCTCCTCCACACACATGGCATTGAGCCTGGAACTCAGTACCTCTGAGCCCCAGGCAGTAGCTCTGCCAATTTCTTGCTAGTAGTCTCTGCTCCTCCATCCACACCCGTCATGTCTACTGATGGTTCTGCGCTCCTCTTTGTGGTGCATTTATGACTCCGTGTTCCTCTTCCATCATTTTAGCAATTGTTGGGAAGGAACAAATGCAAAACACAAAAGGACACCCTTTGACTTAGATTTCATTCATTCATGCATTGAACACTTACTCAGCACCCCCTGAGTGTCAGCCATCGTCCTAACTGCTGGGGCTGAGGCCGTACACACGTGCAGACCCAGCCTTGCCGCATTGGAGCTTCTGTTGGGTGGGGGTGAGCGACATTATAGAAACGATCAGATAAGTAAGATGACCTCAGACCGAGAGAAGAGCGTGAGTGAGATAAATAAGGCAGTGTTGTTCTTGAGAAGCCAGCCTTAGGAGGAGAGGGGGAAGGACCCAAGGCAGAGGGGTCAGTGAGGGTAGGGCTTTGAGGGGGGCATCAAGCTTCCATGATGCAGAAGAGCAAGAAGGCTGGAGAGCTAGGAGAGGGAGGTCAAGAGCAGGTCAGACAGGCACTGGGCTCAGGCAGGTCCTGTATGTAGGCCGTGTCCCTGGACTTTGCTGTAAGTGCAACAAGGAGGCCCTCTGAAGAGTCTTGGGCAGGGGTATAGGGAGATGGGTTGAAAGGATGATGTGGGTGTGGCATGGGGTGGGTAGGGCTGCGGGATGTGTGGCTGGAGGGCAGTCTGGGGCAGGGGGCAGTTAGGGTCATTCAGGGAGGGGGTGGAGACCTGGATGGTGGCAGTGGTAGTGGGACATTTAGCATCCCCTTCATGATCAAAGACCGTGCTGCCCCCACCAGGAATCGGATCTCGGTGAGGATGGGAGACGGTAAGTAGTCAGCCCCAGGACTTGCCCAGGGGTGGGCTGCGGAGTGTAGTGGGGCATTGGGGCTGATCTGGCTCTTTGGGTTTAGACAACAAGGCATGGGAGTAAGTCAGGAGTTCTACAGACCTCTCGCCCCATCACGTGGAGACCCTGAGCAGGCGCTGGGTATGTGGGCCTCCTGGCATGCAGGACGAGGTCGGCGCTTGCCACATAGATCTGGGAGTTGTCTGCAGGCACAGGGCACTTATAGGCCTGGCAGGGCGAGATCACCCAAGGAATGATAGCAGAGGAAGGGGACTGAGAACCAGCCCTTGGGCTCTGCCACAGGGGCCAAGGCTGCGGGGGGGACCCAGGGCAGGCCTTGGTGGAGAGTCCCTTGTGGGCACAGGGACCATGCACTTTCCCCGTGTAGGCTTTCCTCGTGGTATACAGCCCCTTGTCTTCCGCACAAACTGAGCTTTGAGGATGGTCTCTGGGAAAACTTGTTTCTTCAGTATCTGAGGAGGTCTGGCATACGCTATGTTCCTAGATTTCTAGTTTGCTTCTGAATTCATAATTGGTGCTTCATATGCCTATCGTTTGATCTGACATGCCTCGTAGACATTTGCTGCAAATCTCCTCAATGTGGAGATCTCTAATTTAAGTCTTATTTGAATTTGTTCTCCTGGCGACAGACTCCTATGTATCTATCTATCTGCGACACCTCCTAGGTTCTCTCAAACTGGAATAAATTACCACATAAGATAATATTCCTAGTTTCCACCCCATACGATATTTCTAAACATCCAGTATTTCCTGTGTTGCTTTGAAGGAAGCATATTTTACTTGCTTAGTGAAAGAACTGAAAATAGTCGTTCCTCTGTGTTCTTCCCAGGAGACAGTTTTTGGAAAATATTCCTTAGGTTTGCAAATGCACCCTTACCACTTTTGTGCCTCTTCCACAGGGCACAGGAAGTGAAGGAGCACATCTTTTTCAAAGGCATTGACTGGCAGCAAGTCTACTTACAAAAGGTACTCTCTCTGGAACCCCACACTGGGCACCACCACCTCTGTGCTCGGTCTTGGTCCCCACTTCCTGGGTCCATCCCCCGGGGCCCCGCCCCCGGCCCCGCCCCCAGGCTCCCCTGACAGCAGTGCGAGTCCTTACCCTTCCACCCATGGGCTGCCATTACCGTCGACTCCCTCTGGGCTAACTTGTCTCTATTTCCCTAGTTTAAAAGTTTTCAAAATATCTGCAGTATGCACTGATAAATACTGAAATGGAGCTGTTATCTAATGCAGGTGTCTGTATAACTGAGATGTTTTTAGCTTTCTCTCATCTTTTTGACTTCCTATCTGAATCAGTGACTATATTTTCATAAGGACCTCTGTAGAAATGTACGAGAAACGTGGGTCACGAATCTACACATACTTTCTAGCCCAGCACCACACTACTTAAGGATCAATGATTGGATATCAACAGAATCCCTTCCCTTAAGATATTTTTTTATATTCCCATTGGTACAGGAGAACACCCCACATTAAAATTTTTTCTTTTGATGTTGATCAGCTTTGGGTTCGTTTCTGCATCATCTCTAGCTGTCAAGGGGTGATGCTCTGTTAGTCCCACCTGCTGTGAACAAGAGACCGGGCTGCGGCTCTGCTGGCCTCTCCTCAGCCCCTCTGCGGGGCACCTCTGTGGGTGTGGAGAGCTCCCTCCGCCGCGCCCCCCCGCCCCTGCACACTGAGGCTCCAGCAAGTGGAATGTGGTGCCGCATTGTCTGAGACACGGTGTTTTCCTAAAGCTGAGCTGGCGGGATGTACAGTCTGGAGATTTCATTATATTCAGTAATGCTTTAAGACCTTGGACGTGAATCTGTTTTTTCCCCTTAAGTTTTTCTAAAATCTGGGGGCTTCTTTTAGGGCTGTTACAGGCACAAGCTTGTTCCCTGCACGAGCCCATCTGTGAAGGATGTATGATGAGGTGTAGGACCTCGGCTGGAATGCTCAGAGAGCGCAGCACACTGTAGAGTGATAGGTGGGGATGGGTCGTGAGGTGATCTGATAACTGAGCTGTGCTTTCTTGGATCTTCTAGTACCCTCCACCTTTGATTCCCCCCCGGGGAGAAGTCAATGCTGCCGACGCCTTTGACATTGGCTCCTTTGATGAAGAGGATACCAAGGGCATCAAGGTACACGTGTGACGTGTGACGTTCACCCTGGGTGTTTTGGGGGGTGGGGAGATGTTTTTCTTGGCCATCAGACTGAGTGATTGTCTTAACATTGGCTTGCTTGTGGAATGTGACTTATCAGTGAACACCCGCATACATGAAGAATGTAGATGTCAAGGACCTAAATTAAAAACAATGAAAGCTTTCTGTGGACTAATCATTTTATGTTTGACAAATTGGTAAGTGGTCAGTTTCTTACGGATCTGCATATACTTGCAATTAAACTAGAACTGGAGCATATATGAAGCAGAGAAAAGCAACTATGTGACAGCAGACACACTTTGCCTTGTGCCAAAGAACCAGCCATCTTAATCCTTTTAAGTATTCAGATCTGTCTGTGTTCAGATGAAAAGAGCAAACAGCATGAGTCATTGTGCATTTGTCAATCAAAAGTGAAATAATCACTGCGTGTTTTTTTTATATAATCCTCTGCATTTTTCAAACTTTTGTTCATATCATCATGTTTCCCAGTAGACAAGGCATGATTACAGACGGTGAGTCACGAGGGAAAATCATCCCCCTCAGGCTGCTAAGTCAGAGTGTGTCACTACAGTGTGAGGCTCACACCTGCCCCCACCATTTCAGTGTCCCCCAGGGCCTCCCTGTCTTTTCTCAGCTGCCCCGTTATACCCTGGTTGTGTCAGCCCCCCTCACTTTTCCTGCCAAGCAGCTCACCCTCCAGAAGGTGCACGCACCTGTGGGGAGCCGTGGCTAGGGACACAGAGCTGGATCGATGGGGCCTGGGAACGGAAGTAGTGGCCAAGCAGCTGGGGAGGAGGGAAGCTGCAGGAGACCCCAGGAGGACACCAGGTGCATTGGGACCGGAGGAGTGGCAGCTGGTTGGAATGCAGTGTCAGGAAGGAGGGGTGGCCGGGGTGCTCCTGGGACCAGCTTCCCAGGAGGTGAAGCCGAGGCGAAGGGGAAGCAGAGAGAAGCCACTTCTGTGGTCTGGCGCAGCAGCTCTCCCAGGGGCGGCAGTGTGCCCGGTGCCCCGACGTGCACACCCCCAGGCGCAGTCTGCAACCTGGACAGACTGCAGGCGGCTGGCGCGTAAGTACCGCTGTCTAGCGGTGCTTGGGGGAACGATCGTTCCCAAAGTCACCTAAAAGGATTACTGTTGTCCCCATAGAATTTTGTCAGCAGAGGTGCTGCCACGAAAGGGTGCTAAAAACACCACGGTGGTGACGTGGGAGCCCACAGACATTTTTGATGTTGAGAAGAGATTGCTCATACTTTAAATTTCGTAAACCATAATCAAGGCTCTGGAGTCAGACTGGACTCGCATCTGCCCTTATTCGCTGAGTGACTTCGGGTAACCTCTCACGCCCTGGTTTTGTCACCTGCGACTGGTTTTGATGCCCGGATTTCTCTGAGGTAGGAGAGAGAGCCGCTTTAAGCCTCTTGGCCTGTCATCCCTGAGAGGACATTCTGTTGATGTGGTTTTCACTCTTCGTGACCAAGAGCTGAGGATGAGTGTGCTCAGAGCAAGAGGGGGCCTGTGGCCAGGGGTCCAGAGGGAAGTGAGGAGCCCGGGACAGCCTAGTCCAGCTAGAGGTTCTGCCTCTTAAGAAACCATGCGTTCTTGATCTTTTTAAACAAGCAGTCCAAATAAATATACTGTTCTTTAAAAAACAAGAACAAAACCAACAAAAAAATCTCACCTCAGATAAGTACAAATTTTCTTCCTTGTTTTATTCATTTTTAACCACTTATGCTAAGTCCTAGAAAGTCGGGGCTCTCTGAAATTCTAGGAAGTAGAACGGTTCATATACAAAGCAGAGTTGGCCCTTCCCAGCAGCTACATTGGAAAGGAGTATGTTTTTACTTTTGGCAAACCCTTCAGAATCTGTACCGGGGGCCATGATCCCAGGGTGCCCCTCTGGTCTGCTGCACTAGCACCCCCCACCCCTCCCACACACACTCACACTCACGCGTGGCTGGGCACACGCCTCCAGCGTTCATGCTCTGGGCCACCGAGGACTTCAGCTCTGGGCTCAGCCTTGGCTTCTGAAGGAAGTGGGAAGAGGAGAGGAGAGCTCTGTGAACCAGAGCGATCCTAAAATCAACACGTGATCCTAACAGGTCGCTGAGGGCAGGTAGAGAGCCCTCCATGTTTCATCGATTTGCTTAAGTCTTGGGGGCAAGTGCTTCTTCTTGCTCTTTTTCTTGTCAATAACTTTCCTGCTGTAACATCTCTCCAGTACTCATCTCTCAGGCAAAGGAGCAAGCAAATCAAGTTTCTCAAGAGATCTGTGCTTGTGAGTGACAGCCGTGCTCCGCTCTTTCAGTGAGATCTCTCACCTTTCTGCCACAGAATTGTAGCTCAGAGGCATAAAATCACTTCCTTTGCTCATTTTCAGAGTGCGGCCTCTCGGCTCAGGGGGAAGAATGAAGGATTTTGAGCAGTAGTTTGGAAGAGAAATGCTATTATTAAGTGTAATTTTTATTCCCATGCCTCTTAAAGGCGAAGTTGCTTAAACCCCCTCGTCTCCCGAGCTCCGTGGTCGCACATTTGATCACGCTGTTACCCTGGGTTCATGGAAGGTTGGAAGGTTCATGGAATGAATGGAAAATTCAGCCTCCTCTCCCTTCTGCTCATCTCACTTTTCAGATGAATTGAGGGTGGTGAGAAAACCCTCCCACCTTCTCCCTTTTAATTGTTTCTCAAAGTACGGGATGTAATTGCCTCCTTTGGCAAATAGAGTCTCCTCGCCATCGTTGACATTCTGTTTTGCTGTCGGATCTTTCTGTACTTTAAATAAAGCCCCGTATATGTTGTTTTTCATTGGCAAAAATGTAACAAAGCTAGTATAAGAGAAGAGGCAGACCGTCCCCTCCGAGGGGCCTGAAGGTGAAGGTGAAGGTGTTCTCAGTTAGCACCCTGGTTATCAGCGGCAGACATTTGTGACAAGGAACGAGCCGTCTCTGAAGGATTGTATGCTGTGGTCCATTTATCGCCCCACATCCAGTTAGGGTACTTCTGAAGCTGTTGCCTTGCTAAGTATGTTAAATCATAACTATCTTGATCTCTTAAAATAATAAGCTTCTTGATTGCGACCAAGATCTCTACAAGAACTTCCCCTTGGTGATCTCCGAGCGCTGGCAGCAGGAAGTAGCAGAAACAGTTTATGAAGCAGTAAATGCAGACACGGATAAAATCGAGGCCAGAAAGAGAGCTAAAAATAAGCAACTTGGACACGAAGAAGGTAAAATAGCCAGCGTGCCTCAAAATATTTTCAACGCAATGAATTTTGTAAAAATGTCTCATAAAGCCGGAAAAGTTTTTGGGTCGTAAAGTACTTTCCAGGGGTGGCAGTGGGGAAGGCCATAAATAGTGGCGTGTGGCTTAGAAAAGCTCAGTGTAATATTTCAAAGTCTTCAGTCGATATAAATTAAGGTGGTCAGCAGTAGGGTGTCATGTGTCCTCTGCTCTTGGAGCTTCTAGAGCAAGTTGGCAAATATCTTTCTTTAACCCACTGAGCCACTCAGGCGCCCCGGCAAGTGTCTTTCTTAAAGACGCAATATTTTCATGCCAGGAAGAGGCCCAGCTTTGTAGGCAAGTGACCTGGGCCACCTCACAGGCACCCCCGCTGGGTTGAGCGCCCTGCCCTCACCGTCTTGACATTCTCAGTCATGTTTGAACAAGGGCCCTGCGTTTTCATTTTCTTCTGGGCCCCACAAAGTATGAAGTAGTTGTCACTGGTGAGGAACCTCGCACACATGTCCCTTGTTCAGCACTGTAAATAGGAATAATGACATTTGTTTCACAAGCACATTAAGGAATTGCCAAACCACTTTTTTGTTTGTTTGTTTGTTTTTGTTTTTGTTTTTTTTGCAACATTTGAGTGCCCCGTTGGAATTTCCAAAGTGAAGTGCCTCACATCGGGTGTTAAACCAGCCGGCCATTCTTGAGTCACCAAATGTTGTCACTGTCCATTTTCCTAAGATTCTAATGAATCTGGGATATTTAAATGTACCTGATTGGGTGACGAGGATATTATTTGCATTCCTTCTAGGCAGAGATTGTTCTGAGGTTAACATTCTGTTATAAGAGTCATCTGCCAAAAGCAGTTCCTTTGTGTTAATAAGTTACTTGAATGGGGGTGGCTTGATGTGGGCTGGCCGGTTGTGTCCATCACCCACTCAGAAACTTGTGCCCAAGTCCTGATGGGTTCCTCCCATATAAAAGCTGCCTGCATACCCCAAGGGAACGGAGCGGCCCCGTAACTGTGCTCACCTCCATTCTGCAGAGAGAGGGGTTTTGTTTCCAAGCTGTTCCTTTGCGCACCCATTGACATTACTCTGGGCTGTTGGCTGTAGCTAATTTTATACAGGAAATTATATTGGTTGCTCCAGGGAGGGCCATGGTGTCACCAGAATCTTGACAAACTGGACCTAGAAAAAAGAGGCATGTCTTAATGACCTTACCGAAGTGTATCCTTGCATCCAGCAGATTCGTGAACTTATCTTCATATATCATTGGGCTCTCGGTTGAAAATCTCAGGAGTCTCCTTACAGAACAGTACAGTCCAGGCTTAGATCCCTGAGGTCAACCTGCAAGGCTTCCACCTTCCGTATACTTAAGCTGTGTAAACACTTTGGCGTTAAAAGACAATTCCAGGGAGCCCACCCGATCACCTATCCTCTCCTTCCTGGGGCCTCCCCCTTACCCCATATGCTGGACAACATGGGTATCACTTCTCTGTTTGCCATCTGGGTCTTCCGTTGGAACGTTAGCTCTTGGAGGCAGGAGTTCTGTCTCCTGTCCTGTAGCACTGCTGAGTCCAGGGCACCCAGAACGTGCCCAGCACCAGGCGTTCCCTTCAGAGCTGCTGAATGATGAGGGGAGGAGTAAATGAATGGTTTTTAGTGTTCTCCAAATGTTTTTAGTATTCCTTTAAAATAAGAAACCAGAGCCAGCCTTAAAATTAACCTTTTTAAAAAAAAGAGAGAGAGAAAGAGTGAGAGAGACAGTACTTCACTCTAACAATATGATCGGGACTCCACGAGAGCGAGTTAGCTCGGCCTGTCTAGGTAAGCGTGTATTGGAGGGATAAATACAGCCTTAAGGAATAAACGGTTTTGAGCCTTGTGTTACCTTGGCTGCTTGGTCAACCCCTTACTGTTATTGACAGGATTGAGGGGAGAACCCCAGTCCCACATGAAGACAAAGGTTCTTCGGGCATAGCTTGAACTGAATTACGCTGTTTGTGCCCTCTCCGAGCCACAAGGGAACTTCAGGAATGTCTCCCAATATGGAGAAACAGCCATTCACTATGTTAGTGAAGACCCGATCTTCCCATGTCCCGCTCACCTGGGTCTCAAAACCGGGACAACGGTTTGCACAACATGCTCCACTCATAGAAACCTGATTTTTCCAAAGAGTGTCATCTTGTTTGTTTGTTTCTGAGAAGAGCAGAGCCCGTCTGTGCCCAAGCCTGTCTAATTTGGGGTTGTTTGTATTCCACAGATTACGCTCTAGGAAGGGACTGTATCATGCACGGGTACATGCTGAAGCTGGGGAACCCGTTCCTGACTCAGTGGCAGCGTCGGTATTTTTACCTCTTTCCCAACAGACTTGAGTGGAGAGGAGAGGGCGAGTCCCGGGTAAGTCCAGTGCGGCCTTCCCGGCACTGACTGGCAGCGTCCTCGCTGTCGCGTGGCTCTCTCGGAGGGCTGGCATGTCTAACCAAGTACCCTGCTGAGCTCTGGGTGTCTATTTGAACTTGTGCACAGGAGATTTGGGATGTTCAAATTCTGACTTTTAAACTTAGAGTCGGGGGCACCTGGGTGGCTCAGTGGGTTAAGCCTCTGCCTTCGGCTCAGGTCATGATCTCAGGGTCCTGGGATCGAGTCCCACATCGGGCTCTCTGCTCAGTGGGGAGCCTGCTTCCTCCTCTCTCTCTGCCTGCCTCTCTGCCTACTTGTGATCTCTGTCAAATAAATAAATAAAATCTTTAAAAATAAATAGATAAACTTAGAGACAAAGTAAGATTTTGTAACGTCTGAAAATAGAATGTGAGGTCAAAACAGATTTGAAGGAGGCTGGAGAGTAGTCGGGGAGATCAAAACAAATTAAAAAAAAAAAAAAATGCAGGACTTTGGAGTCAGACAGAGGCGCTTGAATCCAGGGTTCAGAGAAGAAGGTCTGGCGTCCACGGCACAGCCTGAGGTTTGGGGGTGTCGCTGTGCTCAGTCTCCCCTTCATGTGCCCCCCGCCCCTTGTTGGGCTCACATGAAATGAGCTAAGTGGTATAAGCTGTGATGCTGGGCCCAGAGCAGAGGTCGCCAAACCATGCTTGCTTTGGTTTCCGTTTCACTGGGAAAGTGTAAGGGACTTCCATGCCATAGGCAGGAAGATACCACTGCCCCTCAGGTCCTTTCTCGAGGGCTCATGTTTCTGAATAAGATAAGAAGAAATTTCTAATCTTCACTGTCCTTCGAAGCCAGGCAGGCCACATTTATTAAGCACCTACTGCATGGGGGAGCAGAGGGCTTGTCCAGAGGTGGCAACCCAAGGAGAAGGCAGTGCTTCTGCTCCTAGGAGGGAATGGCTAGTCCTCCAGGGCCAAGGAATCGGGGCAGTGGTCCCAGATGTCACAAACATAGCTGAGGTCTTGGATGGGTCAGAATCCTGCCCATCAGTTGTGTGGTGGTGAGAAGTGTAGAGAGCAGTAAGCTCTGATCTTGTTTGTTTGATTTTGGAATGTGTTTTATAAATCTCCGTTGCTAAAGGGACACTGGGATGGCTCAGTCAGTTAAGCATCCAACTCCTGCTTTCAGCTCAGGGTCATGATCTCAGGGTCGTGGGATCGAGCCCTGAGTCTGCTTGTCCCCAGGACTCCTGTGCCTTCCGCTCCTTCCCCGACTCGTGTGCAATTGTCTTTCTCTCAAATAAGTAAATAAAATGCTTGAAAAAAATAAATAAATCCCCACTGGCAAAGTTGCTATTTAATTATGAGTGATTGCTACTACACAGCCCATTCCTTTCAGATAAACAAGACTTCTCACCATTACTAGTGCCATGGGAGTCATTTCCTCAAACTAATACATCTAGGCTCTGAATTGCTTTAATAAGTTTCTTTGGGGGTCTTGAGTTGCAACTCAGGTGCTGGTGAATATTATATAATGTATAACATATAATATAATATAATATAATATATATCGTATTTTATAAATATATGAATTTAGCAACCAAACTGTAATTCATATATATTATTATTTTAGAATATATAATGTTTCCAGATAGTAAGTGTCCCTGGGGATATTATGCATTTACAGTTGACCCTTAAACAACATGGGGTCAGGGGTGTTGGCCCCTCATGCCATCAAAAACCCGTGTGGAACTTCTGACTCCCCCGAGAACTTAGCTGCTGATAGGCTACTGTTGAGCAGAGGGCTGACTGATGAGATAAACAGCAGGTTAACACAGAAATTGCAGTGACATGATTTATACATTGTATTCTTACAATACAGTCGGCTAGAGAAAAACATTCTTAAGGAACACAAGGAAGAGAAAATAATGTTTATAGAACTGTGCTATATTTATGGGAGAAAATATCCCCGTAGAAGTGGACCCACATAGTTCAAACCCATGTTGTCCCAGGGCCAACCGTAGTCTACCGTCTCCTGGACAGTCACCATGGTGCGCGTTGAAAGGAAATTATCTCACTTTATAGGATATTTGAAAACTTTAAAAAAAAAAGAAAATCTTCCCTTTTTTAAAGGATGCAGTATGTTAGCTTGGTTTTAAAAGTCAGAGTTCGGGGGCACCTGGGTGGCTCAGTGGGTTAAAGCCTCTGCCTTCGGCTCAGATCATGATCCCAGGGTCCTGGGATCAAGCCCCGCATGGGGCTCTCTGCTCAGCAGGGAGCCTGCTTCCTCCTGCCTCTCTGCCTACTTGTGATCTCTATCTGTGAAATAAGTAAATAAAATCTTAAAAAAAAAAAAAAAAAGTCAGAGTTCGGTGTTCTGTTTGAGAGCTGCCCAGTGTATATGGATGGATGGATTAATAGGCATAAATCAGGGAACAGTAAATGCGAGCATTTATGATGGTGTTGTTTTTCATTTAGGAGTCCTGAGTATTTATCCCAAAAAACACAAATGGTAAGGTGCTTACGACACTATAGCATTCACCGTAAGCAGTTGTGTTCTAGACCTGGCATGACCATCTTTTAAGGATGTCGCCTGTATTTATAACATCCTTTTGATATTTTTGAAATATCATTAGCACAAGCCAGCCTTGCCAGACCTTTCCTGAGCTGCCGTGTCAGGAGCTTGGCTGCTCCCTACTTGCTCATGTTACACGACACTTCACTGTTTCCTCACAACTCAGTCGATAGAATTCAGAGGTGTGTGCGACACAGAGAGGACACGTGCAAATCACAACCATTCGCAGATCGATTCTGTGTTGAGGGAACAGCTGTGCTGTTGTCTTACAGAGACACTGTCCTTTGGAGTTTCTTTCGAGATGCCATCATTTGAATTTTATGCTTGTCCCTTCGTAGCCCTTCCCCCTCACTTCTAGAATATCATCAACAAAAGGAAAAGGCTAGGCGCCTGAGTGGCTCAGTGGGTTAAGCCTCTGCTTTCAGCTCAGGTCATGATCTCAGGGTCCTGGGATCGAGCCCCGCATCGGGCTCTCTGCTCAGTGGGGAGCCTGCTTCCCTTCTTCTCTCTCTGCCTGCCTCTCTGCCTACTTGTGATCTCTGTCAAATCTTAAAAAAAAAAAAAAGGAAAAGCCTAATTTTTAAAAAACTCTTTCTAAGCTGATAGCTTTCCATATTATTTATTAACTTAGCTTAAGAAATTGGGAAATAATTCAAAGTAATTTGTCATTTTTTTATTTTTATGGCTAGCAAAATTTGCTGACAATGGAACAGATTCTGTCTGTGGAAGAAACTCAGATTAAAGATAAAAAGTGCATTTTGTTGAGGATAAAAGGAGGGAAGCAATTTGTCTTGCAATGTGAGGTGAGTTTCTCGTGTTTTTAAAAAACCTTTTCCCCTAACTGGAAGTTAGAGCAACTGTGTACCTGTTCGCGGAGACGGCCACCTGCGTTTGGGACAGCTGTTTGAATCCATGCTTTACCGCCTTACCGCTTAGGAAAGCCCCTGGGCCTGAGGAGGGTCTCGGCAAATTAACAGTTGCCGTTACAGAAGCAAATGTCAGGAAATGGCCAGAGAGGAAGTCCGTGTTAAAATCTGATTGCCCTGTCTGGAAACTCTGTCCAGTTTTCAGTAGGGGCCTGTTAGCTAGTCTCCCGGTTCTTAGCATTCAGCATGTTTGAGGTTGGGACCTGGGTGTTTAAGTAAACACAGATAGCAAAGTGACTTCGCTCCGGGGAGATGGCCTCTTTCTCTCTCCAGAATTCTACTGTAGCCCAAATTTAATCCTCTGGGATACTGGGGTGTGTGTGTACATGTGTGTATAGGGTATGTGTGTGTCCAGGTGCGTGTGGGTGTGCATAGGGGGTGTGTGCAGGTGTGGGTGGGTGTGCACGGGTGTGTGTGTGTCCAGGTGGGTGGGGGTTTGTGTGGGGTGGGGGTGTGCATGGGTGTGTGTGCGCACACGTGAGTGTCTTCAGAGAGCTAGACCAGTATTAGATAACCGAGATGTGTGTCCAGTAACCATCCCTCCAATGCACACGTGGGGTGTGTGTTCATGGGGCAGAGCTCTCCTTCGGCATTACTGTATGGACTTCAGCTGTTTTAGAAATCGGAAAGCACAGGTGCTCTCTGAACGAGTCACAGGCGGTCCTTCTCAGGGTGGGGCTTGGGGGGTCCCCTGGAGGGCCAGCCAGAGTGGTCCTACTCCCCGTGGGCGGCCCGGGAGGTGGGCTGGCGTGGTCGTGACCAGAGGCGCCATGTCTGCGGGCCAGCCAGGTGCGCCCGTCACAACCTCTCCCTTTGTGTCCCCGTGTAGAGCGACCCCGAGTTTGTGCAGTGGAAGAAGGAGCTGACAGAAACCTTCACGGAGGCTCAGCGGCTGCTGCGCCGCGCCCCCAAGTTCCTCAACAAGTCCCGGCCCGGCGTGGTGGAGCTCTCCAAGCCGCCTCTCTGCCACAGGAACAGCAATGGACTCTGACGCCCTGGACGGGAAGGCCCCGGGGAGACGGGGCCACAAGGAAGCCCACACTGGGGGCTTTCAGCCCTTGACGGGGAGCCTTTTGGAGAAGTCCGGGGGTCAGAGGTTTGGTCCACGTGTCCCTGGGGCCCTTCCACAGCTGTCAGGACCCAGGTTGCCGAGGTGCTCCTTGTAGGAGCTGTGCCCATGGTCGGGCCCGGCCGGCCTCCCACCCCTCCTGAGTGCCTCCTGCACATGACTCTGTCCACACTCGAAACTACTGAAGAGACTAACGGACGTTCTTTTCCTTTCTTGCACACCTGTTTGGGTAGACGTGAACCTCGAACTTGAAATGTCTTGTATGTCTGATAGCAAACATATCTTAGACTTGCCAAGATGGAGGGCAGCCCCCTGCGGCAGGTGCCAGGTGACCTGAGGGCCCCCCTGTGTCCTCTGCTGGGCTCCTCTGTGTCCTGGGCCCTGGGAGGTCAGCGCGCATTTCCTCTATGCGCTTCAGCACCGACCAACCTCCTGATGCCCCATGTGGCGAGCCGAGGATAATGTCTGAGAAGGTTGCTCTCGGACCCCGCCCTGCTGTGGCCCCACCCAGGTCCCCGCCTGGGTCCCACAGGGAACAGAGGGAACGTGCCCTCAGAGGACTTGGGGGTCGCTCATCGCTGACAGCGTTCAATAGTGGATGCTTGGAAGGCTTCACGGGGATCCTGAAGGACAGGCGGGGGAGTTAAACTTTCAGGGCAACAGTGGTTTTCAGACAAATAGCACTTTCACGTGTCTGGGCATACACGGACACTTGGGGCTGAGTCTGGCTGGGGCTCCGACAATAAGAAGTTACAGGACACCGTCATCCTCGTTCCTGCCCCTGGGACGCATACCTGCAACCAGTGTGTGAAGGAAGGAAAGAATTGCTCTGTCTTACGTTGTAGTGTAATTTAAAATGAACTTTATTGATAAAAGAGTGCTGAAGAATGAATGTGCTGAAATGAGTTAACTATGTATGCTGACTTCCGTCTCACCCTTTGCCTGTCATTAGTGAGTGGTACTGGGCCCCGGGTGGGTAGTCCCACGGTTCTCCCACAACGCGTCTGACGGCCTTTTCATGCCCCAAATAAATGCTGGTCTGGAAGAACCAGTGTGTTTCCCAGTGAAGTCCTCTCTATCACCAGACTGAAAATAATAACAGTGATTTTTAAAGTCCAATATCTGTCTCTTATTCCTCGTGCAATCCTGTTGTATGTTCCTAAGTTAACTACTGACAATATAGATGACAGCATCATTACCTGCATCCTGCCCTCGATATTTGTACTGCCTCCAGATCTCCATGCACTGTGTTCGTTGGGAAAATGAGTACTTCTTAATGAAATTATATTTTGGGAGCTTGGAAGGTGATTATGGAGAGTTTTTTATTTCATAGGGCTCCCTTTGGAAGAGAAATCTGGAGGTCCACTCTCCATCTGAGCTATCAGTTGGGGTTTAAATCAACACATGCGTTCTACTCAGCTCTTTCCAGTAGAGGAGGACAGAGGCACTCTTTATGTACCTTGCCCTGGTTTAAAAGGGAAGAATGGCGTTCACATTGTTTTTTAAAAAACCACTGGCAACGGAAAGGTAGTCGTTCCTCATAAAGGGTGAGTGCCTCGCGGCCCTGGTTAATGACCATGGTCACTGCTGTCTCAGCCCCATCGCGGGCACCCGTCATTCAGCACTTAAAGGCTGGGAATGGGTGTGCCCTGAGCCTCTGCCAGACAGAGCTAATGCCCTCCTGTTGAGGAGGACACAGACTCCTTTGGGGTCTGGGCTCAGTCTTTCCCATTTGCCACCTAGGGCATTAGCCATGCGAGCCCGCAGCTCTTTGAAAGACACCATCTTTGCTCTGGAGAAGAACAGGAGGCTCATCTGTCCTCGGAAAGGAAACAGGAATTGAAGAAGACTTGCTTCAAGCCTAAATTGCAAGCGCCGGGGTCTCGTCCGGTGGGTCTGCTACCTGTGCTTGTCCCCGAAGCTATCTGATAGGGCCAGCGTCCCAGCTGCCACTCGGAAGACACTTGCGGACCCTTCTGTGCCGGCAACTTGTGCCTGCAAGGCCAGAGAAGGCCGCTGCTCTCTAGAGCTGTTCTAGAATGTTCTAAGAGAGTGACCTCATTCCTCGATGGCTGACCCTTCAACATAGAGACCACGAGAAAGGACAAGATGCAGTATATGTTTCCTCACTTGAAGAAGATAAAGTTGATGTTATTTTTATAAAGTTATAATGTCTTGACTTCATGAATCAAGGGAATTAATCAAGCAAAGTCTAAAAATAAAGATGACTTTAAGCCGGTCTACAGCGTATATGGAAGAAGCTAAAAACTTCAGTGAATCCAGGGTTATTTTTCCAGGCGAGAATATTCTCTCCGGTGCATTTGCCCATTCACGGCACTGGGAGGCATGCTTTTTCCCTTCTGCATTGTGTTTAAGGATGATTTTTCAGCAAAACTTCTAGAAATTAGCCATTTCACTGCTAAAGCAAATGTTTTCGCTACTCATGCCTCTGATTGGCCAATCCACGGATGTGACAGTTTCAAAATTTGTGTGGAACAAGAGGGACCAGATGTGGAGGAAAGCAAGCATCCCGCTCAGGAAAGCCCACGATAGCAGCACACAGCCATCCGTTTGGAGCAAGACCTAGCTTGACATGTGATTTGAAATGCGTCCTGTGGACACCAGAAACTATTGTTTTAAGGCCCTCACGGGCCATTACAGGATATCCTTTACCCATTCACAGGGAGCTTTAACTCCATGAAAAAGATCAAAGTGTGGTCTTCCTCTGATGATTTGAAAAATGTCACTTGGAATTTGTAGTCGGGCCGGTTGGACACAGCATTTGACTTTTCGATGGAATTGATTTTTCACATCAAGAAGAAAGCCAGATTCTCAAAGTCAGGCCCTTTTTCACTTGCTGTAAATCTATGAAAGGTACTTTGAAATGTGCTGGGGTAAGAGAAGACTGATTCCATAGGACTTAATCATACGTGATTTTTTTTTTCTTAGTAATTTTGTTCGGGGAACTGTTTCTGGGTCATTTGGAGATGCCTGATGAATTATCTCCACGCCCCCGAGGACTGGCGATGTTTGTGCCCGGAGAGGAGGTGGGCTTCACCGGAGCTTGGGACAGGTGGTGGCTGAGGGGCCATGGGCAGGTGGAGTGGGTGTCTCCCAGACAAGAACAATGGTAGAAATGGGGCAAAGGAAGGAAGGCCATAACTTGCAGGTTAAAAAAAAAAAATCACTCCTTTTACACCAAGCACCAAAGAAATGACTAACTAAAGTTGGCTGATCCTTTGCCTCTTTACAACAGGAGTTGAATAGTAATGATTGTGAGACATGGTCGCTTTATTTTCGATTATGGAGCCACTGGAATTATGAATAGCCCATCGGCTTCCCATCAGGGCCCTGCGTGCCCTCCAGTACCCTCCAGGAAGGTACCTGGCATCCAGAGCTAACCGCCCCCCCTCACCCCATCTTTGCGCACCTTGCAGCCACCAGGCATGGGGGCTGGGTGGCCCTCCTCGGGGCCCTGTGGCCAGCTACAGACCTTCGTCACACGTCCACTGGGGCCACAATAAGATTCCCCAGACCAGCGACACCCAGCTTGCTGTTTAAGCCATGTCCACTTCCAGAGGGAGCTTTAATAGTTGAAATGTTTGGAAAACATTTTTCCCTGGCGACCTAACATGATTTCCCCTCCTCCCACGAAAGGTTGACTCCAGAGGGTTGAATTCCTCCTTTACTTAAATTCCTACGAATATGAATTTTTTTTTCTTTTCATGTGGCCACATTTTTAAAAAGTTATTTTCCTGTTAACTAATGAAAGTCAAACTCGGGAATACTATGGTTTCCTCGCATTGTAATGGACTTGAGATTTCTTTCCCCCTCAAAGACTAACAGACCTGCCCTTTTAGAGCTGAGGGACTGGGATGCCCTCCCCATGGTGGCTGATGCGGGGCCTCTCACTGACGCAGCCGGGGGAGCACTGGTGAATGCTGCACTCCAAATATTTAATTACCTTTACTGAAACGCACACACACTATAGAAAGTGAGCTCACAGTATAGGCATGTCATCAAAACCTACAGGAACAATAACTGTGTTTTAAAGTTTCAGCAACTCACATTCTTAGAGCAAACTCCCCAACACCACGATCTCAAAACCATCTCTGAAAACTGGTCATTCTGCTTCCGTATTTTATTTTGTCCTGATCTAAAACACCTTTGATGTAAGGGTAGGGAATGGAGAACTATTTCTAACCGTGCACTCAAAATTACAAAAGGACTCGAACTTTAATTCCCTGTGTCTCAGTTGAGTATATTCCGTGATGTATATATTCTAAGTGGTTTGTAAGCTAAACACTGGCCATTTTTTTAAGTTCTATTGTGAAATCGTATTTTTCTATGTTTTAACTAATTCCAAGAGATTTGGCTTTTTCTGATAACATAAAGATTGCCGAACGACATATATATTATATATATATATATATATTAAAAAACAGAGTTCTATTTTAGCACAAAAGCATTTTATATTATTTATTGAATCCTTATGTTTGTTTTCGTCAGAGACATTCCTTCTTTCTGCTCCTTTTTCTTTGTATAGTTTGTTATTTAAAGAAACAGCAGCCCTTTCTGTGCTCCATGAAATAAAGTGGGAATAATGTGCACAGCCCCGTGGGGCGAACATCTCCCTCCCCACCCCCCACTGCCATGGACTGTTTGCAACAAAAGCTCATCCTGGGCTCTGCGCCGAGAGGCATGTGCACTTCCCTGGCCACAGCTGACTGCACACATGCCATGAAATACTGCTTCCATCTACCTCTCCGGAAGGCCCCCAACGCTTGCTTCCACACTGGCTTTGGTATCAAAGAATCTCAGTAACGCATCTCCCTCTGGATGTTGGCTTGAAAGCTGCAGCCCCGTCTCAGCCATCGTGGCAGACCTACCTCCCTCCCGGTTGTTCTACTCCCAGAACCCAGGGCTGCCCACGGAGCACCGTTCCCCACACCCCGTCTTGCCACTGCCCCAAGACTTGAGACTCGGCTGTCAGTCTGATGTGTCAAGGACTAAATGAGAGGTTGGTCCTCAGCACCGGGCACGGGGGGCCAGCCGTGTTTTAAAACACCACCTCCAGGAGCAGCACCTTTGAACATGACCTCCCCGTCCCCACCCCCGACACACGGCTGTTTCCAAGTGGTTTGGAAGGTAGGGTCATAAAGGCCAGTGCCCTCACACGTGATCAAACCTTTGGCATCGGTCTTACTTTCGAGCGGATGGACCCTTTAGGATTTCCGTAAACTAGAATGACCAGTCCCTGGGAGGGGGTTAGGGGGGATCCCTCCTCACGTGCTGACATTTCTCTCTGCCTGTCTTCCTCGCTGTGTAGCAGTCAGGGTGGCCCCATTCTCCCTCTGTTTCCGGCCAAGCGTCACGCCCTTAAAGAAACAAAACCGTTTCCTGTTGTGCGTGGCTCTACAAGGTGAAGCCGGTGAATTAGATGCTGTAAATCTAGCTATTGTACCTGGGAAATTAGCACTCGTTGTGATCTCTGTTCACCCTGATGGTGCCTGTGGAGGTGTGCAGCCCTCTCTCGGTATCCACTTACTCGTGCACGTTTGAGGTCCCAGCCCACGGGAGACGCTGTCCCATGCCTGCGGGCACCCACCCGGCGCAGGGCTTGTGCTGTCCTTTGGTATCACTGTCTTTCACTGCTGCTTGGGAGCAGCAATGCTGGTTTCCTGTGTTGATAAATTGCTTCTATGAAATCTCAATAAAAAGGCTCTGTACAAAGATACGTACTTTGGTGTGCTGTCTTCCCTCAGCCCCCATTAAAACCTGCATTTCTTTTTCGAGCTGCTAAGACATCAGGACATGATACCTTTTAAAGACTACTGACTTTGAGGACAATCCATGCAGAGGCTGGTTGGATAAAGAGGAAGGGGATCGCTGACCCGCATTCCTGCGGACTGCTTGGATTGTTAGGGGCACAGCCCACTTCATGGTCTCGGGGGGGTTTGGGGACCCAGTGGCTGGTGCCTCCTGCAAGACGTGTTGTGGAGAAAGAGCCTGTGACAGTCGGGCCACAAGGAGACCCGGGGGAGGGGGCATCTATCTCCTCCGCAGTTAGTCTAGACTATACTGGCCCCCCACTCCCAGCATACTCCAGGGTGACCTTGGAGTCCCTTGGGAAGCGCAGATCCCTCACTGTCCATCTCTGCTCCCACGAAGATGAGCTGAGAGACCCTGGGGTACATGTCAGTTTAAACCTAAAATCCCAGGAGGCGGTGGCCCCAGGACCCCAGCGGCCTGGGCAGACCTGCCTGCCTGGGGGTCCGCAGGTCAAGGGCAGGCCAGCTCATCCCTGCCCTAGAGCTCAAAGCATCTCCTGTGGGGTGCTGGTTCAGAAAAGAAGGAAGGCAGGATTGACTCCCAGAGCTATTTTTTCCCCCCAGAATGCACTTGGGTTTGCCAATTCAAAAAACGTTTAACAGAGTAGTCGACAGGAGGCCGGGCCCCGGAACGGGTAGGCAGCTCCATAGGCAGTGGGGAGCCCAGGGCCTGATGAACCCCACAACTGAGAGCCGTGCCCCAGAGCTGCCGGAAGCCTGTTCCTCCTCCAGGCCTGGAAGTGCTGGGCACCCCACTCCCAGCCGACCTCTCTGGGCAGCCTGGTTGCTCTGCCATTTTCTCACCTCTGATTTACAAGAGTTGGTCGAGATGAGCCAAAATATCCTTCAGGTTTCCAGCGAAGGTTAAATGGGAGGAACATGGGCAGCACTTGCTTGCCACATCCCAAGGTTTCTTCCACATTGCCTCACGGATAACTGACTGCTACCCTCCCCTCTCAACCTTGCATTCCCAGCCCTCATCCCAATACTTCCTTCCCAGTCCTGCCCTGATGCACGTGGCGTGGAATCATGGCAGCAAGGTGGGTGAGGATAAGAGGACAGGAGCCTACGGGCTTCCCCTTCTTCGGGGTCCTGGGCTGGGAACTCCACAGAAGTTTGTCGGCCTCAGCACATTTGGGGATTGTCCTTCTCTTGGGGCCCCTCCTGTGCCCTGTGGGATGTTGGTCAGCATTCTCAGCCTCTCCCTGCTAGAGGCCAGTGCATAACCCCCCACCAGCCAGTCTGGACAACCCAAAATGTCACCAGATGTTGCCAGACGTCCCTTGAGGGGAGTCAGACCACCCCCAGTTTCGAACCCCTGGTGCAGACGATGGGAAATTCTCCATGTGTTGGGGACAGTGTTGGGGCAGGGACTCCATAAAGGTGAAAGGTTGTTGCCAGAGTTCGTGGCCAGGGCTCTTAACTCCTGGGAGGCTGTGTGGACCGTGAGGTCTGCTGTGCGGCTGTTGTGGCCAAATTCATTGTCATGCCGGGTCATGAGGGGTATTGGAGGTAATGCCAGCCCCGAAGGTGGAGGAGCAGGTATTAAAATTCCCAGGGCGGTGGGGCGAGGGGGAGCACCTGGGTGGTTTGGCCAGTTAAATGTCCAACTCTTGATTTCAGCTCAGGTCGTGATCTTAGGGTCGTGGGGTCGAGCCCCGCCTCCGGCTCAGCGCTGAGTGTGGGGTCTGCCTGAGATTCTTTCTCCCCCTCTGCTCCTCACCCACTCACAGTCTCTCCCTTCCTCTCTCTCTTTCCCTTAAATAAAATAAATCTTTTAAAAGTGCAAGAGGGGGACCAGTTCTTCGTGTGGCCCCTGGGGCTTCCTCTGACACCTGCTTCATTTTATCCTTGATGTCGAAGTTATGGGACAGATTTTTCTAGACAGCAGATCAGACCCATGAGGCACAGTGGGGGTGGGGGTGTGAAACACCATGCCCGTGAACTTCCCACTCATCTCAGGGTCGACTTTGCCCACGGCTTTGGCCAGTGACTGCAGGGGTGAGCACGGGAGCCTTGTGTCCACTAGCAGCCATGGCGCTGAATGTGGTCCTGAGTCATTCCACCTTGCCAAATATGTCATGGAGGACCTTGGCCAGGGAGACTCCAGTGGACAGTGTCCTATGCTGTCCAGATCCTCCTTCACGGAAGGACTTCCGGCCTGTGCTAGGGCTGCAGTCATCAGGCCCTTTGAGGTGCCTTAGCTACTGAGCCTGACACCACGCTCTTGCCAGGGTGCCCACATCCAGTGACTGATCCAAGCGGAGGTATAAATGCCTGGCCATCGTGGTCCCAATTTAGGAACAAACTAGCTGTTGAGGTCATAGTGGGGTTGCCGCAGGCTGTTTGGGGGCCCTTGTAACGGCTAGACATTTCCCTCTGTTCGATCCTGATTCCTTCTCCATCCTTCCATAGACACAGATACCAAGAGAACTCCTTAATAGTGTTCTGTCGTTACACTCTATTTCAGAGTCCACTACCCCTGGGGAAACCAGCCTGCACTGTGGGGCCCAGGTGCGGTAGAAGTTAGCTGGTGCTGATGCGGGGTCTGGAGGCTGGATCACCCACTGGCCAGCTGGCCGTGGCCACAGCTAAGAATTGGCGGTAATAGGTGCAACACAGAAACCCCTAGTTCAAAGAGAGGGGGGCTCCCAGCATTCACATTTGCAGCAGAGGTGAGTGGGGATGGTATGCTGGTAGAAGGAAATGCACTGGCTGCTTTGTCCCATAGAGCTGGGAAAAAAATCACAGTCTAAGATAGAAGTGCAGTACGGAAAGGGAGCCTCATGCCTGTGCCCCAGGGAAGCTACAACTTCAAGGCTAAGAGATTGATTTTCCCGATTTATGGAAGACTGATCGTGGTACAGTTTCCTTGGATGATAAGCTGTTGGTCAGAAACTGTCCCCTGTCCACCGCGGGAAATTTTGCCAGAGGCGTGAAGCGAGGTGATGCCGGTCAGGTTGGTCTCGCCAAGCAGGCTGAATGGACCTCTGTGTGTGTGGCTGGATGGGTTCCGTCTGCTCAGGGAGTTTTCAGAGCCAGCCGTCCTTCTGTCATTGATTATAACAGACCCTCATTGAACTGTCCCTTCTTTACGTTCCCTGCCTGTCCATGGAACCCACCCCAAACCCCTGCCCCTACTCACCCACAGCTTGCTGCCATTTGCGTGTCCTGAATTGCAATCCCTCTGCTATCCTTGAATAAACTTTCCCATTTTGAGCTCACTTCCGTCTACTTCTTTATTTAGGGCAGCAAAGCGTTTGAGAAAAGTGAAGGAGAGAGTAAATCCTGGACAGTGGGACTGGGTAGCTATGGCTAAGCTTGATGGATGCTTTGGGGAAAGATAATAAAAAGCAGAGAGGCCAACCAGGCCGGATATGGGATAGTGTATGCATTCGGAACTACTCTCCTGGGCTGTGGAATGGTGGCAAGGACACACCGAGTCTGGCTCTCCCGAGCATGGAGAATGCGAGGAGAGGAAAACATGCTGGGGGGCCAGCAGGACACCACGAGGCCATCCCGTGAGAGGATACCAGCATCACTAAGAAGGTCAATGTTGGCTCTCCCCTGCAGGTGGTGCAGAGCTGAGGAAAGCTTTTACAGATCTACGTTAGGTCATTCAGTCATTCAACAAACACTCACTGAGCACCTACCATGGGCCATGAAGGACTGGACCAGTCAGTGGCATCAGGATCCCCATTTTATAGAAGGGAACCCTGAAGCCCCGTGAGGTGAGGATATTTCTTTGAAATCAGGATTGGGCCTTGCTCCCTTGCTCCAAAGCCTGTGTCTTTCCCTGACACCCAGAGCTCTGTGTGGACACACCAGCTCCAGATTCTGGCCAGGGGGTGGGCTTCAGGGGTGTCTCTCTCCAGGGATCTCTCCCACCTCCACAGTCTGGGCTGTAGTCTTCTGTTCACCAGTTGCTTTGTCCACTAGAGATTCCATGAGCCCCTGCTCAGGGCCTGGCCTGGTGCTGGGTGACCAGGATGAACAGGAGACCACAGACAGGTGGGAGATGACAGACAGACGGACAGACATCTAGAGAACACATGATGTGGGGCCAGGTCCTGGGACATCTGTTCTGGTCCAGTTTTCATACATTTGGTTATTTATTTCATATGCATTTATGGGGCGCTTACTGTGTACCAACCACTTAAGGATACAGACACAGAGAGACAGTCCCTTTCCTCTCTGTGGGGACCATGACACACAACACAGGCCCTGAGACAGTCAGGGGTAATTCTCATGATCGCTCCATGACACTCGGATGCACGGGACTGTTCTCCAGTTTATCAGGACACACACACACGCACACACACACTCACACACACACAGTTTTCTGAGAATAGTAGGGATGATAGGAGCCCAAAAGGGGAGAGGCCGGGGTATGGCACTCAGCCATCAGGAGCTAGGCAGAAGCAGTCACCTAGTGTGCAGTGAGGTGCGGTGCACTGGGGGTCCCTGAGTCCTGGGCTGTCTGTAGATCATGACTGGAATGTGGCATCCCCAGGGATGAAAGAGATGGGCCACCAACAAGGGTCCTACCCAAAAAAGAAGTTAAGGATAATCAGGAGGCTTAAGTTAGTTGCCCCAATAAAATGTCACAAGCCAGGGACGCCTGGGAGTCTCAGTGGTTTAAGCCTCTGCCTTTGGCTCAGGTCATGATCTCAGGGTCCTGGGATTGAGTCCTGAGACAGGCTCCCCACTCAGCCTGCTTCCCCCTTTCCCTCCGCCCTAACCCCACCCCTGCTTCTGTTCGTGCTCTCTCTCCCTCAAATAGATAAAATCTTTAAAAACAAAACAAAACAAAACAAAAAATGTATCATAATCCATCGCTTGGCCATTTTGTGGATCCAAAATTGACCAGCTGAAGATGAGGCCAGGTCTCCAGGAGGAGAAATTGACCACCCCAGGACAGATGCACATGCCCATGGTTCCTTAGTCTGTGTCCCCATGGACCTGCTTCCTCCTGGACTGTCCAAGCCAAATGGGGCTAATTTCCATGGGGGGCCTTGGTAAGAGGGCCTTCCCTTTCTTATCCTGTCTTGCCCCTGGGGAGCAAAGCCTGGAGACCAGTAGGCAAATGCTCAGTCGGGGAACAAAATGACACTTACAAGACTTACCCTAAATCACAGCGCAGGCAGAGCAATACTTGGTCTTTCGGGTGAATTTTTCAGCACCACATTTCCCAGGGGAATAAGCAGACATGCCAGGGGCCCTCGGGACCCAGTGCCCTTCAAGTCAACATAAACAGCATTGCAGATGGAGGCTGACGGAAACTTGGAGTCATTTCTACGTGTCCACCCCACCGCATAGGACCAAGCGCCATGGAAAGATATACAAGATTAACAGGACAGCAAAACGCCAGGAGGCTGATTTTAGGGCCAGGAGGTGGGTTCACGTTTCATTATCCAAAGGAAACTGTTTCCACGAACTTCCAATAAAATGCTGAATCTTAGTCCCCAGAAGGAAGGGAGTACCTTGAGAGTGTCTTGCTGTGTCAGCAGGAGGGATGGAAAAGTAACAACGTGTTCTTCTGGTTAAAATGTTTCTAAAGAGAAGCAGTATGCCTTGTTTGAATGGAATGACCCTGGCTTTAGGAATCAGAAAGATCTAGATCGGAGTCCCTTGCTAGCTGTGTGGATGTTCTTAACCTGTCGACGTCCTTACTTTTCTCCTGGGCAGCGGACACGGTACTTTTTATAGTGTCCTGTTTGCCGCAGCATTTACGACTGTGCCCTCTGGAGCCAGCACTGCCTGGGTTCGAATCCCGTTTTCCCACCACTTTGGGCCAGTTGGTTGACCTTTCTGTGCCTCAGTCCATGTCCCGTCGGTGAAACAAGAGTGGGGAAACCCTTACCTCGAGCAGGGTTGTCAGGAATAGTGAATGAGGTCAGTATAAAGCCCTCAGGTGGGGGTATCTGGCGGGTGACACATGTTTTCAAGCATTGATTGTTTACCAAGAGACACCAGAACTGGCTCAAGTTATTTTTTCCCCCGGGTCCAGCTGGAAGGCAGAGCCGTACTCCCCTCCTCCCCCTAACCGCCGCGGCCTCTGGTTATAAGTGTGGGTCAGAGCCGGGAGTGTGCGGCCTGTCGGGGACAGGGATGATGGGTGAGAATGTGCTGTCCCCTCCCCTGCTCTGCGCCACCAAATATGTCCATGCTGTCCGATGCCTGGTCGGCAGCCACCCCAGGCTGCCGTCTCCTGGCCAGACCTGGGGCTCACCGGCTAATTTTAGAAATGACTTGTCGGCTCAGCTGCTGCCGTCACATTGGCGCAGAGGGAGGGTGTGGGGAGGACGGGGAGGAGCAGTCAGGGAAGGGGATGTGTGTGAGGGTGTTCCTGACATTTCTCCTTCGCCCCCGCTGTCCGGGCTTGGTGGGGTCTCTGCGCTGCCCCCGGGGGAGATCTCTCAGGCCGCTGTGTTTCCCGTGACCCGTGGCCTTGCACGGAGAAGGTACTGTGGGATGAGTTTTTACGAGGGGCACCTTGGGAGCTGACGGGCATAATTTTCCAGAATGTGCTTTTGGGGGACTGGGGCAGCACGCGTTGGGACCTGCGGTCTGCCGTCTTGGGGCCTCTCTGGCTGGACGGCCTCCGACAGCCCCTACGGCCGGCTTAGAAAACAAAGTGTCTTAAGTGGCAGGATTTTTTTAGAACAAAATACTGGGGTGAGCAGACACTTCTGAGGCTCCCCCTTGTCTGTTGGGCCCCAGCCATCAGACAAAACTACGTTTAGAGTCCTACATCCCCTCCAGGGTGTAACCTCAGCCCCGCCACGTTCGCGGTTCCTATTTTCCCCTCCCCTACCAGTGGTTTCTGCTTCACAGGTTGTCAGTTTATGGTCAGGCAGCCGACTCTTCCTGGGGCCAAGCTCCCCACCCTGGTGAGGACAAGTCTTCATGGTGGTGGCCTTTTATTTTCAATAAGCATGCGCATGGTGGGGGAGGGGCGCGCTGGTTGGAAGACAAAGCTTGGGTTTCAGGCGGTGCTGACTTGTCCGAGGACCTGCTTTATCTGGCCTGTCCAGGGGGGCCGGGACCTCCGGGCCTCGGGGCCTCGGTGCAGGGTTTCTGCTAGAGGCGGCTGGGGGGATAAAGTCCAGTCTGGCCCTAAGCTGGCAGAGGCCTGGGCTCCCATCCCACAGGGTCTGGAAGTGTGGGCTGTTCCTTTCTCTTTGTGGCTGGCCAGGAAGATGCCCTTTTCAAGAACCCAGCTCACGGAGGGGCCCACGCGAGCTTCCCGTGTCCGACATGGTGGTAGTTTCTTGCGTCTTGTTTTTGCTGCTGACCCGAGCTGTGTTCTCCCGTCTCTCGGTGATAGGTCCAGGGTGGGCTTGGGGAAGACCTGGGTCGAGTAGGCTATGGATGAGTTCTCGAATATGACAGAAAGAGGAGGCCTGGGGGTGGGGAGAGAAGGAGGAAGAGCAAAAGCAGAGTCTCTCAGTCTCCTGACTTCTGAGGGGCTGCCTGTCCCCAGTGAGTGAGTATTTGGGGCCACCTGCACACAGGCCTGGTCACCTTGAGTCGCCCAGTTTGGGCTCTGCTGACTCGGTGACCTCAGACAAGTCACTCCCCAGCTTTGGTGTCCCCTTCCAAACCTGAGAATGTTGGGTGGCCCTATCATGGAGCTGTGTTCCGGGACCCAACCTCTGGAGCAGCATTTCTCCAAGTGTGGGCCGTCAGCCTTCGCTGGGGGCCTTCCAAAGCGCAGATTCCCGAGCTCGCCTGAGACCTATGGAACAGTCTTGGGGACAGGAGCCCAGAAACCCACAGATTTCATACCTCAGAGGAGGCTCTGGGACCCACTGAAGCTGGAGACCCGCCTTTGCTCAGGCGCGAGCTGAGAAAACCTAGAGGAGGCTGCTCAGGCCTCATTCTTGCAAAATATCCGAAGGCCAGTGGCACCCAGGGGAGAAAGACTGAGCCCTACTGGTGGCATTTCAGGATGAGAACAGAAGGCCACAAAGCGAAGAGACTTCCTGGCGCTTCCAGAGAATGAGAACCGGTTGTTTCTACTGGGCCACGATGAGACAGCCCTTCGGTGGGGCCTGGCTTACTTGGTAGTTAGAAACAACTGTCTGAATGGTCATTTTGTCTCTCTCTTTAAAAAAAAAAAATATTTATTTAGTTTAGAGAATGGAGTGGGGGCCAGGGAAGGCATGAGCAGGAGGCACAAAGGGAGAGGGAGAAAGAATCTCAAGCAGATGCCGCACTGGGCACAGAGCCCGACGTGGGGCTCGATCTCATGACCCTGAGATCACGCACAACCTGAGCTGAAACCAAGAGCAGGACACTTCACCCACTGCGCCACCCAGGCACCCCTGAACGGTGCCTCTTAAGCAGGTGGTTGGTCGCTGTGGTGTATGGCCTTTCCTTGATTTTCTTTTAATTTTACATTTTAACTCCAGTTCGTTAACACGCCATGCGATATTAATTCCTGTTAATTTTTTTCATTAATGAACTTTATTTTCTAGAGCCATTTCAGGTCCGCAGCAAAATTGGGGGACAGGTACAGAGATTTCCCATATACCTCGTGTCCCCACACATGGATAGCCTCTCCCCACTCTCCACATCCCACGCCCGAGTAGGACAACTGACCCAATGGGTGAGCCTGCAGGGACACACCGTCGTCCCCCGGAGTCCATAGTTGACGTCGGGGCTCATTCTCGGTGGCGGACATTCTAGGTGTTTGGACAGATGGCAAAATGGACCCATCCTCGCCGCTGCACACAGAGGGCCTTCCCTGGCCCCCATGCTGCATCCGCTCACCCCTTGCTCCTCCCAACCCTGTGCAACCACGGATCTTTTTACTCTCATCATAGTGGTGCTTTCTTCCAGAATGTCGTATACTTGGAATCAGACAGCAGTGGGGCCCTTACAGACTGTGTGCTTTCACTTAATGACATGTGTTTACAGTTTCTCCGTGTCTCTTCGTGGTACCCTTGTACCGTGTGAAACTGTGTGAAATGGAATGGTTTGAGAAAGGGAAAAAGTGAGCTTGAGACAAGGGGAGGGCCCCTGGGTGCTGTCAGACCCAATCTGGTCTGTGGCACAGAGAGGGGAAGCAACTTGCTCAAGGACACACAGATTTGCAGTGTCAGCAGTGGCTTTAGAACAGCCAGTCCCTGCCCTCAAGGCTGGCACTGGGGACCAGCCTAGGGCTCCTCATTTTGGGACTAAGAGCCTTATTTCCCCTATTATGTCTGCCCCCAAAGCCTTCTCCCTCAGTATCATCCAAGCCTCAAAGGAAAGGATTAAATCGTATGTCTTAAGTCAACAGAGACCAACAAATACGATCTTTATTCACCAAACAATGTCTTTGGGATGAGAGCTCACGGGACGGTGGGCATTGCATTACTACCAAGGCAGATATCTGTCTGTTTGTCTCTCTCTCTCTCTCTCTCACACACACACACACACACACACACACACAGAGACACACAGACCCATCAGTCAGTCTGAAGGATCCAAGGGCACCGTCAGCTTCATCTGAATCACCTTCCCCTGGACAGGACTCCCCCAGCTCCGTGATTTTCCTTTCCTGCCCTGCTTCCCACTGAGCCTCTCCCAAATGCTTCATTCCCTTTAAGAATTACAGTCTCTGGCAATGAAGAAAGGATCCCCCAGAATTTGCAATGTGGGTTCACCAAATACCTGGCCAATACCCACGCTCAGGGAAACAGGAATTTCGAGGGCCGGGGTCCCAAGGGAATTTTTCTTGGCCCATAAAAGACTGAACGCATTTTCAGCTGTTTCGTGGGTACCAGCTGGGGCTTGAGTTTCAATTTCATGGAGGGCAACCGGATTAGCTGTTGAGTTGAGAGAGCAAGCGAGTGAGAGAGAGAGAGAAAGAGAGAGACGCACTTGCTCAATGGGATTAAATGTCTCATCAGTGCTGGATATCCCTGTGAGTTTGTGCATGAGTTATCAGCCCCATTTTACAGATCATGAAGTGGGATTTTGAGGTTTAAGTACCCCCAACGTCATGCAGAATGAAATGAAACTGGGACTCTGCTGTTCCGCTGGAGACTGTATCTTCGGTCTACTGTAATAAAGAACGGGAGCTTTGCTAGTAAATTGCGCCATACTGTTTCACACGGACAGGTAACAAAGCCCATTCACACTCATGACCTCAGGGGTATAGCTCAGGGGTAGAGCATTTGACTGCACACTCATGACCTCACTGGATCCACTGATAAACCTTTGGAAGGGGCTCCTTCAGTGTCAGTTTTTCTGATGAGGAAATTGAGAATCAGAGAGGTTTTGTGACTGCCCAAGGGCACAGAGCTACTAAGTGGTGATGGATCCAGGAATTTCTTCTCTTTTTTTTTTTCTATTATCATTCTTTGCTATTTATTATTCAAACCAAGACTATTTGCCCTTGTTTCCAAACCCTGAATGCTTCTCTCTGTTCAATAGGGACTTTTTAGAGAAGGGTGTCTCAACCAACCCACTATTGACATTTGGGTCTGGATGATTCTTTGTCGTGTGTGGTGCGGGGTGGGAGGGCTGTCCTGTAGGATGTTTAGAAACATCCCTGGCCTCTCCCTGGTGGATACCCCTAGCAACCCCCCCCCCCACATTCTAGCTGTGACATCCAAAAATGTCTTCAGGCATTGCCAAACGTCCACTGATGGGCACAATCACACCTACTGAAAACCACTGATCCAATCTAGTGTGATCCAATAAAGCTTCTGCAAGGATAGAAATATCCTGTACCTGTCCTGTCCACTATGGTAGCTGCTGGCCAACTGTGGCTATTGAGCATTTGAAATATGGCCAGTGTGACCTGGAAGGTGATGTTTTCTTTGGAGTTCCTTTTCAATCATTTCAGTCATTTAAATCACGTGTGGCTAGGGGCTGCTCTATTTGACAGCCTAGCTCCAGAGGGCAACATAGCAGGGGTAGGAAGATAGCCCATCAATGGGGCATTGGACCCTACAAGCAGTCAGGGGAGCCCCCCACTCCCCCGGCAGAAGTGTGACCAGCTTCTTGCTTCACTGCAGCCAGCAGAACACCAGATGGCAAATGGCAAATACTTGGCAGACCTACCAACCCTAGCCCTTCCTGTGCTCACGGCAGGCATTACTGGTCGATCACCACATGCCTTTCTGCTAGTGCAGGATCATTCTCAATGTAACACTCCAGATTTGCCCAGCTGCAAATCTGCTGGTGCTGGCATGAAGGAGAGACATTGTTGGCTGTCCCTGCATGAGGTCAGGAGGCCGGTCTGTAAGGTCCAGCATCTCATCAGGCTATATGGTGGCTGGCAAGGGCATGGGGCCTGCCTAGGTCAGTCGGCCAACCACAGATATGGAGAGGGGAGTGGTGATGTGCTGGAGGGACCCAGACTTTTCTCTGTTCATTTCAACACTCACTACTTGATTTGTGGGTCGAGGCAAGGGGTCAAGGGGCGGGTGGGTACTGGCTTGTCAGCCCCTGAGGTGCAGAGCTTTTGCAGAATTTAATGGACCTGGGTGCCATATCCAGATGACCAAAATATATTTCTTATAAATATTTGGTTTTTCTTCATAGTTCAGAGCTCACAGCTCTGAAACTATTGGAATTCCTTAAGTCTTGAGAGTGATAAAGGTGGCTTTTGTTAATGCTAACACCATGATTTTTGAAAACTACCTAAGGATGGGGGTTGGTGGCTGGTGGAGACAATCATGGGATTAGAGGATTGGAACCTACCCCTGACCTCTGAGGCAGGAGAGGGGTGAGAGACTGAGTTCAATCACCAATGGCCCATGATTTCATCCATTGTACCTGTGTAACAAAGTCTCCATAAAACCCCAAAAGGATAGTGTTTGGAGAACTCCTGGTTGATGAACATATGGAAATTTGGGGAGAGTGGTGCCCCCTGGTTCAGGCCTGGGGCCCCCCACCCTTTCCCCATCTCCTGCCCTGAGTATCTCTTCCATCCTGACTTCTATCCCTTCATAATAAATGGGTGATTTGGGGAGCAAAAATTTCTCTGAGTTCTGAGCTGTTCTGGCAAATGTATCAGAGCCAAGATGGGGGTCATGGGAAATTCTGTTTTGTTTTTAATTATTTATTTATTTATTTGACAGAGAGAGAGATCACAAGTAGGCAGAGAGAGATGAGGAAGCAGGCTCCCCGCCAAGCAGAGAGCCCGATGTGGGGCTTGATCCCAGGACCCTGAGATCATGACCTGAGCCGAAGGCAGCGGCTTAATCCACTGAGCCACCCAGGTGCCCAGGTCATGGGAACTTCTGATTTATAGCCAGAGATGGTCAGAAACACAGGTGACAACTTGGGTTCAGGACTGGTGTCCGAAGTGGAGGGTGGTCTTGTGGGACTGAGCCCTTTACCTGCAGAATGTCAAACTGTCTCCAGTAGATGGTGTCAGAATTGAGTTGAATGGAGTTGACTCTTAATCACCCTGCTGGTGTTGAGAACAGCTTGGTGTTGTGTGGGGAACGCTCCCTGTAATTGGAATTGGGGCCAGGAACCTGAAAGACTGGGGACAATGGGGGATAGGGATACTGGGAACGTCACGGCTCACAGGTGTACAGAGCATCCAGTAATCCCACCACCTTGTGAAATGGACAAGAAAGGCTGGCGCCCCCATTTGACAGGTGGCGTGACTGCAGCCCTAAGAGAGTCCACGGAAGGCAGGTGAGGCCTGAGGTTAGCTGTGAGACCTCCAAAGGGGAGGTGAGCCCACCAAGGGACAGGAGGTCCGCTGTGTTCACCCCAGCCAGCCTTTGTGAATGGAAGTGTCCACTCTGTTGCAGAGAACCATCTAGAAAACTTCCAGGGGACAGTGGCCAGCGTTCTGAAGTTTCTGGGACCGTGAGAAATTTCTTACCTGAGAAATGGCTGAAGGCTTCAGATGAGAAAATTGGGGGCAGACCCCATACGGGTCCCATGGAAAACCTTATCTGCCACACCAGAGAAGAGAACCAGGGCCCGCATGTGGCTGTTCTGACAAGGCAGCTCTGTGGGTAGAAGGAAAAGGTGGCAGATCCCAGGGAACAGGGAGATGAGGACCCCTGTTGTGTGCCAGGATTGGAGAAGGTAGGTTCTATGGCCTCTGAGGGCTTTGCAGCTCTGGTTTCAAAGAAGAAAAGCAAAATGAGAGCAGACCCCAAATATCTTACTTAGTAATGAGCTCCCCATCACTGGGTATGACCAAGAAAGGATTCATTGATTTTCCATCCAGGAGATTCCCTGTGAGCAGGGCTGGTCCTCTGAGGCTCTCTGACCGTGGGCAGTGGGCAGGGCATTGCATTCTCCACCCCCCGCTTCCCTATCTTCTCCACCAATGCCTCCCCTGCTGTTCCTTCCCTCCCTTCCTCTTCACTCTCTCTATTTCCTACTGCTAACCTCCCTTTTTTCTCATTCATCACCTCCCCTACCCTCTCTTCTCATCTTCTAGGATAATGAGCTACTTGCTAGATGTGGGTTTCCCTTGCTCTGATGAGGGGAGGGTGTCTCTGTGTTGGGCAAAGTCTCTTTTCATTACTACGTGGCTCTGTGGCCATCAAACTCTAGGTCTGGGTGAGCTTGGCTGCATCATGCATGAATCAAGAGAGTCACTTTGTCCCTTAAGCCTACAGCTGGCAAATAGGTAGCAATGGTGTCTAATTCCCTCCTTCCATGCCCGCGACAGACATTAATAATCAATCAGAGCATTCTCTTCCACTGAGCCCAGATAAAAGCTCAGAGTCCTTCCCATATAACACCCCAGGATGCAACTAACCATCTGTCAGAATTAATGCATGAGTTGAAACCTACTTGCCCCCTGGCTGTATTGGCTAGGGTCCCACGGCGACAGCATACCCAGCTAGTAATGTGGAGAGACTTTTTAATGAAGGAACTCTTCCAAGAGGTGTGTGCAGGGTTAAGGAAACCAACGAAGCAGGGGATAAGTGGTGGTGGGTTGCCAGCATTGGGCCAGTTGCAAGGCAGAGACAGTTAATAGAGGAGCTTGGGGGCTAATGGCGGTCTGTCCCTGAAGAGGGACCGCTCCAAGGGGCTTATGGCTGTAGATGGAGAAACACAGCCTTTGCCAAAACTGGGGCCTGAGATGGAGGAAGCAGGATAGGTAGGGCAATAAAGACCCTACCTCTAGTCCCTCCCATATGCAGGTCTCCTTCCAGAGCCTTCCGTTGACCAAATTCAACAGGAAACCAGAGAGCCAGGGAGCCCTGGGGTCTGCAACCCTAGTGGCCAGCACCCGGAGCACAGGGCAGGCTAAAGAAGGAAGCGGAATGTTAGGAAGCCCAGATAGAAGAACCAAGCCTCCACTCTTCCCTTCCCCAGCAACCTGCATAGACTCGGGGCCCTTCCATCCGGGGAATGGCCCCAGACCTGGCTGCCTGGGAAGAAGGGATGAGGAAAGAGAGCCTGTGGGGGTCCTCAGAAAACTTGTGGTATGAATGTTGGAACTTGGACCTCCTCCTTCCCGATTTGGCCAGGACCAAATCCAGCTCTCTGCCTGGTTTAAAAAATGAAGTTGCATTGAAATGGCCACGCCCCTTCATTTACATATCACCCAGGACTGCTTCTGGGGTGCAAAGGCAGAGCTGAGTGGTTGCAAGGGAGACCCTGTGGCCTCAGTGCTTGACCAGCTTCCTATCTGGCCCTTTATGGGAACCTTTGCGGACCTCGCCCAAGCACAGCCTGCTGGACTAGCAACAGGAGGAGCTCTTCTCTCCTTCTGGACTGAAGAGGCCTGGGGGTAGGTGATTGGGTGGGGGAGATGCCACCAGGCTAGGACAGGAGAGGGGACTTCGGGAGGGCACCTTCGAGGGAGGGAGGCAGCCAGCCCGTGGGCACCCAGCAAGGAGAGCTGAGAGCCAAGAGCCGAGAGCGCAGGTGCCCTCTGATCTCTGCCACTGGGTGATTCCCATGAACTCGGGCCCACCTGGAAGCCAGAAGGTGGAAGGGGTGGAGGATGGGTCTGAAGGGGTGAATGGATGATACCCAGCTTGGGGCACCTTCCTCTGCCCCCCACCCTGGCCCGCCCCTACTGGCTGGAAGCAAGGCACTTGCCCTCCCTCTGATATGGGGTCGCTCACAAAACCCACCTCAGAACAGGGTGCTTTGTGGGAGTCGTGACATGACCACTCACATTCTCAGCACAGAGCCGTGCCCAGATCTTCGTGGGGGCCTGTCATCAGTGGTCTAGCTTTTGTTGCCTCCCTTCCAGGGTCTAAGGGCTGAGATCTCAGGGTTGAGCAGAAGGAGCAGGTTAGCCAACGAGGTCATCCCATTCCTTCCTGTGTGACCTTGAATCCCCTTGTTCCTCAAACTACGACAGACCCAGCGCTGTGACTAACACCCAACAGATACTGACCAAATAGAGCATACCCCCAGCTACCTAAGGATGTACCTTCTTGAACCAACTTCCTGGGATTACCCAACCTAGGTAGGTTCCCCAACCTAGGGGACCTCCAAGCCCCAACCTGGTGGCCCCAGATTGGCCCTTGATTCTCACCACCAGCCTGGGGCTGAGATGGGAGCAGAGCGTGGGTGGGAGGCATGGGACGTCTCAGGGAGGGGAAGGGACTCAGCTTGACCTTTTTGCTGGGTGACCCTGGGCAAGTGCCTTTGCCTCTCTGAGTCACTGTTTGCTCTATGGGAGGATGCCAACCACATGGTGCTGTTGTGGGAATGAACATGATAATGACTTTTAAAATAAATAAATTCTAGTTCCAGTAGGAATTGAAGGGGAACTGGGGGCAATTTGGGTATAACGATCTATCTCATTGCTAGGCATGTAGTAGCTTCTCCCTCAATGCTGGAGAATTATCCTGGGCTGGGTTCTCCAGGCCAGCCTTGACCCATGGAATCAAATAAAAATGAAAAATATGATTGAGGGCAGTTACTGGTGATTAAGAACATGCTCAGTATATAGGTGTCCTCCTCTTGTTTTAAGGCTGAGAAAAATGAGGCTTGGAGAATTTCCTGGGTTCCCCCAGGGTAGTGGTGATGGCAGGACACGAACTTGGGCCATGATAACATGCGGCTGCCCCCTGTGCCACCCCTCCCCCCACCATGGATACAGACAGCACAGGAGGATGTCAGAAATCCACATCACAGTCTTGTTGCCAAGGTCCTCCTCTGTCCCTTCTCAGCCACACTCCTCATCATTACCTGTTCCTGAGTTCCTACATTCACTCAACAAACATTTGCTGAGAGCTAAGTACGTGCCAGGCACTGTCCTAGGCACTGGACCCACATAAGAGGACACAACAGTTGGAAATTCTGGTCCTCATAGGGCCATGTTCTGCAGGGTGAGTCAGAAACTAAACAACAACAAAAAATCTATAGCATGATGGACACTGGTAAATTAGCCATAAATTGCAGTGGTGGGGTGGGGCACGGGGGGAGAACAGGATAAAATGATGGGTAATCTTGGGGTAGGGTAGGGGTACGGTGGGAGGGATGGGAGTTATGCCTTCATTTAAACAGTCAAGGCAGGATCAGTGACAGGATGACTCTGAGCAAAGACTTACCATGTGGAAGGAAAAGCATCTGGAACCAAGGGAACAGAATGCGCAAAGGCCCTGAGGTGGGAACCTGTGTAGAAGGTGCCTGCAAGAGGTCAATGTCACTGCTGAGGAGGAGCAATAGGCAGAGGCAATAGGGCAGATGGTTGTGGGGGCCTCCTGAGCCTCTATAAAGACTTGGGGGTTTGTTCTTTGAGAGAGGGGAAGTCACTGGAGGGCTGACCTCTGTGTTAGGACTGGACATTTGGGGGGTGAGAGGGAAAGCCTTGAGGGTCTCCTGGGGCCCCTCGGATCCAGCAGGCATTCATGAAAAACTATGTCAAGCTGTCCCTGGCTTTGGGGATCACCTTTCCTTTCCCCAGCCTCCCCCACTCCTAAGGGGTGACTGAAGACGTTATACCATGGCTTCTGAGCGTCTGGGGCTTCCTCATCGCTTTAAACGGCAGCTGATGGGGCAGGTGTGAGTTTTAGGCCTGGAAGGGAACATGGTGATAAGAACACTTACTTAAATTAAGGCTTGACAAAGCCTCCCCAGTGGCATTGGCTCCCGGCCCTGGGTCACTGGGACTGGCCTGGTGCCTCCGAGGGGCCAGACGTGGGGAGTGATGGCCCCACGCGGAGCTCCCTCTTGTTGTCCCCCTGTGCTGCCCTGGGCTGAGGACAGCCCACACTGACAGCCAGGATTCTCCCTGGAGCCTTGAAGCTGAGGGTGATCCTTGGGAAGCAGCCACTGGGCCGGCCAGGCCTGGGCTGGATGGGAAGGGGAGGGGACAGTGGACAGGGTATCTACCTCACGTCAGGGCTATTCATAACCTGGGCTCTACAACCCAGGCACGCAGCAGAGCGGACTCTGGCTGTGAGTCACTTGGGGGCCTCCCTAGGGTCCCCCCATCCCCAGGGATCTCACCTTACGTGCACTCTCCAGCTTCCTCTGTCTCTGCGAGCTGGGGAGTCCACAAGGTGGGGAGTTTTTCCTCAAGGCAAAGACTTGGCTCTTTGCACTGGGACATGTTCCCAGGGTCTCCTCATTGGTTCATGACCTCATCAGAGCTGAAATGTCCCTTCTTGGATCTTTGGATCTTGGGATTTCCTCTTGCCCAGGCCCCTCATGGGTGTGTGTTTGTGTGTTGGGGGGGGGGGTCTCAGCCAGTCCTGTGCTGGTAAACATTTAATGGGCAGCTCCTGGAACCAAAGCCCTGATCTGACGCATTTGCCAGTTTCTGGGACATAAACCCTCCCAGAGCCAACTTCTTAGCGGTTAAGGTGACGTCACAGATTGTGGAGTTGGAAAGAAGTGGCCTTAGTGGGCTCCCAGGAGCTGGTGGGAGCTGGTGGGAGCTGCCCCCAGCCCAACCCGTCCCTGCCCCCATGGGGTCTGCCTCTCCAGCTTCCAAGATAAGTAGTGGGCGGGATCCTTGAACTCTGTGCAAAGCCATCGTACAGATAAGTCACTGAAAGCAGCTACTTGAAGGCCAGCCAGGGCTTTGGAAACTCTGGGATGATGAGAAGGGGGGACATCTTCCAGCATGGGGCTGGGAGGGGTCAGGGAGGGACACCACTCCGAAGGCAAGCCCAGCACGAAGTGAGAATAGTCAGAAGGAGGAGGGGGAGAAGACACCCATCCCTTCGTTCATGACCACTTCCACCAAGATCTTGGCGTATTTCCCCCTGCTCCTCGCTTTCCGTGGAGTGTCTTGGGTTTTGCCCGTTTTGGATGGTTTCGTGTGCATGATGTTGGGCTCTGCCTTCTGATCTCCATCTGACGATGTGAGCACCTTCCAGGGTTTCCGTGCACGCTTCCCGAACAAGCCTTACACGCTGCAGGTGGGGTGGCCCACCGGGCAACTGCTTGGGAAAACAGCCTGGCAGGTCCTTAAAGAGTCAAACACAACGTGACCCACCCACGGCTTAGCAACGCCATGCCATGCCCGGTGATCTCCTTAAGAGAAATGGAAGCCTATGGCACATGAGGTTTATGGGACTGCTCGTGGCAGCGCTATTTGTCATGACCCCATAAAAAAGATGCAAGCTATGTGCACAATGGAACGCCAGTTAGCAACAGAGAGGAGTAAAGTGCTCTGATACACAGGCACGCGGATGAGCCCCAAATGTGGTCTGCAGGGGCACCTGGGTGGCTCAGTCATTAAGTGTCTGCCTTTGGCTCAGGTCATGATCCCAGGATCCTGGAATCGAGCCTCGAATGTGGATCCCTGCTCAGTGGGGAGCCTGTTCCTCCCTCTCCCACTCCCCCTGCTTGTGTTTCCTCTCTCACTGTCTCTCTCTGTCAAATAAATACAAAAGATCTTAAAAAAAAAAAAAAAAAGGACGAGCTGCAAAGTTGGAGAAGCCAGACACAAAGAAGACCGCAGATGCTCGGATCCCATTTATAGCCAATGTCCAGAAAAGGGCAACCGATAACAACGGACAGAGATTTTGGGGTAGTCCTGCACTAAGGGAGGGTATAGCTATAGTGGGGGCAAATGGTCTGGAAGGGTCTCCTTGGGGTAATGGGATTGTGGTCTCGGCTGCAAAACTCTGTAAGCTCGTATATTTATGAATGAGCGGATCTTAACAGCTGACCTTAGAAATGACTGCTCCGTGGATCTGTTGCAAGATGCTTCCTATGTACCCTTCTCGATGGATTCGCTGCACTCCTTCAAGTTAGATGGGCTGGGATTTATTTGGCCTTCTCTAGTTAGTGCACACCGGGGTTGTGTCTCTGGTTTGGGTGTTATGAGGGACCCAGGGATGAAAGTTTCTGCTTTAGATTCCCTTCCTCAATCTTGTTTTCCAGAAGAGGTCTTTCTCCGTCAAAAGTTATGAACGTTTATCAAGACTCTCAATATGATGCTGGGGGTGTGTGGGCGGGGGTTGAGTTGGGGAGTTCTTTTCTAATTTTTTGGGGGGTACATTGGGAACGTTGACAATAAATGAGCTCCCTTTGTAAACAAAAAAAAAAAAAAAAAGGCTCTTGGTATGATGCTAACCATGCTAAATTGTTTCCCCCCAAAGCATGGGGCCAATTGATAGTTTGGATGCCTGCCTTTTCCTAATGCTTATAGTCAGATTGTGATACCACCTGCTTCCTCACAAAAGAGGAACATGCTATTCTATGGTATCAAAGTTAGGACAGTGGTTCTCCTCTGGGGGACAGTAACTTAAGAAGGGGCATGAGGCAAGGTCAGGGGGACTGGAATGTTTTGTTTATTTTTAATTTTTTTTTTTTTTTTTTTTTTTTTTTTTTTTTAGAGAGAGAGTGCCTTTGAGCAGAGGTGAAGGGTGGAGTGGGGAGGGAGGGGGGAGAAGAGGGAGAGAGAGAATCTCAAGCAGACACTCCCTCTCGCTGAGCACAGTGTAGGGCTTGATCTCATGAGCCGTGAGATCATGACTTGAGTCCAAACCAGGCGTCGGGACACTTAACCAACTGAGCCAGCCAAGCACCCCTGTTCTGTTATTTTTGAATTGAAATGGGATTTCCCTCCAGGGGATTAATTGTACAGGTGGGTGAATTTTTACGTGGCATGCACTCATGGGGCCCCCTCCCAGATCAAGATATAGAACACTTCCATCCCCCCAGGACATTCCCTTGTGTCCCTTTCCAGGCCAAAGCTAATGACTCCTCCGACCTTCATCACCATAGATTAGATCTGCCTGATCTTGTAAATAAAATGATAGTTTTTATTCTCCATCAGGATGCTGGTTACATAGATATGGTCTTTGGGTAAGAGCTGCTGAGCTGTGTACTTCTGTGTTTTCTGACATATATTATGTCTCAATGACAAGTCAAAGTGTGGGATCAAGGGGAAAAGGATTTGGGGGTGCTGTTCACTTAGCCGCCGGCAGCCTCCATGGTGACTGGGGTCCTCCCAGTGGGCTGTGCCCAGCTGCGTGACCTTGGTTCGTGGTGCTGGTGGGGGTGGGAGGAGGGCTATGTCCAAGAGCTAACCTGTATCTCTCTTCTCTCCCCCACCCTCACCTGTGTCTCCATCTGTCTCATGTGCTGTGTGTGTGTCCATAAAGCCACATTTTGTGCTGTCCGGCCGAGAGCTCCGTGTCATCCCATCTCAGCCCTGACATCGCCTCAGCATGGCCATCTCATCACGCCTCGCCCTGTGGGAGCAGAAGGAAAGTAACGTTCAGGGCTCAGGCTACAGCCTTGGGTCCGACTGCCAAGTCAGAGGACAAGTCAGAGCATGGGTGGCCCAGGCTGCCCCCTCCCGCGTCAGCGGGGAATCTGGCATCCAGCCCCTCCCTGTGACATGTTCCAGGCACCCCCCTCCATTCCCCTTGGCCAGCTCTAGTTAGCCATGGCTTCTCCAACCCAGTTCATGAACTCCTTGAACTCCTCCCATGACTGCCCAGTCTCTTCCGGTTCCTCGGTAGGCGGGCGGGGAATGAGGGTAGACCAGCTGTCCTGTCTGGATCATCATGGCGGCTTCCACAAGTACTGGGCTTGTGTGGGCGGCGGGGGGAAGACAGAGGTGTTGGCTGCCAGACTTCTGCTGTGGGGATGGGTTTCTGTGGTCCCTGCCTTCTGTCACCACGGAGAACTGGAAACGGGCCCTTCTTTCCCGTTATTCTTCTCCCCTTCGTCTCTTCTCACAAGATACCGTAAAGGGCTGTCTCTTTCTCTGGTGCCTGCCATTTCCCTCACCGCACATCCCACCCTCGTGTACAATTTGATGTGTTGGAGCCCGAGGGGTGGGGTGGTGGAGAAGTTCTCTCTGGCTGCCTCCTGATTGCCTTTGCCCCTCCCAGACTGCTCTGGGTGCAGCGTGGAGAACAGCACAGCAGGAAGCAGAGGCCGACACCCGCTGAGGGCGCCTTGAGCTTCACTCTGTCTTATGACATGGCTTTCAGTCCCTGTTGAAGGGAGAGGCATGGGGTCTGTGGGAGCCCAGCCTCACATGCTCCCTGCTTCTCTCCCCCTGGATAGAGGTCTGCATCAACCAGCCTCAACCCCTGGCCTCTGCTTTGTCTCCTGGTCTTTCCTGTCCCCTCTGGATTCCCCTCCTATCAGGTGGGCTGCAGAGACCAAGTCTTTGCCAGCCACATAGGAGGACCTTGATATGGACCTTATTTTAACCAGTGTGTGGCTCTACCATAGAGGGCCCTGCAGATTTTTTGCCCCCTCCTGGGCGGTCACAGTGATGCCAGTTAAAGGTACAGCCCAGTTGGCTGGAGCAGATCCCATTGTCTCAGTCCCCATGTCGTTGCAATCCACGCAGGAGACTCAGTGACACGTCAACTCCAGCCGGCTTGGGCTGAGGCCGTGTTTCTGGTGTAAAATGCCAGCATCCAGCCTGTCAGCTTTAGGAGCCAGTGCTGGGGAGCCCCTGGCGGTCTGGGTCCTGGTGTAAGGACCCTCAAGAAGCCACAGCCCTGGGTCTGGAATGGTTATAAACCATTCCTTACCCTCCCACCTTCCTGGTGTGCCGTAGGTGATCAATCTGGTATTTTAACTGCAAGCTGAGGTGGGGAGTGTGCCTGGTTTCCTGGGGTCTGCCCCCTTTTGGAAAATGGAAAAGTTCCTTACAGACCGGGTCCTCCCTAAGTCTGGTCCAAGCCAAGGAAGGGAACTGATGGGCCAAACTCACATGAGGAAATTCGGTCTGGGCAGAAATCACAAGGACAAGGTGACCTCTGCTGCTCATGCGTTCCATTTCCATGCGCTGTCTCAAGGCATCCTAGAGCCATGCCCAATCCCATCTGCTTCATACACGTGCTTGGTCATGTATGTCCCCCTTGGCTCCCTCCTGGGCTCCACTGTCAACTTCTCAAAGGTCTGCTTGCTCCCACTGGTTCACTCACTGAGCTTTTTCCTTCTTTGCTTCTTCAAACACAGATTCGGGAGGAGGACAAGAGCCCTCCACCGTCTTCGCCCCCTCCCCTTTTCTCTGTCATCCCAGGGGGCTTCATTAAGCAACTGGTCCGGGAGACTGAGAAAGAGTCCAAGGAAGCAAGGCTGAGGAAAGAGGCAGCACTTGCCTCTCCAGAACAAGAGGTAAGTGCCCCCCACCCTGGGGAAGGGGACTGGATGCCAGGGTGCCAGTCAACTCCCACCGTCCTGTCCTATGAGCCTCCCAAGTCAGCCGCCATCTTGCCTTTGCTTCTGTTCTCCCCACTTGGAGGAATGTCCTTTCTTCAGCTGATCTACTGAACTCCTATGCTTCCTTCAAAACCCAGCTCAAATAGTACATCTCTGGAAAGCTCTGCTATTGCCTTCCTTCCTCCGATTCCCACAGTACCCTCTGATCTGCCTTAATTGTGGTTGGCATGGTTACATATATGGATCCCCTCCTGTAGAATTTGGCCCAGAGGGAGAGCTCAACAAATGGTTGTTTAAAGACTGAATGAAGGCTATGAGCTGATGTGCAACTGTGGGGATCTTTTTACCCCTACTTTTGCAGAGAGAGGAAGCTTGATGTTAGCTAAGGATGCGGAGCTGGCTTACTTTACATGGACAAGATCCTGAGTGACTGGTTATGTTCAGTTGTTGGTTATAGGTGTGTTGGTTGTTAAAATATGGAAACCTCTCCATACCAGGGGGCAAACAAGCATGACCCCAGCTGAGCCACCCAGGCCCTCCAGCCTGCCCCTCCCCTGAGTCCCTCGGAAGGGCCATATGCCAGTCATTAGAGGGTTAATGCTTGGCACAGCAGGGACCTCGGTACTCAGCTGCAGCTGGCATCATTTTTGATTGGTCCGTGTCCGCTAAATCCCCTAATTATTCTGAACAGTGCTGCAGAATGGAAGCTGTCGTAGGACAAGATACAGCCCCTGTACTTTAAGGACTTGCAAGTTCAACCCTGATGGTAGCCAGTGCTGCCTCCCTCCCTTCCCTCCCTAGCCAAGGAACCCTGGGCAGGATGATAAGGCTGGACACCAGGCAGTTGGGCTTGGGTATATCACTGTCGGACAGACGGGGCATCTCGTGTCTCTCCAGCACCCCCTTAGGATGGAGCAAATACTGCAGTGATTAGGCTGAACGTTCTGGTGGCCCTGGGGGCTGGAGCTGGCTTGGGCCCAGTGACCAGCCTGGCTCTGCCTCCCACCCCCGTTCAGCTGTTGTGAGCCTGTCCAGCCCCCCACGTGCCCGCACCTGTCCAATGACAATGGCTTTCCTGCCTCCAAGAGGCTCTCCGGCAGCTGAACGGCAGCAACTGTTGAAATATCCCTGCCAAGGCTTTTGGGGGCAGATTACAGGGAGGATGGGCTCTGTCCCCACCCCTGCCTGAGCCGGGCAGAAGTGGGGCCAAAGTCAACCTCCAGAGACTGTGGTTAGGTCGTGAGCGTGTGCTGTTTATTACTAGATGGGGTTCACTTTGCCGCTCACGGGCTCCTTGAGCTCCTTGAGCTCCCTTGAGCTCCTCTGCACAATGGGGTAGATGGGACTACACCCACTTCTCAGAGGCGGGGACTGAGGTTTAGAGAGGTCAAGCAACTTGCTCAAGGTCATGAGGCCAGATAGAGGCCGAGCCAGGACAGGAGTCTGCGTGTTCTCTGCTCGGGCTAGCTGCCTCGGGAAGGGCCAATCTAGAGAGCAAGGTGACTGGTGTGGCCACAGAGGCCTGGGTAGGCAAGTGTCCCACAAGGCTGCGGGCCGTGCTCGCGTCATGGGGCACAAGTGAAGAAGCAGAGCTGAGCACAGGATGGGGACAAACTGTCACCCCAGGGCCAAGCCAGAGACTCAGAACCAGGATGCAGAATGGACAAGCCTCAGACCACAGCAGGTGTCCGGACTGTGGGCCAAAACATTCCTGGGGCTGGAGTTCATGTGTCTGCGAGGCTGTGAGCCCTGACTGGCTTTTGCCAATTTAATTTTCTTGTCCTAAGCGGTAGCTAACTGGATCCTCTCCTTACCCTAGCAGACCTGGTGCCCCACCCAGCACAAGGTCCTCATGTAATCCTTGCAAGGAGCCATCAGACTCTGTCCCCAGTTTGCAGGGAGGTGAAACGAAGCTCAGAGAGCTGACTTGGTTTTCTGAAGGCCAGGCAGCCACGGAGAGACGGGGAGAGGCTGGAAACACCCTGGGGCAGAAAGAGACCCATAGCGAATGTCCGGAGAGCTGGGTTCTAGGTCCCACCACCCTGTGTGGTCAAGGCTTCGCTTTCCTCATCTGTAAAATGGACGTGTGTGAGTTGCCTCTTGGCCTCAGTGTTTCTGGGGGCACCACCTCCCCCGCAGAGTGGACTGGAAGTTTGGATGACTAACAAAATCCAAAGGAGGAGAGTCCATGAGTGGGATTGAGGGAGGGTAAGGTTGCTTATCTTGTTTGGCTCAAATCCTGCAGGTCAGCAAGGAGCTAAGTGTGCTTGTGGCCTCTCTCTCCTAGACCCCAGATATTTCCACTAGCCAACCCAAGAGCAGGTCCAACAGTGGCACCAAATCTGGAAACCAGCAAATTAGCCAAGGCAACCAGTCAAGCTCTCCGCAGAACTCCAACATTCTGGCCAAGGAGAGCGAGGGGGCCAGCCCCACAGACCCTGTGCCAATGACCAGCATCAATGGCGAGAAGCCTCAGGAATCAGGGGGGACACCGGCCAAAAAACCCCTGCCCTTCAAGAGAGGTGTGCGGAGGGGTGATGTGCTGCTGATGGTCGCCAAGCTGGACCCGGACTCAGCCAAGCCGGAGCAGCGGACGCAGGCCCCTGATGCTCCTACCTGCAAGACTGCACCCTCAGCCACAGACCCTGGAGGGGAAAAAAAGGGAGGGACTCTCGGAACTCCTCGTGGTCCCCAGACTGGTACTAAGGACACAGCCCCAAAGGCTGAGAAGACTCAGACTGAGGGTGTTGGGGACCCAGGAAAGGTGCTACCAACTAAACAAGGTGCAGGGAAGAAAGGGGGTGGGGTCCCCCAGACCAAAGGGCTGAAAGGGGGCGAGGTCCAGGAGAGAGAGGGGCCATGCGAAGGGGAGAGGCAGGAGACAGCAGAGAAAGGGCGAGGGGACGCCCCAAACAAGATGGCAAAGGGAAATCTCTCCAAGGAGGGGGGTGAAGGGAAGGGGGCTGGGGCCCAAATCCAGGTGAGAAAGTGGGGAGTTTCCCTGGGCAGAAGGAACAAGTGGGACGGTCCCCAGAGTAAGAAGGACAAAGAAGGTATGCTCCCAAGAAAGCCAGAGAAGACAGAGGAACCACAGAGCAAGGAGGACAGAGTGAGCCAAGGGCAGGGGCAGCTAGGGAAGGTGGGGGGAGCTCCCCGACAGGTAGAGAAAGCGGGGGAGCCTCAGAGTGTGCCTGGGAAGGCAGCGGAGCCCCAGGCTAAGGTAGGCAAGAAAGGGCAACCTCAGGGTGAATCTGGAGAGGCAGGTAAAGCTGGGGGGAAGACAGAGAAGGGCCGTACAGCCCCCGAGGAGGTGGGTCCAGGCGGAGAGACCCCAGCGCCTGCTGGGAAGGAGGGCCAGCTGGAAAGCAGAGAGCAGAAAGCTGGGGAATCCTGCATGGGAGCAGATGATGGGGCCGAGGCCCTGGAGATGGAGCCGGAAGGCCCCAGACTATCTGCTCTGGAGGGCCAGGCAGAAAAGCCTCAGACTCAGAAGGAGAGTGAAGAGGGGCCAGACCGGCCGGAGGGGAACAAAGACTCGGACCAGGTGAGGGACCCTCCAGAGAGAGAGGGATGGGAATGACCTGCCCCTGGGGGTGAATAAGGCAGGATAGGAGACGGACAGGGAATTGGAGAGGGATGGCTCACTGAAGGAGAGGGCATAGCACTTCCTCTTCGATACGCTTCGATATACTTCGATACGCTGGGGTCTGGAGGCCCCCACTACCCCTGTCCTGGAAGAAGCGTGAAGGAGGTCCCAAGGGTGGGAGATGTCCTCTCATGGTGTCACACGGTATTACTCAAACTTGGGGTTGTGCAAATTGTAGAGTGCTCAAAATGCAGATCCCCGGGTCCCGCCTCAGAACCTCCATTCAAAAGGCTAGGGGTAGGGCCAAGGCATTTCCCTGCAAATAAACAGCCCCCTCCCTGCTCTCCCTTGGGGAAATTCTGATTTCAGTGGTCCCAGATCACACAGTGAGAAACTCCCATGTAAAGGGTTCTCTGCTGACTTGGTGTTGGGGGGTGGGGCGGGCAGTGTCCTCTTGGTCTGATTTATGTGATCTTTGCTCTCAGGCTTCCGAGGACAGATGGTACGAGGCAGAGAAAGTCTGGCTGGTTCAGAAGGATGGATTTACTCTTGGTAATCAGGGGTGTTAGCACCTAAGTAGGGGAGGGTCTAAGTATTTTCTTCTCATGCCCCCTCCGCTGCTAGTCATATTTGCTAAATCACAGTTTGGGGGGAGGGTGGGTGCGGGAAGGGAGGGGCAAGGAGCAACCGAGTCTAGGGTAGGAGTCTGTGGCTTTTGGATTGGGAAGAGTTGAGTGTCATTTGACTCACGCAGCTGATATTCCAAAGGCAATTGCCCCTCGGGAATTCATTATTTAATGAAGTCATTAATGCCCTGAGCATTGTTTGGCTCCTCTAGGGTTCCTTGAGACAATGAGGCATAGTGCAAATGATCAAAGAGATTTCACCTCACGAGCCTGCTTTTGTCAATTCGTTGACAAACTCTACTGAGAAGCAATTATGCGTCCCTGTCAGAACACAGCTCTGCAGAGTGATTGATTAGTGATGTCTGCCATGGACCCTGGAAGGGGAAGTAGCAGCCTGTATGGCATTGTCTCCTCTTCCAGGTCTAGATACAGATGGGTCAGTGCACCTAAGTACCAGGGTGCCTACCCTGAGCCCGGCACTGAGCCAGATGATTAAAGCCCAAGTGACCCAGACTCAGCTTCTGTCCTCAAAGGGTTCAGGGTCATAATTTGATCCCTCTATAAGCTCTGTGGACTGACCATTCAGCTTAGAGCCTTCCTCTCTCTCTCTCTCTGGGCTATCACCAGCAACTGTGCTGAAGCCAGATGAAGGAACAGCTGACCTGCCGGCAGGAAGGGTACGACTTCTCATCGATGCTGACAAAACCATCACCGAGGTGGACGAGGAGCATGTTCATAGGGTGAGCCCTACATCCCCCTCCCCGCCTGCTCCACACATTCTTTCCCCAGGCCTGCAAGAGAGGTCCTGTACCTGACTGCACACACTGGAGGGAGTGGTAAGGAAAACCATCATTGACCTCTGTTGTTCTCCTGGTAGTATACTGTCATGGGGTCATTGCTCTATCCCAGTGTTCTCTTAGCCAGGACACAAGAACAGACATGTGTCAGAACTGGGAGTTCTGCTTGATCCAAGAAAGTGCTTGCTTTTCATTTTATGGACATTGCAAATCATGCTACAATGCATGTTTCCCTTTTCACCCTGGCTACCAGGGAACTCAGAGCCAAATGTGCAGCTATAGCTTAGGTTTCAATGGCCTATTATTTGGGGGTATTAACTTTTCTTTTGGTTGAGAAGCCCAACTACATTTTGTATAATTTTTGTAATACACCATAAATCTTTTTGATATTTAGAGTCTAATGATGGGGAAAAAGGGTCCTTCCCTGGTCATCTTCCACCTCTCACAGCCTACTAATCAAGATGTTTCTTCCAGCAGCTCCTTGTGGGTCTCATTCATTATTCCTCCTTTTCTGCCCTCTGCCGGCCCCACGACCTCTACTCTTGCTGGTGTTTACAGTTTGTAGTGGGCCTGTGTCCGCTGACCTGCGAGGAGCCCAGGCTTAACCCAAACCCCAGAGCACTGGGCCCAGAAAACTCTCTGAAGCTGGAAAGAACAGTAGAAAGGCTTTTAGAATGGCTGCCCCAAGGAGAAGCTGCAGTCACCCCTTGCTTCCAGAAGAATTTGGGCATATTTCCGAAGGATCAATGCATGATGGGCTATCAGAGAAATGGGGCTGTTTGGCCACTGGCCTTCATCCCCGAGTGTCACAGAACACCTGCAGGACTTCCTGGCAAGACCCAGAGAGGGGGCAACAGGCACACACACTTGCTTTCTCTTGAACAATCCCCTTCTTGTGGTGTTTGAGACACGGGAGGCTGTCTGAATCTTGCTGGCTCTTTTTGGAGCCTCTCCCCTCCCTGGGCAGTAACTGCAGGGTTGTCGTTATTTCATTTGTACAGTTCTGTTTCTTTCTCTCCGGAGTCCTCACTTTATGTCCTGGTCTGAGGGAAACAGCTCTCCAGGGAGAGGGTCACCAGGGCCGTGCGTGCGTGTGTGCGTGTGTGTGTGCATACGTGTGTGTGTGTGTGTGTGTGTGTGCGTGTGTAGGGGTGATGGCAGTGGTATGGAGGCCCACAGGACACTTTGCGTGATGCTTCACAGGCCAACCCCCCTGAGCTGGACCAAGCTGAGGACCTGGCCTCCCTGGTCAGTGTCAACGAGTCAAGTGTCCTGAACACGCTTCTCCACCGCTACGGGGCGCAGCTGCCCCACACCTTCAAGGGGCCAGACCTGATCGTCCTCCAGTCCCCAGGGCCCCCAGCGCCCTCTGCAGGCAAGGTAAGCAGGACCATGGGGACACGGTGGGGGCAAGGGCGCCTGACGGGTGGGGTGGCGTCCCCTCTGCATCTCAGGTAAGAGCAGGGGGCAGCTGGAGCCCCCTGCAAACCTGTCTGTGAGTCTCATCCTGCCAGATAGAAGATCTGGGGCATTGTGGGCATCGTGGGCATCGAGGACCACCTGAGCCCTGCTCTGGAGAGGGGAACGGTGGATGAATCAGGGCTGGAAACAAACAGGGGCATTAAAGACTATAATCACGACAGAAATATTGAACGAATATCAGCTCTGGGCCAGGTGCTACTTCAAGTACCTTTTCAGAGTATCTCAGCTAATACTCACGCACCCCTGAAAAGATAGGACCTTTACCTGCTGCCTGTTGCAGACGAGATCTGCGGGGCCAGCCCTCCAGTTCCGCAAGGGGGAGAGCTGGGGGTGAAACCCAGGCCGCCAGCATTTTTGCGCCTCAAACCCCATACTGCACATTCGAGAGTTCCAGACACCCACATAAATCGGAAACCAGAAGCCCTGATTGATTCTGCTTTTCCTTTTTTTTTCTCCCTGCAAAGTGGAGAAACGGCCGGTTTTTGTCAGACAGTCCCAGAAAATGCAATCTCTCAGCGCCCCCTTGTGGCGATGTCTGCAGCCACACCCTGGCCACCTGAGCCGGATCGCCTCCTGGTCCCCCAGGCTGTGGATTGAGATACTGAGGGAAAGTCTCCTCGATGCAGTGCATGGGGGGACAAAAGCAGGGAGGCAGACAGACAGCCTGTCCTTGTGGTGCTTCCATTCTGGAGGGGGAAGACAGGCCCCCACTGACAAAGACAATGGTGGGTAGAGCAGCTGATTGTTGGGGAGAGAGTGGGGAGGCCGGAACCAGCACCAGCGGCGACTGATCACAGCAGGTCTTCCACCTGGCCGTAAGGATTCTGGCTTTTTCCCTGAGCATGATGTCAGCTTCTGGGGGGCGGGGGTCTTCAGCAGAGGTGAGAGACGGTCTGCTGTGCTGATGGAAATGGGATCTAGTGCAGGCAGGACACCTGCTGGAGGTCTTACTTGGGCGCTGTGGTGAGGACTTCGTGATTGGGGAAAGCACAAGCCTCTAGCATAGCTGCTAATGCCCCTTGGGTGCCTTGGAATGATCACGACCTCTCTTTGGCCTTGTTGTTCTCTCATCTGTTAACTGGGGATGAAAAGCTACATCTTGGGGGGCCAAGGGACAAATCTATCCAGAGCCCCCAAATGATGCTAAATTCCATTTAAAAAAAAAGGGCTAATAGTTCTGAATCCCCCTTCAAGACCCCTCTTCTCCAGGACACACCATACCACCCCATCACGTGCTCCCCAGCCCCGCTGTCTGGGGGCCTGTGCACCCTCCCCTCCCTTGCCGTGAGGGCTATGCTTCTACTCATGCAGCCTCAGGCCTCCGAGCCTCCCAAGAAGCTGCATGGTTCCTCTTGCTCCTTAGAAGCCTCTGGGAGATTTTGCACAGACCCCTACAGTGAACCAGATTCTCACTGACTGTTCTGGACTGAGGCATTCTTTACAGAATCTGGGCTGAGAAGCCGAAAGTGCAGGCTTTGGGAATATGCCTTGTAAGGAGTTAGGTGATGCCCTGGGCCCCTGTAACTCTGGGATGGGGATGGGACCCCTTCAAAGGTCCAGATTCCTAAACCCAAACCTGAAACCCTCTTCTACACTTTGGCTGAGTCACATGTGATTCCTCTAATGGCCACCAGGTGGGAGCAGTGACCTGTGGTGAGCCTGGGCCTGGGGCCACCCCCGAGATGGGCTTGGTGGAGACTGGGATGCCGCTGGCGGGGAGGGCTCTCTCATTGGGGATGGCTGGGAGTTGAGTGTGTGCCTGGGGGCACGGGGTGCGTGGGTGTGAGCATGGGTGTGAATGTGTGCAGTGTAGATGGGTACAGCTCTGTGTAACAGTGGCCTCTGCCACCGTTGGATGTGTGTGCCCGTGAGCACGCCTATGTGCCAACATGCAAGGCACGTGTGCATACGCGTACCTGTTTATGTACACAGGGGCCTGGATTAGGAGGATCCTCCCTTTGTCCTTCTAGCCCCCCACCCACCCCTGAGGGGGCTGACAGGTGGGATAGCCTGTTCCCTGAACTTCACCGTTTCCAGAGTGGGAGGCAGCGTTGGGATTCAGATCCCAGAACCTCCTGCCTGCGGCTTTCCTGAAGGCCGTGTCCAGCCAGTGTGGGGGCGTGTCCCACCATTGCCAGCTCTGGGGATCCTGCTGGGCCCTGTGTTTTGTGTCAGGACAGGGACTCATTATTGTGTCTGGGTGTCTTGGGGAAGCGAGGCCAGCCGATGACTGGGGGCGGCCCTCAGCCCCAGGCCAAAGGTCCAGATAAAGGGAAGAGCCGCCATGTGTGGGTTTGAGCCCCTGGCCCTGCTAAGGCAGTGGAGAAGGCAGATGGGGTCTCGCCAGGCCCTGTAGTCACCTACTTGTCATGCCAGGCTTTGGATGTCCTCCTCCAGCCGGGCCCACTGCCCTGCCCATTTTAGTGCCTTTCCACTGACCACTCTGCCTCCTGTCAGCCTCTTGCTTTCCACCCAAAGGCCATGCTAAGCAGACTTTTGTCAAGGTCACCAGGGGTTTCCCTGTTGCCAAACACATTGCCAAATGCTCTAGTCTCTGGTTTCCCCTTACTTGCCCCCCAACTCCCCAGGGCATTTGGCATAGCCATGCCCCCCTCCTCCTGCAGACCCTCCCTTCCTGAGCTCCAGGTCTCCCCTGTCCTGGTTTTCCTTCTGTCCTGCAGGCCCTCCTCCTCAGCCTCCTTCACAGCTGGTCTCCCTGACCTCCCCAAGACCCAGTGCCTGTCCCACACCTCTTGTCTCCTCCTCTTTATTTACTTATTTATTTTTTAAAGGTTTTATTTATTTATTTGACGCAGAGAGAGAGATCACAAATAAGCAGAGAGGCAGGCAGAGAGAGAGGGGGGAAGCAGGCCCCCCGATGCGGGGCTCGATCCCAGGACCATGAGATCATGACCTGAGCCGAAGGCAGAGGTTTAACCCTCTGAGCCACCCAGGCGCCCTGTCTCCTCCTCTTTAAACACCCACTTCCTTGGTGATCTCCTTCAGGCTCATGGCTTTACAATGTCTCCCGTGAGATCTAGTTTAATTCTTTGTTTTCTTTATCATCTGGCTCTTCCCAGCAGAAAGCAAGTTCCATGGGGTAGGGCTATTTTGTTTTAAGTCAGATTCATTAACATATAATTTACATATGGTTTGATTCAGCCTTTCCAGCCTACAGACCTGTAAGTTTCAGCCACACACGGGTAGTTGGGTAACCAACTGCACCATCAATTACAGGGCCGTTCCTAGTCCTCTGGTCCCTGTATCGTCACCCTCCATTCCCACATCCTGCCCTTGGAAGTCACTGATCTGGGTTTTTTTTCTGTCCCTAGAGTTGGGCCTTTTCTGAAAAGTCATGTCATTAGAACGGTGCAGCCAGTCACCTTTGAATTGGCTTCTTCTACATCCCATGATGCATTTCACATTCACCCATGTCACTGCAGCCACTGGCCCGTGGTTCTTGTATGGTGTGTGTGCCCTCGCCTATCCACTCATTGGGTGACCAGCTGTCCTGGTTTCCCTAGGATGGAGGGGTTTTCTGGGACAGGGGACTTTCAGTGCTCAAACGGCAATGGCTGCTTATGTTCTTTCCCTCATTAAATGGCACTTCTTGCCAATGGTTGTTCCTAGTTTCTGGTGATTTTGAATATATGTCCAATAAAACTGGTGCCATTGAAGGTTTTTGGTGAACACACACAGTTATTTCTCTCGGGTAAATACTTAAGAACGGGATTGCCGGGTTGGATGCTGAGTGTACATCTCACTTTTTCCCAGAGTGACCATGTCATTTTAGCCTTCTTACTAGCATTGTATGAGAAGTCCAGTCGCTTTGTATCTTCGCCAGAACTTGGTAGTGGGTATTAAAAATTATTTTTAAACTTTTTTTTTTAGGCATTCTAATAGGTATATAATGGTATCTTTTCTTGGTTGGTAGGGCTTTCCTTTACCCGATTTGTATAGTGATGTGCCCCCCAGTGCCTGGAACAGTGTCTGACATGTAGTAGACACTCAGTAATTTTTTTTTTAATTGAATGAAGAAGTAAATGAATGGCTAAGTGGATGGCTAAATGGAGTGAAGGATCTAAGGTATTACCTAAACCTGTTATGGCAAATACATAGCATACATAGCACTAGCTACCCCATGCCTCGTTCTGTTTCCATAGCAGACATTACTAATCAATCTTGCCATTTTATCAAGCTGCCTCATTCCGGGCAAGTACTATCCAATAATGAGTTAACACAAGCCTCCGGGGAGTGAGAGAGGAGATCCAGGCTCGGAGCAGGCTCAAAGGCTGCTGAAAGACTCACAGTGGGTCAGGGCAAGACTAGACCCCAAGGCTGGGCTTTTGCTGGTTACATTCAAGACTCCTCTGACAAGGTTGGGGTAGGATGACAGGACTTGAATCTGCGCTCAAGGCTGGGGTGGGACACTGTCTTGGAATGCTCCCTCGGCACCGGCCGGGGTGAGAAGACTGAAGCCTAGGATATCTTCCTGCAGGTGCCCAGGGGCCGCCGGGATGGCCTGCCAGCCCATCTGGGCTCCTTGGCGCAGCGGGCATACTGGGCGCTACTAAGCCAGCGGAGAGACCAGAGCATTGTGGCCCTGGGCCGCAGTGGTGCTGGGAAGACCACCTGCTGTGAGCAGCTCCTGGAGCACCTGGTGGCAATGGCAGGTGGTGTGGATGGCAGAGTCTCAGGTATAGTGGTCTCCAGGGGACAGGTGTTGGGGGTGAGTTGTGGGGGAGGGTGGGGAGAGTTGGAGTGGGCACTGGGTTTTCTCCTCCTTATGTCCATTCAGCTAGCATTCACTGAGCATTGATGGGCAGACCCTGTCCTTGCTTCTGGACAGGGCCACCTGTGGTTCATTGGACAACCTTCCTCAAGACATTCACAGCTATGTGCAGAACAATCATCATATACTGGCATTGTTAGAGCTAAAAGCTTGCCTGCTGTGTGCTGGGAAATCATCCTAGTAAATACATAAACCTATGATTGTATGATGTAAATGATGTGCCCCTTAGAAAAGGTGTCCTTGTGCAGTGCACAACCTGCTCAACTGTACAGAGGACCCAATAAGTAAAGACAGAAGGGCAGGGCCTATGCTCATGAGGATTTGACAACCAGAAGGGAAACCGAACTTCATATATATTCCAAACTTGAATGTTCTGCACAAAGTCCTGGCAGAGCTGGTTAGGAGAAAGGCAGGGCAAGGGGGAGCCCAGAAGAGTGGGGAGTGGGGATTTCCTTGGAGTGGGGAGTGGAGATTTCCTTGAGGTAATGATGTTTCAGCTAGGCTTTAAGGAGAGATGTGGGTACTATGATTATCCCCATCTTCAGATGGGGTATCAGAGGCATAGAGAGGTTGACTTGCCCCAAGTTAGATAACTAGCAAAGTCAGAGAGCCCATATTCAAATACCCTTACTACTGTGTGTGCTGCTGTCTCACTACAGTTGTTCCAAACCTTTATTGATCACCTGCTCTTCATCTGACTCATGTTAGGGGCTGGGGATAAAATGGGGAGAGGCACCAGTCTTGGCTTCCTCAAAATGTAGTTCTGCTGTGAGTGCATGTGTTGGAGGGTGGGAGTCAGGATAGGCTATACCTAGGGGCCTGGCACAGTGCCTAGCACATAGCAGGTATCCAATAAATAGTTGTGGAGAGACTGGAGGGCTTTTCAAGGCTGCTGCTACCCTGTGAGCTCCCTCAGAGCAGGTCTGAGAATGTTCATGCTCTGCCCTTCTGCGTCAGGCCCAGGCCACCCCTATCATCGGGCTGTATCTATCCTGGCCCTGCGTGTCTCCCCTTCTTGACTCAGTCTTGCTCCCCCTGCACCCTGCTTGCAGTACACAGCCCAGGCAGCAGTGAAATGTGTGTGGTTTAGTGTTGAGCTGGAGAGGTGGTGGGGAGCCTGCTGGGGCTTGGGGCCAGATGGGCTTGGACTGGTGCAGTTGCCAGCAGGGAAGGTAGTCCTGTGAGAGTTGGGGTGGCAGCTCCTGGGCCATAGGTGACGCCTTGCCCCATGCCTCCAACAGTGGAGAAGATCCGAGCTACCTTCACTGTCCTCCGGGCTTTTGGCTCTGTGTCCACTGGCCACAGCTACAATGCCACCCGGGTCGCCATGGTGATGTCGCTGGACTTCAATGCCACGGGGCGAGTTGCGGCCGCTCAGCTCCAGGTAGGTGCTCTGGGCAGACGGGGTTGGAGGGCCCTGGGTGCTGTAGTGTCCCAGTTCCACCCAGCAGAGGTCACGCCTCCACCTGGGACCCTGGCATGTATCTTAATGGTTGTGAATCCCCAAGCCGTGGCCCCGTCCTCCCTCAGCACCCCGGAGCATTGCTAGCCTGTCTGTACCTCCGAATGTCGTGGGGATGAAATATTCATGGGTAAATATGTAACCCAGCCTCTCATTAGCTGGCTCTTAAAAGCATAAGCTGAAATTAAACAGACGCTCACCAGCCTTCTGTGGCCCTGCTGTGTGTAACCAACACATGGTCTGTTTGTTCCTATCTCCACGATCACCCGTGCCGCTCCCCTTCCCACCTCAAACATGCTGCTTGAGCAGAAAATAGGATTAGGTTATTAGAAGGATGGTTTGTATGCTGAGCTGGGATAATGTCCAGACTCAAAGAAAGCTCACCGGTGCCAAATAAGTCCTTTCTCTGTCCCGACCCTGCAGTTCCCCCCGTTAATCACCACTTGGGGCAGGTTGGTAAGCTTCTGTTAAATACGAATATGTTGGAGAGTGGCTCCATTTAATTGTTATTACCTTTGGATGCTTTCATCGGAATGAGTCTACAGCAGTAGTCAAGTCCCCGAACGGGCTCTGAACCAGTGGGAAAAAGGAGGGCGCAGGTTCCATACGGAGGTGTCCGACAGAGTGCGGCCGTGAGCTGTTGCCCCCAAGAGTGCATCAGGGAAGAGGGGTGCCCCAACGGGGCCGCCGTCTGGTATACCCTGCAGGCCAACCACGTCGTGTCCATCCCTGTTGCAGACAATGCTCTTGGAGAAGAGCTGTGTGGCCCGGCAGCCGGAAGGGGAAGGCAATTTCGAGGTTTTCTCCCAGATGCTAGCAGGGTTGGACCTGGATCTCAGGTGAGTGATGGCATCTTTGAACTTTGCAGGCGGCCAGGACTCATTCAGGTCGGCTGTTCAGATATGACCCCGGAGCACGTTAGCTTCTTGTCCCCTGGGTGTATGTGGTTTATGTTCTTCATGCCAGGGCTTCCTGGCACTTAGGAAGGGCCACAGAAGGGCAGGGAGTGCAGAATATTCCAGAAATGGGACTAGGGCCTGGGGCAGGTGCTGGGGCCATCCGGGCCATGGCGGGGAGCCCTCTGCCATGAGAACTATATGCTCTGCCAGGCCCCTGGTGTGGGCAGCCCCTCCCTGACTTCCATTCCCTTCTCTGCTTCCAGGACGGAGCTGTACCTGCACCAGATGGCGGAGAGCCACTCCTTCAGCATGGGCATATGGCCCAAGGTAAGGAGGAGGTCCTTCTGAGGGGTGTGTGGATGTGTGTGTCCCCGTGGCCAGGAGTGTGATGGAGGGGATCCCTGCGTGACTCTTCTCTTTTGCCCGTGGGGGACACGGTTGGCAAGGACCAGTCGTGTGGGGGATGCAAGGGTTACCTTTGTGGGGCCTGGGCTTGTAGGAACTGGGACTTGTACATGCAAGGGGAGCCAGAGGTGGCATATGGAGAGGTAAGCGTGCAGGCTCTGGGCTCAAACCCTGCCTCTGACCCGTATTAGCGACATGACCTCAGACCCAACCTCTCTGAACACTTGTCTCCTCTTCGGGCAAATATTGTGAACAGTAGTATCTGCTTCATCGGGTCGGGGTGAGGGTAAAAGAAATGATGTACCTAAAATGTGGAGCACAGGGCTTGGCCTAGATCCATCATTCTGGTACACTTAGTAGATATTACTGTTGATTCACATGGGTGGGTGCAGTCCAGGACGGCTTCCTGAAGACACGCTCTGTGAGTAGGACCTGGAGAGATGGTAGTCTCTTGTTTAAAAATAAAAGCAAAGTGTTGACTTGTTTGCTTATTCTTTTATTCATCTGTTACCAATTGTTTTCTGAGTCGGCTCCCCCCCTCACTACACCTACCACCAACTCCTGTGCCAGGCCTCTGCTAAGTGTTGGGATTATGGTCTCCATTCATGAATTTTTACTCAATCCAGAGAGAGGGATGCAGGTATTAGTACAGTCGTGTGAGATACGAATATGCCAGACTTGCCCAAGATGCTGTGGGCACCAGAGGATAGTTGAAAGAGCTATTTGGTCTCAGTTGGAGAAGGCTTCTTAGCTACAGGGACATTGGATAGGGTTTTGAGGATCGAATAGGAGTTCACCACAGAGAGGAGGATAGATAATGTGAAACTCTATGAATTGTGGACTGACCAACAGTGACAGAAAATAGGGCAGTGGTTGCCTGTGCACTGCGTGGGGCAGGAGGAGGGGAGAAAGGGTGATAAACAGGAACTTTTGGGAGGTGATGGATTGATGGATATGCTCATTGTCTTTATTAAGGTGATAGTTTCATGAGGATATGTATCAAAGTTTGTCAGATTACGCCTTCTAAGGATGAGTCGTTTAGCTTTTGTCAATTACATGTTAATGAAGCTATCTACACTAAACACACACACACACACGCAAACATGCACACACACTGCTGGGTACTCTCAAGAGTTACGAATTCAGCAGGTCTGGGGCAGGGCCTTGGAATCTGCATTCTTCCCAGGTTCCCAGGTGATGCTGTTGGTGCTGGTCCAGGACACCCCCCCCCTCCAAGGACCACTGACATGGAGCTGATTTCTGCAGTAGGAGTAAGAGGATGCAGCTGTTCCATCTTTAAATTCTGGGGGCTAATCCACTCTTCCTCCGACACCCCGTTTTGTTGGCAGGCGTCCACAGTATGGTTTTCTTCCAGACCCTGTCTCCCCATGATTGGGGAACTGTTAGGACCCCAGACCTTGACTGTGACTGCCCCGGATGAGAGGCTATCCCAGCACTGGGCTTTCCGGTTTGTGTTCATGAACTTTGGCCAAATGTATCCATTTGAGTGTGCAACAGGATTGTTTTTGAGAAGAGCTCCAGCTCCTGGTCCTTGTGTGCTCTCCCCAGCCTGACTTTTTGTTAACAGTCTGCACACAGGAATGGGTCACAGCGGGAATCTGTGTCAGGCAGGCTTTTGAAGTAGATTTCTTTTTTTGTGTATTTCTGGGGGGTGTTTTCTTTAGACCAGTTGATTTGCGGAAACTGGTAGGGTGTTCCTTTGTTCTCTCTCTGCTACCTGGCAGGTATCCAGGGAAACTTTCCTCAGTGTTCAAGAACAAAAATAAAATCTGAAAGCTCACTGTTCTTTGATCCCAGCCTGGGCTAGTTTTCTGGGGCTGGGTGGTCCCAGTACTGTCTCAGTAAGGGCATGTGGTGGTCAGGAAATATCCCCCCCCCAAGAATGGGAGTTGCTAAGTACAAGCTCCCCAAGTTGCCAGGTTGAGCACACAAATATACAGGATGCCCAGAACTTCATCTTGTAACTGACCAAATGTACAGCACAAGGACTGTAGTTCATAACTGTGTTTATTGCGTACGTCGAATTTCCTAGGAGAGTGGATCTTAATTGTTCTTGCCACACACAAAAATGGTAACTATGTGAAGTGATGGATGTCTTCACTAACTTCATTGTGGCAGTCATTTCAGAATGTGTACCTATACTAAATCATCTCATTGTACACCAAAAATACACAATTTTTATCTGTCCATTATAACTCAGTAAAACTAAAAAAAAAAAAATCCTACAGGATGACCAGTTAAATTTGAATTTCAGACACACATAGAATAATTTTTCTAGTATAATTATGCCCCAAATATTGCATGGGCAGGCCTGGAGGCTGTCTGGAGGAGGTGAACTGGAGATTGAAGTTGGATAGGGGCAATGGAGGCCAGCATTCCTGCTCTACCAGATAGTGCAGGGAAATATACCAAAACATTACCCATCGTTTATCAGAGATTCAAATTGAAATATATGTGCTGCGTTTCTACTGGCAAATCTATAGCTCACTTCATCCCTGGCCAAGTCTCTTCCTCCTCCTAGCCAGTCCCGCAGGCGCAGATCAGTTCTGCTCTGACATCATCTGTCTTAAGGTCCTCCTTGCTTCCAAATTAAATGAGAGGAGGTCCATCAAGTACTTGGACACTCAGCTTGTATTATCATGATTACGATTTGGATTATTATTCGCTATTACCTTGTATGGCAACAGAGGACCAGTTGGGTGGGGCAAGCCTTCAGGGACCCATGAGGCCCCCAGTCCAGGCCCCTTGGCAGTCCACACCTTGTTTTTTGTCTCGTTGACCTTATCTCTATCCTCTAGTTTATATCTTTAATGCAACATTTATTTTGGGAGCACCTGCCTGGCTCCGTTGGTGGGGTTTTTGACTCTCTATCTCGGGGTTGTGAGTTTGAGCCCCATGTTGGGTGTAGTCAGGTGCTGGTCCACCTTAAAAATATACATATATATACTTAAAAATATATATATATTTAGTGTATGTACACAATATATATACAGCAATATACTATCTATATAAAATATATGCAATATATATTGTATAATAATGAGATGAGATAAAATATATACAATATATATTGTATAATAATGAGATGATAAATATCTTTGTGCATCCATCCTGGGCCTCTGTGCCAGTATTACTACCCCCTGCTTCCCAGGCCCCTGTCCAGGGAGTGACCAGGGAGACACACACACACACACACATACACACTGCTCGTGTGTGTGTGTGTGTGTGTGTGTGTGTGTGTATGTGATCCCATTGATAACAATCTCTCATCATGTTTCATGCTGTCTGTTTGCTTATTGTCTGTCTCCCCACCATCCTAAGGTTCAAGAAGATGGAAGTCTTCTGTGTTCTCTTCACTGCTTGTGTATTTTACAAGGCCTGGCACTGAGCTGGGCACACAGCAATAAATGTTTGTTGAGTGAATAAATGAACGAGCAGTCCCCCTCACAACTTGGCTAAAATCGCATCTTTTCAATTTCTTAAATTTTGCAGCCGTGGTAGGTAGAACTATATGAATTGCAATTTAATTTATCCCGCTGCATCTTCAAAGGCGTTTCCTGGGGATTTGGGGATCTTGTGTCTCTCTTTGGATCCAACGCCTGTGTTCTGGGAGCTGGTTGGGTTGGGGAGGGGCAGTTTGCTGAGAATCGCAGAGGAGCCCGGAGAAGGGACTTTGAGAGTTTGGGGCTCTTCTTCCTCAGCCGGCCTGGCCTCTGGGGTCCTTGAACATGGGATTAGGAGCACCGTGGGGCTGGCGCAGTGGGTGGGTAAAGTCTACCTCGGCGTCTGTGGCTCTGATTCAGGGACGCTAACCAGCAGCAGCTTGTTGACATTGCCTCATCAATGGGTATTTATTGATCTCATGGTGTCCCAGGCACTGACAGAGAGATAACTCAGCTGGGTCTCTGTCACGAAGGACTCAACGGCCACAGTAGCAGATCATTCGAGCCAGAATGGACGGGTGCTTGAATTAGAGGTGTGTGTCGGCTGAGGTCAGGCTGGGAGGGGTAGAGGCATATCCAGGAGGGCTGCCTGGAGGAGGTGAGCATGAGCTGGTCTGGTGGTGCACTGAGTGAGGTCAACCAGGGGCAGTGAGGCCAGCATTCCTGGTCCTCGGAGCACCTGATACAAAAGGGAAGGTGGAGTCTGGCTGCAGAACCCAGAATGAGGTGCAGGGGGCTGTCAGCTGGAGGAGGGCCTGGGCCGGAAGCACTGAGCCCTGTGGGCTGGTTCCTGCCCCAGGTGGCCGCCTCCGCTCACTGACTGTCACTCCCAGCTCCTGGTCCCTGCCCTGTGCCCTTGCTGCCTGCCACTTTCAGCTTTTAAATGGAACTCATCTGATATCTGTCAGGGCACCAGGACACATTTGAAATCACAAAGCTTTCATATTATTTTCTTCTTCTCTATAATTTATTTTTCTGCAACCTAGCCTGATTTTTTTTTAAGTGCCCAGCAGCAGTGATAATAATAATCATCTTTGCCTCCCAGCAGTGTGCTTCTGGCTGTTACCTTCCAGGCTTTGGCCCAAGGCACATTTATTTTTTATGACTCAGTTGTCAACTGTGGAGGAATGGTCTCCAAATGGGAAGATGGGAGATCGTGTCCTCTTGCCAGGGGCTCTGCCCAGAGACCTCCCTTCTTGAATCCTCCTAATGGTCTTTTGAGCAAAGGGATTATTATCACATCTGTCTTTCAGGAGCAGTAACCAGGCTCAGAGAGGTGAAGTTACTTGTCTAAGAGCACACAGCTTGGAAGTGGCAGAGGCAGGGCTGGACCTGACCCTGATTCTGGCACTATTGCCTGGCCCCCTCTGTCACCTTGATCCTGTGTCGTGGCTGAAGGCCACATGCTCTGGGGTCTGACCCACCATGCCCTCTTGGGTCATTTATCCTCAGTGTTTGCACCTGGGGAATGGGTAGAGCCCTACCCAGGTCCTCCCTCTGCTCCTAGCAGTGGGGACAGTAGAGTATCTGGCAAATAGTGAATTTTCTCGTGCCCAGTTGGGTGGCTCCAAGGGCCTCTCTGAGCCTTAGTTTCCTCCTCTGTCAGTCGGAGAGTCCTACACCTACCTTATAGAGTAGAAGTACCCAGCCCAGTGTAGCAGGTGCTCAAGTCATGTTTCCTCTTCTCCCTCCTTAAATGGGTTCCCGGTGCCCAGAGAGGGTGTGAATGGGTCAGATTGAGCATTGGGCAGCTCAGCTATGGGGAGATCCAGGCTCCGGGCCATCACTGGTCCTGCCCACCCCACATTCTCCATGAGGTTCACCCACCTCTGTGGGCACCGATGTTTATTTTGCAAGAGAATTGAGTGCATGTTCAGCGTTTTCCTTCTAAGGGCCAGCTTCAGGGAAGATGGTGCTCCCGTACCAGCTTCCCCTTGGCAGCTGGGGAGGGCTCCAGTAGCCCTGGGCTCCATCAGAGAGCAGCTCCCAGATGCACCCCGAGGCTCCCCACTGCCCTTCGCGCAGTGAGACAGGCCAGCACGATCAAAACCCCACACTCCCCCAGCCCCGCATCCTTCTGCTTGGAGACACTTCCTTTACCCGTGCCCCCCTCCCACCCGCCCATCAGCACATTCTGTCTGCTTCATGCACCACTACTTCCAGGAAGCCTCTGACCCTCCCCAGAGGCTCCTAGCCCCCTCCGGCCATCCTTGCGCTCACTCTGGCTGTCATTCGGTTTGCACATCTGTCCCCCTAGAGAGGGAGCCTCTTGAGGGCAGGGCCATGCCCGGTTCACCTTCGTGGAGTGCTGGGCCTGCCCTTGGGCAGCAGTGGGGGAAGGGTGTCTGGGAAAGCAGAACAGCTTGGGTAAAGGTACAGTGGGAAATACTCCGCGGTGTGGGGGCCAGCATTTATTGGGCACCACTGTGTGCCAGACACTATGCTGTATGCTTTACACATGACTCATTTATTCCTCACAGTGGCTCTGGAAGGAGGGTGGGCTACGATTTCCATTCTACAGAGGTGGAAACTGAGCCCCAGAACAAGGGCAGGAGATCTGGACAAAGTCACCGTATTGGGGAGCAGAGAGTCTGGGGGATATCCGTCTCTGTCTGACTCTGAATCCAAACCTGGCCTCCCTCTGCATTGTAGGAATCTCTTGGGTGCTCTAAGCATAGCCCAGTCTAATGTACAGAGAGCATTCTGGACTTTTTCTTTTTTTTTTTTTTTCACTAAATTACCTGCAGTCTTTGGTTGACCTTGAGTCTTTGATTGCCTCAGATAAACTCTGGGCATGGTGTGAGCTGGCTTTTCTCTTTTTTCATTATTTTATTTCACTTTTATTTATTTATTTGTCTGAGAGAGAGCAAGCACAAGCAGGGGGAGTGGCAGGCAGAGGGAGAGGGAGAAGCAAATTCTCCGCTGAGCAGGGAGTCCAACACGGGGCTCGATCCCAGGACCCCGGGATCATGACCTGAGCCAAAGGCTACACGCTTAACCAACTGAGCCACCCAGGTGCCCCTAATTTTTTTTTTTTTTTGAATTGAGGTGAGACATAAAGCGTATACAACACACTAATTTTCAGTCTCCAACTCAGTGGTGATTATATTCTTATCCACACCTGCAGCACACCCCAGATCAATACCCAGAACATGCCTCATTCTGACAAAGACTCCCTCGAGTCTCTTTGCCCGCAGGTGTGTCCCTCTCATTCTAGAGTCATCAACCTGACTTGTCTTACCGAAGGCTAGTTTGGCCCATGCTTGAACATTGCAGAGATGGGAGTCCCAGGGTGCAGAGCCTTTGGTATATGGCTTCTCTGGCTCAACCCGGGTCCGTGGGATTCAGGATTGCGATCACACCCACCGGCAGCTCATTCTTGTTCACTGCTGAGTGATCCTCCAACACTCTGTCCCAGCCACACGGCCCTTTGTTTACTCCTTCTCCTGTGAACAGATGCTGGGGCTGTGGCTTGACGTATTGCACTAGCTTCACTGATCTCTCTGTGCATGACTGGGATGCAAGGATGCAAGGAGGGGCTTACATCCCAGCATTAGGCAGCGTGTTTGGTTCCCTGGAAATTCAAGGCACTGGAAACATCTTCCTGATCCTAATTGTTTGAATCAGAAACAGATACATTTGTCTCTCTGTATTTTCTGTTGCAACAGAGCCGTGGGGCGGGGGGTAGGGGGTGGGAGAGAAGGGAGAGGAAAAGAAACAGATTAAGCTTTAGGGAAAGTTTCTCCTCCTCACATGAGCTAAGTGGCGGATGATGGAGTCTGCCTGTAATTTAAAGTCAAATGCTCAGAGCTGACAGTGGGAGCCATAATAAATGTGTTGCCACTGTCCTTTTGGTGTCCTTTCGCTGCTGCTTTGAAATCTCATAAATAACCGAGAACATGTTGGTAAGATGCCTTCCTTCCCTCCGTTTGCTGTAGCAGAGCAGCTGTGGTTGCTAGGTTGAGCTCCTGGTTGCTAGGGATTTTGTGGTCCTGTGGTGGCCCAGAAATATGATGGATCAGTGGAACATGCTTTTGCTATTAATTGAAATATTTTCACAGTGAATCTCTCAATGTCACTGCATGCTTTGACACCGTCCCAATTGGTTGCGGATCTTGCAAGACTTCTTTCCTAGTTAGAAGTGGCTTGAATGGAAGGGACAAGCAGCCTGGACTGAGAATCAGACAAGCCTGATTCTAGCTCTGCATCTTCTGATATTCATTTGCTGTGTGACCTTGGGCCAGTGTTCTCCCCTCTCTGGGCATTGGATTACACAAACTTCAAGGACCTGCCAGCTTTAACAGCCTAGCGTCCCTCGCCCACACTCTGTAAGAGGGCCAAGTGCAAATCAGTTCCTCATTATCTGCGGGTGGATTAGTGACAAAAGATTTCTTGTCCCCAGCTCACTTCCTCACAGCCCAGCAGGTTTCTGGGCTGAGTCTCCTTGGCCAGATGGTGTGTGCAGGAGTTTCAGACTAATTTTAATATTCAATCAAACATAATTGGGATCATAAATCTGAAAAAGAAAAAAACAACACCCTACAACCCATAAACATCTGATCATGTCACTTTCTCTTTCCTCCTGCTTAAAAATCTTGGGCAGTTTCCCATCACTTGCACTGGGGATAGCAAACCGTTTCCACTTCAGTTGCTGAGACAGATCTGTTGGTGTTGGCTGCAAGGTGTGGTGTCCTGAGAAGAATCAGGGACCCACTGGCTTGCTGCGGGCTCTTGATCGATTACTGATGTCTGCCACAGGTGCAGGAGTGCAGATGGGGGCACGTATTTGCCAGTCGGGGTTGGAATTTAAAGCCCGTGCCCTTAATGTCATGGGTGAGAACTTCCCAACTGGCACCTGCCAGCTTCTCGAGCTCTCTCTCTTCTCTGTCAGCCCCACCTCCAAAAATACCTGCTTCTGTGCCCGCATTCAGAGGCTCCCATGTTGTGTCCTCAGATCTCCTTTGGTCATGTCATTCCCTCTGCTTGTCGGGACTTACTGCATTAAATTGGTCAGTGATGCCTAGTCACCTTCCAAATTCAATCTCAGGTTTGTTTTGCCTTCTGTGACTATCGCTATGATGCTTTTGGGTGGGATTCATCAGCGCCTTCCTGCCTCGGAGATCCCATCGCTACCCCGGCCCCAGTTATGTCTCCTTCCACTGCTCCCTTGAGAAGCCTTCCACGTCAAGTCCTGGGCTCTCTTCGGCTTTGCATCCTCAGAGCCCAGTACCGAGCAGAGCCTCAAACAACAAAACATCTCCGGAACGAACACACGGATGAATAAAAATGACAGTGCTCTCCAAAGTCAGATAGAAGCAATTTCTAGAACTTTCCCTGCAGTTGGAGCCCTGAGTGTCATTTCAGCACAGCCTAAATGTGGGTGATTTACCGTGCTAATAAAGTGATCGCTTGTTCCCCCAACTGTGAGCCCTGAGTTGGAGCTTCGCCTTTCTCCACCCTCATGGCCTCTTCCTCTCTCCCTTTGCTCTCAGCCTGAAGACAAGCAGAAGGCGGCGGCTGCCTTTGCCCAGCTCCGCTGCGCCATGGAGACACTGGACATCTTGGAGGGCGAGCAGCGAGCCATTTGGCGGGTGTTGGCAGCCATCTACCACCTCGGCGCAGCAGGGGCCTGCAAAGGTACGTGCTTCCTGCCGAGCTCACCTGCGCCGCCAGCTGTCTGTGTTGGCAGGCGCCTGACAAGGCCCTTCGCTCCATGAGGTGGGACAAGATCCATCTGTCATCTTCTGTGTCTCTAGGACTGTTCTCTGGGAGACTGTCGGACCAGGCACGGTGAGATGGAAATGGGGCTAGGTTTTTCAAGGAAACCTCGTAGACCAGCATTGTTCTTTCTAGAACTTTCTGTGATGATGGAGATGTTCTCCAACTGTGTGGTCCTGAACCAACCCTGAGCTGCCCGTGGCTATTGAGCCCCTGATGTGCAGCTAATGCAACTGAGGGCTAGAAAGTTTCATCGCATTATATTTTCATTAACATGAATTTAAATAGTCATATGTAACTAGCGGCCACTGCGTTGAGCACAGAAACTCTAGAACACCTGAGAGATAGCTGAGTCTAAGCAAGAAGGGTGCTATGTTTCTACCTAGACATCTTGGAGATGCTCCCCCACCTTACGTGCTGAAGTTCACCCAGCCATCCTTCTCCTCCTGAGTCTGCTCCCTGCCCTGAATCATCTGTTTACTGATCATCCCTACTTCAGCTTGGTTTTCCAAGTTGTTCAGGTCTTTCCTCTTGCCCTCACCCCTCTGTAGCCGATCATTATTCACCTTGCCCTGTAGAGGATCTCTGTGACAGCATTTCTATCCTTGTTTCTCTATTCTTACTCTTTGCCAGTCTTTTTTTTTTTTTTTCTTTTGCTTGGACAGTTGCAGTAGTCTCATTGTTAATGTCTACTTTCTTCCCTCAGTCTATCTTCATTGCGATCCTTGGGTTCTTTTCTAAAAAACATAGGCCTATTTTGCCATTCCCCTGTTTAGAATCCTCCCGAGGCTCTCCCTTGCCTGCTAACTAAAGTAAAATTCCTTGACCTGGCATTCAAGGATCCTCACTTCCCTTACCAATTTCTTTGGTCTCTTTTAGCACTATAAAAGGTCCCAGGGAGACAGTGAGGATCAAGAGCAGTGTGGTTCCCGCCTTCATGAGGGTCATGGTGACTTGTGTTATGATCGTGTTCTTGTCTCCTCTTTCTCGTAGGGAGTGACTTCTTTGGGGCCCAGGGCACAGAGTTGGCATTTACTTGTTGAATGAAAACATGTGAATTGAGGTCTGTCCTCTGGGGCTGTGTGCTGACTCTGGCTGACATTCTGGGTCATTTGTCTGTGGGCAGCAGACTTCTGGAATATGCTGGCACATCATTCCAGCCATCCCCACCCTCCTGAGCCTTGGGCCCCATTCTTTTGATTCTCATACATGTGAGCTGTGTATATTGGCCCACCGATTTGATTTTGGAAATTTCTAGAAGTTAAGCTGAGTCAGAAATAAGTAAGGTAGGGATCTCCCCGGTGGCCCAAACCAGGGACATACATGCTTGACTGAGCAAAGGTGAAAAATCAAATGCCACCTGCCTTTCCAAAAATCAGTCGTGGGCCACACTCAACACATTGGGTGCTGGGGCGTCACTACCATTTTGTTCATGGTACTCTAGTGTCTCACTCTCAGCTCCCTTGTCACCAAGAACAATGTGAGTCAGACACACCACGGTGTGAGAACATGGCTGCATCTCCAACCTGAGCTGTCTTTCTTTCCCTGCAGAGCTCTTAATGATCTAGTAAAATCTCTACCCCTACAATTGGCTTTGTCTCCAGGAAGGGTCATCCAACTATGGCTTATGGGGCTAAAACCAGTCCACTGTCTGCTTTTGGACAGCAATAAGCTAAAAGTAGTTATTTCAATTAGATGAGTATCTATCTATTTACCTACCTTTCTATCTGTAATAGTTGGGGATGTGTGAAAATTTTATGGTATTCAGATTACAGGATCCATAAATTGAAGCTTTATCAGAACACGGTCATGCCCATTCATTTACATATCTATGGGTATGTTCTTGCCACAATGGCGGAGTTGAGGACTTGAGAGAAGGATGGTGATGCCTGCAAAGCTCAGATAATTACTATTATACAGCCCATACTATTATACTATTTACAGAAGAAGCTGGCCCATCCCCATCCTACACCATCCCCACGGAAGATCATAGCTACTGGGGAGCTTCGTGCCTCCATAGTGCCCGTCCCCCTTGGACCCAACCATGATCAAATGGAATATGGGAGAGGAAGCTGACCTGGACTGGGTCCCTTTAAGCAGACCCCAAGACAAAGATGTGGGTGAACATGTCCTTCTGGGAGGGGATCAGCAGTAGGGGAGGGAGACAGGGAAGGGAAGGCAGGAGATACTTTAGTGAGTGCGTCACCCTTCGGCAGCCAGAACCCAGTTCCACTGGGGACCTCGGGGGGACTCTGAGAGACATGGTTCCCAGTTGTATTACCCAGGAGACAAGGGAGCCGGGACATTTACCCACCACTTCTTGCTTCTCTGGTTGAAGATTTCTCCTTGGAGACATTAACACCCGCACTTCATATCTGTCCCACGCTTGAGCTAAGTATATGCCTGTAGACAAAGACAGCAGAGAGGCACAGAGAGGGACCCACAGTGCCAGAACAGGGACGTGTATGGGATGGCAGCTCTGGGATGGACCAGGCAAGGGATGGTGGATCGGTCATCAGTAGCGGCTGGTTCAAGGCTATCCTTCGGTAGAAGACGAGTCTAGGATTTTGTTATCCATCCCAGTGTAGGTGGCTCTCCCCAGGTGGCCCAGTGGGTTGCCTCTTTGCTACACTGAGCTGACACAGAATTGCCCCCCTCACCCACCCCAGCACTCAGCAAGGCCTGCAGATGGGTGGGACCTGCCTTCCGATTTCCCCTGTCGACCTCCAATGCCACAAAGCAGAGGCTAACAGAGTCCTCTGGCCCACTGACCGGTCACAAGAGGAGTTTGTCCATGGGGTTTCTCCCCTTGGGGCATGTGGGATGCCCCCTCTGATGTGGGCTCAGGGACTTGGCCCGTACCTGGAGCTGCCTGTAACGATAAAAGGGGAAAGTCACATTTATAAATATTTTATTAATACATGATTATGGCAATAATTTCTCCCAGCCTCCCCCCACCCCACCCCACCTTATAAATTATTTTAAGAGGAGCTGCCATCAGTCTGCCTGGGAGGCCTGCCCGATGATTTACTTACTATATATTCTGTTCTGGAAGATTTCATAATAGGTTGCTCTAAAATCAGCTATTAAGAATTTCAAAGTCATATATAAATGTCTTTGCTTTGTGTCATAACAGATCATTTTGAAATATATTAAGAATCATTTCCATTAATCAGGTTTTTTTTTTTTTTTCACTAAAATGATGATCTCCTCCCAGTGCGCCTGGCTTCCTTATCTTGAGAGCCTTGATCTTATTTTAAAAAAACCAGTATCAGTCCCTGTGGGAAGATTTTAAGGCTCATAACCGAACTCGGGGTTTTTGAACTGTTAGGGCAACGACAACAGCTACCGTGAATGTCGGTTTAGTGTTTGGCCGTTTCAGAAGCACGGCTACCTCGATCATGCCTCTTGATCGGACCCGATTCATGCGGAAATCCGGTGAGGACCAACAGTGCCGCTGGCAGGAGTCAGAGTCGGCCTGCTGGGTTCTCCCCAAGCCTCAGTTTTCTGCTCTGTAAAATGGAGCCAATAGCGGCCCCTGGCTCACAGGCTCATTGTGGGGATTGAGTTGGTCCCCAAAGTGTGGGGCACAGGACTTGGCTCGTGAAGTGTGGGCCCAGAAGTGTTCATCGTCATGCCTCTCCCTCTGATGGAGTAAAGAACAAAGACTCAGAGAAAGACTTTTTCTAAGAGAAGAACTCTTTTTTTCTCAGAGAAAGAGACATTACACAGCGAGTATGTTCCAGGGTGAGGCTTGGAGGCTCGGCCGGTTGGTCTCCCTGCAAATCTCCCTCCGCCGTCCTCACCTTTGCAATGGGCCATGAGGGTCATCTCCTAATGTAGAACCGATTTGTTTTTTCTGGGTCCTGGGCTGAGAGCTTCTAGACATGGTCACTGCCACCTTAGAATAACAGCCTGGGAAGAGTGAGGTCCATTACGATGCCCATCTTACAGATGGGAAAATGAGGCTGGCCAGAGCTTTGTCCTGATCCCACAGGGTACACAACTAAAGTCAGAGGTGGCATTTGGACCCAGGTCTGCCCAAACTCTGGGCCCAAACTTGGGGACCACAGGTCCCACCTTTCTTGCCCCGTGCATTGCTGTCTCTGTCCTCACAGGCTCCCAGAGGGCTGGTGGGGTCACTTTCTCAGCAGGACTCTCTGAATTGCTTCTGACACCAAATGTGTAGGGTTTTCCTTAGACCAGCTGATGCTCTGATTCTCCAGACATCAACTGGGTGTCCTACAATTCAATCGAATTCAATGCAGATGCTGGAGTCCATGCAGACCCCACAGGTTAAGGGCTTAGTCCCACAGGCCTGCCTGACTTCAGACCCGGACCACATATTTGGGCCATCTGTACTTCTGACAGACCCGCTATAAAGTTGGGGGCTCCCCACCACCCCCTCAGGTTTGATAATTTGCCAGAGAAGCTCACAGAACTCAGGAAGGCCTTTTACTTACACGTATCTCTTTATTATAAAGGATACAAGGCAGAAACAGCCAAACGGGCAAGGCATGGGGGAGGGGCTCCCCTCCCCTACGCGCCTTCCCCCACCTCCAGCTCCTCAATGTGTTAGTTTAGGGGTTTTACGGTGGTTTTATTATTTAGGCATGATTGATGAAGTCATTGGCCACTGATGATTGATTACTCAGCCTCTAGCCCCTCTCCCCTCCTCGGAGGTCCAGGGTCAAGGCTTAAAGTTCTAAATTTCTAATCATGCCTTGGTCTTCCCGGTGACCAGCTCTTGTCCTGAAGCTATGGAGTACCCCCCCACCCCCCCCCAACCAGACCCCAGCCGTTCATTAGTGTGCAAAAGACTCTTCTCCCTTCAGAGATGCCAAGGGTCTTAGGAGTCGTGTGCCAGGGACCAGGGACAAAGACCAAAGGTGTGTTTATCCCAGGGGCCAAACCCATGCCATAGCCCCCAGACCTGGTGGCCCCATGAAAGGCCACTGAGCACGTGTGGGTGGTCTCAGGCTGATGGGGCCCCAGGTCCTCAGATCACCGTGGGGTCCCAGTATGTTCATGGCTTCTGGTTTGTTTGAGCCTTCAGGACCTACATCACACACGGCCCGGCATCACTCCTCGGGGCTGCTCTGAGCCTCCTCCTTTGTGGGGAGGATCATATCCTGTTCTTCCTGAAGTCACCTCAGGCTCCCTCAGGCCCCCTGATCTCCTGCAGAGCTCTCCCACCATGCTTCTCCCCGACCCCCTTCACGGTCCTGTTGGCCTCTGTGGTGGCCTATATCCCAGGAGGCTGGCTGCCTAGGGGGTTGTGGAGGGGACCTGGGAACTCCCCTGTCAACAGCTGTGCCCTGGACAGCCTGGAAGTCAGAGGCCTGCCTTCCCCCAGGATGTGGAGGGGAAAGGACACGGGAGTTTTGCCATCAGCCTGTTCTGGTTTGGATTTCAGCTTGGCCTTTTATCAGCGGGGTGTGACCTTGGCCAAGTTATGGAACCTGCCTAAGCCTTGGAGGAGGGAGGAGGAGGGAAGAGGAGGAGGGAGAAAGGATTTTCTAGAGCTGTCTGGGGGCTCCCTCGAGGTGGCAATGCTAATAACGGCCTGACTCTGGGCCACCTCCCATGGACAGGCAAGGTAGCTCCTGGCTTGCTTGGTTCATTATCAAGTGACTTCTTTGCAGAGGTCAGCCCCAGCTGGCTGTTGGGTCTTAGGAGATGCATTCTTCTGGGGGCAGAGGGACTGTGGGTCTCCCCCGCTCTGCACAGCATCTCCACCTCCCTTCTGTCTCTCAGACTTGCTGTTCCAGAATGGTCCCTTGGGAAGGCAGTGGGAGGACGCTTGGGGGCTGGCTCCACCTGGCAGGCAGAAAACCGTGGGTGATTCGACATCATGGTTGGTTTGCTGTTAACCAAGGCTCCCGGCTCCTCGGGAGCCATCAGGAAACCATTCATCCAATCTCCTGTTTCTTCCCTTTGGCAAAAAGTGGCCCATGCAACAATTAGCCGGTGCCCGTGGGCTTCTAGTGGCAGCAAATGGATGCTCTCTGGAGCTCACTTGATAAGGGCAGAGAGAGGGAAAAGGGAGGAGCAGGGGCCCTGGCTTTGAATCTAGGCCTCCCCACCTCCTGGCTATGGGATTTAACTTGTGCAGAGTGATCTCCCCTCTCTGGCCTCAGCTTCTGGGTCTGTGGGTGTGGCACATGGGAGGCATTCAGCGACCTGGGACTTCCTTCTCTGTGCCAAGTACCTTGGTTGCTCGGCGGTCTCCACTGGCATTCAAGCCGGTCCGCAAGGTGGGCTGGGTGGTAGGTGAGAGCCCCTTTGGTGGGTGAAGGACATGAGCCTTTAAGAGGACGCTCCTTGCCAAGGGTGTACAATGAGCCGTGTGTGCTAATGAATGGCATGTTCTGAAACAGAGTCCAGGTGTGGACTCACAGTCCAGTGCTCTCTCCATGGCTCAGCAGAAGTTCCTGAGGGCCAAGGGCAGTGCAAGGGCAGTGCTCAGAGCAGGTGGGCTCACATCAAAGCGAGGACTCCATCTCTTGCTCCGTTGGGGGCTGGCCAGGTTACTGTGCTGTATAACAAGTCAGCCCCAAGCCCCATGCCTTAAACACAATCACTTCACTATCTCCCAAGGCTCTGGTGGGTCCACTGTTTGGAAGGGCTCAGCTGGTGGCTCCGGCTTGAGGTTGGTCCCGAGGCTGCCATCTCATGGTGGCTGGCACAGAAGGAGCAGGGTCTTGGAGGAGGCGGGGACTGACTGGGCATCTCCCTCACCTGTGCAGTCTCCGGTCTTCCCACATGGGCTCGTTTGGGCTTCCTCTTGGCATGGCGGCTTCAAGTGCAAGTTCTCAGCGAGCAACCTGGAAGCTGTATCCCCTTTTCCGAGTTGGCCTCGATATCATGCAGTGTCCCTTCTGCCATGTTCTATGGGTGATAAGCCTTTGACAGCTTCAAGGGCCAGGGGAGCCAGGCGCCACCCTGGGAGAGGGGCAGCCGCAAGTTTCTAGAACGTGTAGGCAGGGAGATAGGGTTGCGGCCAGTGTGCCACAGTGGCTTCGAGCAAGTCACTAGCTTTCTGAGGCTCAGTTTTCTGACCTGTACAATGGGGCTAAAAAGAACATTGACCTCACAGGTCCACCATATAGATGGACGGAGATGCTGTATGTCTAGGGCTGAGCCCAGCGCCGGGCATGTGGTAAGTTCTGGCTGTTGGAAGTTAGGATATCACAGAGCCTATAGAATCCCACAGCCAAGGCTTCCTAGCTCCCTGCCAAGGTGGCAAGAAGACACTTCTGTTCCCTGCTTTCATTACGTTCACTTCTCCCCTAAGAGCTCCTCCTCAGCTCCATCTAATTGCTATTCATGTCTCTGTCCAGTCTCCACTTCCTGTTCCTGCATCTGGAAAGTTACCCCATTAAGCAAGATCAAGCTTGGAGAGCTCAGAATGGAGGCTAAAGGCGTGGGTCCTGGGACCAGGGTGATCTGTGTTCAATCCCTGTTTTCCTGCGTGATCTTGGCCATTTCCTTGACCTCTGAGACTCAGTATCCTCACCTGTAAAATGGGAATAATAGTAGTGCTTTCCTCCCAGGGTTCTTGTGAGGCTCCCATCACTTAATCTGAATACGTGAAACTCCGTCATCATGGTTTTTAATGCTAGTATGATTATTAATGGAAAGTCTGTCCACTCCCAGATGAGGAGGAGTTGGTGGGTTCCCCAGCAAAGCTGGAGTTCGCAAGGCTGATGCGGACTCTCCTTTCAGGATTGCTGTGGTCCCGTTGCCATAAGAGACGATGAGCCCTCTCCCTTGAAAGCCCGAGACTGTCACTCTGCCTGCTGTCCCTCATTACTTCACAAAAGCGACAATCATGTTCAGAATCCCCAGTCGCCCCAGGATGAGTGATGCCTGCCCAGCTGCCCCATTGCTTTGCTTTTCTTTTCCTCTGAAGACCAATGGGAGGTTTAATTTATTATTTTTTCACTAAATTTGCCAGTCCACTTGCTGCTGACCCTTCTGCCTAATATATGACACTGCCAAGCCCATATATAACCCGAGGAGGGGCGTCGTAATAGGATGATGAAGGGAAGTTGCCAATCAGATGGCAGGTTACCCGCCTGCTCTAATAAAGATGTCAGCCCCTGAATGAATGGGGTCATAACTCGGGGAGCCCTGGTCGGGGCGGGGGAGACACAGGAAAGAGAGACAATAGTAGTCATGATGGAAGCCCAGCTCCCCCACTCCCCCACCTTCTGCTGGGACACCCTGATATCCAGCAGCCAGAGCCGTGCATCCAAGGATTGGAGGAGGGGGTCAGAGGCTCCCCACGCTAGCATGAGACCCCGCTTGCCGAAGGCCGGTGGGATCCCATCAACCTGAAGCACTTTACTGGTTTGGGTTAATAAACCATCGCGAACATCCCACCGTAAAGTTGTCTTTCTATGAGAAATGGAAACCATGCCAAAGAATAGAGAGGAGAAAGGGTCCCTCTGCCCTCAAAGGGATCATTGGTCATGGTGCAAAGGGGATGTTAATTACAACAGATGCACCTAGATGGACCCGGCGTTATTAGCTCAAGGCCAGTGTTTCCATTCGGGCTCATGCGTGCTGTTGTGCGTGCTCTGGGTTGTGATAAACGTTTAATGCCATGTCCCACCGTGATGGCCTCATATAGGGCAGTTCGCTGCCCTCACAGGCCAAGGTCTGTTTCTGTTTGTTTCTTCTCTGGAACTTTTTGATTTGAAGTCATGGCAGACTCACGGGAGGTTGGGGCAGGAACACTCAGTCCCGTGGGCCTCCTCCGACCACAGCCCAGTCTGCAGTGGTGGGGACCAGCAACTGGGTTATTGGGAAGACCTTACTTCTCTTTGTTGACTGCAGAGACCTGCCCGTTACGGGGAGGGGGGTGTAGGCGTAGCCGCCCTCCTGTGGGCCGTTCAGGTGGCTTTCTCCATGTTGGTGTTCTAGACAGCGCCGCGCTGGACATGCTCATAGGCAGAGCTGGTGCCTGGGAACGAGCATTTTGGAAGCATGGTCTCCTGGACACAGAATTGCCGGATGGAAGGGTGTGTTGGATGCTCTCGGCCCAGTTCACATCCCCTGGACGTTACCCAGGTTGGCTCATGGAACCCTCTCGAGCCTGTGGCATAGGCACTTCTGTTTTCCCTTCCATTTGTAGGTGGGGAAGTCAAGGCTCTGAGAGGTGAAGTCACTAGCTCAGGGTCACACAGCTCTAAGTGGCACAAAGCCGGACCTTCTGTCTGCTGGGCCCTGTGTCCCTCGAGGGCAGCGGAAGGCTTGACATTTCACAAAGGACCTACTGACTCTGGGGACACTTCCTCTGTCCACCACTCTTGTCCCCTCTCTGCTTGTGAATGCTCACTTCTGTTCCCGCAGATGAAGCACATCAGGCTCTGGGGAGCCCCAGCCAGGACCCCCCATCTGCAGTTCCCGCACCCTGCCTGGCTCCCCGCCCATGGCAGTGACTTCTCCCTGCCTGGCCCACAGCCCCCCTGCCTCCTGCTCCTAAGGAGACAAGCTGCACACCTGAGCTCAGCGTCCATGCACTCCCTCTGTATTTTCCCCGGGAGCACTGATTCGGGTTGGCGTCTGGGCCCCAGATGGCAGGAGTCCAGGGCTGTTCATTTCTTCAGGATCTGGGCGAAGGGACATCAAGTCACTGAGTCAGGAGGAGCAGGAGAGCTGCAGTCTGGGCCCGTATGTTTCCTCCCTGCAGAGGGCCTCAGATGGTAAGCTCGGCCACTCTTAGCCTGGGTCCGCCCCGGCAGAAGCCAGGGAGGGCATCCCACCTGCCTGATCTGTGAACACCCTGTGAGGACAGAGACCCAGCTGCCTAAAAGGGGCTACAATTGTGCCAGCCTGAGCACTCTTTGGGTCAGGCAGGGATGGAGGATCAGAGAGGGATAGGGCCTTGCTCAGGGTCACACAGTGAGGTTGTGGGAGAGACAGGTCCAGAAGCCCAGTCTCTGAGTTCCTGGGTCATTTATGAGTTCATTTTGCTCAGCCCTTCCTACTCTCCTCCCTCCATCCTCCTCCTTCTCTCCTCCTTCCGTCTTCTCCTCAATGCCTTGGCTGCCCTCGGACACCACCCTCACGTTCCAAGACAAAATTTTAGTCTGATTGAGGGAGACGGACCCAGACAAGTGCACAGAAGATACTCAGAGAACACGGTAGGCAGGAGACACTAAGTTCAAAGTGGATAGCCCCATCCCAGGGGTCCCACCCTCCTAGGGGACCTTGAGCTAAATCTCCAAAACTGAGAAGAAAGTAGGGAGGGTGCTCCGGACAGAAGAATGTCACCCAGCCAAGGTGCAGGGGCTCGAGCAAAGCCTGGGACCTCTGTGTTCCCACCTGCAAGGTACCAATCGAAGGGGTGAAGCTGGGTTGACACGGGGCTCTGATTAAGAGGCGACTGGGCCCTACAACCTAGAGCTTGCACCGATCTGCCCTTGGACCCAGCGTCCCCCAGGCTTGTCCCCACCCCGGGCCAGTCCCGCCTGCCTGCCTTTGTGCAGACACAGTCCCTCCTTTTCAGCCGCGCCCCTGCTGGTGGCTTGGCTCCCTGCCCGACAGCTGGTGCAGCCGGGCCTATTCTGGGCCACAGGCGAGGATTTATTCCGCGTTTTTGGAGCATATTGAATTCATTCATTAAGCTGAAATGGCTGCTCGGGGATGTAAACAATTATAGTTTTAAAAAGCCCGGCAAAACCCCGAAGTGGCCGCGGCTACAAGGCTCTGCTCGCCGGTGGCCCCATGCCTGGGGTGGCCGGAGTGGGGAGGCTGGAACGCCTGGACAACCAGGTTTTGCAGAGGCTGAGCCACTCGCCTGCGGGTGGCCCTGCCAAGGCCTGCCTCCCCTCCCCCCTTCTTAGCTTCTGTTCCCAGTAAATAATAACAGGGCAGCTGATGCTTATCTCTGGCTTAGGATGTTCGAGGCACAGCTCTAAGAGCTTTGGCCATCTCAGCCATTTCACGGAGTGAGTGCTATTGCCCCATTTTACAGATGCAGAAACTGAGGCTCAGAGAGGGGAAGGACTTGCTTCATGGGGGTAGACCAGATGCTCTCTGGGCTCTCTTTAAGCCTTGATCACCAGAGAACCTACTAATCTGTTGTTGGGGCGGAGCTGGGGGTGGGGTGTGGGAGGTGGGGGTTGGGGCTGGGACTGGGGCTGGGGGGAGGAAGATCAATATGGCTCCACTGCACATGCCCAGACTCGCCATTCCGGGACGGCGTGCACCAATAGCCTGGATACAGTCGCGACCACCCTATGGACTTGTTCACTATTACTCTTTACTGAGAATCCACTCTCTGCCGGACATGATTTACATGCTGGTTATTCCATTAGATCTTCATATCCCCGCATGGAAGGTTATACCCATTTTATCGATGAGTCCCTGGAGGCTTGGAGAAGTCAAGTAAGTTATCTAAGGTGGTGGATTTGGGGAGGGGAGCAGCCCAGTTTGGGGCCGAGGAGTTCCATCCTTAAAGCCTTCCTTCCTTCCTGTTCTTTAGGCCACGTGATGTGGAGTAGTCCGTGGCGTCAGCAATAAATGCAGATCGTAAGGAGAGCTCTTCACGGGGCTGGGGCATTGGTGAGATCATGTGCTTACTCAGCACGGGGCTGGACATGGGGTGAGCGCTGGGGAAGCACCAGCTGTTCTTGGGCTTTCCTGGGGCCCCAGGAAGCAGCTCCAGAGAGGACAGTGTGATAGGTGGAGTGACCCGTTCTTCCTGTCTTGCTGAGGGACACTTGACTGTAGAGAAAGCATTTGGCTTGGGGCCAGCCACGACTGCTTGGATCCTGGCTCCTGTCTCACTGGCTGTGTGGCTCAGGCAGGCGCTCAGGCACCTGCTGCTGCCCGCCCCCCCCCCCCCCCGAGCCTTTGCTCCTAGCATTCCCCAGAGTAATGGACCAGTCGTGCCTTCCCCCTACCCTGCTCAGATCACAGGAGCTGGGGATATTCTCAGCCAGCTTCACATCTAGTGTCTCATTTCATCCTTCAAACAACCCTCTGGGAGAGGAGTCATCCGTTTCACAGATGTGGAAACTGATGCTCGGAGAGAGAGGGCATCTCATACTCAAAATCTTGCAGCCAGTCTGAATCTGTCTTTGGATGTCCCGCCTCCCTCTTCTTTCCATGGTTCCCACCACTCCAAAGATGGCATGTCTGTTTTTTCCCTCCAGCCTCTTGATCATACTAGCTCAGGAGACTCCTACCCGTGCCCTCTTTTCTTGTAAATTCCCCATACCCATTGGCATACTCCAGGTTCTGAGAAGTCCCGTGAGAATGCAGCCCCATTTCCCTTGGTTTAATCTGATGCTGCTCCAAGTCTGGTGAGACTTCTTTTTCCAAAATGCCTGCTCATGTCCCCCAGATCATTGGGAGTGGTGTGTGCATTGTCCTCTACGGTGTGAGCAGTGATTCCAGTTGGGTTCTGAGTGATTCTAGTTGGGTTATAGATAGCTTATTGGCCAGGCCTTGCAGGGAGCACAGACTAGGCAGACAGGCAAAGGTCCTGGGGCAGATGGCAACTTTTTCCAAAGCCAGATAGATGGAATTACAGGTTCAGGTGGGGAGGGCAGAGGGGAGGCAGCAAGGAGGTTCAAGAGCAACCATAAGAAGCAGGAAGGGCAGGGGCGCCTGGGTGTCTCAGTGGGTTAACAGTCTGCCTTCAAGCTCAGGTCATGATCTTAGGGTCCTGGGATCAAGCCCCGCATTGGGCTCTCTGGTCAGTGGAGAGTCTGCTTCTCACTCTCCCTCTGCCCCTCCCCCTACTCATGCTCTCAGGTGCTCTCTCTTGCTCTCTCAAGTAAATAAATGAAAATCTTAAAGAAGAAGAAGAAGAGGAGCAGGAGGGGTGGGGACGGCTCTGACGTTCCAGTCTGTAAGAGGGTTGCCTTTTCCATGATCCCAACAATAAGACTTTGCTCGGCACCCCTGGGCAGGAAGCCACAGCTACCTGAATTGAGTGGGCTCCTGGGGTTTCTCTGGCTGACCCATTTGTTCCCTTTAAGGGCAGAAATCTCAGAGCATGATCGTCATTACAGGAGCCGATCGCTATTGAACAGACGCTGTGCTAAGTGACCTGTAATTGTAACCTCACTGAGGCTTCCTGAAACTTCCTGGGAGGAGATTCCCATTTTACGGAAGAGGAAATGGAGGCTCTGGGAGGTGGCAGGACCTCCCCAATGTCACAGGGCTTTAGGCAGAAGAGAAGGGATTTGAGCCCAGGCAGTGTGTCTACTGTTTTTTCTTCTAGCATCTCTAGACTTTTAGGCTTATCTCTTCCCTGCAGGTGGCCTCCTTCTTCACGGGCATCTGAACTGTAAACCTCTGTGTGAGGAAATGTGACCCAGATGCACCAGCATTGTAAATAAGTCACATAATGTTCAGTAATTCAGCAACGGCACGGCTATTGTTGGAAGTTGTTGGAAGGGGAAATAACTTGGTTATTAATAAATGCAGGAGGCCGCAGTAATTGATAGCAATTGAACTCGTGGTGCACAAGGGAAAGCAGTCATGTTATTATTCTCTCTCTCTCTCTCTTTTTTGTACTGAATATAAAGGGGAAAACCCGCCTTTGCAGGTGGATTTGAGCAACTCGGAAACTGGTCCCGTTGCATTCCTTTCCTCCTACCTTCTTTCTGTGTCTCATTTGCTCCTTTATACAGCCTCTCCATTCAAATCCCAGCCTGCCTCTTACCAGCAGAGTGACCTTGGGTGAGTGACTCAGGAAAGGCTGTTGGTCCAGGGTCGCCTGGTTAATTGAGGGTTCTTCCTCCTAAACCAGTGTTTTCTAAACTAGGGTCTCGTGGGACATTAGACCTGCAGGATGCTCCTAAAAGTGTTCTGAGGCCAAATTGGTCTGAACAGAATGTTCCCTTCTTGGAGATTCATCAGACATGCTTTAAAGGCTCTGAGAAGTCCTGCAGTTAAGAAAGTTGTTTCAGCAAACAAAGACCAACTTGATATGATACAGGATTCATCTCTTCCCACTGACATGGATGAACATTCTATGGAACGATGGCTATGAGGAGCCCCTTTGGGGAACTGAGCCCCAGCTATATGGCCGCTTTGCTCTGTTCCATACCATTCTGCCACATGGAGAGTTTCTGACTCAGCCCTTCCCTCGGTGGCACACTGGCTGGAGTCAGGCCTTCCCCAGATGTGCAAACGGCTACAGAGGAACAAACAAAGACACAAAGAAATAACAGCCTATCAAGCCTTGGGTCCCTTTCAGAGAACTGTCCTTTGGCCTCAAAAATTGAAGGGAAACCTAAACCAAACTTTGCTAAGTGTGATCAGCCTCTCAAGCCCTCTCTGAGTCTTAGCACCTGACGTGGGTACAGCTACTGAAGCAAGGGTTCAAGGTCAAGACTGTTCCTGTGGGAGGTGATCCTGGGAAGTACTGGGAGGAGCTTGGGGAGGGGAAGAGGGGAAGGAAGGCTGCCGCGGAGGGTATGTTACCAAGTTAGCCATCGCTATGGGCAAACTGGGGCTCAGTCCTGCCAGAGACCTCTGGGGGGCCAGCATAGAACACACACCCAGAGTTATCCCGCTCAAAGGGCACCTGCTGTCACTGATTGAGGGCTGAGGATTTTAATTCCATGGCCCTTCCAGCCTCCCTTGCATGAGCAAGCGCCATTAGGAGAGAATGCCCTCGTGAGGAGGGAGCACAATAAACCCCAGGGGTATGGCAGAGCTGTGACAGGTCTGCTGCAGCCTCCCCCCCACCTGCATGTTGCCATCTAAAGTTTGTCCCTGTTTCGTTTTGACTTGACCTACATACAGCCCCTGTGTATGCTCCAGCTAAATCTAAAGTGGGCTATGTAGGGTACCAGAACCGCCCCAAACCCATGCTGCTGACCCGGGGGTCGGAGACCTGGACTCAAGTTCTAGGTCAGCTACTTACTTGCTGTGTGACTTAGGGCAGGGCAGTATCCCTTCCTCTGTCTCAGTAGCTTCTCCTATAAAATCAGGCTTAACGACTCCCAGCCTGCAGACCTCACAAGGCAGGTAGTCGAAAGATCAGCCAAGGTCACACAACTGTCCTTTCCCTCAGCATAGACACTCTCGGGTGTGTGTCCTCCAGGCCATGGTGAGATGCATAGACCATCTGTCACTAAGAATCAGAACAGACTTGGCATTTGCACATAATTTTTTTTTAATAGAGAACAGATTCAGGGGTGGGTGGTTCCAATCATACATGCGTTGTGTTTATGTAAATCCAACCACGCGTGCAAAGCAAACGCGAGGCTGGAGGTTACGGGTGCATTTCTTTTCGTAAATCATAGCCCCCAAAGGCAAGCCACCCATTTCCTTGTTCCACCCGTGGGAAAACTTGTTGTGCTGGACTTGTGAAGATAAGCTACAGTACTGTATGCTACGGGCAATGTGAGATTCCCAAGGGGGATTTTAAGGGTCCTGGAGTTTTTGCCTTAGACTCTGACTTGAAATCGATATTGATTATGAGAAAAGACCCCTCTGCACCCTGTCGTGCTTAGAATATTGAATGCGGAGTCAGGAGACTGGAATTCAAGTCCTGCCTCTGCCCCTCACCAGCTTCACGGCCTTGGAAGGTTACCCTGAGGTTCAGTTTTCTCGTAATTCAAGGGGTGATGTTACTGTTGACCTCGCAGGGCGGTGGGGAGGATTAAATGAGGCAGCAGTGTTCAGCGCTCAGCCCAGCACCTGGCATGGGCTAGGTGTACAGCGTGTGCCGCTGGCTGATGTGATATTAAGGCCCCCTTTGTGATGCTGTCAAACATGTGCATTCTGATTTCTTTTTCCTGGGTGGCTGATACAGAGGCGGGATAATGGGTGGGCTGCCAGGGAACATTTCCTACTGCTCAACAGCACACGTCCTGTGCAATGCTTGCAGGAGAGGGAGAAGATCCCTGCACGATGTGTGTAGAAGCCAGACTGTAGTTCTACCTGCCACAGGGTCCTGGTTCCCACCAGGGCAGCCAAATACACCAGCCTGAAATGATCTCTGCGTTTAGCTTTGGCATCTTTCTGGGCATAGGCTCCTTACCTCCTAGTGGGTGACAGGAAAGCACCTGAATTGGGTGTGTGATCCCCTGTGGAGCGGGCTAGAGGCAGGAGGAAATCCACATACCCGCCCCACAAAGAGCACGCTCCTCGGAGCCAGCTCCGTCCTGGCTCTCTGTTTCCATTTCTGTCTCTCGGCCTCTCTCACTTTTGTTTGGTCTCGTATTTGATCTTTTTCCAGTACAAAAGGCTGTCTCAAAGGTTCCGATGGCAAGTGCCATGGGGAGAGGAGAACAGAGATGCTGTCTCCCCAGTCTTAATGGAGAAGTGGGGAGGGAAAGTAGGCAGGGCTGGCCATCATCGAGAAATGTTCATTCCTTTCTTGATTTCCTTCCATCGTTTAATCACCCACTTGACAAATGTTTATTGAGTACTTCCTGGCGCTGGCTCTGATCCGGATAGAGGGATGAACATACAGACTGTGTTGGAGCAAACCAGCAGGCGGTTACTGCATGGTCTGAGATCCGCACAGGGGCCTGGGAATCTTGCCGCTTGGCCACTACTCCCTGTGCGGCTTTGGACCAGGGGCTAGACCTTGCTGGGTCTGTTCCATGTCTTTGAATAATCTCAGAGGCTTTTGATGAAAGTAAAGAAGAGGCAAATGAAGCACTTAGCACAGTGCCTGGCACATGACGTGCCATTGCTTGATGGTTGTCCTTGTTCATCAAGTGATGGCTTCTCAGGAAAGGGAGCCATCTTGTCCATGAGCATCCCTCGGGCAGGGATCTCCAACCCCGGCAGCATTCCGAGGACAGCTTTGTCCTTGGCGTTGGCGTAGGGTGGTGGGAGGTGTTCAGGCAATATGTGTCCACCGTTCTGTGGAGTTGAGTCAGAATCCTTGGGGCATGGCCCATATCTGGAGTGTGCTGATTTGTCATCTGTCCCCCAAATCCTCTTGCGAAGCCACGGATAGACAGATCTGCAGGAGGAGTCCCTGTGGCTGCCAGAATGAAACAGTCCCTGTTGGGTGAGTGGTGCCCGCTTGGGTTTCACAGGTAGAGTAGGGACTAGAATGTTATTGAATGCCTTCTCAGGGCCACGCACTCTGTTGGGAATTTTCCATGTAAGTGTAAACTTGTCACCCCATCCTTGCATACCAGTGAGGAAGTGCTTGGGGTTTTATGACTCCATTTTACAGAAGATGAAACTGAGGCCCAGAAAGGCAGTGCAACTTGTCCAAAGACTAGAGCTGGGAATGGCAGAAGGCAGGAAAGGGACTCAGGTTCTGTCTGGTCCAGTGTTCATGTTTCTGTCCGTTTCTCAGGCCCCACTGAAGAGGTTTTGGATTCCACCCGTGTCTGAACAAAGATCGAAGAAGCCATGGGGTTGGATCTTGTGAACCAGCCAGCCTTCAGGGAACTGGAAACAAAGTACATTTTCCTGGCAAAGCTCCCTGTGCGCTTCCTGGATTTTCCCAGCAGGGTGTCCTCAGCGAGCGCACTGGGAAAATACCCCCTCGTCAGGCAGGATTTGGAGTCGGGTTGAGTCCGTTCACTGCTCCTCTTTTCACAAAGAGCCATTGCCAATTTCCTTCCTGACTTCTCCCCAGCTCAGAGAGGTACAGAAGGTCACTGCAGGTGGCGTGCGGGGGGAATATTTTGGAGAGTGGCAGAAGAGGGTCGATAGGTCAGGAGAGCGACAGGACATCGCCCACCTAGAACACTATCTCTTATTTTAATTCCCTTGCAACCCCCATCAGAGGAAGAGAGAAGTCTCATTCAGGGCTAACATCTTTAAAATCTCTAATACTCGCTAATCTTGCATTTTGACAAAGAGAGAGCCGGAACACTGGCTCCCAGGTAACTGTATCTAGTTAGAATCTAAAGATACTTTTGTGCTCATATTGTATTTATTTCTCCTTTCTGTTTGTGACAGGTGATAATGGTGTTGGTCTGCGAACTGACCCCAGCTCACGGAGGGGAAGGGGAGGTCAAAGAAAGCAGCAGACCACTCCAGATTGGTAGGCAGCATGTGAAATAAGCAAGGGAACTTGTATACGAGGCTAGCCTCCACTGGCCCGCCCTGTGCAATTCCGCACCCACCTCCTCCCCAAATCTTAAAAGTTTATACAGAGTCACATATTTAGTCCAGATGGTCTCAACACCACCTCACTCCCTTAAGGTTCCAACCTTAAAGATGGCTCCCCAGGGGAACATGGGCAGAATGTTGTTTCACATGGGAGGGGTTGAAACCATTCTTTCAATGATTCCCTCCAGCAGAGGGGTTCTCATTTAAGATAATACTACAACATTCCCTTTCACAATGTATTTAGTTGAGTGAAAAAGATAAATGAGTCCATTTTAAAGAAAGTCTGATCTAGGGTCACAAAGATATGGCAGATTTCCTAAAAGAGGTATTTGATGGATTGACTTTGGTGAAGTAGTAGTTCTAGTACTTTGTATCCATCTGATTTCTGGTGATGTCTCTGAGTCAGTTTTCTCATCTGTAAAATGAGAACAACAAGAAGACCTTTGTGAGGATTTCATGATGATGATGATGATGATGATGATAAGAAGTAATCACAGCTAACATGTACTAATTTTTTTCACGGGTTGCACTTGGGACTCTGATGCAGACTTTCTGACACCAGAAGCCCTGAGCTGCACAAAGATGACATGTTGAATAAAATGGGGTCAGTGAATGGTGACTGCTTTCTTCACCACCATCATCACCTCCTTCATCATTTTTGCAAGTGGCAGGACTTTTTATTAGCTGTGTTACTTCCTGAGACTCAGTATTATCATCTATAAAATGGGAATCGTCTCTTGTGATGATCAGAGCTGAGTAGCTGGCACTGAGGCAGTTGTCAATAAGCATGGCTGTTTGTGGCCCCTCAGTGACCTAGGGCCAGAGCTCCTTTTCCTTGAGTAGTGAGTCCCACATAAAGCCCTTGTCCAAATGTCCAGTTTTGCCTTAAACCAGGCTGATTCTTCAAGAGGTCATCTCAAAGAACTTGGCCCTTATAATCTCTTTCTGATGGATTGAAAAATCTGTTGGCAGTTGTGATTTTTTTTTTTTTAAAGACAGATCACAAGTAGGCAGAGAAGCAGGCAGAGAGAGAGGAAGGGAAGCAGGCTCCCTGCTGAGCAGAGAGCCTGATGCGGGGCTCGATCCCAGGACCCTGGGCTCATGACCTGCGCTGAAGGCAGAGGCTTTAACCCACTGAGCCACCCAGGCGCCCCGGCAGCTGTGATTTTTATTTCAAAGAAGGAAATACATTTATGGGGAGATAAACAATGGGAGGAAATTCTTTAACGATGGCACTGTTATTTGTTTTAATCAGCCATTAATTTTTTTATTTGGATTAAAAAATGAAGGCACAACTCCGGTAGAAAATTTAGAAAATACAAAATCCCTTTAGCCAGCTATGACTGTTGATATTTGGAAACATTTCCTTTTTACTATTTTATTTACTTACTTTTTTATTTAAGAGAGAAAGAAGAGAGAGCAAGTTGGGGGTGGCAGAGGGAGAGAGAGAGAATCATAAGCAGACTCCATACTTAGCATGGAGCCTGATGTGGGACTTGATCTCACGACCCTGAGATCGTGACCTGAGCTGAAATCAGGAGTTGGATGTTCAACCGACTGAGACACCCCGGCTTCCCTTATTATTTTATTTTATAATTTAGAATGGTTTGCAGAGTTGACATCATTCTCTAGTATAGTTTTCTAATTTGTTTTTTATTTAATGTTTGGCTGTAAGCATTGTTTGGGTTGTATAATCTTTGTTGTTAATCTTAAATGGCCTTATAATAGTTCATAAAGTGGTTCCCCATTGCTTCTTCAATCTCATTTGGTTCCTCCTCATACCCACCCCTTACATTCCAACCACCTGGCCTTCTTGGTCTTTCTCGGATACACTGTGTTTGTTTCTACCTCAGGGCCTTTGCACAATCTCCCCCTTTGACCCCTAAAGTTCTTCCCTGGTTCTTTAGGTAGCCAGCTCCTTCTCACCTTTCATAACCCAGTTCAGATATCCCATCCTCAGACAGAGCCCTCTCTGACAACCACGGATCCACAGGGATGCTCTCAGCTTCTCTTGACTTCATCTCTTGGTTTTATTTTCTCCTTAAGGGGAAAAACTTTATAATATTTTCACCTGAATTTATCTTATTCATCTATCTGTTTACTCGTTTATTGTCTTATTCCCTCAATAGATTGTAAACTCCAGGAGGTCAGGCACCTTGTCTGTCTTGCTCATCATTGATCTCCCAGTGGCTAACACAGTTCCTGTCACATAGTAGGAGCTCAACAAACGTGTGTTTTGAATAAATGGGTGGGTGGTGAGATGGTGGGATGTGTGGCTGGGTCAGTAGTATAGGTAGGTGGCAGGAGAGGGTAGTGGGTGGGTGGATGGACAGGTAGGTGGATACAGGAGTGGACAGATGACACTTTTACTAACAATTCTCTAATTCCACCTTTAGAGGGTCCTCATGATCATTTTAATTGCTTTGAAAAAGTGAACAATGCAAATTGAGAGGAAGTAGGATAAGCATGTCTCTTGGGAAACCTGACCCCAGCCCAGGCCAGGTGTTGAGGCTCCCTGCTGAGGGTGGGTAGCCTAGAGGTTGGGAGGTGGTGAGACCCCTGAGGTCCTCTTGGAAGCCCACCCACTCCATACCCAGGACTTTACCACCATACTTGTGCTGTGTTCCTCCCGCAGTGGGCCGGAAGCAGTTCATGCGGTTTGAGTGGGCAAACCACGCAGCTGAGGCCCTGGGCTGTGAGTACGAGGAGCTGAACACGGCCACCTTCAAGCACCACTTGCGAAAGATCATCGAGCAAGTGACATCTGGGCCAAGCCGACGGAGCCTTGAGGAAGAGGAGACCAACTCAGGTGCCGTGCTGCTGCCTCTCTGGGTGGGCTGGGTACCCCCCAGGCCAGGCCCTATGGAAGCTCCAACATACCTTCACTTACTCATCAGGACCTGTTATATGTGGACCTTCTAGGTGCAGGGGAGGCCCCTGTGGGCAGAAGTGGACTTGGTTCCTGTATGCGTGGTTCTTATGGCCACCTGGCGCTGTACAGGGTTCTGAAGGTTCTGCTGACACCTGGGAGGGTGGCCTGTGGTGAGCAGTGCCAAGGGGCCAACACTTTTCCATTGGCTCTTATATCTATTGAGCCCCTACCTTGTCGGGGGAAGACTGGCCTTCCAGTCTGAGGCACAGAAATAAAGCCAGGATGGCTAGAGGGCCTAGGAGGCTGGTAGATGAGGCCAGTAGATGAGAGGTGATGGGGTGACTATGCAAACTATGGTTTTTATGCTCAGGGAGGACTCTGCAAACTGTGGTTTTTATGCTCAGACCCATGAGAGACCATGCAGGGACACAGGCAGGGAATGCCATGATTTGACTTGTTCCTTGAATGGCTCAGGCAGGGGGAAGCCTGGGGAATGACTCGGAGAAGGGAGGCCACATGGGAACCTACAAAATTGCCTGGTGAGATGCTGGTGCTTGAACAAGGACATGGTAGTGGAGCTGGGTTGGGTGGGACTGCTTCACACATAGAGAGGATAGCACGGGCCTGAGGGAGGAGGTGGGAAAAGAGGGATCAGGACAGCTTCTAGGATTTTAGCCTAGGTGGCTGGAGGAATGGGGGTGCTTTGAACTGATGCGGGAGAAAGCTGAATGGCCTTGCATGGCACCTGCAGGAGTGTGATCTGCTGGGTCCCAAATCTGTAGCCATCACCCATCAGATGCTTTAGCTGCAGGAGGTGAGGGCAGAGGGACCCCCTTGGGGCCCCAGGAGTCTCTCGGAACTAAGAGTGGTTGTCCCAGAGACCTCGGAGTCTGGCATTAATTAGTGGGTCGCACTGTTTTGAACTGTGATTTTGGGACTCATCTCTTAGAGGCCCCTTAGTTCCTCAGAGCTGCTCCACTCTAGGGGTCTCAACTTGGTGGCTAATGTCGCTTGGAAGCCTTTTGTTTGCTTCTAGGTCCAGGTATGAGCTGTAGTCCACTTATGGTTCCTCCTCCTCTCTGAAACACACGCACACGCCCCACAAGCACATACATAGCACACATACACAACATGCCTATGGACACACACCTCATAGGCATGTATGCACATGTGCAGACACACCACACACACACACACACACACACACCGCAGGAAACACACAGATGTGCACAGACACATGAGCATACGTGCACATGCATTCAGACATTAACACTAATTACCTCTTGGGCCAAGGTATCAAGGGTAGGTGTGAAGCAGACAGGGGACCAGCAGGCTTAGGAGAGATGCTGAGAGGCTGTGGGTTGCCTAGCAACGGCCCAGGTTTGCGGGGGCTGGAACTAACAGAAGGGAGGGAAGTGCTTTGGGGCTGCAGCAGGCTGCCTGGAATGTACAAGCAGGACTGTTGTCTCCAGCCACAGTGCAGATGTGGAAATCGTGTTTCCGATGCTGTGGATGGAAGCAACACCTAAGGGTCAGGATTTCCGATGTGACCCGCCCCTCCCACATTCTCGTTCGGCTTTGTTCCACGCACCCTCATCAAGGCTGGCTAATTTTAACAGGCCGCCTTTGTGTTTAAACAAAATCGAGACCATGACTATATTAATCGTTTGCGAAGCGTTTTCATTCTTCCTAATGTGACAGGTAGGCTCTTTTCCCTCTCATTCCATATTCGTCCATGCCTGGCTTTAAGCACTCCTTTGTATGGACTACAAATTGTCTAACCCATTTGCTATTGTTGGATATTCAGGTTGTTTCAAAAAAGGCGATTTTCATCCAATTTAATCAACAATTGGGAGAACATATGTACCCAGAAATCTTTGTTTCTCTGAATATTTCATTAGGATAAAAGCCCGAGCGTGAAATTATGAAGTCCAAGCATACGAATATTTGATAGCTTCTGACACAGAACTGCCAAACTTCCCTCCAGAAAGGGGGAAACACCAAACATTATCTGAGTGCTTACTACGTGTCAGGCACTGGGGTCTGGGATCCAACACACCCAGAGACAATCCCCATCCTCGGGGCACTCCCAGCCTGGCACGGGACAGGGTGGGCATGGGGCATTATTAACAACTAACCACACAGGTAAAAATATACTGAACTCAGAGTGCTTTAAAAACAAGGTGACTTTGTCCTGGGTCTGGCCTGTTACACATAGCCTAACGTCTTCTGGGTTCATCCACGTTGTAGGGAATGGTTGGATTTTCTTTTTTACGACTGGATCATCTATTTCATGTCCCCGTTTCTATGTGGGATCTAAAATAGTCACACTCAGAGAGGCAGAGAATAGAGTGGTGGTTGCCCGGGACTCAGGGGAGGGCCAAATGGGAGAGAATGATTGACAGGTACATAGTTTCATTTGTGCAGGATGAATGAACACTAGAACGCAGATGAAAAAATAGACGACTAAGATGACCAGCCAACGAATAGGTCCACTGGGCAGCATAGAGCCACTGGTTACCATGCTGTATTGTCCACTGTTGAGTCTTTTTAGAGGGTAGATCTTATGTGAAGGGTTCTTATCACACACATAGGCAGAAAGAAGGAGGGAGGAAACTCTTAGAGTTGACATCTTCAAGCTCATCACGATGTATAAATACCTATAAATAGGTAGGTATGGCTTTTGGTAGATTGGTCATACCTCAGTCACAAACTAATTAAAGAGAAAGGAGCAAGGTAGTAGTGGGAATTGGATTAATGGGGTGGTAATCAAGGCAAGCTTCCCTGAAGTGGTGACATTGGGCTGTTCCCCGAGGGATGAGCAGGAGTGCTCACTGGAGAAGAGGGAGGGCCAGGTGACAACAGAACCCCATCAGTCCTGATAAGGCACTTGAACTTGGTTCTAAGAGCGTGGATACGTAATTTCAGCAGTGGAGGGATGTATGTGAGGGAGGGGGTTTCTCTAAGGCCAGCAGTGATGTCTGGAGAGTGTTGTCCTTGGTCCCAGGAAAGGTCCTGACCATGGATGTCCACCCTTCCCCCTCTCCCTCTCCAGGGCTCAAGATGACAGGTGTGGAGTGTGTGGAGGGGATGGCCTCGGGCCTGTACCAAGAGCTCTTTGCGGCCGTGGTCTCACTCATCAACAGGTAACAGCAGATACACAAATGAGCCCGGGTCCTAGGCACTTTAGCACAGTGGGGTTTTGGAGGGGCTGGAAAAGAGTGAGGTTTTGAGCTGGGGAGTTGGGTTTAAATTCCCCCTTGGCCGCCCAAAGGCAAATGTTCAGCGCCCTGACCTCCCCTTCTTTTACAGCGCCCTGTAAAAGAGCTTTGTCCCCCAGGGCCATGGCGAGGATTAAAAGGGATAATGCATGTAAACAGTTCTTCCTAATAGTGATCATAAACTACCAACAATAAAAGCTGACAGTCTAGGGTCCCCCTGCTAAGTAAGGACTACAGCTGGAGCTCATGGTTTCCCCAGTCTTGTATCATTGACGCCAGCCCATTATACAGCTGAGCTAACGGAGGTGAAGAGAGGTGGGGCTGGAAGGCAGCCAGAGCGCTGGACTCCATGTTTCTCTGAATAACCCGCTGTGCCACTCTTATCCATTTCTTTTTAAAATTTCCTGCTAAGGGTGGGGTGCCGCCGGGGTATTTTTTTTTTTGGAGTGGGCCAGGACGTGTCTCTGAAATGTGTCTACCAGGCTGCAGCGGCCAGGAGTTGGGTGTCTAACACCGCAAGGGCTTTCCACCCTCCTGCCCAAAGGCGGGAGGCATCCTTAGGCTTTCCACATCCTGCTAGCAGGTCTGAGGTCTGGCGCAGGGCAGCTGGGGTTCTCTGATGATTCTGGGACACGGAATCCGCTTGCTCTCCCGCTGCTAGAGCAATTGCCATCTGAGGCCACAGACAGCATATAGAAACCAAGAGGTTCGCGTGTGCTTAGAGGAAGGTGTCCTGGGGGTGGGAATTGCACTGCTGGCAGAAGAAGCTGCCTCAGCCTCCCGAGGGTGACTGCTCCTTCGCATCCTTTAAACCGCCTCTCGCTGATACAGAACCCACTCCCCCACCACCTACGAGCACCTCGTAGATGTCTGGCTTTCCGAGCATTAACTGACAGTCTTCACGTATGCATGTGTGGCGGCTGATCCTTGGCCTTTCCAAGGAGGAAAACCTTGGCAGGTTGTGCAGAAGAGCTAAGCGCCCTGCAGAGCCTAGGGCCAATCGTGGTAATCAACATGATTAATAATAATAACAGGCCACCTTTACTGAGCATGAACCCCACCGCTAAACTGGCCCTCAGAGCCTGTCTCATCACCTCCAGCCTTCCCAGCGTCCTTCTGGGCTGTGGCCATCATTGACTTTTTCTTGGCTGAGGCTCAGAGAGGTTGGGCAGCTCTCCCAAGGTACACAGCCGCTCTGTCACAGAGGGAAGGTTGGAGCCCTTGTGCGACTGTCTCCAACAGCTCTCAACTCCTGCATGTTGATGCCAATAATCCCTCCTCTATCCATCCCGACAGATTCATCAGATTGATCCAAGGCAGTGAGGGCTTGGAAGAACCATCATTTAACAGTTGGGAAAACTTTAGCTCAGAGAGGTTAAGTAATTTGCCCCAGGTCACAGAGCCCGTAAGCTGCGAGCCTCATTCTGGCGCCAGATCTGCTGGATTCCCCACACCCACCCAGCGTGCTGCCTCAGTTTCACCATATCTGCAATAGGGGAGTGGGAGGCATGGGCCGGCTGGGCTCTATGATTCCACGTGGTCTTGAGGCCTTGCCTCTCTCTCCCCAGGTCCTTCTCTTCCCACCACCTCTCCATGGCCTCCATCATGGTGGTGGACTCTCCAGGCTTCCAGAACCCACGGCACCAGTGCAAGGACCGGGCGGCCACCTTCGAAGAGCTTTGCCGCAATTACGCTCACGAGCGCCTGCAGCTGCTTTTCTACCAGCGGACCTTCGTGTCCACGCTGGAGCGCTACCGGCAGGTAGGACTGGGCTCCATGGAGGGCGTGCGGCCGGCCAGGGTGCAGGGAACAGTCTGGTCCTTCAGTCACCCCTAGCTTCATCACGTTTGGCTCCCCACTGAACTATTTGGCCCCCAGCTCCGTGGGCCTCTGCTGCTCCCCTGTCTCCACACATGGCTCCCTACAGTCCATGGACACCAGGGAACTTGGTGCTCCCCAAGCCTTGTTCCTTCATCTGTCCCCCGGTTGGGGTGACCTGTTCTTCCTCGTCTACTTTGCCCAAGCTGTATGCACCACCCCCCCCCCCACACCCTGTGGCTCACAGCTTCCCCATGGAAAACCCTTTGTGCTCTGGGTGTGGGTGAAAATTCTGGATGGGAGGGTTTGCCCAGCCTTTGGATCCTAGAGTGGCAACACTTAACAATGCCCTAGATGCACTTCCTTCCTAGGATCTACCTTGGGACACTAGAAGCGTGAACCAGAAAACCCATGAGACACGTTCCTGCCAGCCTTCTCTTCCCGTTTGAAAAAAAGTTTAAATGGGAATGTTACATTTGCCCAGAAAATGCACACCCCAGTAGTATACAACCCAATAAATTTATCCAAATGAACGCACTCACGCACACACCCTGCCCCCAACCAGGGGAAAAGTGGAACTCTGCTGGCACCCAGGACAGCCCCATCCTATCCACCCCTTCCTTTCTTTCCGAAGGGGGGCACCTCTGACTCAAGCAAGTGCTAATAGCAAGACGTTGGAAATGGCCATCTTGCTTATCAAGAGGGTAATGGGTATTGAAATTATGGTCACTTTTAATTTTTTTTTTGGTTGGAGCTTACACAGCAAGAAACATCAACGTGGATGAAACTCAAACAAGTGATGCCAATGTTGAATCCTGGGGTCCGACATTAACTGTGTGGACTCAGGAAAGTCACTCACCCTCTGGTTCCATCCTATGTATAATAGGAATAACAATATTCCTGTATCATCTATCAATTGCCACAATAATGCTAGATAATGAAGTACCCCAAAACATAGTGGCTTTAGCTATTATCACTTGTTATTGCTTACTTCGGATTTCCTGGGCAGTTCTCTGGTCTTGGCTGAGTGAGTTCTTGTGTCTCTGGGCAGATGTAGGGTGGTAGGTGGTTCTGATGGTGCTGGCCAGCTCTCTCCTGTGTCTGGGGGTCAGCTGGCTATGAGCGGATCTGAGCAGGCTTTGACTGGGATGACCCATCTGTACACCAGGACTGTCCTATCCTCTAGCAGACTAACCCAAGCTGTTCTCATGGCGCTGGGCAGGGCTCCAAGGGACGAGCAGGGATGTGCAGGGTCCCTTGAGTCCTAGTCTTGGAACTGACAATGTCCTTTCTGTATTCAGTGGGTCATGGCAAGTCCAGGGCTGAGCCCTGAACCAAGGGGTGGAGAAGTAGGTTTCACTTCTTGATGGGAGAAATTGAGATAAACAGAAGGAGAGAGGATTTTTTGGGGGGGGGGTTTGTTGTGGTTTTTAGAGACAAAGAGAGGTGAGAGGGACCAGAGGGAGAGAGAGTGAGAGAGACTCTTAAGCAGGCTCCAAACCCAGCACAGAGCATGACGTGGGGCTCGATCTCAGGACCCTGAGATCATGACCTGAGTTGAAACCAAGACTCAGACACTTAACTGACAGAGCCACCCAGGCCCTTCTGTTTCACTTATTTCTGGTGATCAAGGCAATACATGTTCTTTATTAAAAACTGGGACATACATAGAAATATCCGTAAGCAGCAAACATAACTTCCTTTAACCCCAACACCCCCAGGAAAGCCCTGTTCCTGCTGTCTGTACTTTATACCACCTAATTGTCCATATATCGTCTTCTCTGCAGATTTCTGATCCTTCCCTACGCACGGGTTTGTTGTTGTCTCTTTTCTTCACAGCAGCGGGCTATTGCCGTGTTCTCATTCCATTGGCAACTTTTAGTAATCGTGCATTTCACTGGTTACGGCCAATGTTGTCTCAGCCCTCCTTTGCACCTCTGGGTGATTTCCACGATTACACTCTTGGAAATGACGTCGTGACTGACATCCGCATGCTGACTTCTGAATGGCGACTGTCATTAACCATAGTGTGTGCTCACTCCCTCCAGCACCCAGTTATCAGCCCCGTGCTCATTAGTAACTCAGCAAATACAAGCAAAGTTTGGACTGAATGATTAGCTCCTGATAAAGCTCTCACCGCGATTGCTGAAGGGCCGGCAGAATGAGCGATGTCAGGATGTTATTGGAATGTTGGTCTATAACCTCTCTTCTCATGCAAAGGCTAAGGGGTGGAGATAAAACATACAAACTAGGGGCGCCTGGGTGGCTCAGTGGGTTAAGCCTCTGCCTTTGGCTCAGGTCATGATCTCAGGGTCCTGGGATCGAGCCCTGCTTCGGGCTCTCTGCTCAGCAGGGAACCTGCACCCCCCCCCCTCTGCTGCCTCTCTGCCTACTTGTGTGTCAAATAAATTAATAAAATCTTTAAAACAAACAAACAAACTAACTAACTAACTAACAAATATCCTGATTGGAAAAAAGGCAAAGGATTTGAATAGATTTTTTCCCTAAAAGATGGACAAATGGGAATAAGTGCCCAAAATTTAGGGAGATGTGTGTCAAAACATCAAGATAGACCTTCATACCTGGTAGCATGGTAATGATAAAAAACCAAACCAAACCAAACCAAACCAGAAAGCAGCAAACATTGGCAAGGATGTGGAGAAATTGGACCCTGTGTGGCTGGTCGGTGGGAATACGAAACTGTGCAGCCACTGTGAAAAACACGATGCTGTTTGTCTGAAAAAAAACCAAAAAATAGAATTACCCTATGATCCAGCAAATCTGCCTCTGGGTGTCTACCCCCAGAGAGCTGACGACCATGTCTTGAAGAGATAATCCGTACACCTAGCCACACGGCAGCTTTACCAGTAGTGAAAGAGTAGAAGTAACCCGAGTGTCCACCTTGCGGGGGTGGGGTGTGTGTGTAAACAGGTTTGATCTGTCCACGCAAAGAGGAAGGAAATTTTCATCTATTCTGCGACATGGATGAACCTCGAGGACATTGTAGGGTGCAATAAGCCAGTCACAAAAGGACGACTCCTATGGGACTGTGCTTGCACGAGACACTTAACTGCAGTCAAATTCATAGAGACAGAAAGTGGAACGGTGGTAGCCAGGGGCTGAGGCGGGAGGAGGGGAATGGGAATCAGTGGTTAATGGGGACAGCGTTTCGGTTTTGTAAGATGGAGAAGTGCTGGAGGTGGGGACGTGGTGACAGGTGCATAACATGTGAGTGAACTTAATGCCACTAACTATATGATGCAGAAAAAGGTAGATTTTATGTTGCAGATATTTTACCGCCATAAAAAAAAATAACATGGGGAGCCTGGAGGACTCAGTCAGTGGAGCGTGTGACTCTTGATCTCAGGGTCAAGACTCACGCTGGAGGTAGAGCTTACTTAAAAGAATGTTTTTTAGGGGCGCCTGGGTGGCTCAGTGGGTTAAGGCCTCTGCCTTCAGCTCAGATCATGATCTCAGGGTCCTGGGATCGAGCCCCGCATCAGGCTCTCTGCTCGGTGGGGAGTCTGCTTCCTCCTCTCTCTCTCTCTCTGCCTGCCTCTTTGCCTACGTGTGATCTGTCTGTCAAATAAATAAATAAAATCTGTAAAAAAAGGCTTTCTCTTTCTAAAAAAAAAAAAGAGTATTTGTAAAATGATGGCAATTATAATAATATGTTGTTATATAATTACATATATATTATACATATAATTATAATAATAAGGATAATAATTGTAAAGGTTAAGGGGAGGTGAAAGTCCTCACTTCTCTTTTCTCCTCCGGAAGTTTTCCACCCTCTTCAGCTCACGGAAGGAACTAACACGGAACTTCTGTGACTTTCCAGGAAGGTATTCCTGTGCCCTTTGACCTCCCGGAGCCTTCCCCGGGGACCACGGTGGCTGTGGTGGACCAGAACCCTTCCCAGGTAAGGCGGAGTCCAGCAAACCCAGGCTCTCAGGCGCCGTGAGGCTTTGAATTAAAATCCCAGATGACTCGAGTCCTTAAGCTGCAAGTCGTCAGTGCTGTCTGCCCCTAGAATCACCCGGGGATTGGGAGAGACCCTCAAGCTGGCAATCCATTCCCACCCTGGCCCAAGGATGTGGCCCAGGCAACTACTCTCCAAACCCCCTCAGGTTGAGAACCACCTCTCTGCCTGGTGTCTGAGATGGGCTCAGCTAGCATCTGCCTAGCAGCTCATGGTGCACTGAGGGGGCTCGGGGCCAGTGCCCAGTGGCCACTTGTCTGGGAAGGCCAGATGTTCAGCTGCAGATGCTGTGTCCGCAGAGACTGGGAGAATAGGGGTTACGGGGAGCTGGAGAATGGGGGAGTGATGAGGGGTCCACGCATTTATGGGCTTGAGTGTGGGGGCATACCCAAGTCTTTACTTTCCTCATCCCAAGAACCCTCTAGGCCGACCCCAGACCTGCACCTCTGCTCCGCCATCTCTCAGAACGGCCCTGAACCATTTCCCTGACTTGCCAAGTTCAGGCCCGATGTCAGTGATCTTGAGTGCATCCCTTTGCCTCTCTGGTTCTCAGTTTTCTCCTGTCTCTAAAGTGGGAATGATAGCATGACCTGGGATGGTTGTGAAGGTTTAGGACATCTGGAGCACAGAGCACCCTGCCAGGTGCTTGGCCTACAGGTCACATGTTTCTCTTGCTACGTGATAGCCCAGGCTGCCACTTTTCTCCTTCTTTGTCTCCTGTCTGCTGCCCCTGGCCTTCTCTTCCAAGCCCTCTCTTGGCTCCTAGTGGCTTGTACCTGTCCCTACAAAGCTGCATTGTCCGTGAGCTTCCCGTTGGCACCCTCTGGACTGGTTCCCCCTCCCTGTGGTGCTTCCTGACCTGGAAGAGGCAGGCCAGAAGGGACAACCCAGGCAGTGTGAGGAGGAAGGAACCTTGGGGTCCCCTGGGTACTTGGACGGTGTCTGGGAACAGCTACCTTCTGAGGACGGACTGGCTGTCAATTTCAACCCCATAAAGAAAGGTGAAGGCTCAGGATATCTGGGATCCGGTCCCCGTTCTGCCCCTGTGCCTCTCCATGTGACCCAGAATGTGCCCTCTCTGGGCCTCTTGGGGGGGGGGGCAGTATTTCCCAGCCAGGGTGCCTGGCTGTCCTGGCTTGCCAAGGGACTTTGCTGTCTCTAGCGCTGAAATCCACATGTCCTGGGAAGTTGCTGAGTCCCAGTCACCAAGGGACAGCTGGTCACTCCATGTATCACGCACATTTCCTCCATAACCACTTGGTGCTGTTTTGGGTGATGCCAACTCTCTGGGGGCCCTCGAACAAGCTTCTTCGCTTCTCCAGGCCTCTCTGGTTCCCAGGAACAAAACTTCAGAGTTACCTAGACGGTTTCTGAAGCTCATGGCTAGATTTTGAATTCCGTGCTACTGAACCAAGTTCACCTTCTCCTCTAAAATATTCTTTCGGTGCTCCCCTCCCCCTTAAGATTTTAGTTAAAAAAAAAAAAATGCAGACTTCTCAGAAGTGATGTGGATGGAATTAATCCTTTGGTGTTCGGCTGTGCACAAATACAGAGCCGCCTTTGTGTACGTAGAATGTGTAATTTACAGAGTGCTTTCCCTTGTTAATTCCCCACTACAGCTCTCTGAGGAAGGTATTGTCAGTCTCCATTTTACATAAAAAGAAAGGCTCTGAGTGGGGCAGTAAGTTCCCTAAGGTCACACAGGAAATGAGGACAGAGACCGGATTCAGACCTCCTGAAACTGAGGGGTTGTAATAGTTTTGAGTTTTCCTCACTGGGAATCTGGGGGGTGCACTGGGAACACGGCTCTGGGCTGACGCGTCTGGGTGGTGATGCTGGGGGTCTCAGAGGCCCTGACTCCCAGAGGTGGGAAGAGAAGCCCAGGACTCTGGTCCCCGTCGGGGATCAGGGCTCCCCAGTGATCCTGGATTTTCCACCAGGTCCGCTTACCGGCCGTTGGAGGTGCTGAGGATGCCAGGGGCCTTTTCTGGCTCTTGGACGAGGAGGTCCGGGTGGAGGGCTCCAGTGACAGCATGGTGCTGGAGCGTCTCTGTGCGGCCTTTGAGAAGAAAGGTGCTGGGGCCGAAGGTAAGGGAGTCAGGCTGAAGGACGCAGGGGGAAGGGTGCTGAGTCCAGCCTGGGAGTTGGAATCTGTCCTTGTCTGCTGCAGAGAAAGCTCTGACAAGGTCTGTACGCGGGGGATAGTGGGGGGGTGTTCTGAGTGCACAGATGTCTGTGTACATGCCTGTGTTGGCTTTCATTCATTTATCAGTGAATGAAATTTATCAGTCACTTAATTAATCAATAATCAATTATTTACCAATCAATCAATCATTGATCAGTGATCAGTGTAGTCAGCAAATGTGTTGACTGGCTACTGTGTGCCGGGCACCGTGCTATGCCCCTCACACTGTTATGGCGGCCACTGTCATGGGCCAGGAGATCCATCCCCAACAAGACAGATATCTCTGCCTCCCTGGGGTGGACATTTTAGCAGAGGAGACGGAGGATAAAATGAAGAAATCCGTAAGAAGGTTGAGGACCACAGTTCTGGTTGAGATCACGCAGGGAATCCAGGTTGGCAGAGAGAAGGGCCCAGCGGTCGGCTCCGGGACATTCCAATGTCAAGGCCCAAGGATGAGGCCAGTGACCAGGAAAGGCAACTGAGGAGGGGTGGCCGGGGTAATCCTTTGGTGTTCGGCTGTGCACAAGTACAGAGGGGGCGGGTTAGGAAGGAAGCCATAGGCAAGGGAGGGTGAGGTGTGGCTGAGAAGTGGCCAATGATTCGGCCGTGTGGAGATCACTGACAACCGAGATGAGTACCATTTCGATGGACTATTTGGGGTGAACGTCCACCTGGAGTATTGTACAGGAAGCTGGGAGAATATTTGGTGGAAAACGTGTGATGGCTCTCTGCCATGGTCCGCTGGGCAGGTGATGGCAAAAGCCTGTACCCCAAAGGGACTTGCCGAGGCTTCTGTTCGGGACGTCCACGGAGCCTTCCTGCACTCACATCAGGACCCGATTTTCTGAGCAGAAACAGCGGCAGCATCCGAGGGCTCCGGCCGTTCTCCCTGGCACAGGCTCAGAGCACCGGTACCCAAGTTCATCCTAGAGGATTTGGCCCAGGGCTGACTTCGCCAGGCACAGCGCTTTAAGGGGTCCATACAAATGTTTTAATTTCTGCAAAGAAAAAAACAAAACCAGAACAAAAAATCCACTTTCAGGTCAAATATGATATATATGTATACATGTGTGTGTGCGTACATGCATATGTATGTGTATGTGTACATACGTGTGTGTGTATGTTCTGGGCCGAGTATTCCACCTCAAATCCACAGACTAGTTCTGGCCTCCAGGAGTTCAAAATGTGACTGCTTTGGCTGTATTTGGAGAGAGGATCTTTAGAATGGTCATTAAAGTTAGGTGAGGTCGTTGTGGTGCGTCCTAGTTTCATACCACTGGTATCCTTAAAAGAAGACATCAGGACTCAGACGTGCACAGAGCGAAAAGGAAGGGAGAAGACAGTCAGCTCGAAGCCCAGGAGAGAGGCCTCACAGGAGATCAGCCCTGCCCACACCTTGACCTTGGACTTCAGGCTCCAGAACTTTAAGAAAATACATTTCTGGTTTTTCCCCCCCCCCCCAAAGATTTTATTTATTTATTTGACAGAAAGACACAGCGAGAGAGGGAACACAAGCTGGGGGAGTGGGAGAGGGAGAAGCAGGCTTCTCGCTGAGCAGAGAACCTGATGCGGGGCTCGATCCCAGGACCCTGGGATCACGACCCGAGCCGAAGGCAGACGCTTAATGACTGAACCACCCAGGCGCCCCGACATTCTGTTGTTTAAGCCCCCTCCAGCTGTGGTACCCCCAGTCACAGCAGCCTTAGCAGACTGATAAGAGTGTTTTATGTTTTGCTAATGTTATTTGCCTAGATACCAATATCGTCATGAAATATAACTTTTAACGCATATATGTTTTAACGGAAGAAGGCTCCCATGAAGGCAGAAGGACTGAAGGCCCAGGGAGGTCACGATGTAACTCCTGACCACCCTCACCCCCAGGGTCCTTGTGCTTGACTGGCCCCTGGCTATGATCCCCTCTGTTCTCTGAAATACATCTGCTTCTTGGCCAGCTGGTGAACAAGGAGGGAGGGGCAGAGAGAATGGCTCTTAGTGGAGCCCTTAGTCTGAACCTCAGATGGGGGGTTCTACTGTGCCCCACCCACAGCGGAGTCCTTGAGCCCCGGAGAAGCCAGATGGCTTATGGGTCCCATAGACCCCTGAGAACAGAGCCAGTGCTGAGCCTCTGGGCCTCTGAGCTTCTCTGCAAAGACTGCGCAGACCCACCACCCTTCTCTGGGCTCTGAATGTGGCCCCCATATTCAGAGCACGGCCCTAGGGTGTGGGAGTGGCTTTGTGGGGTGGAGGAAGAACATTCCTCAGATCCATGGGAAGCCCAGAGACAGCTATGAAAGACTCAGCCTGGTTTTGGACCCTAGAGATTTGGACTGGGATCCTAGTTCCATTCCTTGAGTGCGAGGCATGTGACTTCTGGGAAGTCACCTCCCTTGTTTGTAAAATGGTAATAATGGTGACACCTGCCTCAGGGGGCTTGTGTGAGGCCTTGTGAAAAACAATGACCTCTCCCAGCCCGTACCTCCTTCTCTCTTCTACTTTTCCGGTCTCCCCTGCAGCCCTCCAGATGGAATGCACTTGTCCTCATAGGAATGCCAGCTCATGAGGGCAGGGGCCTGGCCACTCCCCTCCCCATTGCCCCACAATGGCCCTGGCCTGGAGAAGGCTCCAGTACATCCTTGCTGCAGAATAGATGAATATGGCAAAACTCCATGATCCAGAAGCAAATGAGATGGGTTTCTCCGACAGAATGTTTTCTGGATCCTGACTTTTAGGCAGGTGACCCAGAGGAGGCTCAGAAGGAGAAGGCAACGGGTGTGTGTGTGTGTGTGTGTGTGTGTGTGTGTGTGTGTGTGATTGGGGCTGGAGGGGATCTGGGGAGAGACATCTGTGGCCCCCTCTTCTCCTCCTGTGAGGCCCGACCTGCCAATTCCAGACACCTTGAGCAGGGTTGTCTGATGCTGTCCCTTCCCAGGAGAGAGACTGCGATGTCCTTTGTCCTGGCCCGACAGAGATAGAGCCATTAAATCAGATATTTAGGTTAAAAAAAAAAAAAAGATGTTTTGTCTGTAGGGCTTTCTGATTAGCTCTGAGTTAATGAGAATGTTTAGTCAGGCAGAACACGGGGGGGCTTTCTGGAGAACCCGGTGCTTTGCTGTTATGTCTCCGCTAAGTGTCTTTGCTGGGCTGGCGGGCAGCTCCCATGGGGCCCAGGCGCAGTGGACAGTCAGGCCACAGGCATCTGGAAAGCGGACATAGAGGGTGGTTGCCAGGGGCGCAGGGGCCCCAGAAGCCCCTACCCCTGTCTGGGGGTATCAGGCTCTTGGGAGAGGTGATGGTACAGAGTCTTGAGAGGGGTGTAGTGGGTCAGGCTCTGTCTTCAAGCTGTTTCCACGGGGCTCCTGAGATCAAATGAAGCCAATGAAATGCTTGGATGAACAAAACTGGTGGAAACCACCTCCCACTGTGGCTTCTTCCCGAAGAAAGAGGAGCGTGAGAGGGCCGAGCAGAGCCCCTGGGAGCCTGGGAGTGGTCTTCTGAGGCTGTTCCTGGGACATGGGACATCTCCCTGTGTCAGGCCAGCACCGGGGATGAACATGGGCTTCAGGCCGGCAGACCTGTGTTCTCATCCTGGCTCTGTCCCTGGGTGCTGTGCCACTTCAGCCAAGCAGGCTCATCTCTGAACCTCAGTGTCACCTTCTAGAAAACCAGCCCAGTGATGCTCACTTCAGAGACCAGAGTGGGATCTTGTGACTTCACACGTGGCCGTGTGTCCAGCAGAGGCTGGCTGGGGCTTAGCCCACATGGACGTCCTTTCTTCTCTCTTGCCTTTGGTCCCCCCTCTCCAAATGCTCTTGGGATCTTCACTCAAAGCCCAACTCTGTGCTTGCTTCGAGACATAAAGTTGCGTGAACACGGTCACTGCCCTCAAGCTGCTTCCAATCCAGTGCAGGGAGGCGGCCATGCAAACAGGTAGCATGGACATTCTACAGGCAGTGTGGACCGATGCACCAGAGTGAGGCGGTCGCTTTGTTCCCTTGCTTTCGTTGGAAGGTGGCTTCCTGATGGCAGGGACCGTGGGCTCCGAAGGCCTCACGGAAGTGCTAGATGAAGGGATACGTCACTTCACCAGAAGTGTCCCTTGCTGATAACTTCAGTCAGCCTTGGGTCTTGACCACAGTGGACCTCCAAGAAACCACACACCCTACAGTACCCACATCACTCACGCATCAGAAGCCCGCAGACTCCCAGACGGCGTTTGCTGCGTACAGAATTCCGAGAAATGTGGCTTTCTCATTTCCTTGCTCCCTGCAGCAGAGAGGTGGCAAATTGCATGGGAGGGAAGGACTCAGGACCCTAGAATGTGCTGGGGCGTTGACACTAGGAAGATGGGAACTCATAGAAATTCAGAAGACAGACAGGAACCGAAACAATACTACCGCTCCTGAGAGTAATTGGTCTGGGGCCATTACTCAACCCCAGAGCATCTCTGCCATTAGAGTGATTGATTAGTGAGTAGGATTCCTCTCTTCCTTCCTCCCTTCCTTCCCTCCATCCCCACCCTCCTTCCATCCCTCCCTCCCTTCTTTCCTCCCTTCCTCCTTCTCTTCTTTCCCTTTCTTACTTTCCCTCCCTCCCTCCCTCCCTTGTTTCTTATCTTCCCCACCCTCCTTCCCTCCCTCTCCTTCCCTCCCTCCCTCTCTCCCTCCCTTCCTTCCACAAGCACTTCAGGGACTCCACTCACGTACCAGGCACCGTGCTGGTGTTAGGAATGAAGGCTTTGTGGCCCCAGACACTGGCACAAGGTTGAATGTAAGAAAAGGTTGTGACACCCACTAGGGCTTACTGAGTGACAACCAAGGCCCAGGCACTATGCTAACGTATTTCACGCACATTATCTCCTTTAAGCTTTGTGCCACCCTGAGAGGTATGTATAATTCACAGTTTACAGAGGAAGAGCCTGAGGGTCAGGGATTGAAGAGGTTTGACCGCTGCCACAGAACAATAAGTGGTAGTGGTAGGATTTGAACACAGGCCCGCTCTTGCACCTCCAGCCCCTTCCTTTCTCCCGCCCTGTCCCTTGCAGTCAAGCGTGTCAGCGTGTCAGCATCTCCCAAGAGTGTGTTGTGCGTTTATTCGGTTGGTACCATTCAAGACAATTTTCAGCGGCACACCAATATTTTCAAAATGCACAATGATCATGTTTTATTTCCATGACTATCAGAAAATAGAGTGCGCACACCCAACCTGCCGTGCGATGCTTCTTTATAAAGGGACTTACCTGTTTATAAATGTGTGTTAATTTAAACAAATACTAAGTAAGTAACAACCCAGGCAGCATGCGGGTATGGCAAAAAATCAGGACGATTGTGTGCACTGATGGCATGTGGGGAAAAGAGGTATCTTGTGTTTAATAAACAAGGAGGAATCGAGTCAGTGTTGGAAAGAACGCACAGACATGCATACAGAGGAGAGGGGTGCCCAGAACTGTGAGATTTGGCTCTCTGGAAATATACTTAAGTGGAAAAAAATGTGTTTTTAGTGATGCCAAACGATCGCAGAGTGTCCCCCACACCCTGCACCCTAACACTCACGTGCTATGTCTGCCTTCAGGGACCTCTGCCTTTCGGTCCTGTGAGCAGCCCCTCCAGTTCGAGATCTTCCACCAGCTGGGCCAGGACCCCGTGCGCTATGATCTCACGGGCTGGCTCCACAGGGCCAAGCCCAACCTCTCGGCCCTGGATGCCCCCCAGGTGCTGCAGCAGTCCAAAAGGTGAGCCCGGCCAGGGATTGGGACCGGCCTCTCCACTGGGGCCACGCCGTCCCAATAACTCAGTGACGGAGGGTCTGTCCAACAGCCCCGTCCCCAAGATGGGACCCTGGGGCTGGTACAGGACAAAGGCCAGAACGCCAAGACTTCTTCTTTTGGCTGCTTGCCTTTCATTAAGTAGCTGGGAGATGATGTGACTGGGACGATTTTATGGACATCCTAGAACTAGGGGGGTCATAAAACAGAAGCGATAATGTTTTGTGGTGTTTAAAAAAAAAAAAAAGCACACCGCCTTCTCTGATGGCCCTGCTCAGAAAATGCTAGTGGCAAGGGTGGCTTGTGGGCCATAGTTACTGGAAATGCTTCTGTGGGTGTATGCCTATACCCGCAAGCTTGTAGGCAGATTCTCCCAGCTTCGCTGCTGGAACCCTGCAGGGGCAGAGCTAGGACACCAGAGAGAAGCCGAGGGCACCAGGGAGGTGCTGCGGGGTGGGGTGGGGTGCTGGAAGAGGGAGGCGATCCTTACTGACCACCCACGGCAGCGTGCCCTACGTCAGGATAAACGCCTGCTAAGTATCTTGTTAATCCTTACAACAACACTGACTCCTTAGCCCCATTACACAGACGAGAAAACTGAGGCCCCAGTTGGTAAAGTGGCCCTCCTTTGATCACACAGCCAAAGAGTGGCAGGACTGGGACCGACTTGAGTCTGTGTACATGGTCCTTGCAGAAGTTCTCAGCCCACGATGGTGCAGGAGGGTTCAAGGGCACGCAGCTCCTAAAGGGAGAGCACGTCGGGAGGTGGGGCTGAAGGAAGGTCCATGAGCATGGAGGGCCAGGGGACCTGAGTCAGGTCCCAGCCTTGCCCCTCCTCACCTGGGTGACTGTCACTGTTTCTCCTTTGGGTTTGTTTGCTTGTTTGGCCTCCTTTCCCATGAAAGAAGTCTGTGTTGGACCAGGCTGCATGATCTGGCGAATACTACACAGCTTTGGAGTCAGGCAAATGTTCAACTTTTGCTTTCACGGCTTTTAAGCTGCACAACGTGGGCCTCAGTTTCGCAGTCAGAGAAATGGGAAGTTCTGGTGGTGTAACATAGCAGAGGGCTTATGAAGGAGCCTCTTCTCCCTGTACTGGGAGGTGGTGCCCACCTCCTCCGGGGCCCTGACCTGCCCTCTCAGAGCTCCTGCTTCCAGGGGTCGGGGGAGCTCCCCCAGGTCCGCCCCAGCTTTTCATTTCAATACCATTGTAGTCAAGCCATCTTTGCACTCTGCCAGGAATTTAACCACGCTAAATACCTTTGGATCCTTTGGACGAAGATCCTTACTAGTTTGGATAGTCTGATGAAGCGTAGAGGGAGACAGATAGTGGGGCTGCAGGGCTGGGGCTGGGGCTTGGCCTGGATGGCAGACAGCGATAGAAATTGCCTGCATGCTTTCACTGGAGGGGAGGGGGCGGATGGGACCCGGGAGGCGTGAGGCCTTTTCTGGGTCCCAGCCCTGTCCAAGGGCACCGCAGGACCTTCCTGGAGTTCTTCGTCCTTATTGGCCCAAACAAGAAGCAAGGCAGCTCAGATTTCTCAGAACAGACACTTGGGGAGCCTTGGCCTTATAGCTGTGTGTTACAGGGGTGCTGAGGGAAGGCCCTGTCTGCTGCTGGGCATCAGGCCGGGCACTTCACCTATGCTAGCTTGCAGGGCCAGAAACTGCCTCTTCAGCCCGTGAGTTGTTCGTTCTCGCATGAACTGTGTGGCATAAACACCTACTGTGTGCTGGGCCTGCTCTGGGGAGAACCCAGGTGCCTTTGCTCCGCAAGCAAGCGCAGGCTCGGTGGGATTCCCCCAGGCCCATCGGTAACGACTGACATCCAGTAGGTCTTTTCACTGTTCTTGCTGCTGGAAAATCAGGGGAGGGAGGAGCCTGGAGAAAGAAGCTGGTGTTTGCCACCAAGCAAAGGCTTGTCCGGCAGAAGGGACTGAGGGTTAAAGTGTGGCATCTGGGAGGTGTGATAGGAGAGGAGGGTTCAGGAAGCAGGTTCGCAAGAAGCAAGGTGGGGCCCATTCCCCGTGAGCCCCTAAAGTCCCTTTCTCTTTCCCCTCCTCCCTACCAGGGATGAGTTGAGGAGCCTGTTCCAGTCCCGGGCCAAGCTGCCCCCCGTGTGCTGGGCTGTGGCTGGCCTGGAGGGCACCTCCCAGCAGGCCCTGCAGAGGAGCTGCGCGGTGAGGAGGGCATTTGCCAGCAGCTTGGCCGCCGTGAAGAGGAAAGCCCCATGCTACCAGATCAAGCTACAGATGGTGAGCGGGAACCCTATCCCCATGGAGCCGTAGCCAATGCCACCCTCCAGGGTGAGTTAGCCCTCCTCCAGGATGAGTTAGCAGCCCGCATCTGCCTCTCCTCTCCTGAAACCTGGAGGGGCAGGTTTCACACTGCGTTCTGTAGAGGAGGGAGCTGAGGTTCCGGGCAGCAAAGAGACATCCGCGATCAAGTCCCTGATCTATCCACGTCCGAGACCAAAGCCTGGGCTGCTCTGCGTTGCCTTGGGCAGCTGTGGGAAGTTCCTAGGATCCTGACCCTGGTGACAAATATCCCAGCTGATCCAGCCCCGCCTGCCTTCCTCAGCTCTCAGATGCCTTATTTTCATCACAAGGCTCTTCTTGGGGGAGGGCAGCAGGATCTAGCACTGGCTGGAAACAGGTGACCCAGACACATCCACCCAGTAACAAATGAGGGCGCTATGACAGGTCAGTGGTCAGGCTGAGTCCAGAAGGTGGACCACGGGAAGGGCAAGTTTTGAAAAAGACCTCACAGTGTATTCTACAGGAAAAGCCTATAGGCCTGGGTCGTGGGTTCTAACCCGCCTCTTCTGGGAGGGGTCTGTGGGACCTGGGGGCCTCAGTCTCCCCATCTGTTACAAGGGCTGTTAATAAAGTTCCCCTTTTCCTCTTGAGTGTGAACCAGGCTGTAGATAGGCAATCCTTGGCATAGAACTTGGGGACCCCCAGAGATGCCCAGGCTAGGCTGAGTGGATGCTAGGGGAGCATCTCTGTCCATCGTACCCCAGGGCAGCATCTCTGTCCATCGTACCCCAGGGCAGCAGGCCTTGACCCCGTCTCCTTTTGGTCCTAGGACGCGTTGACCAGCGTGATCAGACGGTCTCAGTTATACTTCGTCCACTGCCTTGCGGTGGCGAGCGGGGGCGGGCAGGGATCTCTGACCCCACTGCAGCCTGGCGGAGATAAGCCAGGGACAGGTGAGCCCCTGCCCTTGGACATCCCGGCGCTGAGGGTGCAGCTTGCCGGCTCCCACATCCTGGAGTCACTGCGTCTGCACAGGACAGGTAAGAGACAGCCAGGGTGTGAGCACCTGGTGTCTGAGTCCTTGACAAGCTCGAAAACTGGTAGCAGCCAAGGGACGGGAGCCTTATGTGGTACATGCTTCAGCTTTCCACGCAGTGTCCTGTTTATTCTGTAAAATAATGAGCCCGTGAAAGGGAAGCTGTGGTTACAGATGGGAAAAAGGAAGCTCCGAGAGGTGGAAGGACATGCTCAAGGTCACCCCGTGGTGGGGGCAGGGTGGAGCCAAAGCCACCTTATCTCCTGAGTGACATGTGCGCTCCTGGAAAGCTCAGGCTCTGTCTGGCCCGCCTTCCTTTCAAAGGCAGGTGTCCAGGGAGCTCGTACGTGGGGATGGTGAGATTCCCAGGGTGAGCAATACCTTGGTCTTCAAGATGCTCAGCTTGGTTTGAGAACTCAGGTGGGAACACTTGACAGGGACATGCATTGCCATCCGGGGATGCAAGAATTCCCAGATGCCTAGAGGAGGGAGCTTCTTGTTCTCCCTGGGGAGACCGGGGCAAACCTCTGGGAGGAGGTAACCTCTTACTTGGGTCATGATACAGAGTAAGCAGCTGGCATCTGGGAGATAGAATGTGAGGCAGGCAGATCAGCATATGCAAAGGCCCAGAGGCAGGGAAGAGCCTGGATTTTCCGGGGACTGGGGTTCAAGTTGCACAGGGCACTTGTGGCTGATAAGGCAGGCCACCGACATTTGGAGGTTTGGTTTTCAGTGGGTTGAGGTGAGAGGGTTGGCCGGGGGAAGACAGGAGTTGAATCAGAGGAATGAAATCTTTAGGTCTCTATTTTAGAAAGCAAGCGTGTGCCTGAGTTGTCCACATAGCTCATCTCAGGAGCTGAGTTTGTGCTGAATCCTTCGGATTCCTTTCTGCCTCCCAGACCCCAGAGACTGCCGCGTGGATTCCCCTCTCTGACATTAGAAACGGCCCAGGCATGGTCTCTGCAGAGGATGGGGTGGTTGGGGCTGGTGGGGAGTCTGGCAAGCTGGGCACCTGTTCGTTGAACTTCTCTGTGGTGGACTTCGCCTGGCTGTGGCCCCGTCTCCTCCCACCGCATTAACAACCAGCACCTGGAACACCAGGAATTTGACAGAGAGGCTGGAAGCAGCTGGAAAGCAAAGGAGAGACCCTCACTTCTCAGAGCGTCTCACCGATATTTTTTCCCTCCTGCTTGCATGACCACAGGAGGGTGGTGACAGATAATGTCACAGGAGAAGAGCAGAATGGTCACAATCATGCCCAATTGATTCTGCCCTGGCCGGCTGGCTGGCAGGAGGAACTGGGCCTTTGCAGACACTCTGGACTACCGGTTAGAACCCCCATGTGCCTGCCTGGGCCAGCCATCCCCATCATGTCAGCCTTGGGTCCTCACTGCGGTGTCTGCCCTCTGCCTTCTCAGTGCAGTCCGCCTGGGGCAGGACGAAATTTTCCAACCACGTAAAGTTTTGATGTCTTATGATAGCACTTTCCACTGTCTGCCTTCGAGGCCTGTTCAGTTCCTCATTTTTTTGCCGCTCCAAGTGTCTCCTGTCTCACGCCATATAAGAGAAATGTATGCGGGCTCATGGATACACACACCTATCCAAAATTTATGAATTTGAATTCACACACATATCATGTCTCTGCGCATGTATCCAGGTGCACACATGACACACACGTGTGCGTGCAGAGTATCGAATGTCTACGACATGCTGGTACAGTATCAAGACATCTAACTGACTGATGTCATTCTTACGGAGCCCTTAGCCCAGTGCCTGGCATATAGCAAATTTTTAAAAAAACCTTTGAAATAATCCATTGCGGCATTTCCCACACCCAGCCTGGTGGGCGTGGTCAGACCCTGGAGCCAGTCGGCCTGGGCATGGCTGTGGCGGACCCCGGGGAAGTTCTTAGATCATGCTTCTCTTTCTGCCCTAATTGCTCAGGTCCCAGGGAGCTGACGGGCAACTTGATGAGTTAGTAAGAGACTAACATAGAAGAGTTGCCCGGGTGTGGGAAAGCCTCAGTGAGTGTTAGTGTCTTATACACGCCCGTCATCGGATTCAATCCTTATGGTGACCCTGTGACCAGATCCTGTTATTCTCATCTGATGAGTGAAGAACTTGAACCTCAACGGGCTGGGGTCATTCATGACGGGCCAGAGGGCTCGTAAGAGCAGAAATGGGATGGGAGCCCGGATCAGTCTGACCCAAATGGGCGTGCCTCTGACCTCCTAGTCCCCGTCTCTGAGTGGTCAGCCTCCTGGGAAGCTGGCCTGAGGTTTCTTCCCACAGGAAGCCTTCCTGGATTCACCACACGTACCTACCACCATCACTCTGCCTCATGGTTCATGCATTTGGGCTTCTTGCGAAGTCTCAAAGTGGGGCCAGATTTTGCCATACCTTCTGTACCATCTCCCATCTGGCCAGTGAAGGGGTCTTTTTGAGGCCCCCTTGTATCCAGGACCAAGTCCAAACCTTGAGGCCTGGAATTCGACTTCATGTTTCTTTGAGATTGGGTCCCTGCTCTTCTTTGACTTTATTGTTGACTCCTCTCTACTGGATTACTGTCCGGGTCTGAATCGCAGCTGGGGGAGTTACTATCCATACCACTTTGGGCTAGGTGATTTGAACTCTCTGGGCCTTAATTTGCACATCTATAAAATGGGTCCAATGATGGAGGCCCCTCACTGTCTGTAATGCAAGGAAGTTGTTAATCTAGTGTCTGGTGCACAGAAATGTTCACTAAATGCTGTTTTTTTGCTATGACCAAGGAGACAGCCTTGGGTTTCCCCTCTCTGGCCCCCTCTGCCTTCCACACCCAATCCTGTGGCAGATCTCTTACGGCTCCTTCAGAGGCCTGCTCTAATGTCACCTCTCGGGAGCTTTCTAGAAGGGTACACATGTCCATCCTACATGCTAGATTTAAAAAACAACAACAACAAACCTTTGAAAATACCCAATGCAGCCTATCCATGTAGCCTGTGGGGTGGTCATAAATGGTGGACAAAAAAAATAGTTTCCCATAGTCAAGCAGGTTTTAAGCAAAGCTGATCTGGCATCTTCCCTGCAGTGGTCCAAGGAGCCTTTTGACGTTGGCATGGCGTGTGACCCTCCAGGGGGCAGACGAGAGTGCTGCTTTTTCAAATGTTCAGTGGAGCATTTTATAGGGTTTGGGTACTGGGGAACACATTTGGAAAATGCTGATTGAACCTAATCTGTTAAGTTGACAAATGGGGAAACTGAGGCCCCAAGAAGTGAGTCCACCCAGCAAGATCGCTGCCAGGCTGGGAGCAGGGCAGGGGCTGCCTGCGAGTCCAGGACCCGGGCTGGTCTTCTCACTTGGACTCCTTGTTCTTCTGCTTGCCCTGGCCCCGCCCCCACCTCCCCTCCCACCAGGCTACGCTGACCACGTGGGGCTCGCTCAGTTCCGCCGGCGATTCCAGGTGCTGGACCCTGTCCTCATGAAGAAGCTCGTGTTGGTCTCTGAGGGAATAGACGAGAGGAAGGTATGTGGGACAAGAGGGGGTGCGGGGCCCTGGGTGCTTCTATTCCAGAGGGATTGCCCCGGAGGGGCATCTGGACCAGCAGAGATCAGAGACCCGGGCCTTGGGGGCAAAATTGAGGGCAGAGTGAGGTTTGTCTCGGGCCCTTGCTCCAGACTGCACCCCCCTACACTGTCACTTAGGGATGACCTCCTGAAGCCCTGCGTGAGGACGTGTGGGAGGACACTATTAAGGCCATGAGAAGAGAACATGCACACTAGAAGGGCCCCAAGCCACACTTTCCAAAAGGAGTTCCACTCAGCACCAGAACCCCAGGGTAGTCTGTGAAAGGAGAGCTTCACAGTCCCCATTGTTCAGGAAGTACTTCACACCAGAACACCTCCCCTCCCCCACCCCGTCCGCCCTGTCTTAGAGAATCGCCATGAATGCCGCCTCAGGGCCTTTGCACTAGCTCTTCCCGCTGTCTGGAGTACTCTTGGCTGGTGCCATCTTGCTATTCAGATGCCGGCTCAGAGCTCCTCACGTCATCCTGTTCTAATGTGCATGTCGTCCTTCCCTTCTCTGAAATTGTGTTCATTTCTTACACGCTTTCTGGCTTAGAGCAAGGGCTCAATAAATTGTCCATCGAATGAATGAATGAATGAATGAACGAATGAATGAATACAAATGTATCACCTTGTATTTCTGCCCCCATGTGTCTCCTTTCTCCAACTCCACCATAAACTGCCTTGGCTAGGACCTTGTTTTTATGCTAGTGTCAAGCCATCGATAGATATTTCTGCCAGGAATGGCCACTGGTCGGTTGTTGATCACAGAGCCCTTTAGAATTTTGCAAAACCCTGCCTCCTCCTGACAGCCCTGCAAACCGAGAGACATTGTGTCCCTCTTCCAGATGAGAAAATGGAACCTCAGGGAGATGAATTGCCTCTCCCGAGGCCACACAGCCAAACATTTGTGGGTTTTGTCTGTGAACCCATGTTTGTGGCTTCTGGGGGGGCTGCTGAGAAAGCAAGGCTCCAGAGTCAAACAGAGCCGCCGTTCGCTCCCGGCTGGGGCTGCGTGAACGTAAGCGAGTTATGGCATCTTTCTGCCTCAGTCTTCTCTTCTGTAAAGTGGGCAAGACAATAATGCCTCCCTGTAGAGAGTGTTTTGAGGATTACATGCAGTGGTGGAGTTCATGGGCTCAGCACGGGGCTACATCATAAGGGCTCAGTGTACATGAACTATCGTCATCAGCATGAACGTCAGTACTGGATCGGGACCCTCTTGCAAGGCCAGAGGGATGGCAACTGAGCCACACAGACCCCATGTTCACAACCCCATTGAGACTCCACCTGCAGGGGACTGTGCCCCCATGTGTCTGAGATCATCAGCACTAGAACCCTCAGTCGGCGGGTCACGAGGCAAGAAGAGTAAATGGAGTCCCAGTTCTTAGGTCCTTTATGGCTTTTTGCTGCGGTAGAGACCAGGGCACAGGTCCCTTTCTGCCGACAAGGAAGGGCCTTCTCTGTAGCCCTCCTAACTCACCATAGGGAGGGAACATCAGACCCGAATGGTGTGGTGCAGGGAAATCCCCTCCCTTGGTGGCAGCCCCTTTAGAAAGTCCTGAAGCTGCCGGGCTTGATGCCACCAGCCAGTCTGTACCAATCTTCATGAGGGGTTCCTTGTCCTTGGTCACCCCCCACTTAATCTGTGTCCCGAGCATCTGGAATGGAGCCATGGAAAAGGTCTGAGGCTCTTCTGCAGTCAAAAACACCCCGATGTGGGGTGTGGGGGAGTTTTCTGCGGGGGCAATAGGTAGAGCATATGGTAGCGTGCTATTCTGGACGACTCAGCGGTCCTCTGTTGTAGCCAAACCGAAACCACCTCCATACGCATGCTGGAGGGCCTCAGAAAATGGAAAATTACAAGTGCAATGGACTTGGCTAGGAGTTTTCACTTCTTCTCATTCTCTTTTTATTTGCTCACAAATTTCATTTGCTACAGCATAGAATTTTGGTAGCAACAAAAGGAAACACCACCCTGCCTCTTATGAAAAAGCTGATAAATATTCATTTGCCAGGCAACGTGATACACTATGAATTATACATGAACACGTGCTTGGGTGGGCAAACTGTCAGCTTCTGTGTGCAAAGCAGTTAAGACCTCAGGATTTCAGAAGACAAGTTTGACAGTGAGGAAAGGTCAATATGGTCATCAGACACTAGATGGCAGCAGAGAGAATTCATTGGCAGCGTGTGAAAGGGGCCCTGATGAGGTCCCCTGTGGGTCTAATACGTGGCACCCCCATAGGACTCTTTCCTAACAATGGACACTCATTTGGTGGGCACCTGCTGGATTCTTTGTGTCCCTCGAACAAAAAGAGCCCATGCCTTGTACCACGTATGTGCAAACTCTCATCGCAACACAGGCACCAGGTGAAAAAATTTCAGATGCTTTGCCTGAAATAGACCTCAAAAGATAAGAGTCTTCCCACTCTGGGAATTATCCCCATTTTGCTGCAGAGGCAACTGAGGCCATCACCGTCCAGCCAGGTACTGATGGAGCTGGGATTTGAACTCGGGCTTTCAGATTCTGTGTGCAAGGCTGGCTTTCTTTCTTTCTTTTGCCTATTGTAGCCCAGTACATACGACATCAAATTTATCATCATAACCATTTTTAAGTGTTTGGTTCAGTGGGATTGAGCACATTCATTTCGTTGTGCAACCATCACCACCGTCCATCTCCAGCACCTCTGTTGTCTCCTAAAACTGAAGCTCTGCCCCTGTGAAACACAGACTCCCCATTCTCCTCCAGACCCTGGCACCTGCCATTCTGCTTTCTGTCTCTATGCAGTTGATGGCTCTACCTCGTATAAGTAGAATCGCACAGTACTTGTCCTTTTGTGATTGGCTGATTGCACTTCTCAGAATTCTCATTGATTCATCCATAACTTAGCAGGTGTCAGAACCTCCTTCCTTTTAAAGATGAGTAGTATTCTGTTGTGTGTATCTATGGAGCATTTTGCTTATCCATCTGTCAATGGACCCTTGAGTCACTTCCGCCTTTTGGCCATTGTGAAAAATACTGCTAAGAACATGGGTGTACAGATAGCTCTCGGACACCCTGCTTTCATTTCTTCTGGGGTATATGGCCAGACATGGGATTTCTGGGTCATATGGTAATCCTGTGTTTAATTTTTTGAGAAAATGCCACACTGTTTTCCACAGCGGCTGCCCCATTTTCTATTCCCACCAACAGTGCACGTGGGTTCCAATTTCTCCACACACTTGCCAGCACTGGTCGTTTTCTGTTGTTTTGGTTTTTGTTTTGATGGGAGCCATCCGAAGGTGGGTCAAGTGGCATCCCACTGTGGTTTTTATTTGCATTTTCTCAATGATCCATGATGTGGAGCATCTTTTTGTGTTCACATAAGACTTTTGAATGGGAGCCCTTTGAGGATAGGCAGGGGGTCTAGTGAATTTCTATACAGAATGTGCCATCCATAATATGTTAATTTAAAATCATTATCCTTGATTCCGTTCAGCTTTCACCAAGTGTCTGCTTTGCATTAGGCCCTGTGCTGGGTGCCAGAGATACTGGGATGGACAGAACATGGTTTCATTGGGTGAGGGAAAGACTCAGACAGGCTCTTTCTATGCAGAGCAATGGCTTTGGGACACCCCAGGGAATACCACTAAAATGTTTGATGTTTGCAGTCAGGGTGGGGGGTTATTCAGGAAAGACTCCTCAGAGGAGGTGATGATTGAGTTGAGCCCTGTGGGACAATTTGGAGGAATTAGGTAAGAGAAAGAGTGAAGGCAACCCATACTGTGTATGGCATGTGCAAAGGTCCAGTGGTGAGGTTGCATGGCTTGCTTAGTGTGGCTGGAGCGCAAAGGATGCCATGTGTTAAGAAGAGAGACTGAGAGTATTGTCAGGGGCCAAACCATGGATCCTAATTGGCAGGACAAGAGAATCTGGGCTTTATCTGGTGGCCAGTGATGGTCAGCTGAGAAGTTATTGGTAGGGGCATGGCCTAGAAACCTGATCTTCATTATTTGAACTGGCTTAAGCAAAATGATGAAGGAAGTCCTGTCCTCTCTGACCTTCTGTGGTCTGGTCTAGGGAGCAGTATCCTCACTCTGATCTCCAGCTGTTTAGGCTGTCCCTGTCCCATCCAGACACCCAGGCACCTGCTCGGTTCTCCAAAATGATCCTGTCCCTGATCTGATCACCTTGGGTCTCATTCCTCTCCCCTAGGTTATCCTGTCTAGCTAAGATTATGCAGCCGCCTGCACTGAAGCCCACGCAGAATGACCACAAATGGTGGAATCTCAGGCAGGTCACTCAAGGGGTTCTGTCAGCTCACCTTGGCCGTGTCCCAGATTCTGGTCTCTTTGATCTCTCTGCTGCTCAGGCAGGACTTGCCAAGTCTCCCCGATCGATGTGAGGAAACCCCAGGGCCTGCCCTCTTCTCCTTAGAGTGCTGAAGTGTTGATTGATTTTAGCCAACAAAATCTGTCCCTGCGGGCGTGATCTGAAGAACACAATTAAGGGATGTCATCTATCTTCTTGATGACAACCACTCTTGTTCCATTTCAGACCTTTGTGGACACCCCCAGTTTCCTCTGAATTTGTCTGAGCCCCTCTCTGCTGGGGAGGGAGCCCTAGGAGCCCCAGGCTAGGAGGGGGAGCTGTCCACTGAACAGTGCTGAACCATTATTCAGGTGTTCCCATGGCCTTAGCCCCTGCAATGTATTCACCATTCTTTTGTTGCTCACCTTACTGTCTTCCTCAAGTTGGGGTTTTCTGTTTTAATAATTGTACACACTTTCCATTCATTTTTTAAAGATTTTGTTTATTTATTTAAGAGAGATAGATTGAGAGAGAGAGAGAGAGAGAGAGAAAGAGGGAGAGAGAGCACAAGTGGGCTGAGGGACCGAGGGAGAAGCAGGCTCTGCACTGAGCAGGGAGTCTAATGTGGGGGTTGATCCTGAGACTCCGGGATCATGACCTGAGCTGAAGGCAGATGCTTAACCAACTGAGTGACCTATGTACTCCTCCATTCAGTGTTAACCAACTCAATTGTGTGAGTGTGTATGTGTGTGTGTGTGTGTTCATACAGCATTCTATAGACAGTTATGAGCATATGCAGTTAAATAACAGAGACATTGTTCCACCCTTATGGGTTGATTTGATCATTCTTCAGTGGTTGAAAGCATGCAGTTTAGAATCAGACAGACTTGTACTCAAATCCTTGTTTATGCTATCTCTCCATTCATTCTTACCCCTTTTATATCCAATAGCTGTATGAACATGGACAACACTCCTAGGGCATAGCAAAGTACCTGGCACCTAGAAGGTACACAACAGATGGCAGCCATTGGGCCATGGTGACCACTAGGTCATGGTGTGGGTTTCAGGAAAGAGATGCTATGCTCACAGCACCTAAATGGCTCCCCGAATGAACATTCGATTCTACAGACACAGATTCTTGACACCACCCTACTTGCCAAGGTGTGATTTGGGGAAGGATTCCCATCCCTGGCTCCCCATTATTCCTGGAGTCTCTCATTGACTTTCTGGCATGTCCAGGTTAATGTGAGATGTCAGATCACATGCTTATTGGATGCATCCTTGTTGAATATTGGAAAGAAAACTCTTTGCAATATTCTAGGACACAACGGGACTCTGTAAGTGGAGACATGAGCTGGGCTTCTCCCGCGTGGTTCAAGGACTCATAATCTGAGTGTGGGAGGGTGGAGGGGAGGGATGTGTCATCACTCCACAGAGCCCAGGAGGACCTGGTAACCTCTGAACCTCTACCAGTTATTAGGACTTGCTGTAACAGAGCACGAGCCAGGCACGAGTGAGAATTCTGCATTATGATAGTTGCTTGGCGGTCTGTGTTAAGTCACACATCGAAGCCCATGAAGGGTTTCTACTGACTAATTTTTTCGTTTGTTTCCTTGAGAGCATAGGTCATCACTTTCCAGTTTCTTTGTATGTTTTGATTTTTTTTTTTTTGGTTGAAGACTGGACATTTTAGATAATACATAATAGTATCTCCAGATTCTGATCTTTCCCCAATTATTTAATAACGTACGTGGGCTAGATTTATGGAGTCTGTCTCCTCCACGGTATGAGGTTATTGATGTCTCTGTTTGGGTTTTTCATTCCTGTTTTTATTATAAATCCTGGATTCTTAGGGAATGCCCCTTTGTCAGCGGAACATAATGGATGGCACAGGTTGTAATCAAACACCGAGAATCTGCGAGGCTTTCCCTGATACAGATGGAGCTATGTGTGGGTTGAGAACTGTAGTCAATGGTCAGACGCTCACCGTTGTTCCACAGATTGGACTCTTTGGCCCTTTCACAGATTTTCTGTCTATGTACATGACCTTGCTTTTAGATAGGGACGTGTTGATAGCTAGGGGTTCTCTCAGTCTCACCTGGGCCTGCGTGTAGCCTCAAGCCTGTGTGAGACCCTCCAGATGGCCAGGAACATGTGGGGGCTTGTCAAGGCCCACAGGGCTGTCCGTTACCCATCTGCCTTAACCAAGTTCATGGCTGGTCAATGTCCATTGCTTGCCCCAATCCAGATAACAATCTCAGGCTCGCTGTGCTATTGACCTTCTCCATTTCTTTGCTGCCAAGATCACTACTGTTTGTAACAACGATCCTGGGTGTGGAATTTTGCTGTTCTTAGCTCCATCTAAGTGAGCCCCCTCTGGCAACAAAGCCACTGGTTTTTACGGCTTGCCTCTCCCTGGGTGCATTACCATAGTGCGAGGGCTTGGTGGGGGACTGGAACAGCCCTGGTGAAGATTGTTGCAATCTCCTGCTGTTCTTACCTGAGATTGAATAGCTGGGTTTTTTTTTTTTTTTTGAACAAATGCGTCTCCATTTGTTGTATCCCCTTGCTCAATTTCCAGAGTATTGAACTTGTTGCTTTCAAAAATTGTATCCATTTTTATCACTGTTTTTTGGGAGGAACAGAGGATCTCTCAAGCTCCTTCCTCCACCATTCTCTAAATCTCATTCCTACATGCTACCTTGCGACCTCATTAAAGCTCCACTCCATCCTTGGACGATGGGATGTGATGACCCCATCTTGAAAAAGAGGACATAGGGGATCAGAGAGGATGTGTGGCGTGCTCAGGGTCACATGGCCAGTGAGTAATCAAGCTGGAGAGGATCCCAGCATCAGAGGGCAGAGAACTAGCTCAGGAATCTGATTCCCTGGAGTTGTATCTCCCTTTGCCATTTCCTAGCACGTGATTTCATCACATGGGACATCGCTTTCTTTGTAAAACAGGCATCAAGTAGTATCTGTTGCGGAAGTTTGGAAATAAAGTGAATTATGTGGAAAACACTGAGAGCCATACTCAGACTCAAAGCACAAGAGCTAACTTTTCTTGGAGCAAAATGACCAACATGTTATTCTGCATTCCATGTGGGGAGGGATAACCTCCAGGGTCTGGATAATGAGGGTGGAAGAGCTGATTCCTTAAAGAGGAGGGACAGGGAAGGACTCTGTTACAGTAATCCGAATTCTTGCCCTGTCTTCCATCAGCTGGCTGCTGGGTAGCGATGGACGTTGTGTAGAAATAATTCCAATCACTGGTAATTGACCTAAACAAGGGCCAATTTCATATGGTTCAATCTAAGAGTAATATTCGTCATGATAACAATAAGAGCAATCAAGTGTAAGATCACTTCCAAAGACCTTTACACAGAGTCTTAGTTCACCGGGCCAGCACCTGTATGGTCTACGCAGGGCATCTTAGCACCATTTTGGCGGCGAGGAAAATGAGGGCAAGAAGCATGGTTCAGTGTCTGCAGCTCCCTGTACACTCTATCCTTTGGGCCGTAAGGTTTCTTACCTATAAAATGAGATGAACAAGACAGAGTGCCTTTGTTAGGCCTGATCTTGGCTACACAGACATCTACAGGGCTCTAAGAAAGTGGGGAGATGGGAAAGAATCCTTGGATATTGGGTGATTGGGAGCACACTTGAGAAAAGGAGGCTTGGTTTGTGTTCTGTATACCTCTGCTAAGTTTTGACCAAGACTAAACCAGTAGGACTCACTCAAGATCTTTAGTAGGACTAACTCCTCATGTCTGTTGAGCACTTACCATGTGGCAGGTGTGACATGGAGTCTTCTGCAGGAACAACCACAGAACCTTCCAGAACAGATTCTGGTATTTCTCCCTCGTGTTTCTGAAGAGGAGTCTGGAGCTCGGAGCAAAGGGCTTGTCCAAGGTCACACAGTTATGAGTGGTAAAACCAGGCAGGATCTCTGTCCAGGTGGATCTGCCTCCTCCAAATCCTGATTTTTTTCCCCTCCAAACATCTACTCTGGGTGTTAACACTAAGATCGACTCAGAAAAATTTCATTGGCTGTAGGTTTCATTTATTTTTTATCCATCCGTCTTATTTTCAGTCAATTTTTATTTTGTTTTGCTCTTGTGCAGAGAGAAAAGATGTTGTGTTTTGGATATATTGGTTTTTATGCATTCTGCTGCCTACAGCTCCCTGGGAACATTTTTGGCTAAAATGTAATAAGTAAAACCACTGAATTGGGGGGAAGGGCATTATGGAATGTTCTTCCGGGAGGTCAGAGGAGGAAAATTGCTCTTAGATGATAGGCTTGGACCAGACTTTTAATAAGCTTTTTTTTTTTAATAGTATCTTAGGAAATTTTCTGTGGTGCCAACGACCCATGGAACTGAAACTTATCTAGTAAATTACACGAGCCCTGAATACCTTTTGTTTCTTGAATGAGCGGTTACTTTTCTGACCGTTTATTCCAAAAACAGACTGTGATTTTCAGTAAATGGAAGGTCCATGAAGGGTGGCGTAGAGGGGAATCACAGGCACCAAGGAAGCAGGTGTGACCTGTATTTTCCTGAGGGTACACATTTCTGGCAAGGCTGTTTCAGAGCCCGCATACTTGATGACAAAGGAAAATCCCACGACATGGCTGTGATTTGGCCAAGGCTGTGTTCAGGAAATGTCTCTGAGTGAATTTAGGTCTCCTGCATGGGTCTGCCTTTCTCCTTCTGCTCCCCCACGACCTCCAAAGGATGGCTCCTCTCTTTGTTCGCTCCATCATTGTATTTGTTGAACTCCTACTGTGTGCCTAGGACAGTACCAGGTGAAGCAGAGGAAATAAGAAATGAAGAAAACACAACCTCCCCCAACCTGTACTCTGGGTCAGGCACAGACACTTAAGAGCCACGCCATTTACTCAGGAAATATTTGTGAAGGTGAGGTCGTTTCTGGCAGGTAGAATGGGGGAAGGATAGCGTGCTGGGCAGGCTGTCCCAGCAAACTTCAGGGATACAGCAGGTGACATTCCTAGTGGCCTAGGGACCTCTGGAGCCATCTTGGGCATGCAGGGAGGTTAAGTCATAGATGGTGCGATGTGGCCCGACAGACCTCAGTTCTAATCAGGCTCTGCCCCTATGTGACTTATAACCTTGGAGAAAGAACTTCATTGGTTTTTGTTTTTTTAATTGTGGTTAAAAATACATAACATAACATAAAAGTTATCACTTTAACTATTTTTTAAAAGATTTTTATTTATTTGAGAGAAGGAGAGTGAGAGAGAGTGTGTGAGCAACAGGGTGTGAGTGAGGGGCAGAGGGAGAGGGAGGAGCAGGTTCCCCCACTGAGCAGAGAGCCTGATGTGGGGCTTGACCCCAGGACTCTGGGATCATGACCTGAGCTGAAGGCAGATGCTTAACTGACTGACTGCATCACCCGGGTGCCCCATTTCTTTCCCATTTAATGCTGATTAATATCCTCTTGGATGTATATCCCACATTTTGTGTCTCCATTTATCTGTGGATGGACCCTGGGTTGCTTCCACCTCTCTGCTGTTGTGAACAACCCTGCTACGAACGTGGGCATCCCACTATCTATTCAAGTTCTTGCTTTCACTTCTTTTGGGTAGACACCCAGGAGGAGAATTGCTAGAGCCTACGGAAATCCTATCTTTAATTTTTAAAGGGCCTGCCATACTGTTTTCCATAGCAGACACACCTTTCACTGACTTTTGCGTCTTTGGGTTTTGTTTTGTTTTTTCCTCTGTAAATGGGCGTGGTGGTGTGAGGACCCACCTCCGGTTGCCATGGTGATGCCAGGAGATGGTGTCTGTGAGGGTCCCAGCAGAGTGGATGGCACACAGTAGGTGCTCAGTACATGCTCATCTTCTGCACTGGTCCGGGTGGGGTAAGGCCCTGCTGCTCGGACTCCCAGACATGTGGAACCATTCATTCTCTCTTTCCCAATGCTTCAGCCAGCCAGCCGGCCTGACCTCCCATGGGAGTCTGTCTCATTCTGTCTCTCTTTAACTGTCCTCCTTCCTCCAGGCTGTGGAGGAGCTCCTTCAGACTCTGGACCTGGAAAAGAAGGCCGTGGTCGTTGGGCACAGCCAAGTGAGTAAGGCTTCTTTCTTAGGTCACCCTGTTCATCCCGTCGCAGACCCAGATGAGCCCCAATTCTTGTCCTACTTCGTCATCCGCTAGCTTTGTGGGCCTGCTTTTCAGCAGACTGAAGACAGGGCTGGCCATTTTCTGCCCTGCCTATCTGACAAGGCCAGGAAGATAACATAGGTATAATACGGGAGGAAATAACTTGGGAAATACCATTTGTTAGAGGCTCATTCCCCTCCCAGGGACATCAGTGGTCTGGAAGCATTAACATCTTGCTCCTCAGTATGACTTTCAGAGCCTTTGGAAGACTTGCCGTAAAACCCCAGAGGAAACACTCAGCTTCACTCAGAGCTTTGTAACTTTGACTTTGCAACCAACAATAACCAAACTATACTCCCGGCTGATTAGCAGCAGTAAGCGAAAAGTTAGAGCTCCACGAGAAGGCACGTGATTTTAATGTTGAGAGAAAGAGCATTTCCCAAATGGTGTTGAGCCAAAACCCTTTCCCATAACGTTTCAACATTTAGAGAAGAATTTCACAGAGTCCCCATATGCCCGTATGTCTTCTCAGCTTTTGAGAAGGAAAATATGGTATTTAGGACTTCCCGAACTATCTGACCATGGGACTCTCACCCTTTTGTCTTTGTGGAAGAGCCCTTACCATCTCCCAGAACTAGTGTTCCATGGGCTCTAGTTTGGGAAGTGGGGTATAGAGATTGTGAACTCAACAGTCATGCAGTAGGCAGGGGAGAAGGGTCAAAGTTCAGGAGTAGACACGAGAGAGAGAGTAGATCAAGGGAAAAATTGCTCCATTCGCTTTCCCGCTCATCTTCTGATGGATTAACACCAACTCCTAAACCTTGTCAATCACTACATCCAGCTGCCATGCAAGGTGCTAGGGGCAGGGCCCTCATCTCCAGAAGTCCACCATGGTGGCATCACTGCCCATTAGCTATTCTTGGAATCTGGAGTAGCCCGTCCCATCACACCCGCTTCCTCGGAGAGCTCACAATCTTTCATACAGTTCCTTGCCCCGTAGACACAGAAGCCTCTCCCCGCAGGCCTCTTGATAAAATGTGTGGCAAGTGTGGTCTCAGTCTGATTTATCCCACTAAGAGTTGGCAGCAACTGGACCTTTGCAGACCTTTCCTGTAGAGGGAACAAACCTGTGGGTCCCTGGGCTTCTGCCCGAGGCCAGGAGCTTTTCCTGGCCTTCCCTGTTTTGTTCCTCGTTTCCCTCGAAACTTCCTGTGAGATAATTAGTAAATCCCTTCTTTACTGGACCTCTGGAAAGTAAACCCCTTTTCAAGCCCTTCCGGTTAGCTAGGAGTACCAAAACATACAGCTCCCATGAAAACCGGCATCACCCTGAATCCCAGGGTCTTTTCAACACACTGTGAGTTCTGTTATTTATTAGTGGAAATGTGTCACATAGTCTTTACCTGTACACAGGTCTATATAACCCAGAATCAGAGCACTTGCTCTTTAGCTCCAAATACGTCATCCCTATGGGCCAGAAATTCTCAAAATATGGTCTCTGGACCAGCGACCGCAGCAGCAGCATCCCCTGAGAGCTTTCTAGAAACATCAAGGCTCAGATGCCTCCCACCCCACCCCAGACCTAGTGAATCTGAAACTCCAGGGGGGTGGGACCCAGAAGTCTGACTGGTAACAAGCCCTCTAGGGGATCCCAGCACATGTTCACGTTTGAGAACCACTGGTCTGGATAATTACGCAGGTTTTTTTTTTTTTTTCATGAATATAAAAATCAGCCTCTATCATCCCAGTGGCTATTGTAGAACAGGGAGGAAAGCAGAGGAGGAAAAGTCTTCATACACATTTTCACATGGTGAGGGCAAGAAATCTAGCCAAAACATCCCAATAACAGAAAAAGCCATTGTTCTCTACTAATATTTGGTATTCATTAAGAAACGGTCAAGAGCAAATTGAAGTCAGTGTATCCTTTGGAAGCCGGGCCGGCCTGTGGTCATTCAGGGGACATGAAAGTCTTAGGCATGGCAGGGTCAGACACTTCATAGGTGGGAAGGTCATGAAGAGGAGGAAAGAACAGGTGCATCTGGGCCATACAGATGGGCCACTCCACCACTTCTTAACTCTGTGAATCATGAGTGAGTGATTTAGCCTCTCTGAACCTCTGTCCCCTTATCTGTAAAACGGAGCCACAGCTTCCTGCCCCCCAAGTGGGCTATGGAAATCAGTCAGTTGTCACTTACTTGTGAAATGCATTTGTCCGTGGGGCGAGACGTTTATCAAATAAGCTAACATTGTAATGTTTAAAGAATGAATCTCCTCTAATCTGGAAAATGGCTGGGACAGGAGCTAATTTCTCAGCAGTCCCAGATATGGGAGCTATGGTCCTATTAGATTTTTTAAATCGTGGCCTTCTGCATTTTTTGAGGAAAAACAGCTCGCTGGAGCAGTGGGCCCTACAGATTCCTTAAATGTGGGGCTGTTGGGACGTTGCACTCTGTTTGGGTCCGATAAGCCACTGGACCCACGAAAAGCAAATAATTTAGATGTTTCTTTGTGATTCTCAGCCCCGGGGGCCTTTTCAAGGTCTGTGCCGAGGGCCATGACATTTATGAGAAAGGTGGAAACCCATGTGCCGTTGGCCTTGTGGTTGGCAAGATGCTCTTTAAAGGAGAAAAAATTCAAGATAAGATTCTGCACAGCCAATGACTTATTCCCGCTCTGCGTATGGTCGTTTCCAATTATCTTTTTAATGAAAGCTTCATACTTAATCAATAGTGGTTTTGGCAGCGCCCGCCGCCTTTTGTAATATACGAACTAGAGCTGTCATCATTTTGATCATTGATTTTTTTTTTTATAGCAGCTTTTGGGACTCGCTAGCTTGTGAAATTAATACAGTCATTATTGAGGCAATCTGATAGGTAATGAGTCAATCGTGTCTTTATTTCAATGAGGCTAATTGCCTTGGTGGCTCTGCCTGATAGGAAGTGTTCCGTAAGGCCAGAAAAGGTTGCAAAACAGAGCTCACACCGAGTGGGCATGCAAATTCTCATTTTCCTATCGGGGAATGGTTCTCCATGGGATAAGCAGAGTGGTCTCCATTACAGCGAATAGGTTTAGGGGAATGGCCAGTCGATGGAGACCCTTTGTTCCACCGGGAACCAAACTGCACTTCAACCCCAAACTTCAGGGGTCTGCATCGTAGCAAACGAGGCAACGAAGCTTCGTGTTGACATTGAGAATGGGGTGCCAGAGGAGACTCCAGCTTTGTGACTGGAGTCAATTACGTAAACTCTCCCTGGGCCAAGAGAGTCCTCATAAGGTTGCTCTTTATTAAAATGGGACATAGGAGAAAGAGGTTTGAAAAACGTAGATACCATGCAAATGTTAATTACATTCAGTGGTAACTGTCAGATCTGGAGTCAGGTGGAGGGAGATATTCTTGCTGTCGCTGCTTGCCGGTGGAGGGTCTTGGTGGAGAGGAGGGAGGGGAAATGCCATTATTAGCCTCCGTTTCTCCTTCCATAAAATGGGGGGATAGCCATAACTACCATATAAGATGATACACATGAAATATTTCCCTGCGTATATCAAGGGGTTGGGCCCGATCCACAATACTGATGGATAATATGCCTGATTGCTTGAGAATATCATTGATTAAGATATGATTGCTGATTAAGATAATAATGTCACAGATGGATCAGTTCCTTGGAGACACTGAACAACTTTGGGGGTGATAAGCCACCTCTGGCAAAGAAACACGCCAGGCTAGTCATAGAAGTGGGCAGCAGATGGGCGTCTGAGAAGGGACTCCTGCTCCTGTCACTGACTCAGCTCCCTGGCCGTTAAGGAGGCTTTACTTTGCTTCTGGGAGGTGAGGCTGACGGTGGCTGCCCACCCATGCTGGCCAGAGCTAGCCAGGCCCCAGAGTGTCAGATGATCCAAAAATCCTTCTGTGTGCCCCGCAGTCGATGGAAGATGGCCCTGCGGGGTGCCAAGGATGCATCGATCACTTTGCTGCCGAGGGGCCTCCATCCATTATTGATGAGCAGTGGCCTGGAAATCGTGGGCCGCCTGCTGTTTTTCCCGTTAGATGCCTGAGCACCTTCTGTGGGCAGCACTAGCCCGGCCCCTCCTCTCCTGGCCACGGAGGGCTGCCCTCACTGCCACCAGCATTCTCTGCCCCTCCTTAGAAGGCAGGACCGAGTATTTCAAAGGTACTGCTTCTCCCAAAGGGCTGGCGGGCACTTACCAGAAAGAATGCCCATTCCCAGGCCTGATGCTAGACCCCTGCATTCCACCTTTCCTGGGTCGAACCCTGGGAATCTGCGTGTTTCCTCGCGCTTTCCAGGCCATTCTGTTGGACAGAGATATTTAGGCCAGATCCCTCCTAGCTGTGGTTTTTCAAATGAATGTGTGCCTGAGTTCCCTGAGGCTCATGTTAAAATGTTGCTCTGATTCAGTGGGCCTGGGGTGGGGTCCTAGAATCTGCATTTCTAATAAGCTTCCCAGTGGTGACCATGCCACTCACGGGGGCCATGCTCTGAGCATACAGGGGCTAGAAGAAAGGAAAAAGGAGCCATCAAGAGGCAAGATGCTTTGATCATTTAGACCCTCCGTCATGGGCACCTGCTAGCGGGTATCTTGGGTGGAGGGAAGAGAATTGGCTTCTCAGTGGCTACAGCCTTGCCCCCCAGATTCAGCCCAAGAAGAGTCACCTGTCACCTTCCCTCCTCCCAGGTTTTCCTCAAGGCAGGCGTGGTCTCCAGGCTTGAGAGGCAGCGGGAGAAGCTGGCGTCTCACAGGATCCTTCTATTCCAGGCGGCTTGTAAGGGCTTTCTGTCTCGGCAGGAATTCAAGAAGCTGAAGGTATGGCAGCCAACGTGCCTCCTCAGCCCTGCAGAGGTGCGAGGTCCCGGCAAAGCAGCGTCTGAGCTGATCTGGGGGCTGTGATCGTGCGTGTCTCACACTCATGCTCCTGCAGGAAACCCTGTGGGATATTAACATGTGGTTTCAGATCTGGTGGGTCTGGGGTGAGCATGAGGCTCTGCAGGTCTCCCGAGGTGGTGCCGGTGCTGCTGACCCATGGGCTCGCCCTGAATGGTGGAACTTAAAAGTGACACTTTGCAAGATGTTGTGATTTTTTTCTAGGACACTGACATCAAGTTACCAACGATGTCAGACTTGATCTAGATTATTATGTGGTGGTCTGAGCCCTGCTGGGTCAGTTGTGTTTTCCGCCTATCCCATTTCTGGAGAACCTGGCTTTCGTGAGTCAGCAGGCAGGGTGTGACAGGACCTGGCCACTGAGGCTTTGGGGACCAAAGGGCCAGTTCAGAGTCTGCAGTCCTGAGCCACCCTGGGCCACTATCATTGGAGACCTTTGGAGACTGAATTTCTTCTCTGTAGCTTGGGCAGTGGAGAAAAGGCAGCAGGGCTCTAGAGATGCACAAAAACTATGCTTGAATCTTGCTTTCACTGCTCAGTAGCTGGGTCAAGGTGAAATGGGGTCATGTGCACTTAGCATGGTACGTGCCATTGAGCTCGACAGACACTAGCTGCTGTTACCTTAGTATCTTCATTAGTAAGTACTATAGCTAGCATGCAGTCTCATTACATGAGCCTCCTGTAAATCTGTAAATTCAAGTATACACACTTGGCAAAAGCAGGCAAAGGAAAGAACATTAATAGGTAAAATTTTGTGGGCAAATCCACTGGCCCACTGCTCGCCCATAGCCTATGCCCTTGGAATGATTTAGAGTAGAGGTTAATGAAGACCCTGGATTCCGTCTATACCCAGGCTGCAGGGGTGCAAATCCCAACCCCACCATTGGGCAGCAGTGTGGTGCTGAGCATGTGACTGGGCCATGCTGTGCCTCAGTTTCCCTACCTGTAGAATGGAAATGAGAGTAACTCCTACATTCCTAGGGCCGTGGCAAGGACTGAGCTAAGCCTATAAGGTGCTCAGCATGCTGCCTGGCCTGCAGGGAGAGCCGTACCAGCTGGACAAGCATTGGTTCTCATGATGGGGATGTCAGTGATGCATCTCCTGGCTTGGTAGTCAGCATGGTTCCCACCTGAGACACTAATGAATATGGCCCATGGTCCTTCAGCAGTGGTCCCAAGGCCAACAACATCCGAGTCAACACGACATCTGTTAGCCAGTCAGATTCTCGGGCCCTGCCTTGATTTACTGAATCAGACCCTCTGGGGGCAGAGCCCAGCATGTGTGCTTTAAGGAGCTCTCCCTGTGCTTGTGATACACACTCAGGTTTGGGAAGCATAGAATTCGTGTTTAAATTCACTTAAAGTGATAACTAGCCCCTAAATATCACCTTGAGACATAATCATGGCCATTGTGTCTTATGGACAATTTTGGGGATGTTTAAGGATTTTCCTCCCGTGGTGGTTTTTGAATTCTCAGCTCTGCACAAGATGTGACCCTGTCGTATCATATTTTCAACCCCTCTTCCTCTACTTCTTCTTAGATCATGCAAGATTAAATTGGGACATAGTGTCTGATACCCAGAGCCCAGCTTGATGAAAGAGGCTTTCAAAAAATTTTTTTTAAATTTAACAACATTTTTTATTTATTTACTTTTTTTGGAGTAGAGTGGATACCCAGTGTTATATTAGTTTTAGGCATGCAACATAGTGATTGAAGTCTATACATTATGCTGGGCTCGTAAGTGCAGTTACCGCCTGTCACCGTACAGCACTATTATGGTACCATTGAACAGAATCTTTTTTTTTAAATCATTTATTTATTTATCTACTTATTTATTTTTGCAAGAGAGAGAGAGCGTGCAAGTGAGCACGCACACATGCACAAGCAGGGGGATGGGCAGAGAGAGACGCATACCCCCAGTGCAGGACTGGATCCCAGGACCCCGGGACCATGACCCAAGCTGAAGGCAGACGCCTAACCGACTGAGCCACCCAGGGCCCCGAAAGGAAGTTCTTAAAATTTTAAAGTTAGCCAATCTCTTCCCTTAACTATGAACCTGCTTTTTCCATCCCTCTTGCCACCACCCTCTTGCTCTCTTTCCTTTACCTTACCTGGGTTGGGAAGGGCCCCTCGAGTTTCTGGTCTCTTCTCCCTGCAGATTCGCTGCCTAGCTGCTCAGTGCATCCAGAAGAATATGGCTGCATTCCTGGAGGTCAAGGACTGGTCGTGGTGGCAGCTCCTCATTTCCCTCCGACCCCTGCTGAGTGCCACCATTGGGGATGAGCAGCTCCGTGCCAAGGAGGTCAGTCCAGGCAGCTGGCAGGGTGCAGGGGGGCCACCCTTCTTCGCACCCCCATGTTAGTCCTTACATCCAGACCCAGTGTCCCCACCTTGCAGGTTCTTGATCTAGAAGTGTCCTTCCCAGCAGCCCTTGCTGCCCCCTTCCAGATATCCCTCTGCTTCCATCCACACAGACACAGACCACCTTCCCTCCTGTGTCCAGTGACACACTAGGCTTGTGGGTGCTAGGCAGGTACCCCATTACTACCCAGAGGCACATGAAGACTTACGGTCCATCCCAGGGAGACTCAGTGGTGGAATCCTTGAGTCCTTGATCTTTTTGTGTCTCAGAAAACATTCCCCTTGCTGTCATTTTTACCCTGGTAGTGCCCTCCTTCTGCAGGTAACCATTTTGATTGGTTTCTGGTTTATCTTTGCTGTTGTTTATTCTTGCGAAAGTAGCCAATTCACACATGCACACAGAGTTCCTTTCTCTCCTACACCAAAGGTAACATGTAGCATACTGTTTATAATCTTCTGCCACTGGTATTTTGCACTTAGAAATGTATTTTGACAGTCACGCCATGTCCAGTTTCACAGAAGTCTTCCTGGTTCTCTCTCCATGACACCCCATACTCCTTTCTGTGTGCATCCCATAGTTCATCCCATAGTTCATCCCATAGTTCATCCCATGCTGTGGGTGGGCCTTTGTGCTGCTCCTGCTCCTGATGGTGGTACTACAAGCATAACACTGAGCCATTGGCAGGATAGTGGTCTCTGGAGGGTGAAGGGCCAAGCCCACCATCTCATTCAGGCATCCCCAGTCTCGGGTCAAGCAATGGACTCATTCTGAGGATTTGTGTTCTGCCCCTAGACTGGGATGTTGATATTTAGAAACGGGGAAAGTAAAAAGCCCCCTGTAGGAATTTAGCATCTGGACATCATCACAGATGGGCTGGCAGAATCACTCACTCTTCCCCAGTTGCTCTTACCCTATGTGGAACCTCAGCTTCTGGTCCAGAATGGTTTCTGGTAAGGTGTTTGCTTTTGTAGGCGGAACTTACGATGCTGAGACAGAAGCTAGAAAAATCAGAGAAGTCACGAAATGAACTCCGGCAGAATGCAGACCTGCTAGAGAGCAAGGTAACCCATCTCTCCTTGTGGGGTTCCTGTGTGGGGTGAGATCTGTTGATGGGGGGGTGGTTTCATGCCTGACACTGTGCTAAGTGCTTTACAAACCTCCTCAGAATAACCCTGTGGGGGCGTGCTCTCCTTGTCCCCATTGTGCAGAGGAGAAGACTGAGGCTCTGGGATATTAGGTCTCTTCCCAAGTTCACACACCTAGCATGTGTAGCACTGAGATTCAAACTTGTATCATCTAACTCCAAAGAGAAAAATTTCTAACAGTCCAGGCGGCAGGCAGGAATGTTTATCAAAGCATAAAATGAAGACATACCACCTACTTGGCCGTGAAAATTGCAACACATATAACTGGCAAAGAGTATTTGGACATGTAAAGAAAAACACTCCAGTAGGAAAAAAAAATGGGCAAAAAGAGGAATCGGCAAGTCCCAAGAGGAGAATTCTTGTTTCAAGAGTTCCAGTGTCCTGAAATTCAAATGTCCAAGAGACTCATGAGAAGATGCTTAACTTAACTAGCAATCAGGAAATGCAAATTAACACCACAATAGGTACCATTTTGCACCGCACCTTGAATTGGCAAAATCCAAGTCTGAGGAAGCCAGGCGTTGGCAAGGATGTATAGCAACAGGAATTCTCATAATGCCCTGGGAGTGTAAATTGATCTCTTTACTCTTGAGCAACTTGACCTTGTGTCTGAAAGTTAATCCTGTCCCTATGCTGTGCTCCAGCCATTCTATCTTGGGTATATGCTGGAAAATGTGTCTCACTTACATAAGAAAAGATGAGAAGTATAGAGGAGTGACTTTGTCATGAAAAAATGTTAACACCCACACGGGAGTCTATCAGTAACAGAAAGGATGAACATATTTTGTTAGAGTAAAAATTGAGTTGCTAAGATGCCTGGGTGGCCCAGCCGGTTAAGCTGCTGCCTTCCGCTCAGGTCATGACCCCCGAGTTCTGGGATCGAGCCCCACATCAGGCTCCTTGCTCAGCAGGGAGCCTACTTCTCTTTCTGCCACTGCCGGCCATTCTGCCTGCTTGTGCTTGCTCGCTCTCTCTGACAAATAAATAAATAAAATCTTTAAAAAAAAATTGAGTTGCTAGAAGTAGAAATAAATACAGAGGCAAGAAAACTGTGGCCCACAGGCAGAACCCCATTGGCCACCTTTTCTTTTTTGTAAATAAAGTTTTATTGACACAGAGCCACACCCATTCATTCACGTGTAGTCTCTGGTGGCTTTCATGTTACAATGGCAGAGCTGAGTAGTTGTCACAGAGACTCTATTATCTACAAAGACTAAAAAATATTTACTGTTTGGCTTTTTATAGAAAACATGTCCTGACTCTTCAACTAGAGACGAATCTACACGGATTGCCCTCAAAAACATAACACTGAAGATAAATGATTTAAGTTATAAGAGAATCTTTAAAATATGATATTGGACATATTACTTTTTAAGTATGTAGGACAATACTGTTTATGGAGTGGGGCATCTGCCGTATGGTTTTGGTGTGAAGATATTTCATGGGAATCATAATTCGGGGAGCTAGTCCTCTCTGGGGGGTGGAAAGGGACATGTGATTGGAAATTACATCTGGGGGCGGGGGGTGTGGCCACTTGGCTAATGTCTTCTGTCCTTAGTTGGGTGTTGAGTTCACAAGCTGGGCATGGGGACGGGAGCCAGATGGTCCCTGCACCCAAGGGAACTACTGCAAATTCCAGATTCCTAAACAAATGCATAGAGTATAACGTGGTTTTGGTTGTGGAGCTGTGGGTAGCTCAAGGAAGAGCTGTTCACAGAAACTAGCTGTTCCCCTTAGTTTTTCAGGGCTAGGACTCTAGTAAGTCACTTGCGTAGGGCATGAAATTAAAAGGGGTGCCAAAAAGTCAGCAAGATAAATCATATTTCAATGCAGGATCTTTTAAAATGTAAATTGATGCAAAAAAAAAAAATCCTTGATGAGCCAAATACCAAAATTTCAAATAAACGCAGGACTGGTGGGCTGGGATTAAGGTGACGCCAGTAAGGCAGTCGGCACAGTGTGATCCTGTCTCCATTTAAATTTTTGATGTTTTATTCATCAAAGATCTTTGGCATTAATTTTGACTTTCTTAAATATTACATTAGAATGTTATTTATCTTGGTTTCTGAGTTTCTTGGCACTCCCTGAAGTTTTGCGCCTAGGGTGAGTGCTGTGCCCATCTCTTCCTTAGTCCCAGCTGTCATTTGGAGCCTGGGGCAGTACCTTGGATGGCAAAATCTGTGTCTTTGCAAGGTCCCCAGGCCAATCGAGGGAGACAGACCACAGGTAAATAAACAAGCAAACTACTTTTGGGTGGTCAAGTGCTATAGATATTAAGCAGAGGAAGGTGGTAGTCAGACGGGGGACTCTTTTTTACCTAAGTGGTCCAGGACGGCTTCCCTAGATTGAGATGCTTGAGTCTAGTGGTAAATCATTTGGTGTCACCATCTATGCACAGATCTGGGGAAAAGAATGGAAGTGGCAAGTGCAAATGTCCTGAGGCAACATGGGATAATATTTGCCAGTTTAGAGCAAAAACTGGAACTTTTCACACCTGTGAGCCCGTGGTGCTATTATTACCAATAATATTGTTTGATTTTCTATGTGGATAGTGGTGGCTATAATTGGGTTCATGATCAAGGCTACAAAACACATTCTCCTTCTTCTGTTGACAGCCCAGGTTGAGCCTGGCTAGCTCATGTGGGGGCATGGAATGAAGTCTGGGGTGGTGGTCATCTCTTTTCCACCGTTTCTCATTCCCCTTACATTTGTGTCCACTCTCCCCACCAGAGGTTCTGTGTCTGACTCCCATGGACAAGGCAGGGACTCCTGGAAGGGACAGTCACAGCACACAGAGTTAGGAGAGGCTGGGTAGAAAGGCTGCACCATGGGTCTATGCCCTCTTGGGGAAAATAACTGTAAAGTAGGAGAGGAAATGACGCTCAAATACCCGCCCCGCTCCATGGTCTCATTCAAGTCTGTAGCGAGCACGCAGCCTGACCTCTCTTGCACTTGGCTCCAAGTAGCAATGGTAGAGCAGCAGAAGCAAGAAATCAGAGAGCTGTGCACGGGTTGGGAATATCAGTGACTTCCCTGTAGACACTCCTTCCCACTGAGCTGACATTTGATATAGTAATTCATCACCAACTGTCAAGTCGGACTTGGGGGCTTGGGGTGCCTCAGCTGCCAGGGGAGACTGAAGAGAATGATGAGGTGAATATCATTAGCATCTAGAGCTACAGCTTGCCCAGTGCTGGGAGAAAGAAGGGAGGGGGCCAGGCTTCTGAGACCTGAACCAAGCCTTCAGAGTATCAGTGCCCCCAAAATATTCTACTCAGGTGCTTTGTGTCTCTGTATTATACATGGGTATGAAAAGACATATAGGGCCTGGCAAAAATAAGGGAAAATTTAAAAGCTAAGAACGTCAGAGCAATGGGAAATAAGAGTTGAAGAGCATATCAGACCAGAGGAAGACTTAGGAAATAGAAATTTACCATGAGCCTTAGACCCGCTCTCACTTCACAGACTTAGCATGGGCTGTGCCCTCTCCACCCTTCTTACCCATTTAATGCCTGGCCATTCCTTTTCACCCAGTTCAGGTGGTCCTTCTTCCAAGAAGCCTTTTGGCTTAACATTTTGTTAAGGATGGGTTAAGGATGGGTTGGGCCCTACTGATGTGTGATCCCCGGGCCTTGGGCTTCCAGTCACTGCATTGATGGTTGTGTCCTAACTTCCCCTCCCTTGCACCGCCTCCTGCCCTCCCCCCCTCCCCTGACAATGCATGCTCGAGTCCCAGCTGGAAGGTAAAGCCCTAATGGCAGGGGTGTGTCTTTGCTCATCACAGTGGCCCAGCCCCTTGTGCAGAATAGACATCAGATGGGTGAATGGAGCCATGAAATGTTGATGCTGAGCTCCCTAGCAACCAAAGCAAAGAGGGAAGCAAGATATCCCAAAAACACGTTGTCCCCAGGTTAAACACAGGCATGCACATGCACACACATGTATCAGTTGCTTGAGATAATACTAATTTTCCCCGGTAGTGAGATATTAGAGAAGCTTCTTCTATGAGTCTACATGAAAAGGGTCACTAAGTAACCTGGCAAAGTACAATGTCAGTAATGTGCATATACTAAATAGAGGAGGGAATCTCTAGGAGTACTTTTATAGACATCGTCTTGAACTGCAAGCCAAGGGCATGACATCAGTTCCCTAAAAAATTCAACTAGGAGGAAAAGCAGAGGAGGCACATTTAAACGGACTGAGTGTTACCGTTTCTTCATCCTCCTACCCAGGTTCTCTCCCCCCACACCCTTGTTTCTTTTTAAACTTTATAGTAAGGGTCAACATACAAAAGAGTACACACCCACTAAGTATTCAGCTCAATGAATTTTCACAAATTGAACACATCAAAGCAATCAACACCTGTATGGAGACACAGGACATTCCCATCTCCTTCCCAAACACCCCCACCCCATAGCCCTTTAAGCCACTGCACTGCAAGGGTAACCACTAAACAGACTTCTAGCAATATAGATTAGGTGGGTTTTTTTTTTTCTCCTAGTTTCGAACTTTTCCTAGATACAATCAAATGTGTGTGGTTGTGTTTGTGTGGTTTCTTTCATGTGACATTGTTTGTGACAATCATCCAGGTTGTGGATGGTTGGGGCCTATTCATTGTCACTGCCGTATAGTACGCCCTGTGTATAGAGCGTTATTGATTCATTCTACTCTAAATGAGCATTTGGTTGTTTCCAGCTTTGGGCTGTCATGAATAAGCCTGCTGTGAACATCCTTCCACATGTGTTTTGGTGCATGTATCATGCACTTTCTGCTAGAAATGCACTCAGAATGGAATTGCTAGTTTTCGAGTTCTTTCTATATTGGGTTCTAATTGATACAAACAGTTTGCTTAATTGTATGTACCAGTTGGCTCTCCCATGGCAGTGGGTGAGCATTCCAGTTGCCCTGCACTCTGACCAGCACATGGTATTGTCCTTTTCATTTAGCTGTTTTGTTGGCGTGCAGGAATCTCACGTGGTGATTTTTAATTTGTGCCCTTTCACATGTGTTTGAAAATTTGTTATCCTCTTTGGCAAAGTGGTCTTTCAAGCCTCTTGGCCATTGTCTACTGGTTTTCTTATTGATTTGTAGCAACTCTTTATATACTGTGGATATAAGTTCAGTTGTTGGATATATGTGGCATAGATCTCTTCCTCTGCTCTGTGGCTCGCCCTTCTGGATGCAATAATCAGAAGATTTATTTTCTGAAGTTTTGAGTCTCTGCAGAGACCTGCCAAAGCACTAAGAGGTCAAAGGACTCTAGAACTCCCAAACCTGTATCAGTGGCAATAGATACACTTCTTTCGTTTCATTCTGTATTTTACTGATTTCCAGATGCATGCTCTTTTCCACCTTTCTGTGTCTCTGTAATTGTAATTGTGATGCATCTTAACAATCACTGGCATCTTGCACTAAAAATTGGCAGCACTTTCTTTTCTTATGTTCCATAATGGTGCATCTTATCATCAGAGGCAGCTGAGATTTGGTGATATGTAGCATACTGGGGCCCAGGTGAGATTTTATTTGAAGAAAGGTCTTTCATTCTTTCCCCTCCCCCCAAAAGCTACTATGATTTTTTTTTTTTAACCAGTTGCTTTTATACTTTACAGAACATCCAAATCACCTGGGGGGAGCTGTGTACATTGCAGATTTCCCATGCCATCTCCCGAAGCTTTGACCCAGGAGGGAATCTTCGGGGATGGGCGTCCTTCACTGCTTCTTTGTAACGAGCCCCAAGGTGAATCTGACGCAGAGTCATGCCATGTGAAAGCAGTGGTTCTCATACTCCAAAGTGTGTTGAAATTCCCCAGAGGATGTGTTAGAATATAGTACGTTGCTCTGCAGCCCTAGTGATTCTGAGTCAGCAGGTGTGGGGAGGCTCTGGAGATTTGGAATTTCGCATGTGCTGTCAGGTGATGCGGAACCTGCTGGTCTGGGGACCACACTTGAAGTTACTGGTGGAAGGTACTTCCTTTCCCGCGGTTCTACTGTCTTCGAAGAGTTTCTGTTGATGGTTGGGAGGCAGACAGTCCTTCAGGCCATGTATCCCGAAGATACCCCTGGCCCCGTTCATGGCCTCTGCACCCCACCCGCTTGTCTCTGTAAGAGGGGGGAAACAATTGACAGAAATGTTGCTAAAACATGGTGTGCCTCATCAGTGGAAACTCCATTTGACTGGGCTTATTAAAAAGACAACATTATTGCAAAATGATTTAAGTGCTTCATTTGCGAAGGAGCCGAAGAGGAGATGAGACGCCTCCAGGAAGCAAGCTATAAATATTCCTCAAGCGTGCAAAAAATTCTGCCTGGATGCCAAGTGGGGTTTTTTATTTTCACCCAAAAGCAGGTCTCTCTTCTTATAGGGATTTCCTATAAGGCTGTGGGAGCACATGGAGAAAAATGAGAATGGGGTGTTTTCTTCCTTCTCTGGAATATCTTCTGGGTTTTCCCGAAGACTATTTATAGCCAAAGACAGGTCTGTGCACTCTGGATGTCTCGTCAGCTTGAGAAGTTTCGCCTTTTGGTAAGGAATAGGAGAGAGAATCCACTGGCATACACCAGGATTCGGTTTAGGTTCAGAAAGTATATTTGCAAAGAGCTGGGGAGTTGGTCCTGGCTAGTCACGAGCATGTCCAGCAGAAGTTAATCTCCAGGAGGGAAGGGAAAAGACTTGCGAGGGGTCATGTGCTCACGTGGTGACTGAGTCTAGATCGTATATCAAGTCTTCTGACTCCTGGTGCTCTGCTACACCTCTGTGCCTCTGGAGACTGGATGTGGCAGGCCTGTCATTCCCAGGAGAGTAAGAAAGCCCAGGTACCTTGGGATATTAGAGTCTCTTGAGCCTGAACTACTGGGACATGCTGGGGAGAGTGTCCTTCCAGCAGAAAGCTGGCTGCAGAGGTCCTCTGGCCAAAGTCTGGGCATAGTCATGGATGATCATGGTGGGCTTAGCTGAGGCCCCACAGAGGAGTGCACAGCTGGAATATTCCACGTGCCTTAGTTTCTCCATATACAAATGGGGGTCATCTTGTCTTCTCTACCTATTTTATATACAGATGAAAACCTAGGGAACTGGACGAGTTAAGGTCAGGTCCAGGAGCAGAAGGTAGATAAGGGGCAGGTGGCTTTGGGCCCTCGCTTCCTGTCGTACACAGCCCGTCTTCACCCATCACCACCACTGCTAACACATATGTGATTACACCTTAGCTCTTTTTATACCCCTCAAAGCATTCAATGCCAATGGAGTGAATGAATGAAATATTGTTGGATTGAGTAATTAAAGTAACTTAATGAACAGTGTGTCTGTGCCAGGTGCTGTGACCCATCCTTTACCTGTTTTGTCTCATTTTACCTTCCCAACAAAGTATGAAGAAGGTGTGATTAGTATTCCTGTGTTCTAGAGGAGGACAGCGAGGACCAGAGAGGGAAAGTGATTTGTCCAATATCACACAGCTAGTGAGTAGCAGAGCTGGGCTCTGACCTTGGGTCTGGATGACTCCAAACAGGCAGGGAGAGAGGAGGAGCAGCTCCTCTTACTGGGAATCCGGTCAGGGAGTGGCTCCTCCTTCCAGCCAAGCCCTGCAGTCCTGGTGGCGGGAGGGTCAAATGTCTGCAGAGAGGCTATGGAATGGGGTCAGTCCCTGAAGCTGGCCCAGATCAGAGGAGGTGGGAGAATCTTATTAGAGGTTTATATGCATCCTGAAGGGGAGGGCTGGACCAAAACACATCTTCAAGATGGGATGTGTGGGGGACAGCTTCCCAGGGGTTATTTCCTCGTTAGGGGGGTGGTGCTATGGCACTATGAAGACCTCTTCCAAAGCTCATGGAGGACCCTCTCCCCACAAGGCCTATCGATGATGTGTCACCCCATGTGTCCTGCTCTGAGGCATAACACCGCTCTCAGAGTGGCCCCTTGGCCCGTTCCCACCGACACGCCCACCGACACGCCCACTGACATGCCCACCGTCTGTGGGTCCCTCCCTTCCTCCTTGGCTCCTGCATACATTATTATGCGTTCTTTGAGCCCCCAATAAGCAGTTTGACAGTGTGTCTAGGAGAGAAGGTCCTGGAGCCAGGCTGCCTTGATTCACATCCAGCCCTGCCGCTGGCTGGCCGGGAGTCCTTGGGTGAGTGTCTGTACCCTGGCGCCTCAGGTCCTCATCTGGAACGCAGAGATGTCAGTACCTACCTCTTCCTGGTTCCTGGAAGGTTCTGAGGGTTACCTTGTGCCGGGCCCGGGGTGAGCACTCTCTGAGTAGTGATGATGATTAAGGTGGATCTGGCTGGGGAGAGAAATACACAGGGAAGTGCTGGACCTGGTGCCCAGAGTGAGTCCCTGGGGAACCCTGGAGGCCACCACTAAGCTAGAGAATTGTTCTGAAGGTCCCCTAATGAGTGAGGCAGCTCTGAGGGCAGACACCATGCGATTGAAACCATGGCTTTAATCTCCTTGACAAGCAAACAGCGCCCCAGCCAGCCAGCTCTGCGGCTGGACAGAACCTTTCCCTATTGATTAACCCCTCCCCCCTTTTTCTGATTTTATTTCTCATTTTCTCTCTTAATCACCCAGGTTGACAGGGATGGGGCTTCCCTTCCACCAGGGGTCCATAAAGCTTTCTCTCTGCGCATGTCCCTCAATCGTGATTGATCTTGCCTTTGAGCCCCACCTTAGCTGGCTGCATCACTCCCCCTCCCCCACCCACTCCTTCCGGGTCTTCTCCAGGGGCACTGCTGACCCCAGTGGGTGTGGGACCTTGAGTCAGATGGTGAATGTGGGGACAGGGAGGCGCTGTAAATATGACTCAGCACCTGGGATTCAGGCTGGACTCCCTGTGGGACCTAACAGCCACAACCTTGAACAAAATCAGTTTGTGACTCAATGCTTCAGTATTCTGTTCTGTGAACAGGGAATGACAAAAATGTCTCTCCTAGCATTCGGTGAGTGTGAGCTTTTTCTGCTATAAGGGCTTGTAATGAACCAATTGTTTTCTTTAAATTGAAACGTACTGGGAAGACAGTGAAAGGCCACCGCTTGCTCTCTATAGATAAGATCATTTGAGGAGTTTTGAGAGCTCTTGATTATAAGAGCCAAGGACAAGGTTGGGTTAAGACATGTGGGTGTTCTACATGTGGTTTTATCTCCCCAGCTTGGCAGGCAGATCCGTGAAGGCAGAGCCCCGCACACGGTTGGTGCTCACATAGTGAATGACAAGGGATAGTGACAGCCCAAAGGGTCCCGTGTGTGCTTAGCATTTAATGTCCATCAACATTTATGGTTACCCACTGTTTCTCTCAAACTGCAAATGATGCCAGTGAGAGGGATAGGTATTATTTCTATTTGACTCTATGTAAAATATACTACAAATTCATTCATTTCTGTCCCTTTCTCTTTGATAGACCTTTGGAGTCATTGTCCCTAAGGAGAAAGAGAGTTTCTGATGATTTGGCTTAAATGGTGGATCCAGGGAGGTTTTTGGAATAATTTCTAGTTAATTGGTCCTTGAGTAATCTGCAAGGATCCTTCTGGGTTTGCCAGCCAGGCTCTCCTCTCGTTAAATTGGTTTTCATTTTATATTTGCCTAATAGCTCTGGGCATGGTGCCCAACCCTCACCTCTACGGATTAAGCCCTTGGGCCCCAAAATGTAGAAAGGGAGAGGGTTTGGTGGGGACAGGGGAAGGTCGGGGGCTACTTGTCTCTGTGAAAAGCGTCTGTCATGTCCCTAATTTGAAAGCATTAATTGTCCTTTGGGCTCTAGACTTGGGTTGTGTAGAACTCAAAATTAATGCCTTAAATTAATTTTGTGCTCCCTTTGCTCAGGCTGATTAGAACAAATTAAATTTCACACTAATTGGCTAAGGTGGGGAGAACGCAATCCTGGTGTTTGGGATCAATGCCGATTGCGGGGATGGTGGGGGGCAGGGCGTTAGGGGTGTGATCTGGGGCGTTCCCAGGTTGCTGCAGCCCATATTCAGTGCTCACTGCAAATGATCATTCCTCTAGGGCCAGCGTTGCTGTGTCCTTGTACGTAAGCCAGTCTAACCCGTCTAAAGCCAAGCGTGAAGCCAAGATTAGGAAGAGATTCTGGCCATTTCTAAGGCAGTAATTCTTAAACTTGGTTGTGTTTAAGCATAACCATGAAACGTGTTGAAGTCCAGATCTCTGGGTCCCACCGAAGATCGCGGTGGTGTGGGCATTCTGGGAATCCTAGGCTGGGCTCTACATTCTAACGACCACCGCAGGGGACCACCCCCAGGGGACCGCAAATGTGTTTCCCCAGAACACGTTAAAGATACCAGTGTAAGGAACAGCAACAGGAAGCCCCACCCCAGAGACAGCCAGGAGAGCTCCGCCCTGGGGAAGCCCCTGGTTTGCGACAGGACGACAGGACGCATCTGGGCTCAAGTCCCAGCTCTGTCACTCACTTGCTATGTGACTTTGGAATGCTCCCCCTAAGCCTCCTTCCCACTGTTTCCATTGAAATGCGCATTTCAGCCTAAGCCCACACTGGTGTGGTCACCAAGATGGGAAGCCCATGGGTTGGAGGAGGGGGAGAAAAGATGGGGGACCTAGAATGCTCTGGAGCAGCCATCCTTGTTTTTGTAGCTCAGTTTTTGGGGACTATTTTTTAACAGATAATTTATTTGGTTTTGTGTTTTGCCGATTACAAAAGTGGTTTAAAAAAAATCAACAGTGGAGAAATGCATTACAAGGAAATAGGAGTCCCCAGTGAGCCCACCCTTCTGGGGGGAAAAAAGAAATCCCCGATAACAGTGCAAGTACAAACAGAACAAAAACGGGAACATGCCAAACATCCTATTCTGCAACTTTGCTTTTCTCCATCCCCCTACCCCGACCCCGCTCTCCACTGTTGGCAATATATCTTGGGGACTTCTTTTTTTTTCTCCAAGTCAAAATGTATAGATCTTCATCCTCCTCCTCCGTGGGGCAGAGGAATGATTTTTGAGGCCACCTGTGAGCTGTTGGTATTGATGGGAACTAGCTGGGGCGGCAGCTGGGTTCCGTGCTGGAAGGACCACTTAGCGTCTGTGACAATAGCCCGCAGTCGTTTCTTGGTGCCACGCACTGGGACTTATGTGAGAAGGAAGTGTTTGGACATCTTCATGTACAACATTTATGGCATCAGATGGGAATGCAAGAAGGACGATAGACTCCCCAGTGCAATGCATTTTACCGCTCCGCCGGCCACAGCCCCAGAGAGGAAGACGTTCGTCCAAGGTCACGTAATATGTTGGTTGTTGTGTCTGGACTTGAACCCTGTACCTTCCTCCTCCCCCTCCTCCTCCTCCCCCTCCCCCCCTTCTCCTCCTCCTCTTCCTCCCCCTCCTCCTCCTCCTCCTTTTCCTCTTTTCCTTTTCCTTCCCTGTCTCTTAACCACTGTCCTCCATAGAGGGAGTCTCCGTCTCCCGAATGATCCTTCTGTGTAAGGTCATTTCTGAGCCTTTTCATCATAAACACTCCACTTATAATCATTCCTCTCCTCATTGCTTTGGCATATCCTTGAACCTGGAAGGCTGCACTTTGGGACAATAATAGCACAGAAGTCTTGACCCATCTGGCATCTGTAGTTGGTCGTTGACGGGAAAAACGTCGGTGCAAGTGGGAATTCATTAAAATATAAGTGTTTTTATGTTTTTGCCTTGAAACAGGACTGCCTTAACTCACTGTACATCTGAGGTAGGACCACAGTCTGTAGAGTGTGAGCGCCTGACTCACGACCCACTTCTTCCTTTCTTAGACCATGCCCAGAACGCACGACTACGTGATTTCCCCTTTTGATTTCATTAGGGCAGAGCAAATGGTGAAGGAGTTCGCTGACAGAAACCTAATTTATTAATTGTTTTTTCCCTGTAGTTTTCGCACCTGCAACTATCTGAAAAAGTAGATGTTTGAATTAGAATTTAAAACGTTTTAAGAAGCAACTCGCATGTATTCATTTCTTCCAATGCATTCCCCCTAATTTTCATGGAAATGCCTTACCTGGTCATATTTTTTTAGGTGTATGTAATAGGTAATTTAATCAGTAATTGTAGCAGAAATGCACCTGGAATAAATGGGTGGGGAACACACAACAGGGAATGGTCATTCCCTGGTAGAGGGGAGCCATAAAGAGGTTTTCTTTTCTTTCTTTCATTATTTGAGAGAGAGAGAGTGTGCATGCAGCACATGAGCAGTGGGAAGGGGCAGAGGGAGAAGCAGGCTCCTCACTGAACAGGGAACCCAGTGTGAGACTGGATCCTGGACTCCAGGATCGTGACCTGAGCTAAAGGCGGAGGCTTAAGCGACTGAGCCCCCCCCACGGCGTCCCCATAGAGAGGTTTTGTAGCTTAGTGCTTTCCTATGTGGTGGGCACCTGTGAGTCTTACTGAGGAGAGCCTGTTGGTCTGTCCAGCAAAATGGTTCACTGAAGGATGGGTAAGGAGATTTTCTGCTAAAACAACTTTTTAAATCAAGCCCTTACTATGTGCCAGCCCTGTGCTAAGCTTTATGTGGATGATCTCCTTTAATTCTCAAAATGATTCTATAAGTTATCCCCCACTCTGTAAAGTTGAGAAAACTGGGAATCGGGTGGGGATCCTGCCTGGTTCACGGTCACAACGCTGGTGAGTGTTGGGCCAAGAATTCTCACTCATCAAGACCAAAACAATTCTGCCATCCACGCTCTTAACCATCTCATGACACAGAGAGCTGGTGATTTATCCCCGGGGGGTCCTGTGGAGGGTGCCTGGGGGGAGAAGTGTTGGTGGCCCCCCTCCCACGAGTGACCCTGTTGTTAACCCTCCCCATTCCAGATTGCTGACTTGACCACGGAGCTCGCTGACGAACACTTCAAAGGGGACGTGGCCTGCCAGGTGTTGGAGAGTGAGCGGGCAGAGCGGCTGCGCGCTTGCCGGGAGGTCCAGGAGCTGAAGGTGAATGGTCCCCGGGAGCTGCCCGGGAGTGTGATTGTGACCAAGCACGGTGGCTGGGAGTGATTGGGCCTGCCCACCTTGCCATCTGCCTGCGTGTGACAGCGGTAAGCCTGCGCAAGGTACACTGGCTTGCAGACTCCCATGTTCAAGGTCCTGGAGGACGTTTGGGTCTTCCTAAGGCTTGGCGTTGGAGGTGCCCTGAATGAGCACTGTGCAGGGGCCAGACAGTCCCTGGCTATGGGGGTGTCACGGGGGGAGACAGCCAGGCCCAGACTCTATCGCGCTCCAGTTTGATACATTGAGGTCTTTCTTCCAGAGCAAGTATGAGCAAGTCCAGAAGAATTTGGGGGAAGTGCAGAAGCAGTTGGAAGAAGCCCAGCAGAAAATTCAGTTGAATGACTTGGAAAGGAGCCACACTGGAGGAGGTGAGCAGACCAGGGACTCCTGCGGTTAGACGTGGGTGGAAAATGCCACATTTATGTTTCTTTCATTCATTCATTCATTCATTCATTCATTCATACACACTGAGCCTGACTATGCTAAAGACACTGCTTTAGGGGCTGACACAGCCCAGCCCTCCCGGAACTTCCGGTCTAGAGCAGACATGAGGCAGAGAACCCAATAGCCCAAATAGCAAATTATCAACACGACGTGTACACTTCAGTAAGAACACTAAGAATGTTTTAAAAAAAAATGGTTTTATGGCAAAGCACCTTTAGAATTACATGAATATTTTTCATATAAATTTTGAGCAAGGCATTTCAGTTTTTAAAAGTGGAGTCAATGAAATTGCATTGCTGGGTTGGAACCTAGACTCTGTCCCTTACCAGGCGGGTGGCTTTGGGGCAAGAAATGTGCTTCTCAGTTTGCTCGTCTTTTGAACGGATGTCATCAGGGGTGATTGATGGAAACCGTTCAGCCACGTTCATGGCTACCTTACTCTTAACGGCTGATGCTACTAATAGTGGGGTTGTTATCTGTGTTTATAAACTCTGGAGAAGAAACTACTCCTGTCCCCACTTAAAAGCGGTGTCAGGGACTCAGGGGGTACTGGAGAGGAGATGAGGCCCCTGAATCATTCAGCGACAGGTGTGCTCCACAGAGCCAAGTTTTCTGCTTAATGCCTGGCTCACACAGTTACCCCAAGACCCACGTCTTATGGTTCGAGAGGCACAGTGACATCTCTGTCAGCTCCTCTCCCCAGTCTAAATGAGTCAGGTGAGAAGAATGCCCGGAGCATCTGTCAACTTTTAAAAAACCTTGACATCATCCTTTTGGTGCCCCCAGAAGATTCGTGCCCTAGAAACGTCAGGGACACTCAGAGGAACAGGGGTCATGAGGCGGTGAAGAGGCAAAGTGCATTTGCTTTTCACTCTGCTCTGGCTTCCTCTCATCCTGGCTACCCCCAGGGCTGGCATTTACCAGGGGAGCTTGGGATTCTCTGGGACACGGCACGCAGCGAAGGAGGGTACAAGCAGCGAGTGGGAAAGGGTTCACCCACACCCCACAGGGTGGGACAACACAGTTCCCCAGGAGAGCAGGGGCCCCAGTTTCATCCTGACTCTGATTGATGGCCCAGTTTGTTTCTCTCTGGGAAGATCTGGGAGCTGAAAGGGAGGGGGAGGTGTGCTTAGCCCACGAGCATATTAGTCACAATGCTATATAGGCTCTCAGCCGTGGATGCTCATTCCAGGAAGCCAAATCCACAAATATTTTGTTTTTCATTATGAAAGCAATACATACTCATTACAGAAAATTTCTAAAATATAGGAAAGTTGAAAGGAGCCATAAAACATTTTAATCACACCCCAGCAAGCCCACGACAACCTCCTCAATGGCTCAAGCCAGAGTATCAATTATTGAAAACATGGCTGTTTTTCCACCATGCATGGTGAAGTGTTTGGAGAGGACCTTTTATGGTGTGCAGACAGCACTGGGTAGGCCACCAGGGGAGGGGGCAACAGAAGGATTTTAGTTGGGCCCCGCACTCCAGAAATTTGCGGTAGACATGGGGAAGTCAGATAAATCTAGGAAAAATGGATAATGAAGGGCTGAATTATATGTATGGATTAAGAATGCCTCTCCCATACCCCACCCCTGGGAGGGATGCTGGAGGTGGAAATCAGCCTTGAGGCATGGAGAACGGTTTCCTCATCTGCTTGTGCTGACCATGCCTAGCACTCGCCCTGTGGTACATCATAACGCAGAGTATGAATAAGGCTGCACAAATGCTTTCTGCTTTCTCTTCCTTTTGCAGATGTTTGCTATTTGAGGTGTTTTTTTTTTTTTCCCTGGTGGGGAGACAGGATTCTTTTTCTGCCATGGTATTATTTACTTTGGTGGAAACCTGAACAAGCTCTAACTCCTTATAATTTTATCATCCTATTTGAGTTCATTATGTGGGAATCCCTATTGGAGTCACCTCCTCTAAGACTTCAGTCCTACCATCTTTCTGAGCATTCACCCATCCTTCCATCTATCCATCCGTGTACCCACTCATCCATCCATCCATCCTTCCATCCATCCATGTATCCATCCATCCATCCTTCCATCCATCCATGTATCCATCCATCCATCCTTCCATCCATCCATCCATCCACCCATCCTTCCATCCATCCATATACCAATCCAACCATCCATCCATCCATCCATATATCCATCCATCCTTCCATCCATCCATGTACCCATCCTTCCATCCATCCATGTACCCTTCCATCCATCCTTCCATCCATCCATCCATCCTTCCATCCATCCATGTGTCCACCCGTCCATCCATCCGTCCATCCATCCATCCTTCCATCCATCTGTGTATCCATCCATCCATCCAGTGAAAGTTATGAAGTATTTATGATATGCTAGGCATTGTAGTAAGTCCCTCAGACACAATCATGAACAAAATAGTTTGCTGTTTTTGTGAGTTTGAATTCTGTTCTGGATTTCCATAAGCTTCCCTTATGAGAGATCTGATCATGCTAGGTTGTAGTTGTCTTTTTGTATGTTTGTCTCCTGTACTAGATTCTGCTGGAAGATAGTGTAGTTTCTTATTTGTTTCATTATCCTTTGTGCCTCGTGTGCAGCAGTGTGCTCAGTGGGCATCTCAGTGCATGGTAGATGGAACAATGTATGATGGATGGATGGATGGATGAATGCATGTATATATGTATGTATGTATGGATGGATGGATAGATGTATGTATGTATGGATGGATGGATGGATGAATGAAGTGGATCGTCACTGTCTTCAGCTGTCCACATGTGGAATGTTTCCCACAGTTCCATTACCTTAAGGGACATTATTCTATTACTCAGATAATCTAAAGATACCATAACCTTGGTCTAGCCCCTTCTATTCAAGTAGTTTTCATCATACCAGCAAGTGATTTTTTTTTAAGATTTTTACTGAATCAAGGGATTGTTCTCTTATCTCATAGAGATATCTTAGGACCAATGTCCCTGTTGCTATGCATTGATTGCCCTTTATTCATTACCCTTTAATTATTGTTCTTTGATTTATTTGTTAATTAATTTAACCAGTAGTCATTGCTTACATACTGTCACCCAATGTGGTTGGCCAGAAAGATGATTCCAATTGGTGAACTTGTATCAACATGTATGGGGGAAACTTCTGTGTGTTGTGGATGCTTCTAGAGGGTGTTGAGAATCTACAAAATGACTGAAATAGCTCTCCAGAAGAGATGGTTGTGGAATTTCCTTGGAAAAAGAAAAGTATGTGTATGCTTGTAGAGAAATTAAACAGTATAAAGCAACAGCACTTAGAATAGTAAGCAGGCAATAATTTTGGACAACTAGAGGTGGTCAGGACAGGCTGCCTGGAAGAAGAGGTTTTTGATTTTTTTTTGTTTTTTGTTTTTTAACTTGGACTTAAGGCAGAATTTCTTAACCTGAAGTCCAAGGTCAGGCCTCAGGAACTCTATATTGCAAAATTAAGTGCAAAGAGCTAAGATAGTGTGAGAGAACCATCCTCATTCACCTAACCTCCCCTCCTGCCTCCTCCCACCCCCGACTTTGTTAAATAGCAGATGAATGGCAGATGCGCTTCGACTGTGCTCAGATGGAGAACGAGTTCCTCAGGAAGCGTCTGCAGCAATTTGAGGAGAGGTTGGACTCAGAGCTGACATCCAGGAAAGAGCTGGAGCAGAAGGTAAGAGGTTGTAGCAGGTCTGGGTCCGCAAAGGGCCAGACTGGGGAGGTTCTTAGCAGCACGGTTCAAGGTATTGGCTGAACCTGGGGAGGGAGAAAGAGGGCACCCCCATTTCATGTTTTTCCACCTCCACTCCAAATGCTGGTCACTGTGGAAGATGAGAAACATTTTGTCCATATGTGGGTGTTGTACATGGGGAAAGAATACTCTAGAATAAAGAACCTTGGACCTTGGGCCTCAGATCTTTCTCCTCTATAGAATGATTGCCATATGCCCTTAGAATCGTCCAATCTTATCCATTTCCTTTGCCTCTAATCTCCCACCTCCATCTCTCATCTAGATCAGAGCAACAGCCTCCTACTTGGTCTCCCTGCCTCCAGCTTCTCCCCTCACCTACCTGCCCCACAGCAGCCAAGAGATCTTTCAGCCTCTTTCAGACTGTGCTGTTACTGCACATTACGCTGACTCTCAGGGTGGACTGTTTCCTTCAGTGTTTTGTAAATTTTGACTGTGAGCTCATCATCAACATGCCTCTTTCTCCCGCACCACAGGCTTTCAGGTGGTCTGTGTGATGGAATGTTCCTTTTTCTTCCTCTGACTCTTACGGTGAATTTTGTGTGTTTAGTTATTTTATTATTTTTTCTTTTTTTAATGGTGTTGTATTAGTCACCATAAAATACATCATTAGTTTTTGATGCAGTGTTCCAAGATTCACTGTTTCTGTACCATACCCAGTGCTCCATGCAATCTGTGCCCTCCTTAATACCCACCATCAGGCTCACCCATTCCCCAACCCTCCCCTCTAAAACCCCCAGTTTGTTTCTCGGAGTCCAGTCTTTCATGGTTCATCCCCCCACCTTTGATTTCCCCCCTTCAATTTTCCTTTCCTTCTCCTAATGTCCTCCATGTCATTCCTTATGTTCCACAAGTAAGTGAAACCATATGATAATTGACTTTCTCTGCTTGACTTATTTCACTCAGCATAATCTCCTCCACTCCCATCCATGTTGATGCAAAAGTTGGGTATTCATCCTTTCTGATGGCTGCATAATACTCCATAGTATACATGGACCATATCTTCTTTATCCATTTGTCTGTTGAAGGGCATCTCTTCTCTTTCCACAGTTTGGCAACTGTGGACAATGCTGCTATGAACATTGGGGAGCATGTGGGTCTTCCTTTCATTACATCTGTGTCTTTGGGGTAAATACCCAGTGGTGCAATAGGGTAGCTCTATTTTTAATTTTTTGTTTAGTTATTTTAGCTCTTGCTTTTAAACCTGAAAAAAATGTTGTATTGATTTTCATGGCAGTTCTATGTTTGTAGGGTTGTGGGTGTGTTTCTCTAGAAGGAGTATTTTTGCTCTGTCTCCTGCAGCAGCCTTTGAGAGTCTGAAAAATTCTCTCCATTGCAGACTTTGGCAACAAGGGCAAAGTGCCAATTTGAGCTCTCAACCCACCTGAGGCACAAACCTAGGGTTTTAATTTCTTAGGGGAACATGTTCTCATCCATCCAGAGCCAGCCTGGCACCAGGCCTTCTGACTCCTTTCCAGACCAGTGGGTGGAGCTTTTCCTGCCCCCTTTACCCCGAGGGGCAGCTTTCTGAGGGTCATGACTTAATGCAGGGGTCTTCTTTCCAACCTCCACCTTCCTTAGTCCCAAGGCTTTGTCTCTTGTCTCTGTCTGAGCATTCAAACCCAGCCATGGTGCTGTGATCCTTACTGATATTTCTGAATCTTTTGGCTGCTCCCTTTCTCCCCCACCATGGCTGCCAAACCCATCATGGTTCTTGTTTTGTGTCCTTTGTGTTTCGGATATCCTGAAGTTTTCCTTCCTTTCTTGAAAGTGCAGCCAGACATCACAAATGTCAGGTATTCATATCTAATATTTTCTACACAAATATAGGGATATTTTGGTCTCTTTGCCTGTTTTGAATGGTCTCCAGCGATGCCTAGACTATATTCTAACCAGCCTACACTCTAACTAGTGGTGTGCTGGTAACTTGGCCTTTGAAACAACACCCAATGTCTAGCATTTACCAATGGCCAATTTCCATGGTGTAAATGTTTCCACTGGGGCCAATCTCAGCCTACCATTGTGAGAGCACTGTGTGGAATTGGGAGGAGAGTCATCTCTCATAAGTGGCTCTAGCATGCTGAATCCAAGCATATTCACTTGTTCAAAGCTTATAGCCAGAGAGAGAGGAGGGTATCTTCCTGTACATTCCCTGCTTAGACCATTGCCTCCCTCATCGTCAACACGCCCCGTCAGAGGGGCCCCCTTGATACAATGGATGAACCTATGTTAATGTTCATTATCACCTAAAGTCTATTGGTTACAGTAGAGTTCACTCTTGGTGTACATTCTGTGGGTTTAGGCAAATGTGTCAGGACGTGGATCCTCCATTGTAGTTTTAAAGAGGAGTTTGGGGCACCTGGGTGGCTCAGCCCTTTAGTGTCTGCCTTCAGCTCAGGTCATGATCCCAGGGTCCTGGGATCAAGCTCCACATCGGGCTTCCTGCTCAGTGGGGAATCTGCTTCTCCCTCTATCATTACCTCTACTTGTGTTCCCTCTCTTGCTGCCTCTCTCTCTCTCTCTCTCTGTGTGTGTGTGTGTCAAATAAATAAATAGAAAATCTTAAAAAAAAAAAGAAATTTTGCTACCCTAAAAATCCTCTGCCTCAGTGATTCATCCCTCCATACTTTCCCCTTTTCCAGAATGTCACATAGTTGGAATCATATGGTATGTCACCTTTTCAGATCGGCTGCTTTCACTTAGTTGTAGGCATTGAAGTTTCCTCTACCTCTTTTCCTAGCTTGATAGCTAAAGAATATTGCATGGTCTGGATAGACCACAGTGTGTCCACTCACCTGTGGAAGAACATATGGGTTCCTTCCATGTTTTGGCAATTGTGAGCTGAAATAAACACCCATGTGCAGGTTTTCGTGTGGACAGAAACTTTCAACTCCTCTGGGTCAATCACAAGGAGAATAATTGCTGGATCATATGGGAAGAGCATGCTTAGTTTTGGAGGAAACTGCCAAATTGTCTCCCACTGTGCCTGTCCCATTTTGCATCCCCACCAGCACTGAGCGAGAATTCCTATTGCTTTACATCCTTGGCAGCATTTGGTGTTGTCTGTGTTCTGGATTTGGGCCATTCTTATAGGTGCATGGTAGTGTCTTGTTTTAATTTGCAATTCCCTTGGGCCATATGATATGGAGCACCTTTTCGTAGGCTTATTCATGGTCTTTATTCTTTGCGGAACTGTCTTTTAAGGTCTTTGGCCCATTTTTTAATTGAGTTGTTTTCTTGTTGGGTTTTAAGTGTTCTTTGTATATTTTGGAGAACAGTTGTCTGTCCAGTATGTTTTTTGCAAATATTTCCTCCTAGTCGATAGCTGGTCTTTTCATTTTCTCTCTATTTTTAAAAGATTTTATTTATTTATTTGAGAGCAATCAAGAGAACACACAAGCAGGGGGTGGGGGTGAGGGAGAGGGAGAAGCAGGCTTCCCAGTGAGCAGGAAGCCCCAACGTGGGGCTCGATCCCAGGATCCTGGGACCATGATCTGAACTGAAGGCTGATATTTAACCAACTGAGCCAATCAGGCACCCCTGTCTTTTCATTTTCTTGACAGTGTCTTTTGCGGGGCAGAAATTTTTAACTTCTAATGAAGTCCAGCTTATAAATTCTTTCGGGGCACCTGGGTGGCTCAGTGGGTTAAAGCCTCTGCCTTCCGCTCAGGTCATGATCCCGGGGTCCTGGGATCGAGCCCCGCATTGGGCTCTCTGCTCCATGGAGAGCCTGCTTTCTCCTTTCTCTCTGCCTGCCTCTCTGCCTACTTGTGATCTCTGTCTCTCAAATAAATAAATAAAATCTTTAAAAAAAAATTCTTTTTTTCATGGGTCATGACTTTGGTGTATATCTCTAAAAAGTCATTGCCAAACCCAAGGTCATGTAGGTTTTCATCTAAATTATCTTCCAAGAGCTTTAAAGTTTTGCATTTTATTTTTTATTTTTTTAAAGATTTTATTTATTTATTTGATAGAGATCATAGGTAGGCAGAGAGGCAGGCAGAGAGAGAGGGGAGGAAGCAGGCTCCCCGCCGAGCAGAGAGCCCAATGCGGGGCTTGATCCCAGGACCCTGAGATCATGACCTGAACTGAAGGCAGAGGCTTAACCCACTGAGCCACCCAGGCACCCCTATAGTTTTACATTTTAGGTGTGTGATCCATTTTAAGTTAATTTTTGTGAAGGGTGTATGGTCTATGTCAAGATTCTTCTTCTTCTTCTTTTTTTTTTTTTTGCTTGTGGATGACCAGTTGTCTCAACATCATTTACAGAAAAGATTATTTTGCTCATTGTATCACCTTTATCCCTTTGTGAAAGATCAAATGTCTGTATCTCTGTGAGTCTATTTCTGGGCTCTCTATCCTCTTCCCTTGCACTGCCTTAGTCGTCCTCACCTCTGGGCCTTTGCACATACTGTTACCTTTGCCTAGAATATTCTCCTTCCCCGACCTGGATACCTCCAACTGTCCTTAAGATGCGAGTTTATATGTCCTTCCCTTCAGAAAGTCTCCCCTGATACAGACTGGTTGGGTGCCCTTGAATTGTGTCCCCAAGTATAAACCTCATCATGATGTATTATCTGCTCACTTCTGGGTCCACCCCCATCAGTGATGAGCACCTTGAGAATTGAGGTCCTACTTGCCTGTCCTGCTGTTAAATGTATTTCCTCACTGAGAGAAAAGCATTATGTGACCACCATGCAGAGGGGGCCAGGGTGAGATCATATGGGGGTTTTATAAACAATGGAAGGTCAGGATTCTCCCTGCTGATGATGGTTTTTGTGGTCGCTTTCAAGCCAGACATTATTTTGTAGTCCTCAAAGTCATCCTGAGCTGTGGATAAACCCAACTACAAGGGAATAGCGGAGTTCTTTAGAAACAAATTATAAAGGCGGGTCAGTTTCCCCAAGGAAGGGGGGAGTTATTCATGCCGCATTAAGAAGTAATACAGCTGCAACCTTTTCTGAGCTGCAGAATATAAGAAAACATCCCATTTGCCTTCAAATACTGAATTTAGAATTACAGGCTTCATTAACTCAGAGTTTTGCTTATTTAAAGAAATTCTTTAATGAGGCCATTTCTTCAAAGCAAGTGTGCTGAGTTGTCCTCTCTCCCAGATTTAAACTAGGACATTTGGGAGGGCTTTTCCTGGAGGAAGAGGCGAGAGGCTTTGCTTTTCTGTTTGTTTACGGTTATGTGTATTGCTGTGTAATTCGGGCCGTCGAAAGTGCCATTTACGGCCTGAACCTTTACAGACTGTCTCTTGGGGTTCCTGGGCAGAGCCTCGAGATGTACCATTTTGACTGCTTCTTGGCTAATCTCCACATGGCTCGGAGATGAAGCCCATGGAGGAGGGTATTAATACTGCAAGCTCACGGGGCTGTCATGTTGAGGCAGGGCTTGGGTAGAATCTGTGGACACTTTGGCAGAATGATTATGGAGGCAATTTAAACACGACCCCAAGAGTTGGATGCAATCGCCCCCGCCCCCACCTTCCCCCTGAGCAGACAGGGTCAGAGAAGCAGCTTCCTTGCGGAGACACAGGCAGAAAGTGGTCCTGTCCGGGTCTCTCTGGCCCTAGCACCTGTTCTCTCCACCACACTCACCATAGTGATGGCAGCTGCTTGAAGTACAAAGTAGAAAGTCCGTTCAAGTGCAGACCCAGCGGGGTAATTCTTTCTGTGACTCCCACAGCTCGCGGAGCTGCAGAGCGCCTACGAGGGGGCCAAGAAAATGGTCCACCAGCACAAGAGGAAGTGCCACTATCTGACCTGTGACCTGGAGGACACCCGCCTCCAGCTGGAGAACCAGCAGAGCCGAAATCACGAGCTTGAGAAGAAGCAGAAGAAGTGAGTTGCATGACACTCCCATCGTGGGGGCTGTGGGGTGGGCTGCATTGATGCGGGGGTCTTTCGGGGTCTCCAGGTTCTCCTCCTTAGGCCCCCTCCCTTCCATCAGGGCTCCTCATCCACAAGGCCTAATGCCCTTGTCTGGCCCTTAATATCCTCCCCACCACTCCCATCTTATTCCTGTAAGATTCCCCCACATATGCAGCAGGAAGTGATTCCTTCCTGTTACCCAGTCAGCCACGTGACCTTGGGGAGCTTTCTTGGCCTCTCGGGGCCTCAACATCCCTGTTTATCAAGTGAGGAGTTGGTTATGGAGGGGGAGGACACCCTAGCATGATGGTTGGAGGAGCGAGCCCTGATGTCACGCTACCCCAGTTTAAGACCTCACCATGCCCTTTTCCGGTTGTCTGACCTTGGATAAATCATTCAACCCCTTGAGCCTCAGTTTCTCATCCTCGGGTCAGGGAGCAGAACACCCCATACCGGTGAGGACTAAATGATATGGTCCGATTCTTGCCCCATTGTAGGACACGGGGCCACAGAACGGGGAGGCCAAAAATCTACTCACTGCCCTCGGCAGTTAGGGCCTCAGCTCTCAGATCACGTGAGCAGCTCTGGCACAGACAGATGGAGCCTTGTGCATGAACATGATGCCCATCTTGAAGCTGCACTCTGGTTCCCATGCTCCCCAAATGGTAGAACCTAGACGGGGACCCAGGAGCATCCGTCTGCAAAACCTCAGTGCCCGAGCTCTTTTATGCCTGGACACCCTTGCTGTGTTGGAAGCCCTTCCGCTTGCTGGGTGAGGGTAGTTCGTGGTGTTCAGGGGTCCCGTTTTGAGTTAGATGACCTCCAATGGAGACTTCATAGGAGACAAAGAGATGAGATACAGCCTCTTTTAGACAGCCTGGGAAGAAAATTCGGAAAAATGTTACGAGAGATTCAAGAAGGGGCAAGCTGAATTATATTTTCATGGGAGTGGCATAAATTTTGAACTTGGTCTGTGTAATTAAATATTATTTCTCTCACTTGGAGCTTTTCTGAGCCGGCTTCTTCATGTGAAAAAAAAGAAAAAGATCTTTGAGGGTGTTGTTAGCAACGGCCTTCCAAAACAAGAGAGGTTTCTTTAATCTTTTATTGATATCTGACTCTGTTTCCTTTTTCATGTTCCTGGGGACTCGCCTGAATCTTGTCCTTGTGGTGGGGAAAATGGCTTTGTCCTACCTTGGCCATGTCCGGTGTGACCTTGTCAAATGGTATCTCCTCTCGAGGCCAGAGAAAGACTGAGGTTCCTAAGGAGTTCTTGGACTTATTGCTGAAGAATAGCTTCTATAGGGGCACCTGGGTGGCTCAGTCGGTTAAGCACCTACCTTTGGCTCAGGTCATGATCCCAGAGTCTTGGGATTGAGCCCCATGTTGGGCTCTCTGGTTGAGAGGGAGCCTGCTTCTCCCTCTTCCTGGGCCTGCTGCTCTGTCTACTTGTGCTCGCTCTCTGTCAGATAAATAAAATCTTAAAAAAAAAAAAAAAGAATAACTCTTACAGACCCCATCTGTAAATGGAGATGAGACAACTCCAGGCTCCCCTTGGGGTTTCTGCCAGTTATGACAATATCAGCTTTCATCTGTGGGTTCTAATATTTTAATATTAATATTTTAATATTTTTTAATATTTTTAAAATATTTTAAATTTAATATTTTTTAATATTTTTTAAAGATTTATTTATTTATTTATTTAATATTTTTTATTTTTAATATTTTTAATATTTTTAAATATTTTTAAAGATTTTAATATTTTAATATTTTAATATTTTTTTAAAGATTTATTTATTTATTTGAGAGAGAGAGAGAATGAACAGGCAGGGAAGAGGCAGAGGGAAAGGGAGGGAGAAGCAGACTCCCTGCTGAGCAGGGAGCCTGACACAGGGCTAGATCCCAGGATCCCAGGATTATGACCTGAGCTGAAGGCAGATGCCTAACCAGCTGAGCCACCCAGGTGCCCCTCTGCTCCTATTCCGAGGAGTTAGGCGTAGGGTTTTCACTCTTTGATGAGGATGGGAGCTTTCCATGGAGTTTTTGCAACCCGGAAATTCCATCTGTCTGGTCTTTCCCTGACACTCCTCAGGCAGAATGCTCCATTCTAGGCACTCAAGACCCTCCTGATAGGGCTCCCCTGGGAAAATCCCCATTTCTTTATACTTATATTGTTTCCCCCCAAGATTTACTTGTCCTGTGGTGCTCCCTATCCCTCTCCCATCTCCTGGCAGACATTAATTCATGTTCTGAAGCTCGTTGCAAACAGCAGTCATTATCTGTCTCAGTGGACCAACATTTTAGCAGGGAGCTGATGGACAATAGAAGCCTCGCTGTAATGATGGGAAGTCACGCAAAATGTAGTGGGGAAAGGTCTGGAAGGGAGCAACCCTTCCTCCTATCTCTCTAAGTCTAATCAAACAATAGAGGTAGCTGCCTCCTCAGTTTGCTGGGCCCTGGTGGACTGACGTCCACCATAGTTTCCCTGTCCCTCCACCGTGGCATCTAAGTTCACAGCCACCCAAAGTGGTTCCATCTGGGTTTGGCTTCTTGTTGCCATGGTTACTCCATGGGTCATAGAGCTCTGTTCCGAGGGCCGATGGAACTCCCAGCCTGCTTCCTTGCGGTGAGGCCTGGGCTGGGCTCACCGACTCCCACACTCACTGGAGGTTAGAACCCAGGCCTGCTTCGGGTGGGGTGGAGTGGGTGTGGGAATCCATCTGGCCTCAGACAGTTTGTCGGTCAGTGTGTTCCAGAAGTTCAGGTCTCTGTAGGAGCCATTCTTTGGCATCAGGTGGCCTGTTAGGCGAGGGACTCCTTGGAACCCTCTTTCACTGGCTAGCCCCTACTGTCTGTCCCCAACTGTACCATAAGTTAGATGGGGGTCTGGCTAAGACAGCAACAGACCTGGACCCTGCCTGGCATTTGGGGCCAAATCACTCTGCCTGTCTGAACTTCAGCTTCCTCTTCTGTAAAATCCATATCATCACAAGGTTCTTGCTGAATCCTTACTACACAGACCCAGCACAGAGCCCGGCACTCTGGGACTCCACACCATTGTTACCACCACGATGTTTCCCTTTTCAGGTGGCCTTGAGTGATGTCACCATCAGCCAATCAGAAAGTTCCTGGGCTCTTCCAACAGGAGGACTCCCTTGTCCTCCCATTATGGGCTCTCTTGGGAGTCTGAGGCTTTGAATGACCATCTGGTGTTAAGATACATTGAATAGTCTTGTAACAGGGGAGCCTTTCTTCTCGCCGGGGCCCAGAACCGCCGCCCAGTTCAGCCAGGCTGGCCATGCCCAGGGAGCTTTCCGTAGGGGTTTCCGTGTGGGCCGAGGACAAGTGACCAAGGTCATACCTTATTGAGGCTTGGTAGAGAGCGTCCTCTACTGGTTTCCTCATCTGGGAGAGGGGTAGAAGTTCAAGGCAACTGCATAGAATGATATCAAATCCAGGAGGTGCTTCACACTTCGTGGTCACCATTGTGGAGGGGCAGGTGGGCCCCAAATGAGGCATTTCTTGATTCCCAGGGTGGCCCTGAAGAGGACCGCCGAGTCTCTGTGTTTTTCACTGGGGAACCAAATGAAGACAAGACCGAATGTATTAGTGTCCAGCCTTTTATCAATAATCACTGGGCTCTGACATAGCTGATGGTTGCAGAAGCCAGACAATCTTCTGTAGGAGACACAGTATAAACTCCCTCTTGTTTGTGCAAATATATACTTCCATTCCTTCCCCCATCAGTGACTATTAGACCCCAAGCCTGGGCCTTGTAGATTTGAAGAATCTTCGCCTATATGGGAAAACCCGATAGATGAGGTTTTTCTATCATTCTGTATGTTCTTCTTTTCCTGTTATCTGTTCTGTTATCTATTCTACCCTGGTTTTCACCTATGTATTTTATCGTGTTTTATACAAGTCTCCGTTATATTTGGAGAAGCTCTATCTGAGCCCTAAAAGTTGCCCTCTGACATTCTAGTTTCCTCCTGCCCATCCACAACCTTAGATAAAAGCACCGAGTGCAAACTCTCATATCTCTCTCTCTCTCTCTCTCTCTCTCTCTCTCGTGGTTGCCGACAAGTTCACTGCCTCTCTCCAGCCCTTGCCCGCCCTTCATGCCCCAGGGACCCCCCCTCCACTGCCTTGACATGCCCTCTGCTTGAACAGGTTTGATATGCAGCTGGCCCAGGCCCTGGGGGAGTCCGTGTTTGAGAAGGGTCTTCGGGAGAAAGTGACCCAGGAGAACACCAGCGTCCGGTGGGAACTAGGCCAGCTTCAGCAACAGTTGAAGGTAAGGGATGGGAAGGGCATGGAGCCCTCTAGGCTCTTAGTTGCCGGCTTCCAGGAAACCTGCCCCCCTCTTTCACCCAAGGTAAATAGTGACAGGGAGAGAATCTTGGGGTGGGGTGGGGTGGGGTGGGGTGGCAGGGGTAGGCTGGTCTGCCAGCCAGCTGGAGTCGTGGGTTCCAGGGTGCCTTAAGACGACAGTCATTGGAAGAGTGATTGTCAGAGGATCTGAGCACTTTCAAGGTACCCACCTGGGAGAAAGGAGAGGCTGGGGAAAGAATGAGTCCCTGTCACCTCATCCAGGGGCAGCGCCCTGTCCTATGCAGGCTCCCGTGCAGAGGGATTTTATTAAAATATGACATGGGCACTTTATTCATTTGCTCCTTATCCTTCTCCCTGCTACCCCAAAGAGAGATCTCAGCCTGGCATTCAGCAATTTCTTGATCTAGCCCCAAGTTCTTTGATCCTGGAGTTGACTTTCTAACTTGGACAAGTCATTTTTGGACACCTTGCCTCACTGCCCCAGTGTCGCCGTCCTTGAGATGTCACTTGCCTCTCAGCAGATACACAGCTCACAAATGGGCAAACACTGCCTTTATGCGCTTTGAGGTCTAACTCTGGGGGCCATGGTGTTGCTCCCCTACAAAGGCCCCCGCCCCTACTGGTGTGAGCTGTCCCAGAGAGCAGCCCTTGGTGTCCCACAGGGGCTCCTACGGGGTTTCTAGGCCAAGGTAGGGATGGCAAGTTGTCCCATGGTGGATGGGACACATGATCACATGACTCTGGAGCTCCACCTGCCTTGGTCTCTTCAGCAAAAAGAGCAGGAAACCTCACAGCTGAAGCAGGAGGTGGAGACGCTGCAGGCCCAAAAGCGGGAGCTGTTGGGGTTGTCCTCCCTGGGAGAGAGCTGTGTCGCTGGCTTGAAGGAGAGGCTCTGGAAGCTGGAATCCAGCGCCCTCGAGCAACAGAAAATCCAGAACCAGCAAGAAAACACCATCAAGCAGCTGGAGCAGGTAGGAAAGCTCTGTCCCAGGCCCTGTCCCATACTGGCTCCAGTGCAGAAGGGGGTTATTGAAATACAACACCAGCACCTTACCTTGCTCAGCTGCTCCTTATTCTGCTGTGGTTCCCTATTAGCCCCGAGACCCTCTCAACCTCCAGGTTTGGCGTCCAGAGCCTTCCTGATCTAGCCCACTCCTCCCATCCTGCCAGGGTCAGATACCAGTGTGATCCTCCTTGGAAATACAGTGGGGGTGCCAGAGATAGGATCTGGAACACATGCCCTCTGACTCCCATAGCACCTGCTACTTCCAGGAAGACTGGCACTGTCATCTTTGGGGAACAGAAAATCATTAATGGGAAGAAGACAGGAATATCGACTACATTAATACCAGCGAAGTATCCAATGAAGATTTTCTTTGTGGGCTTGTTTGTTGATGTGCCTGTTTCATGCCACAAAGAATTCGAAGCGGCTTATAGAACGTGTGCCTCCTAAAACAGAAAAATTATAAATAAAATGATCGAAGCTGGAAAAACACACACACTCAAATAGACAGCAAAGAGGTTTGGGGATGGTGAATTAACATGCAGATACAGAAAACATGTGATCTTATACCCTTAATGGGTTCAGCTCTAAACTTCCTGGTGGCCAGAGAGAAAAAGGAAATGTGCGTTTTGTGACGTTTGTTATCCTAAGGTAAAAAAACAAACCAGCTTTTCCTGAGGTTTAGCTGGAAAGAAATTTCTCATGTGGCATTTCATGAGTGGCAATGATTTCAAAGCTGTTGTAAGGCGGGGACCCCCTTTTCGAGAAAATCTGACCAGGTAGCACGGATATGGAAAGCAGATGAACTCTGAGCAGCTCTGGTTCCGTGGAGGGAGGGAGTGAGAAGGCGGGAGTGCCTGGTCTGGCTTCTCACTTACCCTCACTCCACTGGCAGGAAACCCGTTAAGTACTGAGACCAGGGTGTGGCAGACATGGAGGGACAGAGTCTGAAGCAGTTCAGAAAACCGAATTCCTTTAACTCACTCAGCCTACAAGAATTTATTAAGTGCCTACTTTGCATCGTGCAAGGTGCGGACATTAAGAATTCAGGTGTCAACAAGACATGGGTTCCTGGGTGGCTCAGACAGTTAAGCACCAGACTCTCGATTTTGGCTTGGGGCATGGTCTCAGGGTTGTGAGACTGAGCCCTGGATCAGGCTTCATGCTCAGCCTGGAACCTGCTTGGGAGTCTCTCTTTCTCCCTCTCCCTCTGCCCCTCCCCACCACTCTCTCTCTCTCAAAACAAAACAAGACAGATGTGCTTTCTGCCTTCTGGAAGTTTATAGTCATGTTGAGTATCAGGAGAAAGTTGAATTTGTGTATTCAGTCTTGGAAGCAGGATTGGGGGGAACAATCAAGGAAGACTTCCTGGAGGAAGTGACATTTCCTAAGGATGAGTCCAAGTTGGCACTGAGAAAGTTCCTTTCAGGAGGAAAGGCCTAGGGGCAGGAAAGTCCTGTGGCATTCAAGGAGCTGAAATATGTTCACATTGACAAGGGGTCCTTAAGACAGCCCAGTCTCTATGACCTTAAGCAAGCCCTCTATCTTCTCTAGACTTTGGTCTCCTCCTCCATACAGTGAAACTGGAGCCTTGCCCATCCCCTGGCTTCCCCCAGCTCCAGCTAGGAATCCACGGAGGCTCATGAAGGAGGTGGAATCTGTGTAGATTATTTTAAGGGACTTGGAGGATGGCACAGCTTGATAGCAACCTGAAGTCAAGAATTAAGCGAGGGCTTTGGAAAATTCTGTGAGTTCTTCAAGATACCACCAGGGGACCCCTCGGAACTCGGGAGCAGAAATGTACTCCTGTGACCTGAGGGACCCGAAAGTTAGTGTATCCTTCCTAATTTTCCATCCTTAGTGTACACAGAAGGCGAGGCTGACGCAGTGCTCAAATCCATCTTCAGCTTCACCCAGAACCTCACGCTACATTGTACCCTTGTAGACATCTGGGAGATATTTATTGATCACAATACAGCATTTTTTCCAGGGAATTTTATGTTAACTCACATAAGGTGGACATAAATGGTATTGCAGATGTCAGGACTATCCAAGAGGCTCGAAAAAAAATGAAAAAGAAATATTATATTTACTTGCTTAAGCTTCTCGTTTTGGATTATCTTCCTATAACCTCTGTCATTTTAAAGGAGGCGAGGAAGGAGGTTGACATTTAAAGCGAGCTTACTTTATGCCAGGAACTGGAATAAGGGCTCTGTGCTACGCTATCCTTTTGCCTCTCCACCACGGTCCTGCACAGTAGAGAATATTGTCAATATTTTTTTTATTTTATCTTATTTCATTTTATTTTATTAAAGATTTTATTTATTTATTTGACAGAGAGAGATAGACAGCAGGAGAAGGAACACTAACAGGGGGAGTGGGAGAGGGAGAAGCAGGCTTCCCGCCGAGCAGGGAGCCCAATACGGGGCTCGATCCCAGAACCCTGGGATTATGTCTTGACTGAAGGCAGATGCCTAACCGCTAAGCCACCCAGGCACCCCTATTGTCAACATTTTAAAGGACCAACATTGGGGGTGCCTGGGTGGCTCAGTGGGTTAAGCCTCTGCCTTCGGCTCAGGTCATGATCTCTGAGTCCTGGGATCAAGCCCCGCATTGGGCTCTCTGCTCAGTGGGGAGCCTGCTTCGCTCTCTCTCTCTGCCTGCCTCTCTGCCTACTTGTGATCTCTCTCTCTCTGTCAAATAAATAAATAAAATCTTTAAAAAAAAAATAAAAGACCAACATTGTTTTTTCGCAACTGAATTTCCACATGAGGGACAGCAATTGTAATCTTCTGAAGGTTTGGTGAGAGGTTCTGGGTGGTATGGTAAATGATCAAAAAGTTAGTTTCTACATTGTAACCCATCTAAGGTATAGAGTTCCAAATGCTGCTCCATGACCAGGCATTAGAGTACGGATAAATGGAAACTTGGAAGTCTAGATTCTTGAAGCCTGCACGCTGCAGATTCTGATCTGGTAGGTCTAGGGTGAAGCCCTGAAATAGAAATTTTTAAAAATTGCATTACTTAGGGCTAACATGCCACAGAATTTGAGAAGCAAGAGCTTGGGTCAGTCCCTCAATTACCAAGATCAAGAAAGGAACACCTTGAGGGCAGCAAGAACCCATGACATCTGCTTCCAATTCTAGAACCTTCTGTGCAACGTCACACAGTTTTTTTTTTTTTTAAAGATTTTACTTACTCATTTGCCAGAGAGAGAGAGAGAGATCACAAGTAGGCAGAGAGGCAGGCAGAGAGAGAGGTGGAAGCGAGTTCTCCCCTGAGCAGAGAGCCTGATGTGGGGCTCGATCCCAGGACCCTGAGATCATGACCTGAGCTGAAGGCAGAGGCTTAACCCACTGAGCCACCCAGGCGCCCCCAACGTCACACAGTTTTAAACACTGTGCACTATGGCTCTTTGTAGGCTCTGAGCAAGTTTTGGAGGTTCTCATTTAAAAGACTTGTCTCCTTCACGGGCACACAGTTCTTAATTTTCTCTTCCAAGAAGTGAGAGGGCCGTCATTCCTGTCTGTTTTCAAAAGAGAATGTCATATCTGTGTGCCAGGCAATGTGCTAGGTGTTTTACACGGGCGATCTCATCGGATTCTCATAAAAGCATCCTGAGGTGGTCGTTTTCCACCAAGTAACCAGAGGCAAAGTGGATTGTCCAAGGTGACATTTTGGGCAAGTGATCTCCCTCTGCAGGGTTCCCTGTCTTCATGAATAAACTTTTGTTCAACCTTCCATCTACCCACCTATCCATCCATCTATCCATCCATCCAAAAAACCCTCACCGAGGCTTGCTCCAGGGATGACACATCTGTTTCACGTTAAAAGTGTTGAGAAGGACCCTGAAGGAGTCTCCCATCGAAATTCAGTGGGAAAGAGTGTGATGGATTATTGATGGCTTGTAATGACCGCAGGAAGGGATGTGGCAGCACGTGGGCTATTTATCTATCATTTCTGACCTTCCCGGGCCCCTGGGGGATGACTTGGCTCTCCTCCCCACACTCTAGAAATGAAAAATGCAGGTGGGATACCCAGGCTGACATGGTTTGTGTGGGTCACCCTCATGAGCCTCTGTCCTTGCCACCCCCCAGCTCCGCCAGCGGTTTGAGCTGGAGATAGAGCGGATGAAGCAGATGCACCAGAAGGACCGTGAGGACCAGGAGGAAGAGCTGGAAGATGTCCGCCAGTCCTGCCAGAAGCGGGTATGTGAACAGCACCTTGGGCCCTGCCAGGGCTGGTCCTGGTGCCATCTTCCTTTGAGTGGGGTGGGGGGAAGGGTGGAGTCTAGGGCCCAGGGATAGACCATTCCTGCAACCACCTAAGACCTTCACTGTCAGGGGTGCTAGAGCAGAACTACATATCTTAAATATGGTTCTAGGACTTCCAGAAGTCTCTGGAACTGTCAAGCATCATCCCCCCAAGATTTCTGCCAAAAGCCCATAATGCCATGTGACTTTATACTTTGGGTAAGGACTTAAGGACTTACAGGTTTCAAGGAGGGAACTAGTTTCTTCTGGCTATTTCCTTTGCAAATCATTTCCTGCACTTCATCCAAGCTCCTACAGACATTTCAAACCGTGGGTAAGAAAGCAATAAATCCTTGCAATCGTACCACCTAGAAACCATCATTATTACTATTTTAAAAGTCATTTCATAGCTCTCTGTTATTGTACACACACACATACATATTTATTGAGATATCGTTTTCCCTAAATGGGGTCATGCTTTCCTGAAGCCTGCTATTTTCACTCAGCGGTGTGTCCTGGGCCTCTTTCCGTGTCGGTAAACACAGATCTCACTTACATACTGAAGAGCTTTAGAAGCAGTCCACCTTAGGCACATGCTGTCATCTGTTCAACAAGTCTCTCGTAGTCGGGCATTGAGGATTTTCAGATTTTCTGTTACTCTAACCAATGCTGAGATAAACATCCTTACAGATGCATTGACTGATGTGAATAGAAGATGAATCTTTTAAGTGGAGTGGCTGGAAAGCTGTGGGTTATGGCTCAGCAAACAGGCTTTCTCACTGCGGCACCCCTCCAGGTGCTTCATCGTCTGGTCTGCATTTGGATCTCCAAGAAGGGACAGAGGAGCTTTTCTCAAAGCGGACTCCTATGACTGGCTCCCTCGGCGGTCTGTCTGGGGAGAACTCTAGACTGTAGGGCTTGAGGGCCTGGGTGTTGAAATTCCCAGACTCTTGGTTTGGATCTCTGCCCTTCTACCTTAATGACTGTGCCATCTTGGGAAAGTGATTTAAAAACCTTAACTGTTACTGAAATCCATGCTAGCCCTTGACTCCTTGCTCTGTATGCAGGGCTGGTCACTCAGAACCAGTGTATAAGACACACGAGAAAGCCCGTGCTGCTACTTTAATCGGAATCATCGGGTCAAGTCACGCTTGGGTCAGGTCCCAAGGTCATCAACTCCCAAGTGTGGGGCATTGGAGGAACCACATAACCTTGCTAAAGAGCTTCACTGTTCTCATCCATAAGATAGGATAGTGTGACTAAGGACAGGGTCACAGTGAAGACTTGGGGAGATCTCAGATGGGGAAACAATGCACAGTTTGGTAAATGGAATCCTTGTTTGCTGGAAACTTGCAAGCAATAGCGGATTTCTGGGCAGTGGGCCCTTCAGAAGAGCTAGTGAACCAGCCTGGTGGTTCGCTGGCTCCTGGGTGTGATTCAACCCTCCAAGAGAAGGAGGGCATGTAGCCTTGGCACCCTACAGAGCCCACAGCCGGACGTCCTCCTGGGCAGGACTGAAGGGCATATTGGTGATTATCAGAACCTCGGCAGGAGATGGAGGTCTCACTGAGCACATCCTCAAGCAGATCTGACTGCCATAGTACCCTACCTTTGGAAAGAAAGAGTCAACAATTTTAGACTCATCCAGACCTGTGCGTCCCCGAGTTAAGTCTCAGAACCTTCCTGAGGCTCTGTTTTCTCATCTGAGACATGGGAGCAATGATAGAAAATGTTCTGCTTTCCTCTGCTATTGTGAAGATGAGATGGAAGAACGGGCAGTAGCTTGTAAACTGTAAAGTGTTGGGAGTTATTGTAAATTATAAAGTGCTGGGAGTTTGCATCGAGGGACCAGTTTCAGCTTTTTTCTGTTCTCACATATCTGGGAGAAATGAATGGGATTCTTTGAACACCCAGTGGGCTCGGTGCACCTGGCTGGGTTCTTGATGTCCATCAGCTTCTTTGCTCCCCTGAAGAACACTGTGAGGTTTATGGTCCTGGTTCACAGATGAGGAAACCATAGTTCAGAATGGTGAAGCCAGTGACCCAAAGTTACCCAGCCAGGAAGTAGCCAAACTAGGACTTGAAGCTTAGGTCTGTCTCACTGCAAAGCCCAGTCTCTTACTAAAAATGCTAGATTTAATTTTTTTTTCTTTTGCAAATGTTTAGACCATGGAAGGCCACTTTAGGAAGCATTGATAGAAGTCAGCCTTGGGCAATGCTACATCCTTGAGCTCTTCCCGCACACAAATTTGCCAAAGGCTCTGATAAGTCTTGCACCGAAGAACTGTTAGCCCCGTGGTCCCACACTCCTAGCATGGACTTTCCTCCACCTACGTACCCATCATGCTTGTGAATGCCATGGGGAGATGTCCTGCAGAACCTACTCCAGAAAGCTTTGCCTGGCTGGATACAGAGTTTTTTATTATTTTGTGTATTTTTCAAAATGTGTTTTAGCTTTGCCAGGTTACACTCTAAAAGCAGACACAAGCAGAGGGCCTTGTGACTCTCACTCTTAAAGTTTTGAAATGGACTTGCTTTCTACATAAGTGACCGTCAATTACTACTTCGTTTGCCCTCCGTGGGTCAGGAGATGGAAGCCCTCCGTCCCTGCCCCATGCCCTCGTGTGAAGGTTGCACAACTGCTGGTGCATTCTAAAAGTGCCTCAAAGCATCATGAGTGCCTTGAGCTGGGGCCCCGATGAGGTGGGGATGTGACCCAGGGCCTCCCAAGGCTTTTCCGTGGACAGATTTATAAAGGGAGAGAGCGAGGTCACAGAAAGGTACTTTCTCCTGACGGCAGACACTCACGTGAACTTCATCTAGCGGCTGCTCTGCTCCATCTGTCTCTCGCCATGGCAGGAAATCAATTGTTTTAGTGACCTGGGTAGGATTTGGGACGGCTCTCTGGGGTGGCAAAAGAGCCAGGGTCAAGAGATACAACGCTAACTGCTCTTGGCAGCAACCGACTTAGGAGAAGGGGCCTCAGAACATCGCTCAGACTCAGTTTGCCCCTCTGGGCAATAGGGTCATTGATACATCATGGAAAGGGAGGATGCAGGGGTGGGCCAGGCAGCATATAGGAGAGAGGCTGGCGGGGAAGAGGGTGTGCAAAGTGATTATGGTGGGATATTCACTTTAGGGGGGAACACCTGCCTTTGCTGAGTGATGAGAGAAATCAGAGCCGTGAAAGGAGTTGCCTGGAGCCAAAGGCCTTAGTCTGTTTGGACTGCTCTAACTGGGTATCACAGACCGGGGGCTGAAATGGCAAACATTCATTTCTCAGCATTCTGGAGGTTGGGAAGTCCAAGATCAAGGTGTCAGCAGATTGGGCATCTGGTGAGGGCCCCGCCCCTGGCTTGCACACACCTGACTTCTTGCTGTGTCCTCAGGTGGTGAAGAGAGAGAGAAGAAGCAATCTCTCTGCGATCTCTTCTTATAAGGGCCCTGATCCCAGCACGGGGGCTCTACCCTCTGGACCTCACCTAAACCCAGTTATCTCCCAAAGCCTGCGTCTTCAGATAATACCACACAGGGAGTTAGAATTTCAACATAGGAATTTGGGAGAGATCTGAACATGTAATCCACAACACCAAGTAATGGCAAATGCAAACAACTTCTTCTTCTTCTTTTTTTTTTTTTTAATGGATCCACAGTCTATTTGATAAAGAAGGTGGCTACACTTTAATGTGTTGGGTATAATGTTGCCCAAAGCCTTAAAAAGTCAGAGTGCCAAGATTTGCAAATATCCAAGCAAGGTCATGGCATAGGAAGGAAACAACTGTTGGAGAATGCGTAGAGAACTGGGGCCGAGGGCTTCATGGTGAGTGGCAGGGGCCTCGCCATCACTGGCCAGCTCTCCCCATAGCTGTCGGGCTCCCAAGATTTTAGGCTCCTGAGTTCTCTGACAGAGACACCCCCTCCTAACCTCTAGGACGGCCTTTGTGGAATGGGGCAAAGGGCTGCGAACTTCACATTCCCCCCTCCTCCAGATGGTCTCCCTGCCTTGTGGGCTTTGTCCGGATGGAGCTCATTTCTCCTATGTCTGTGTCTGCCCTTTGTGCCTGCAGCTCCGCCAGCTGGAAATGCAGCTGGAGCAAGAGTACGAGGAGAAGCAGATGGTCCTCCATGAGAAGCAGGATTTGGAAGGCTTGATTGGAACCCTCTGTGATCAGGTAAGAGGGTAGCACCAGCAGGCATTTGAGAGAACACTCCCTGCCTCCAGGCCTTGTTCAGAAAGATGGGTTGGAGGAGGGAGGACAGCTCAGTAAGTCTTCAGGAAGAGCCAGAGGCCGGTCCATTCAGCCAGCCTCCACCTGCTCCTCCAAGTGTCCTCTGGCCCATCGATTCCGGCCCTGGCCACCCTCACTGGCTCTTCAAAGGAGACCTTCTGAGGTCCACACACAGCAGGGTTCTTGGAAGGACCAGGAGAATAAACAGCGTAGGCCAAGCCAGAAGGAACAGATGAGATCGCCTTGCCTTCAGCAGCTGTCGGCGGGGGGGCGGGGGAGGGAGGGTAGGCAGCCCTTGCTTTAAGGGGGTGAATGTGAGTGGCAACTATGTTTACAGCTGTGAGAACAAGACTGTTGCTAGAGGCAGCCAGGCTCAGAGTCAAGCAAATGGGGCTTGAGAGCCTAGCTGGGGCCCCTTCTGTCTACATGGCTTTGGGTGAGCTAGTGAACCACTCTGAGTTTCTAGAGGGCAGAGACCTGTGGGAAGGTTGCCATGGCCGTATCCCAAGGTTCTCATCTGTGGCACTGAGGACATTTCAAGCCATGCCATCCTTTGTTGTAGGGAGGCCGTCTCATGCTCTCTGGGATGCTGAACAGCATCTCTGGCCTCCCCCTACTAAATGCCAGCAGCATACCATCCCCCTTTCATCGTGACAACCAGAAATGTCTATAGCCATGACTGAATGTCCCTTGAGCACAAAATCAACTTCCCCCTTTGCAAACAAAAACAAAACCAAAACAAAACTACAGCTGTAAATAAAGCAACCAGCAGACAGCAGATCCTAGCGCCAGCTCCTGGTTTCCCAGGTGGGAGCAATCACTCCTCCATTGCCCAGATATTCCTTGCCCTGCCTGAGCTGCCGCTGCATGAAACCCCACCACCAGAGAGAGATGCCTGGGGCTTCTGTGATTTCTTTTAAAGTATCACAGGGGTGTGTTTTAAGGTCTTTTCTTAACGGGCATACACAGTTGTTTAATTAGCAATGGTCTCGCTGTCTATCAGCAGAATTACTCTTGCTAGGCACAGAGGAATGTGGGCCCCTCTTCAAACCAGGACTTAGACATAGGTGCTCATTATGGATATTTAAAAAGATTTTATTTTTTGGCATTGAGAGAGAGAGACAGAGAGAGAGAGAGAGAGAGAGAGAGAGAGACAGCACAAGCAGGGGGAACAGGAAGGGAGAAGCAGGCTCCCCACTGAGCGAGGAGCCCAACATAGGGCTGGATCCCAGGACCCTGGGATCATAACCTGAGCCAAAGGCAGATGCTTAACCAACTGAGCCACCCAGGTACCCCTGAATTTTTTTAATTGATTAAGTGAGTGAATCCTAGAGTAGGACCACCATAGCGTCGAGTGTCAAGGTTGGAAGCTAAAGGAATCCACAGGAAAGCTTTGTCATCTTCCTGCTCTGAATTTTCTAGTGTCTCAGCCAAGCAAACCAGGCCATTGGGTGCAGAACCATTGGGGATCTTTCTTTAAAATTAATGCAAGAGAGCCCAGACCAGTATTTGGTTCTAGAACAATAGCGGCCAATCGCTGGGCGAAAGAGGCATTCTATTCAGCGTGGTCCACCGGAGGAAACAAAGCAGGTAATCCAGAAAGGTTTTTATAGATGTTGCTGAAATGAAACATTTTCTGTGGAAACAGAAGGTGACTTGAAATGAATAAAATGCTAATTTTATGTTAGTCACCAAGCTGGAACCTTTAAATAAATGATCACATTTGGTAGTTTTTAATGTTTTATTAAGACATTTGCCAAACTCATGGAAAAGTAGAATGAATAATATAATCGACGCTTATGCACCAAGCACCCAGGGTTCCCATAAATTAAAAATTTGCTATATCAGATTCAGATATTTTTAAGGAAAGAAAACATACTTCAAAAACAGTTGGCAGCTCCTTGATTTCCATTCCTATGGCTCCCACTCCTCCCCCCTTCCTTCTTCCTTGCTCCCCAGAGGAGACTATCAACCTGTGATTGGAGAGAGGGATTCCCCGGCATAAGTATTTGAACTTGAAACACATACAGTAACATGATTCTGCAATTTACTTTGTTGCCTTCTGTATCATGTTTGGAGACCAGTCCATGTTAATACATGGAGCTCTAATTCATTCATCTTAACTGCTACACAATATTCTTTTTGTTTTTAATCCCATTCTTCTGCTGGTGGTTAGTTGTTTCTGTTCTAAGACACAAAACTGCCATGCCTATTTTTATGTATGTCTCACTGGGCACATGGGCAAGAGTTTCTCCAGGGGCATGTATATATTTTGAGATTATGTTTTTAGGTGAAGCTAAGTTTATTACTGTTTTATTTCCTTAGCAGATTATTCCTTTGAGTGTGATATGGTCCCTCTTTTCTCCATGAATGATTTTTGCCTTATTTTATTTTGCTTGGTTTCTTTTAGTTGGTTTGGCTGCAAGATCTTTATTTATTTATTTATTTATTTTTAAAGATTTTATTGATTTATTTGGGAGAGTGAGGGAGCGTAGAAGCATAAGAGGAGGAAGGGGCAGAGGGAAAAGCAGACTTCTCCCCTGAGCAGGGAGCCCCAACATGGTTCTTGATCTCCCAACCCTGAGATCATGACCTGAGCCAGAGGCAGGCACTTAACCCACTGAGCCACCCAGGAGCCCCTGGCAAGACTTTTAAAAATTCTTTCATGTCCAACATTTCCAAGTGTGTGTGTGTGTGTGTGTGAGAATATGTTTTGTTAATTCAGTGTTGTAGCCTCAGACTTTTTATAGGAGAATCTAATTCATTTACATTTATTGGAATGACTGATATATGTAAAATTATTTCTATCTTCTTATTTTGCATTTAATATTTGTTGACTTATTGTCCCCTTTCTTTGCTGCTGCTTTTATTCCTTTCTTGCTTTTGAAATTTTTAAAAAAAATATCAAAGATTTTATTTAGTTAGTTAGTTATTAGAGAGAGAGAACACAACCTGGGGGAGGAGCAGAGGTAGAGAGAGAGAGAATTTCAAGAAAACTCTGCGCTGAGCATGGAGCCCAACATGGGGCTTGATCCCACAATCCTGAGATCATGACCTGAGCTAAAACCAAGTCGGATGCTTAACCAACAGAGCCACCCAGGGGTCCTGTAGATACCTATTTAATTGTCATATTTTCTAACATACTGTATTTGATTTTTACAATTCTGTGGGAAGGGTATTATTAGTTCATTCTTATAAATGATAGAATTGAGGCTCAAAAGCTAAAGCAAATTGCCCAAGATCATATAGCTTGTTAGTGGCCTACGCGGATTTGAAATGGAGTCTGTATTATTTGATAGCCTGTATTTGTAAGCACTATGCTGCTTAAAAATGGTTAAGGTCCAGTTAATTAGAATCAACCCTTTGTTGACCATGTTGATTTTTCTCAGAATATTCTCCATTCTCTCTCCTAGTCTCAGTCTCCTCATCTAGAAAGTGGTTGCTTAGCCCTGCCTGCATTTCCAGTTTGTATTTTTAAAGTTCTCAGAGAGATCCTTGACAACAGACATTTAACAAGTGCCCCAGACAATTTGGTTTTATGATAAATGGTGAAACAGCTGAGATTTGAATATAGTTTCCCACAACAACACTAAACATCATTTAGATTTATTGGTTAATTATTCACCAGCTTTATCCAAATTTGAATCTTTGTGCTACAGAATGCAAACTTGCAAAATGACATTTATTTCCCATTAACCTAATGAGCTCTCTCTCTCTCTTTCTCTTCTTTGCCCTCCTCTCTTGTAACAATTCATTATGAAGGGGAGGGTGACTTGTCTGACATTTTTGTTGTGAGTTCTGTTTGCAAAGATCCCTCTGGAAAGGAGAGAGGGTGCCAGCATTTTCAGGGGCTTCCTGGTAGTCGGTTGTAGTATCTGAGCCGTGGTCAATGCTAATAACATCAAGGGATGTCCCTGATGCCAACCTGCCCCGCGGAAAATGAACGCTCTTTATACTCTGGGATGTGTAAAGAGAAAGAACAGATAAAAAATAAGAGAGATGCTGAGTACACCGATTGAATGCAGAATCTGGGCTCAAATTAGTGAATCAGGATTCAGGTTCCCCTAGGCACTATGGTGCAATGGTTAGAAACTTTGCATTTTAAGGCTGAGCTGCCCAGGTTCAAATCCTTGGTGCATAACCACACCATCACTTTAAGGAGACCACTCACTCTATGTCAAGTTCACCAGCTGTGCCTCCATTTTCCCGTGACACTACGTAAGAATCCCACCTAGCTCACAAGACATGAGCTGGCCCCAGGTAACTTCTCTTGCTCTGTGACCTGCCCCGCCTCCATGTTTTATGTTCTCATGCTCATCACTGGAACCAGAGATACAAGACTTTCTCAGCCTTCTGTCTTTGCTCTTGGCCTGGCATCTTCTTGAAATGCCCTTCCCATACCTCACTGGGCTCCCACTTACCCAAGACTCTTCCTGATCCCATCCAAACCTGAGCTGGCTGGCAATCCCCTGTGCTTGCACAACACCTTCCCTGAAATTAAAGAACAAAACTGACCTCTTTTATCATCCATTCCACTGAAATGACCTCTTTCTGGTTAGGATAGTCGGATTCCTACCCAAACTCTGCCACTTCCTAGAGGTGGGATCTTGGGCCAATTACTTGTCCCTCTGCAGTCTTCTGCTCCATCATCTGTAAAATGGGAACAGCAACACTATACATCACACAGTCTTCAAGAGGACCAAACGTGTTACCTCCTGTAAAGGGTTTAGAGTGGTGTCTGACACTTAGAAAGCTCTCTGTAAATGTAAGCTATTTCTGCTTTTATAAAGGCAATAAAAAAATAATAATAATGTCTATCCTTAAGAGATTGTCGCAGGAGTTAAATGCAATAACATGTGACAAAGGGCCAGGCACAATGCCCAGTTCTGATCTTAGCTCAGCAGGTAAGATTATATTTTATGTGCATGCTTGTGTGTGTGTGTGTGTGTGTGTGTGTATAGATGTATACACACACACACACACACACACACACGTATTAGACCAGCATTTAAAACTTAAAGCAACACACCTCAGGACAAAGAGGCTGGATCTGAAGAACCAACTCATTTTTCAAAGATTTCAAAACCGTGCATTCTAGTCATCAGACAATACTCATAATTCTTTATATTTGTAAAGCGTTTGACAGCATACAAAGTGCTCTCTGATCCATTATCGTGCCTGATCTTTGTCTTATCTCAACATGGAGGATAGTTTATTTATTTATTTATTTCCTTATTTTTATAGACGAGGAGTGTGGGGTTCAGAGGGGTGGCACGATCCAACCCACTGCCAGCAAACGGTGAGCCAGGGTTTAAAACCTGGGCCACCTTGTTCCAAACCCAACCTTCTTTCTAGAATACACCGGGGACATTATGACCATCCCAGGGAATGGTTCTGGAGAGATGCGGGTATCCAGGTATATAGAAATTCGGTCCCATGGCTGACATACCTACACTGCGTTTTCTGGAAAACTACTCCCTCTTTTTCTGCCGGTCTCCTGAGGGGCTCTTTCTGAGTTTCGGAGTTGCTCAGGGCTTTAGCAGCAGCATCATTTCCAGGGGAGAGGGCGGTCTGTCACTGCTCTGTGTCAGGCTTCTGGGTGGTCCTGCACCTGCCTCTGTTCACCTCAGCCCCTAGGAGTTGTCACCCTCCTGGCACCCAGGATGCGGCTTCTGTAGGAGCAACGAGACAGCTGCCCACTTGGAGGGTCTACACATCCAGGGTTCTGGGGGAAGAAAGCCGCTCTCTTTTGGGTAACACCCCTCTGCAGAAAATGACCTTGTGCCTTAACCTGGCAAAGGAGACCAGCTCAAGGGACAGAAAAACTTGATTTAGACCTCCAAAAGCAGCCTGGCTCTTTTTTAATACTAAGTACTTAATGAGGTGCAACATACGTGCGGGGAAGGACAGTGTACCACACTACACAGCTCAGGGACTCAGGGGCGCAGCACCCACAGAAATGGCAGGCAGACTCCCTGGAGAGCTCTCTGGCCCTATCCAGTCTCAGCCCTGGCAGGGTAACTGCTGTGCTCACTTCTGTCACCAGAGGGCCTCACCTGACCTGTAGGTTCTGACAAGGCGAGGAGAGGCCCTACTGACAACTTGGGTGCCCAAGATGAGACCCAGTGACTTTGGACGCTTCCAGGCTGGGAAGACATTGATGTGCCCAGCTCATATTCGTGGGCCTTTGGCTAAACACGGCTAAAGGCATTCGGATAAACACCAGCTTAATTCCCACAGCAGCCCCGTGTGCCTGATGCCATTCCCATTTTGCAGATGTGGAAACTGAGGCTTGGGCGGGAGAAGGGTCTTGTCCAAGGTCCCGTGGTATGAGAGGCAGAGGCAGGATTTGAACCCAGGGGAAGGTTGGTTCCAGAGAACTTGGACCCTGTCCACTGCTCTGCAGTCTTAGCTCACAAGAGCCTTCCCTTGGCTTCCAGATTGGCCATCGAGACTTTGACGTGGAGAAGCGTCTTCGGAGGGACCTCAAGAGGACTCATGCGCTCTTGTCAGATGTGCAGCTTCTTCTGGGGAACATGGAGGACAGCAAGACTTCAGTCAGCAAAGAGGAGCTGGAGAAAGTGCACAGCCAGGTAGGGGTCGTGGGGGCCCCTTAGGGCCAGGCTTGGGGAGGATGCTGCAGCCGACCAGGGGGGATGGTGGCTCTTGGTGTGGCCGCAGCACCAACGTTCACAGACCTGCATGGAGATGGGGGACACCGAGGGGCTGGGCAGGTCACACGGAGGTGGTAGATGAGGAGGAGGGGGTCTATAAATGACTGTCGAGTCTGGTTCCCTTCCTTAGGGCTGAGGCAGAATGCATCTCAAGGACGTGGGCAGATCAGAGGCCTGGAGCAGAATGGCTGGGTGCACTGCACAAGCGTGCATGTGTGTCTGTGTGTGCATGTGTGTGGGGCTGCCTAGGCTGTGTAGGAAACAACCAGTCATCGTGCTATTAAAGCAAAAGCTCGAACAACTGGCACCACCAACAGCGCTGATTAGAATGGTAATGATGTTGATCTCTGGCTGTCACCTTCTGGAGCACCCACTATGTCCCACTTGGACTATACTGGGTGGCCCATAGAGTTCTCCAGAGAGCATCTCCTTTCCCCAAGAGAGGTGGCAAAGAGGGGAGGAGACCTGTCCAAAGTCACACAGCTAGAAAGTGCCAGAGCAAGGATTCGAACTCAGGGCTCCACCCTCCCTGGCTCCTTCAGAAGAGGACGGGAAGCAGATGGGCGGTGAGGCCAGGCACATGCCAAGGACCTCAGGAGGTGGGATGGGCTCAGGCTGTGCCAAGTGCAGACAGCATGGCCCAAGGTGGCAGGTGTTGAGAGATGCGAGTGGGTCAGAACCCACAGTGGCGTGGGGGAACTTGGGGAGCGAGGTCCTAGAGTGGGGACTGAGGACTTGCTACCCGTCCCCACAGGAAGCTGGAAACAATGCAGGGAAGCTCAGAGCCCCACTGGGGATGCTGTGCCCATGCGTTTGATGATACCTCTAACCCATGCCTCCTGCAGATAAAACCATGTGCGCCCAAGCCAGGTGTGGGGCAACGGAAGGCATTTCCTGCTGCCTTCAGCACCTCACTTTCTCAGAGTGTTGCCCTCCCTTCTTCCTCCTTCTCTGGCCTTCTGTCACGTGGCCTCAGCCCTGCCACATGGCTGTGCATGTGTATCTTCACAGAGACTACCTCAGAAGCTCCGATGGGTTACCTGTAGTTTTTGGACTCTAAGGCAAAACTATACTTCCTGATAGCAAGACTATGCTTTATGCGTGTCAGTGATGCCTGTTCAGTCCACAGCGTGTAATAAATACTGAATAAATGCCTGCCTGTTGAATTCACTGGGCTCATTCCCCTAATGAGGAAATGAAGGAACAGAGAGGGTGAGAGGTTTGCCCGAGGTCACACAGCCAGTGAAGGCAAAGCTGGGCCTTGAACCTGTATTCCCTGACTCCAGAACCAGTGCTCTTCTCTCTTCCTTCTGGAGCTCACGAGGGTCAGTGCGTTCCCGGGAAGGCAGTGGGAGGCAGCAGAGTCTAGAAACTAGATCTAGAGCCTTCTTCACTTCCTATTTCTGGTGTCCATTTCCTGTCTGTAAAATGAAAGGTTTCAGGTTTTCAGAGATTATAGACTATGGGAGAAACCCTGCCTCCACCTTTTTTCCTAAAATAAATTCTAGGTTTGATTCAGATTTCATGAGTTTCTCCATTAGCTCATTTTCCTGTTCCAGGATCCATCCCAGGGCACGCCCCTGTATCTGCTTGTCCTGTCTGCCCAGTCTCCTCTGTCTGGGACAGTTTCCCAGTCCTACCTTGCTTTTCATGACCTTGACAGTTTTGAGAAATACCGGCCAGGTATCCTGAAAGTGTCCCCCCCAGTCTGGGTTTGTGTGAAGCACTTCTCATGACTAGACCAGGTTGGAGGGTTTTGGGAGCGAATACCCCAGAGGCTCACTGAGGGGCTCTTCTGTCTCCCTCACTCTCTGATTTTCCTTTGTTTAGCAGCCACACTCTGCTAGGATGACCAACCATCTTGGCTTGTCCTTGATGGTCCTGGGTTTAGGGTTGAAAGTCCCGTGTCTTGGGCAAGCCCTGGACAAACCCAGACAGTTGATCACTCTGCTCTCTTCATGGCCATGTCAGGAAACTAGAATCACCTGGGCTTCCATGCGTCCCCTCACTCCATCCTCATACCCTCTCCTATGTGCCCATTTTACAGATGGGGAAATCCTGTTGAAAGCTGGAAAGTGACCTGCCCAAGGCAGTGACAGCAGCTAAGTGGCAGAGCTGGGATTCATATCCAGGGCTCACAATTCTAATTGTAGGATCTAAGGTTTCTTTTGCCTGTCTGATCGGCTGTCCATGTGGGTGGAAGACCCTTAGCCTTTTGACTAACCTCACATGGGCAGAGATATCGGAGTCCCTGGTCAGGGGCCAGGCCTCTTGGATTCATGAGGCCCCTTTTCTCTTCCTGCCTCCCCCCAAATATTCCTAGTGCCACAGCCTCCCAGCCTCTCCCTCCCTCCAGGTGATTGTTCTTGAAAAGGAACCATGATGGTTTTGTTCCTCCTTCTTCCTTTTTTAAGTATTCATGAGAAACCTCCCTCTGCAGGGTTAAAATGTGTGTTCTTGAAAAATAGTGGTATTTAATGAAGGCGCCTCCAGCTGAATCAAAGAGCTTCATTCTTCTGAAAGTCCTTCTTCCCCATCTCTGCATCCGGCTCCTATCAAAGGGAATTCACAGCCTTGGCTTTCTGTTGCTGTTGTCATGGAAATCGTTATAAGGATGGGATCGCGTGGACCAGAGGTCAGGGAACAGTTGCTTTGGCTCCCAGCACACGTGTCCCGGATGCCGGAGTCAGAGCTAATCAAATAAAGCGGTGATGACATTGGGCATCACTCTGTTTCCTCTCCCCGGGAAGGTATTTGTCCTTTACCTGAAGGCTCTGAGAACAGAGGCGGACAGAGCAGATAGGAGGGGAAAGAGAGAGGGAGCTAACTTTGGGGCTGAGTGTGCTGCAAGTTCTGGGTCTGGCACTGAGCAACTTCATTCATACATTCCTTCATTCCTTCTTTCTTTCCTTCCTTCCTTCCTTCATGACTTAATGAGGCACCTACTGTGTGTCAGGTGATAGGCTCTATCCAGGTATATAATGGTTAGTCAAACAGACACCCTCCCTTGTGAAACTTACATCTTTTTTTAAAAGATTTTATTTATTTACTTGACACACACAGAGAGAGAGAGAGAGAGCATGAACGCACACACAAGCAGAGGGAGCAGCAGGGAGAGGGAGAGGGAGAAGCAGTCTCCCTGCTGAGCAAGGAGCCCGATATGGGGCTCGATCCCAGGATCCTGCGATCATGACCTGAGCCAAAGGCAGACACTTCACTGACTGAGCCACTCAGGCATCCCGGAACTTATATCTGATGGCAAAGAAGACAAGCAAACAATAATACAAATAACTAGAAACATCCCACACCTTCATATGGGTATTAAAGGAAATAAACAAGATTCTGGAGTAGGGACTTGCAAAGGATCTCTTGTAGCCTGGATGGTCAGCTAAACCGCCCTGGGAGAAGGAGAAGCAGGTGGGGATTTTATTCCAAGGGTTGTGCAAAGCCGTTGGGAGGTTTGAAGCAGAGTGACATAATCTGATTCACGATTTAGAGGCTCGCTCTTCTGTGCGGAGAATGGGTGCAGAGAGGACGTTGGTGCCTTTAGGAGACAATCGACCCTTCCAGGCTGGAGGATGTGGTCGGCTGGGTTAAGTGGTGAGGGAGCTGGCTAGAAGGGACAGACTTGGGGCTGGTTTGAAGGCCGTGGGACTTGTGGATGTTCTGACGGCAACAGTAGGTGTAGTAGTCAGCTAATCCTCACCACTGCAGGAGGGGGTATTTCTATTTTTGACCCATTTAACCAATAAAGAAACTGTCTCTGAGAGGTTGAGTAACTTACCCAAGGGCACCCAGCAGTGTATACCTGAATGCTGTAGATGTCGATAGTTTCGTGCCCATGCAACTTGGTAGGTATAATCGGGGTCCTGTTAACATTTGGACCTACTGTGTTAACAGAGCACCTACTATGTACAAGGCTTTTCCTTGATGTCTTAGGATTCCCAAACTTGGTTGTATGTCAGATGACTTAAGCACCGTTTAAAAAATCATAGATTCCGGATCCTACCCCCCACTAGTCTTTTCTTTATTTTTCTTCATTAAGTCTGGGTTGGCACCCGGCATCTACATTCCTAAACCATCCTACCAGAGGATTCGGATGCTGGTCTTGCGGCCAGCATTTGGGAATTGTGAGCCTCGTTTATCTCTCAAAACTCCCTTTCATGTTTGGTGGCAATATTTCCATTTTGCAGATGGGAAAACTGACAGCGAGTTTATATTAGTGCAACGAATCTTCATTCTGCTGTTTTAAAATGGATTAAATCTGAGTTCAGAGGACCCGATCTGGCACTTGCTAGTCTTGTGGCCTTTGACATGCAACATGACCTCCTGGAGACTTTTTCTCTCTGAGTGGAGTATTTTCATTCCCTTGATAGCCCAGCGCCTGTGGGGGGCTGCTGAGGTCAGGCCAGCAAGGGTCTTCAGAAACAGTGAACACTCCCAGCAGCCCTTACAGCTCGCTAACTGTGGCGCCAGAGAACCCAGAGAAAGGTTTCCTCTCTCAGGGCATTGAGATGAGGGAATTATTTCAGTGCACCTGTTAAGGAACAACTTGCATTCAGCAGATACTGATACGGTCCCCACTCTGGGACAGATCGGAGGCCAGGCTGCAGGGATAAGGAGGAGACCATAGGGTTCCTTCCCTCCAGGGACTCCCAATCTGCAAGAGGTAGACCAAGGATCAGACTCTTGCCAAACAGACTGATAAGCTCCTTACTGGGGGGAGGGGGGTGGTTAATTAAGGAGGATGCCCTTAACGGAGCTGTGGGGGAGGGGCTGGCAGCTTCCGCTGTCTCTTTAAAGGTGGAAATGAATTGCTGGTTAGCGGGAGGATGCAGCAGAGCATAGAGGGACAGAGGCATGTGGAGACAAGGGAGTGTATGCCTCCTGACAAGGTATTGCTGGAATAGCAAGTGTGTGGGGGTAGGAGCAAGGAGGGTGATGCTGGCAGCTGGCTCAGGAATGGTTTGGCAATGGGGAGCCACGGAGAGTTACGGAGCAGAGATGGGTGTGGTCGGAAGTGCTTGTAAGACGTGGCAGGATTTCAGGTCCCAGCTGAAGCCCTGAGTTACCCCATGCCAGGCTGAACCAGCAGCACGGGAGAGTTCCCTAAGACAGAGAATCTTCCAGAATCTCTGGATGTTGCCCTTATAGACAGGCATCCTCTCTGTCCATTGCCCCACCATCTAGAACCCCAAGAGAATCATTTACCTCATTCCACCCAGTTTCCCTCATTGGGAGCCTTGGCTATCTCAGATAACACCTGCAGGTTAAGACCCTGTAATAAAACATGGAAGCCTTCTGGAGGCAAGGTAGACTGTCTTCAAATCCTGCCTCCACAACCTGATTAGCTGTGTGACTTTGAGCAAATCACCCTACCTTGCAGCCTCCTTTGCCTCCCTGAAAAAAAGGACTGATAGTCCCAGTTATGGAGCTGGTAGAAAGAACACTAGACCACAGATTTGAAAGGATTCCCTAAATTAAAAACTCGAAGACAATGATTTTTAAATTGGTGAACTCCCCCTGAGCTCCCATGTCCCAGTCACAGATGTTGGCTGCTGGAAGACGGGTTTCTGGGCACACAGTTTTATCAGACCTCGAGGATCAGGTAGGCAAGGCGACATGTGGGGTGGTTCTGGTGACACCTGTTCTCTAGGAGCCAATTACTAATTAATTCCCATGGAATGTTTCCACTGGAAACAAACTAATCTGGAGACAGAAGCAATCCCAACCACGAAGATCTATAATTGAGATAATCGCAGAGCATAAATAACATCTGCGAGAAGCAGATGCTGGCACCTGACTCCGACGGGACCGTGGAGGAGGCTGTTTTCTCCAGGGTGGCGGTGGCTTTTTTTCCCCCTTCATTTGATTCATGCCTCTGACCTTTGTCTCTTCCCCAAAAGAAATATGGTATTTGCTTTATTGTTAAATGGAGACCCCTCCCGCCCCCGCCAGCTCTCAAATTTACTTACTTCAAGCTGGGACTGTGTTCACATCTTTCTGCGGAACACAAAGCTATCAACAAGTCTCTGTCATTGTACCCCGAAATAGCTCTTCAGTCCATCCCCTCTCCTCTCCTGCCCCCTTATCAGCCACCTCCCCCCTGGAGCTCTCCTTTGGGGTTCTGTCCCCCCTGCTGGCCTCTGGCCTTGTCCATGTCATCTTACTGCCACCTGATCTTTGGAGAGAGAATTCAGGACAGGGGACAGACAATGAGAGAGAAAGAATCCCAAGCAGCCTCCAAGCCCAGCATGGATCCCACATCCCTGAGATCATGACCTGAGCCAAAATTAAGAGTCGGATGCTCAACCAACTGAGCCACCCAGGTGTCCCTGCAGAGAGAATTTTTAAAATTTATGTATAGTCTTGGCTCTTTGAGTTCAGGATCTACTAGTGGCTTCCCATTGCCCTCAGAATCCAGGGCAGGTTCCACAATGCGGCCTTTTTTATGGTGGCAGAGCCTGGCTTCCACGCTCCTGACACGTCTGACCAGCTGCTAAGAGACAGCTCAGGGTCCCTCACACACATCCCACCTTTCCCACCTTTGTCCACGCTGTGTCCTCTCGCCTCTCCCCTCAGAAAACTCTTCACCTGCTGAAGATCTAGTTCTCTTCTTAGCTTGGGTTAAGGCACCATCCCTGGGAGTCATCTCTAACCCTTGCAGGGCTGGGTGAGAGCCCACCTCCCTTCTTTCATGGTCTCCAGGGTTTAGGTCTAGAATAGCACACACCAGTCTCTCACAATCACTGCCTTTGCTTGCCTAGGTCCCCCATTGACCTTTCAGCTCCTTTAAAGGCAAGGGCCGGACTAAGCACAAATACCAAGAAACTTGTCCAAAGTCACAAAGGTAGTAAGACATGAAGGAAGGATTTGAACCCACAGACTTTACCAGCTGGGAGTTCAGCACGTGCTACCACAGACCGCGAATGTGTCTCCTGTTGGCGCTCTGCCCGCTCTGGGCCCTCGCATCCCTTTGGAAAGCCCCGGATGCTCCTGTAGGCCTTTCCACTGGGGGTTTCAGGCTCAGCTTCTGTGTTCCTTCCTGTGGGCCCACTGGGCCTGGTGTGTTGTCTACATGATGATCTCCCAGCCGTGGTCAGGCAACAACCCGAGCTCCCGTTGCTGGTGTGCAGAAGACTGATAGCCCTTGACTCTTCCCTGGTGCCTTTCATTGGGACGTTTGTCACCACGTGTCACCCATGCTTCCATGAGACATTGAAAATAATGAATCCGCTCTGGGAAGATGACTCTGATGGGAGCCTTTTATGTGAGTGAGCACCTTTGGAATGCTTCTCCCCAGTCAGGAACCACAGGGCAGGTAGTCTGGGTATTTTACTTGAAGAGGCTTTTTTTTTTTTCCTCCCCTTTTGAAAGATGATGTTGGAGTGAATTGATTCAATATTAACATAACCTCCTGTCAGAGGAGATAAAAACCGAAGTGTAATTGGGTGAGAACATGGTTATCGAGGGCATGTTCAACCCACAAATATTGACACTTCCCATGCTGTTAGGAATGAAGCGGGGGACAGCTGGCTTTGCTGTAGGCAGGGAGTGACGTCTACGCATCTCCCCAAAAGGACCTGTTACTGTCGAGCGCCGTGGAGGGCCAGACCCCAGAGCGGCAGGCCATCCACCAGGATAATTATAGCCATCTTGACAACGAGGACGTCGATGGCAAGCAACCATTGGTTATGCTGTGCAAGGCGTGGGGCCAAGCCCCGAGATGCCATGACTTAATCTGAGCCCCTCAACCCACTTGAATGTAGGGAACAGCACGGCCTTTTCTGTTTGGGACCAGAGTGTAGGAGTGGGTCTGGAGGTGCTCTGCGGACGAGAGGGAGCTCACAGGGTGAGCCCTGACTCTCCCCGGGAGGGAGCTAGTATTATGCTCCTTGTGTATAGGAGGAAGCTTGGTGTATAAGAGACTTGCCCAAAGTATCAGGGCTGGGGAGGAACTGTTTTTTTTCTTTGTTTGTTTGCTTTTTGTTTTTTTTAAATAACGTATTTTGAAAGAATTTCAAACTTAAAGTGGCAAGAATAGTTCAGAGGATCTGTGTTTAGCCCTCATTTAGATTCATCAATCTAACATTTTACCACACTCGATTTATCATCCTCTCTCCAAATTACCTTTTGCTGAATTATCAGGAAAAGAGTTACAGACGTGATGCCCTTTTGCTCTCACCAACATGGGAAATTTCACACTGATAACATGTTTTCTGATCCGGGGGTCGATGAACTATGGCCTGCAGGCCAAATCCAGCTCAAATCCAACAGGCTTGTTTCTTGTCTGTTTTTGTTTTTCAGATTTTTGTTTGTTTTTTGTTTTTGTTTTTGTTTTTGTTTGTGTTTTTTTTTTTATCACAGCCTGAGAGCTAAGAATGGTTTTCATGTTTTTAAACGGCTACATTTTAAAGTGGTTAGGAAAGGATGGTACCTCTCTCTCCCTCTTTCTCTATTCTTTATTTTTTCACTCTTGGCCTAGCAAAGCCAAACATATTTCCTCTCTGGTCCTTGAAGAAAAAGTTTGCTGACCCCCGATCTTAGCTGCCAATGATGCAGATGTTGTCTGTTGTCCCATTAATATTGCTCATAGCGATTTTTCTCCATGTTCAGGATCCAACCCCGGATGCAGACGTGCTTTCATTCAGGTTTTGCAAGCCTGTAGAACCTCAGTCTCTCCTTCTCTGTATTTTAGGATGCTGACATTTTGGGAGGATTCAGACCGGTTGTGTTTGCTCTTCCATTTGGGGGAACTGGAATGGGAGCCCCTGTGTTTGCAATTCCAGAACTGTTGGATGTGGTGCCGGTCTGGGGGTGTTCCCAGGGCATAGGATTTCTGAGTCTTAAAACCAGAGACGTCCCAGGCAAACAAGGGTGGGCAGGGTGGCGGGGAGGGGAGTGGCCCATCACAGGACCACCGTTGCTAGCCCTCAGTAATTGTAAGATGAAGGAAGGTGCCTGTAGGTTGAGGGGAGGAGGTGATGAACCAGATACCAGCTTGACTGACTTCCCTCGATTATCTGCTCCTGTTGCTTCTCGAATGAATTCTTACTGTCCACGGGTTCTGGCCTGGGTCTTGCTTTTTCCCGCCCCCCTCTCCGTGGATGGATACAAGACTACGTGATGTTATCGCAGGTAGTAGTTGGTTTGTCCTCCTTGCCGTTTCTGAGATTGTATCGCAGTTGAGACATTTTGCTGTCAATGGACGCGTAGCTTGCGCCTAGATATTGGTGATTACGAATACAGCTACTACCTGCCTCTTTTCCCCCACGTTATTTTATTTGGGAGGGAGGCGTGTCTGTGTGCGTCTCTGTAGGGTGTAGACCTAGAAGTGTAGTGTCTTTGGATCACGGTATGCATGTTTCGTTAACTGTGCTGAGGTAGCCACATGCTTCTACCAAGTCTCTGCAGGCGCGTTTCCTCCATCCAGTGGAACATGCGCCCCACTGGCGTCCCATGCTGGTCAGCCCCGGGGTTTGCTCCTTATTCACATCTTAGCCATTTGGCTGGAGGAGGTGTCGGGAAGGTTCCATTTTCCCTCACCCTGATGAGTAAAGAGGTGGATTGCCTTTTCAAAGTGGGTAAGCCTTTCGGAGGGCTACTTCTGCCTGATGAAGCTGTGTGTTTCTCTTTCAAACTGTTGGCTACTTTCTCAGTGATTTGTAGGATATCCTGGGATGCAAGCCCTTTGCTGGTTATGTATCTTGCAAATACTTTGTCCTGCTCTGGGGACAAACTTCGAGGACCACAGCTGCCTTCTCTTAGCTCTGTCATTTTATGAACAGAGCTCTTAAGTGTGAGGGGGTCCACTCGGTCAGTCTCAGTTAGCTTGGAATCCAAATTTAAAATCACTTGGTTAGGTAGAGAGTGTTCTGGTTAGCTGTATGTTCTGGTGGCAGGAAGTTCCCCCCTCCCCACCCCTCCACTAGGGGCTCAAGCCTGGACTCGGGATCCAGCCCCTGGAGGTTTGCTGAATGAGTCTGTGGTCACTCCCCCTAGCCGGGTCATTTCCTCCTGCAGGGGAGGGTCCTGCCCACATGGCCCGCCCCTTGTCCTTCCTGGGGAGCTGGCTGTCCGGACTCCAACCAGTGTCTGGGTCAGAGTCCTGTACTCAGGAGGAGCCGGGGATGGCCAGGCAGGGGGTGGCTTCCCGAGGGGGTGTTCAGGGCTGGCTCAGGCAACGTGGGCAGCGGGCAGCTCGGGTTATAGGCTGAGGCAGCCCCACAGACCGGGACAGATTTGTGATGTGCTGAGCTGACCTCTTCCCCTGTCCCTCAGGGCATGTACGTGGAGCCCCTACCACGTGGGGACCCAGAGGGGAGCAAGCCCCTGGGGGCCTCTGGGCACCCATATCTAGCGAGAAGACAGACCGGAGGCACTCCGACAGTGCACTGTTTAGGGGATCCATGGGGTGCTGGAACAACGGGGTGTTGGAAATATGATAAAAATAAGGGTGTGATAGGATGGGGGCAGGGAGGGTGTTTTATGTGTATTTTATCTTGCTTTTCCAAGGTTTATTTTTTTATTTTTCTTTCTCTCTTTGGAGAACATCGGTATACTCCAAATCCACTGCCATCACAGGCGAAGTCAGGAAGGAAATTCTTGAGGTCTGTTCCAGTCACATAATACCTGGGCAGTCCTGAGATCCGATTAAGAAAGACTCTTTTTTAAATTTCATTTTTATTGAAGTGTGGTTGACACACAATATTAGTACATTGTGCTAGTATATACATTAGGGGTATTGTATGTTAGTTTCAGCTGTATAATCTAGCGATTTGACAATTATGTGCCTCACGAAACGCTCACTACAGCAAATTTAGTTACCGTCTGTCACCGAGGAAGGACTCTTAAACCTACAAAGAAATAGACTGAAAATGAGTAAAAGGAGGTCTGTTTAACTCAGCAGGTGGGAAGCCCATGCCACAGGGCTTATAAGAAAAAGCTGTAGCTTTAAAATTCAGTTCAGGTCCTGGCCCCATTCACCACTTGGAAGCTGTGTGATCTTGACAAGTTCACTAACCTCTCTGAGCCTCAATTTCTTCTTTGATAAAATGGTGATGGAAGTACCTGCTTCACAGAGTTGTTACGTGTTGCAATTAACATATTCATAGTAAGCATTTAGAAAGTGGTTACGATTATCCTGCTACTGATAATGATTATTTTTACACGGAAGAAGATGGAAACAGTAAATACTCAGAAAGCATTCTGATTCATCAATAAATAATGATTCTCTAGCACAATGTAAGGAAAATGATGGAATGTTTAATAGATGCTCAAATGGTTTGATCCAAGGACACAGAGAGTAACCGCCAGATGGTCTTAGGAAATTTCCCCCTGGGGCCACCGTCATCAGGCTCCTGAGCCGGATAGACCATTGGTGGACCTGGCCTGACATTTTTAATGTTTGCACTTAATGAATTTGTTCAATATCAGGGCCTTCTATAGTTTGAGATGCTGGTAATTCCCTTCAGGGAAGGCCTTCCTACTGAAGGTTAATTCTTCCGAGTGCCCTGATGGGATGTCAAGGCCTGGAATGTGTTGAGATTAGCCTCCCAATGACACCATTTCTTAGAAGGCTTCCCCGTGGCATTTGTGATGCAGGATCCTTAAATCCCTCACGTTGTTCAACCAGATCCTGAAATCGGGGTTCTAATCGCTCAGCTGTAATACCAGCATTTTCCCTCTCCCTGCCTCCTTCCGTATGTCTAGCCCACTCATGGAGTAGCTTAATAAGTCCAAAGCAAACATTTTCACCAGGTATTTAAAGCAGGCAGATGGCTTTGCATAGGAAAGTAATGCTATTCACCGGGTTGTAGTTGATGTCTATGTGATGGGAATCTCAATTGCCCTCCCAGGGAATGAAAGGAGGGGGATGTTGCGAGAGAATGCTGAGAGATGAACTCAGCAGGAGGGAAAGACTTGTCTGCAGAGTGGGCTATGCAGGGGCCCAGGAAGAGCACAGGCTCAGAGTTCCCTTGACTTGTGTCTGACCCTGGGCAAGACCCTTCCCCTGCCCCGGGTTACAGTTTCCTCTTTTGTAACACAACGTGGGCTGATCCCTGCCATGCAGGGCTTCTGTGGGCCACAGTGATAATGAGCAATGAGTGGGCCCCCACAGTACCTCATTGAGTCAGTGTGGGAGAACTCTCATTCCCTCCTCTTTTTCCCATTGAACAATCAGGAAGGGGCAATATTTATCCTCCTATGGGGAGGGATCCAAACACAGAATAGATAAAGAATGAATGATTGTGATTCTACCGCAGGGTTTTGGATGGCGCTATGTTAATCCAACATCCTTGGCAGGATAGGATCAATGAACACTGTCATCTGTGGTTTCAAGTGTTTGGTACATGTACTCTCCCCTCTAACTTGTTTACTCATTCTGCATCTGTCTCCCGGCCATACAGCTCTAATTTGCTCAAGCAGGGAAAGGGGAAGTTATTGGCCAAAATATCTGAAAAGTTCTGAGGCAAAATCTGCCTTCAGGCTTGGCTGGATCTAGGTGCTCCAACCATGTCATTGCAAATATGTTTCTTGCCTTAGCACCTTTGATGTCACCTTCTATTCTAGGCAGTATTTTCATTCTTGCTAGGAAGAGGGCCATTAAACAGACACTCCAGGCTCACATCCTGCATCACAGAGAATGAACTTCGTTTCTGTAGTCCCAGCAAAACCCCTGGCATCAGCCATGCTACTGTCCCACAGCAAAGCCCTCTGGCCGACAGGAAGTAGTGCTCTGATCAGCTAGGCGGAGTCACATGCTCTTCTTGAAGCTTCATAGTTGTTGGTGGGGGGGCACTGCAGGAGGCGGTCAACTCCATCAGAAGCACATGGACATTTGAGGGGTGGAGATATATATTTTTTATATTTTATACACACACACACACACACACACACACACACATATATATATATATATATATATATATTTTTTTTTTTTTTTCCCCCCCAGGGAGGATAGGGTGACACTATCAAAAGAAGGGAGAACAGACACTATGCAGACACATCACAGAATTTCCCCTATAAAGCATCTGTCCAGGGCAATACTGTTCTAGAAGGAATGCAGCATAATGAATCTGAGTGGGATTCATATCCCAGTCTGTGGCTTAGAACCTGTGAGACCCTCAGTAAGTCATTTGACCTGTCTGTCAGTACCATGCCAGGTCTGGAAATAGATGGAAATCACCAGAGACTTTATCGCCCTATCCCTCTCCACCCTGTGTCTTTGGAGGTCTGACAAGACACCCGGGAGGGGTCATCCCTGGGGATGGATGGTGACTTGGAACCAAAAGATGTTAGGTGTCCTCTGTCCCCCCCAGGATCCTCATTGTCACACTGGCTATGAGGACTGGGGAGCACAACCCAATAACCCTTCCTGAGGGGAGTCTGGCTGCCCTGTTCCTTCTGCTCTCTGACTGCCCCACCTGGAGAGCCCCCAAGAAGGGAAGGCATTTGCAGAGAGGCGGTGGGCCAGGTCTCTCCCCTAAAGGGTCTGATCTCAGCCCCAGCATGACTTGCCACCCGACTTCATAAAAATGTCACTCAAACAGCCCCCATATGGAAATAACATGCAGTGAGTTATTCTTATAGCGGGTCATCCATAATGGAAAATCAGCCTGAGATGGCCCTGTATTTCTTCCCACTCCCTAAAGTGTCATAAATTGAGATTTTTAAATCTCAGCACTTAGATGGCTTGTCAGCAGTGGCCCAGAGCCTGCCCAGTAGAAATCTGGGGCTGCTGTGGTTGCGGGGGGGCGGGTGTTGGTGATGGGGATTCTGGTCTTGCCTGTCCAGATCCTCCTGGCTTGTGCCCCTTTGGGGTTGGCACCCTCCCCTGCCCCCCACCCCATCTGCCAGGAAGCCTGAAACTGCTCGTTGAGATGGTGGGAGCCCAGGCCCTGCCTCATCCCAGCAGTGGGAGCTCGACGGCTCCATTTCCTTTCATTCTCCTGGCCTCTGTGATGGGGTTAAAACCCCCACTTGTAAGGCTGCTAAGGGTAGGAAAGGGATAGACAACAGAGACAACTGCAATTACTCTTCTCGAGTTTTCTCAGTGCCCGGCACAGTGCTGAGCATGCCCCTGATTCCACTCACTCACTATGCAAGATCACGTAGACCCTATGGTGGGACTCTCCCCATTTTACAGGCGAGAATACTGAGATGTGAGGTTATGAGACCCGCTGAGAGAGGCCAATCCTTCAGGTCTGGCTCCATGCCCACTCAGGCTCTGACCCCCACCTGGGTTGGGACCTGGCACTCAGCCAGTGTCAGTAAGTGTTGGTTTCCTTCCTCCTCCCTCAGGGGTGAACTTGTTTATCCGGGATGGTGCCTGTTTCCTCGGTGCCACTGCACTTATTCCTTGATTCAGCCTCCTGAGTCCTGTCTCTTGTCTCCGACTGCTCCGCCTCACATTTTGCAGTCCCCAGCCTGGTCCTGGACCTCACGACCCTGCCTGGGTGGCTACCGTGGTGTCACCAAGCCACTGAGCCAACAGTTTGCTCTGCAAAGGATCTTTCCCTTTATTATAATCCGGCCTTCCCTTGTGGCCCAGACCTTCCAGAGAGGTGCTTTTCAGGAGGCACAGGGGAGCCCAGCAGGAAAGAGCATGGACTCTGGGGTTGGACCAGCGGGACCTCTCCGCTGATCTGCTGCGTGACTGTGGGCAACTCCTTTCCCCTCTGCGAGCCCCAGTGTCCTCCTATATCAGGTGGTTCCTAAAGGTGGTGCCCTGCTCCCAAGAGGTCTTGTGGGGCTTTTACAAAGCAAGACGGAGAGAGCACAGTGTCCTGGAAATGGTCCCCGACAACAGTAGCAGGTACAATTGTTAATGCCAAGACCTATCACGGCCAAGAGAATCCTATCCCTAACCCAGAGGAGCTAAGAAGAACACTGACAGCCATGTCCATCTCCACTCGGGGATGAATTGTCCCCGCTCTGCTTACTTTGGGGAGATGGGGGAAAGGAAGGATTATTTCTTAATCGTTGATCATCTACCACCTGGAAAATGGAGATACAAATAGAGCCTTATAGCTCCAGGGAGGCTCTGAGGACCAGGGCATCATGCTGCCGAAACCCTTAGCCCAAGGAGGGGCTCAGCAGATGGAAAGTGCTGTCCTCGTATTTGGCTCTTCACTATTCGGTTACTGACGGTGACTCTCGCTTGCCTCTTGGCCCTGAGCCTGGCAGCTTGGCCTGGGAGCGGGACCCAGTGAGATGTCTTCTTTCCACTCTTAGTTACCTGACCTCATCTCCCATGATGGCCCACTTGCTCCTGCCTGCCCAGACCTTTCCTTCTTGGCACACCCCACGGTGTGTCCTCACTGGCTGCCCCATTTCCAGTCTTGCCCACTAAAGCCTATCCTCCCTGCAGCAGCCAAGGTAGATTGTGCTAACTGCCTCCTCCTCCATCAGTGGTTTCCCTGCAGACAGAAAATGAACCTGCACTTCGCTCACTAGCCTCACTAATGTGCCGACCCCCCACCCCCACTCCATCCATTCCTTCAGCATCCTGCCCCCTCCCCATCTCTGTACAGCTGTCCAGCCACACTGGCCACCTTTCGGTCCTTCAGCACCACTTTCACTTTTGTTCTTTTTCCTGCCTCAGGGCCTTTGCACCAGCTGCTGCCTCCACTCAGGGCACTGTTTCTTCCTCCTCAGTCTCTACACGGCTGTCTCTTTGTGTCTTTCAGGTCTTAGCTTAGTGAGGCCTCTGGCCGCAGGGCGCCCTCCTTGCCCCCTCCCTGCCTTGCCAGAGGCCCTGGAGTCACCCGCAGGATGATGAGACTGTACCTGACTTCTGATTCACCCTGTCTGTGGTGCTCCCCTTGCTCAGCATCACTCTCTGTGTGTCCCAGCCCCCACAATGAGGGGAATGGGCCTCAAGGAGCTGAGCCTGCTGCGGGAATACATCGTTCTTGGGGGCTTGGAAAACTGGGTGGGGAGGAGGGTTTGTGGATCTTGGCTGCCGGCAGTGAGGTGGGGCTGGAACTAGAGGTTCCCATGAGAAAGCCGTGTGTAAAATCAGCAGTATGCACCTCACAGCTCAAAGATGAGGATTACAATTCAAAATGAAAGCGGAACCTTCCCCCCCCACCACCCACCCCCAGGTGCTTGGCAGGAGATATTCAAATTGATGGTGACCTCCATTCTCCCTGCCTTCCATTGTCATTGTTATTATTCTAACATCGGGGCTGAGCTCCTGATAGGCTGTGGAAGACATTCTCTGCCCAGTTTGGAAGGAGATGAAAATGACCCCAAAGGGGCTCTACCCACAAAGCAGCCCCCTCAACCTTGGTCAGTTGTCCTGCGGTGATCTCTGCAATGGCTCAATTGTTTTCCTTTTATAGATCAATGGGGCCCTCCCACTTGCTTGGTGGCCTCAGGGACCAGAGATTGTATGCACGTCATTTCACGGGGACTCTAGCTTGCCTTTTTTTTTCCTATCTGGGAGCCCCAACCTCACTATTATTAATTTTGGTGGGGCAGTGGCCTGGCTGTGAGAGAGTCATCTGGTCTGGACAATACAAGTGACTGTCTTCACTCCTTGCAGCTAGCTGTGTGATTTCAGGCAAGGCACTGTCCCTCTCTGAGCCTTGAGCATTCTCCTTAGGCCATTTCTGAGGCTGTGTTCTGCTCAGGGATTCTAGGGTTTGGAAATCCAGGGGAAACTGCCAACTGTAGCATGGACTTAGGGATTGTGACCGAATATGTTTTTTTCCAGTGGGGAGCGACTGTCTTCTGGGGCCGTGTAGGTACTTGGACCTGTTAGATGGCCCCACTCTGCTAAGACAGGAGGCTGGCTGGGTGCAGGCAGGTGAATGGATGAGAAAGGAAAGAGTGGGAAAGAAAAACTTTGTTTAGGTCAGTGGCACTTAATCTTTGAGAAAATGCTCCCATGGCAAAAAGTTCACATACCATTTAAAGGGGGTTTGCAATGCTGAAACCTGGTTAAGAGATGTCTACTTGGGGGCACCTGGATAGCTCAGTCTGACTTTGGCTCAGGTCATGATCTCAGGGTCCTGGGAGCGAGCCCAGTGTCAGGGTTCCCTGCTCCCCACTTAGTTGGGAATCTGCTTGTCCCTCTCCCTTTCCCTCTGTCCCTCCCCTTATATTTTCTCTCTCTCTCTCCCTCTCTCTCTCTCTTTAAAAAAAAAGAAAGAAAGAAAACATCTCCTTGGCAACTTCCTACTGACTTTCGAGGACCTCTTCCAGGAAGCCTTCCCTGACTTCATCTTGTATTCTCAGTGTCTCCATGTCTTCCTTCCTTTGCTGCTCAGTGAGGCTGTCCCTTTCTGACTCCCCTTCTCCCTGGGCCAGGGGCCAGGCTGACTGTTCACGGCACACACTAAGTGGGTGTCAGCAAATATTTGCTGAGTGGGGCTGGGGCCTAGCTCCTGGCACCAAAGCGGACTAGCCTTATTTCATGGGACAGCGCCTGTTCAATTTTGAGTAGCTCAGAATCTGGCCTCCTCAGATGCAAACGCAGTCGCTTCCCCTCATTGTGGGTTGATGAATAGTTGTGAAGACATGGGGACTGTCTGTAAATTATTGTGCCACCGGAGAGGGGCCGAGCCAGAGGGGAAGGGCATTCAAGGAGGCAGCCTTATGAGGCTCTTCTCTTCTCTTCTCATCCTCCTGCCTGGCGCAGCTGGAGCAGAGTGAAGCCAAGTGTGAAGATGCTTTGAAGACGCAGAAGGCACTGACCGCGGACCTGGAGAACATGCACAGCGAGCTGGAGAACATGACCCGGAGCAAGAACCTGGTACCTGTCCCTTCCTGGAACTGTGGGGCCCCGGGCCAGCGCAGGGCTGTGGGGGCTAGCATGGGCCCACTCTGTGCTCGACACTGTAAGAGGGACAAAGGGCACTTATTGGGGACTTCCTGAGAGCACAGACATCCTACTATGAGCTGAGCCTTATAAAGGTATAAGGGCATATATGAGGGCTGACTGTGTGTTCACCTCTGCAAAGGTAGACCTACTGTGTGCTCAGTATGGTGGGGATGTATTCAGTAGGAACCTGTTGTTTTCTCAGCACCCTACCTGGGAACAAAAATGTCTATAGTATTCCCACAGTGTGCTCACCACTGTAAGTGGTTCCCAGGTACCTGTTGTAGTCCTACTGTGTGCTCACCACCATTACAGGGGACTTGATCATTATAATTGAACAAGTGTATGTTCATCCTTATAAATGGAGATGAGCCTGACTCTCACAGGCCCACTTAGGCTCACTCCTATAAGGGACCCAGCCATCTATTATGAAACTACTATGTGCTCACCCCCGAATGGGGGAAGTGAACACATATTAGGAATCTAATATATTGGCAGAAATTGGGTGCGCCTTTCTAAGTCACCCATCTGTGCATACAAGGTGAGCTTAAATTTTTACTCCACATGTGAAATGCTAAAATTTAAGTGTAGCCACAGATGTATAGGCAAAAGTTTGTCTCAAGATCCCTTTTATTCCAGATTTTGTTGGCACCAGGTTAAGAGGAACTTGCCCACAAACATTCATATGCACACACGCACATAAATGAATGCACGCCCTCACCTCCAAAATCACCAGACACAGATTAATGCCCTCTTAGGTAAAATATGCATCTACTTCTACCCAACCACCCAAGACATATTTCCTGAGCACCTGCTGTAGGCAGGCCTGGTACAGCCGGGTTGGGGGAGGAATAGATCTGTGAACAGAACAGAGTCCTGGTCCTCAGAGAGAATCTGTACTCAGAGAGGTCTGTACTCATGTGCGTGTCCCAGGCATGAAATATGAGCCCATGTGGGCTTACACAGATGTCTATCCATTTACAGGCACACATGCATTCACACAGCCACATGTGTGCCCACACACACACACGTCATGCACGGACACACCCTTGACCATCCTTTCCAGCACATGGTCACACATCTGACACACTCATAGGTGAGCCTCCCCACTTGGCTCTTCCTGAGGCCCCGGGTGTCCCCCTCCCAGCCACCCTTCTAGCAACCCCTTCACCCTTATCCTGCCTCCCCCTAGGTGGACGAGCAGCTCTACCGGCTACAGTTTGAGAGAGCAGATCTGTTGAAGCGCATCGACGAGGACCAGGATGACCTGAACGACCTCATGCAGAAGCACAAGGACCTCATTGCTCAGGTGGTGATGGAGAGTGGAAGGAGCCTTAGTGGTCTTGGGGCGGGTGTGGAGGGCTGGGGGAAGATGTCAAGAAAGGGGATGTGATTGGGCCGCTCTCTGATCCTAGGACCTGGGTGGGATAGATGCTACAGTGATAGATGGGATGGTGAAATGTCATGTCCTAAAGGAGGCGAGGGTCATCTTCAGATGGGTGTGCATTCCTGGAAGGCATCACCACCAGGAAAATTTTTGATTTATGTATACATATATCTACACATCCACACACCCACATACCCTTCTAATTACCCATCAAAATATTCCTCCATCCACCATTCATCTGCTCATCTGTCCCCCATTCACCTGTCCTCATTTTGGCCACCCATTCACCCATACCTCTACCCATTCACCCACCTACCCATCCAGCCGCTCACCCACCCATCCAGCCTTCCACCACTTACCCATTCTTCCACCCATCCCTTCATCTATTCATCTGCCTCTCCGTATATCTATGTCTATATCCATTCATTTGTTTAATATTTACTGTGCCCCCACCATGCATTTGCTACCATGTGAAATGCCAAGAATACTGGATTGAGAAACGCATGTCCTGTCCCTGCATTCACGTGCGGTGAATGGACTGGGCAGACCTCCTCATAGAATCACCCAGAACAGAGGGGGGCAGTTGCAAAATGAGCTTAGAGTCCGGAAAGGAAATGAGCATGTTTCTGTGAATCTTGACCTAGGTTGGAGGTCAGGGAAGCCTTCCCCGAGGAGGTGACTCTCAGATGGAGATCTGAATGAGGCACAGGAGTTAATTAGGTTGGGTGGAAGTGAGGGTTGCGGGAAGTGTTCCAGGCAGATGGAACAGCACAGGCAAGGGGCCTAAGATGGCCCATTTGAGAGGCTGGAAGGAGGCCAGCGAGGGGAGCATGATCCAGGAGGAGCTCAGCGAGGCCAGCAGAGCAGGGCCAGACTGGGGGCTCTAAGCTGAGTTTGGATTTTATTTTATGTGTGATGGGAATTATCAGCAAATGTTTTAGGGACCAGAACAAGAGGGAGAGGGTCAGCTGGCTTGTACCGGGGCGTGGAGTAGATGTGGGTAGGTGGCCAGACCCAGGACACAGTCAGGAGGCATGGTGATAGGATGGGGTGCAGCAGAGACTTTGGGGTTAAACAGACCGATGAGTGATGGGGATCCCTGGCAGGTTTCTGATAACTGGGGGGGTGGAGAGAGCAGCTCCCTCCAAGAGTAAGGAGCATCTTCCCCACCTTATACCCCAGAGGGGATCCATGATACCTTTACCCGCCAGACTTCAAATGCATCCTACTGAGATGGGATCTGGGGGAATTTCTGCCAAAAAAGGAATAATGATAATAAAAACAACCAATTTGGGGCACCTGGGTGGCTCAGTGGGTTAAGCCTCTGCTCTCGGCTTGGGTCATGATCCCAGGGTCCTGGGATCGAGTCCCGCATCGGGCTCTCTGCTCAGCAGGGACCCTGCTTCCCCTCTCTCTGTCTGCCTGCTGCTCTGCCTACTTGTGATCTCTCTTTCTCTGTCAAATAAATAAATAAAATCTTTTAAAAAAATAACCAATTATATCCTTGACATTAGAACAGCCATCACAGAAATAACCTATGCCCTCTTCTGCCTTTGTGACTCACACTTATTTGGGTCAAAGGGAACTTTCTGCATTGGATCAATTACAGAAACAGTATACTCATATGTGTGTCATGAATAATTTAAATAATAAAGACAGGTAGAAAATAGAAAGCGAGGGGCCCTCCTGCCCGTTGGAATTCCTCTCTTCAGAGATAATCATGCTTAACAGTTGGGTTCTCCTTTTATTAATGGACGTTTATAGTCTCCACTGCCTCATTTCATCTCTGAACAAAGCCCAGGTAGAGGAGCTAAGCAGAGACTCTCAGCCCATTTTACAGATGGGGATACTGAGGGACAGAGAGGCCAAGGCCAGTATCCAAGTCTAGAATCCCAGTCACCTGACACTCGGGAGTCCCCTTCCCTTCTAATCTGGCCCTGGTGCCATGGCCAGCCCCTTTCCATCTGGGCTCTCAAGAGTGTTTGATAGTGTGCTGGGCGGTTGACCAAAGCCATGGGCTTATATAACGGGAGTGACTCAGCAGACACTGAGATGGACGATGTGGGGAGGATGTAAGCAGTAACTTTTTGGAACGAGCTATTGTCACGGAGGCTCTGAGACATCTGGAGGGTGGAAGTGGGGAGAAGGGCTTGCCAGCGGTAGGTCCCCAGTGAAGCCTCAAGGTGACTTTTTTTTTTTTTTTTTTTTTGTCTCACTAGTCTGCTACTGACATTGGACAGATCCAAGAACTGCAGCTACAGCTGGAGGAAGCCAAGAAGGAGAAGCACAAACTTCAAGAACAAGTACGTGCTCAGAGCTGCCCTTGTGGTGGGGAGGAAAGGAAGGGGTCTCTCTGGGACCTCTCCATTTAGATCCTGGAAAACTGTCCCTCATCCATCCATCCATCCATCCATCTACTCACTCAACTTGAGCTGTGCACCTAATGAATTGAGTGGAAACACACACACACATACACACACACACACACACACACACACTGACTCTTGCTCATGCCAGTTCAGCCTCCAGACATGCCCTATGCAGGGAAACTCATCAGCCATTCTGTGCAAGATTTTCCTCCTCTGAGAAATGTTTTCAAGGACAAAGGGATGGTCTGGGCGAGACAGGATCCTCATCCTTTGTGAAATCTTCCTTTGAAGCCATGGTTCTTCCAAACACCCCTGAGTTTCACTCATTAGCTAGAGAGTTGCTCTTATCCATGCAATTCTCAAAGCCCTTCTTGAACTGTTGTGGGTACCTGCTTAGGGTTTCTGTTGACGTGATGGGGCCTTGAGCAAATGTCCCTAGGCGTGAGTAACACCAACAGCACAAAAATAATGGCAGCACGAGGCCTCTGCTGGGTGCTTATTATATACCAGCTACTAATGGCCATCAGTCCTCACACACACAAAAATGAAAGAAGGAGCTCAAGGAGGCGAACTGCCCAGGTGCCTCCTGCTGGAAAGGGGCAGAGCCTGGCTTTGAACTCTGATGAATGTGCTTGGCTCCCAAGCCCACACTTGGTTGCATGCTGGGATCCCGAAGCTTGCTGATTGAAAGTTTCGTGTTGGAGGCTGAAGACACACGGCAAACATCACCTCCAGCCTCAGCGACCCCAGGGCATGGGCTGCTGGGAGGGTACTGACAGTCTGTGCTTGTCCCTTGAACACATATCACTGGAGCCAAGAAGGAGGCGGTGTGAATGGGCCTGGGGCTAAGTCCTGCATGTGTCTTGATGCTGGGACTTGGGGCCAGCAGGTAGCCAATGGATGTCTCGGGTTCGCCCCCAGCTGCAGGTGGCTCAGATGCGCATTGAGTACCTGGAGCAGTCCACCGTGGACCGAGCCATTGTCAAGAGGCAGGAGGCGGTCATCTGTGACCTGGAAAACAAGACGGAGTTCCAGAAAGTGCAGATTAAGAGATTCGAGGTATTGGCGGACATGTAGATGTTACTCAGGCCGAAAGCAGTGGGGCGTTTGTAAATGTTCTGTCCATCCTCTGACCATCCTGCCTTTCTCTGAATCTATATTCCTCTACCATCTCCCATCAGTGTTCCTTCCCCCCAACTCCCTCCTTTCTGCCTGCCTCAGACACATGGTCCCATAAGTACCTATCTGTCCAGCCTACCCACCTCCATCCACCTCTGTCTACCTCCATCCATCATCCCCCTTCTGTCTCTTCTTCCTTCCTTTCTCCACTATCTTTTCCTCTGATCCCTCTCTTTCTTCAGACCTTGAACTTTCTGTATGTCCACGTTTTTATCCACTGATCCTGTTCTGCCCATCTCCATCCACCCTCTCATACACTTATGCGTGCAACACTTGCTTTGAGCAGAAATATATTTTGCTCTTAGTATGTACCAGGCTCTGGTGTAGGTGCATGGCGGGTGGAGGTACAAAAAAGCAGATTCCGCTTTCCAGAAACATAGAGTGTTGTAGGAGATGTGGGTGAAATATGTGCATAAATACAGAGAGAGGGCTGGGAGGTTTAGGAGATGTTGGTCTTTTCAAGCTGGGGAATCAGGGAGGCTTCCAGGAGGAGGTGGCATTGCTGCCGGACCTTGAGAAGGGCAGGTAATACATAGACGGGCCGGGGCAAGGTTCAATGATTACATTTACATTTAGCTCTGTGGGCCAGTGACATGAGCCATGGCCCAGTGAACCTCACCACTGTCAAAGCTGTTTCTCATCTCTCTCCCCCCTGGAAGTTCATCGCAAACCCCTGGGGCAGGTAGGATCGGTCCCACCAAATAAACTACAAGATGGGCCCAGTGAAGTCAAGTGACCTGTTCAAGATACAGCTAGGTAGTGTCAGAGACAGGACTAGATTGACAATGGACCCTCACTGGTCCCAGGCTAAAATTTCTCCGCAGTCAGCTGGCTTAGCCACAGGATGACGGTGCATCTGGAAATGGGAGGCTGCATTCCTCACTTGGAAACCTTCTCCCAATCCCCTGCTGGGCATTTCCTCTCTAAGAAGGATGCTTTATATGAAGAACAGAGAAAGATTCTTCTTTTCCTTGACCCTCAGGGCTTCTCAGAATGGCTCAAGGGATCCCTCAAGGCATAATTGTCTCTGCAGATCACCTCGGAACACTTTGATCTCCTACATTTTAAGTGTACATAATGTTGGGCTCTATCAGATTTTTTTTAGCTTGATTCTAGCATAATCAAGTGATAGAGAAGTAAATAAAATTACCATAAAAAAAACTTTCAGTGGCAGATTCTATGTCCAAATTCACTTCCCCCCTCTGCCATCATGATCTGAATTTAGTAGAATCCCAGGTCCTTGAGATGAGGTACCTTGGGAACACCATTTGTGAACTGATCTTCTTCCTTTTAACCCCCCTGCTGCCCTTTGAAATTGTTGCTAAACTCCATTTGAAAGGCGAAGAGCAATTGAATAGTAAAGCTTTTCTTTTAGACCATTATTCAGGCTCTGATCTGGAGAGGGGCTCAGAGTCCTGAGCAAGGGCCTGAAATATTCATGCGGGCTCAGTTTTAGGTCAACACTCGAGTATTTGCCCATCAGAATCGATTGGCTCCGGGCTTGTTGGCCAACTAATGAATTCTGCAGAACAGTACTTGGGTTTGTTTTCTCTAGCAATGGTGATGCCCACATCTCCTTTCTCTTTACTGTTTCATTGTGTCCTCTTGGCTTGTCCCCCTCCCACACACACCCAGAAAAGGGAAAATGCCATAAAGCGTAAGAGCTGAGGCTCATTCATGGAAGATTATCTGATCAAACCTCCTCATTTTACAAATAGGGAACCCAAAACCCATGCTGGGGAAGGGGTTTTGATTTGCCAATGTGGTGTGCTCCCCACTGCACAGCTTCATAAAATGATGAGGGCTGCTATAAATATTAATAATTCCCAACCCTTGTCTAGAATGCCTGGTGTGCCAGGTACTGAGCTAAGCCGTCTGCAGAACTTAACGTTTTCAATTCTGACAGCATCGCTGGGACGTAAATCCTATTATCATTCCTGTCTCTCAGAGAGGTTAAGTAACTTGCCCAAGGTCACACAGCCAGGGAGAGGTAGTGGTGAGGATTGAACCTAGAGCATATTCAAAACCAGGGTGCTGGGCTGCCTGGGTGGCTCAGTAGGTTGAGCCTCTGCCTTTGGCTCAGGTCATGATCTCAGGGTCCTGGGATCGAGCCCTGCATTGGGCTCTCTGCTCGGTGGGGAGCCTGCTTCCACCTCTCTCTCACTCTCCCCCTACTTGTGATCTCTCTCTCTGTCAAATAAATAAATAAAAATCTTTATATAAAAAACAAACAAACAAACCAGAGCGCTTATCCCTATGCAAGGCTGCCTCTCGGTATAGCAGTTATCATTGACTAGGTTTTTAAAGTAAATTCTCCTTTCCTGTAGCAGAAATCAGAATGATCATCCTGGTGACTTTATACAAATGCAGAGAGACTGAGCACAGGATTTCTCTTCCCGGAGCCCGGTGTCTCCTGCCCCTGGCCTCTAATAACAAGATGGGTGTGTGCTCTCCGCTCCGACTCCAGGTCCTGGTGATCCGGCTTCGGGACAGCCTGATAAAGATGGGTGAGGAGCTCACACAGGCGGCCAAGTCCGAGTCCCAGCAGCGGGAGAACAGCCAGTATTATCAGCGGCGCTTGGAGGAGCTGAAGGCGGACATGGAAGAGCTGGTGCAACGCGAGGCGGAGGCCAGCCGCAGGTGCATGGAGCTGGTGAGTGCTGTCCCCAATGCTGGCTGTCATCTGATGGAGGATTTCAGGTGCAGGAGTGCCCTCCCGCCTTTTGAAAGGGAGCTTCCACGTGGGCTGTTCCCCGGGGCCTTTGGAAAGCAGGGAGAAACCAGAAGGGGTTGGGCAGAGAAATGATGTTGCCATTGGCTGCGGACTCTGGGGGCGGGCCCAAAGTGGACCAGTGGCATTCACTGCTGCTGGATGGCCGCCCAGCACGTGTGCATTTCAGATTCCAGACTTTCTTTTCCTGCCTCACACTTTCCACTCCAAAGGCAGGGCGGCCTCTTGGGAAGAGGAAGGAACCAAGGTTGATTAAATGTCTACCTTGCATGGAGTCTTACTATCCATATCATAAAATGCTCCTAATAACCCTGTAAAGTCAGAGTATTGTCCCCATTTTATAGATGGGGAAACTGAGGCAAGGGCCATCAGCATACCAAACTGAGGCTCAGAGTGGTACATTCACTTGCCCCAGGCTACACATTAGTTAGAAGCTAAACCCAGGCCTGTCCAACCCTGTAGTCTGTGCTTTTATTGGTTAAACCATGCTTTGTTCCTGGTATGGTCCAAGCAGTACTTAAAAATCTCTTCCCATCAGGAAGAGAAAAAAGGAAGTATAATGATAAAAAAATAAAAATCAATAAAATGCAGAGTTTAGGATCTTACTAAATTTCATAGGGAAGAAAAAGGAGGGGGAGATAAAAGTATGTTTCCTGTCCGGTGGGAAAGTCTCTCCCATCACACTCCGTGGAGAATTTCCTGCAGGGATCACAGGGCCTCTGAGGGAGCCGGCTGCTCTTTTTCCCCATGAGGTCCCATATCCTTAAGACTCCGGGTTCCTGTTTCTGGGACCTGGGAGACATCTGGCACTCCCTTTGCCCACCACCAGGGAGCCGTCACTGAGACAACCCAGCACGTGCTGAGGCTTGGCCAGAAGGTCTCTAAATCACAGTCTTTATCTCCTTCCTGCCTTGTCCACTCTGGTTTTGTGATGGGTCTCACCAACTTGTCTGCCTGTAGCAAGTGTATTTCTCCGGCCACTGCCTGCCACAGCCAGGGCCCCTCTCGTCAGCTTTGCCCTTGACAAGCCATCGGCGTGACTGTCATGCAGGGGGAGGTGAGGCTCTGCACAGAGACCCAGGTTCCCAGACAAAGTCCGAGAGCCATGACTGGCAGTTCCTCCACCTCCCACGGCCAGGAAGAGAGAAAGGCTCTTTCCTCCAGTTGACAGGATGACTTCCTCATTCACCGGCCCTGTTTCTCATGCAGCTGAAGTCCCCTCCCGCCCGCTCTGGCTGGGAGCGAGAGAACATCCCAGCCTGTCTCCTCTGATGTCTTCTTTAACTGGCCAGACACCCAGGCGGGCAGGCTGGATCAGACAGTGTCTTTCTTCCTCTTTTCTTTGTTCTCCTTTTCTTCCTCCCTTTCCTCTCCTTCCTCCCCTTCTCCTTTCCCTTTCCCCATCCCTACTTTCAGGGACAAGTTAGGATCTTCAAAGGCCCTGAAATACTTGAAAAATTATAGAGCAACCCCCATAGATGAACCAAAATAAAAACAAAACAACAGCAACAAAAAACACTGTAAAACTCAAAGCTTGTGTGTATGCTGACAGGAGACCTGCATCATTCTCTGCTTTGATTGCAAGATGCTGCAGAAGTTTACCGAGGCTGAAATCTTCCCTTTATTTTGGCCTATCTGTGGTTGGGCAGTGTATTTTCTAGGGCTGCCTTAACAAAGTAGCAGAAACTGGGTGGCTTAAAACAACAGAAATTTATTCTCTCGTCAAATAAATTTGCCTGAAGGTCAAAAGTCTGAAACCAAAGTGTGGGCAGTGCCACACTCCCACCAAAGGCTCCAGCGGAGAATTCTTCTCCATCCTTCCAATTCAGATGGCTTCAGACATTCTTTGGCTTGTGGCCATGTCTCTCCCATATCTCCCTTTGTCTTCATATGGTTGTTGTCTCTGTGTCTGTGTGTCTCAAATACCCTTCTGCCTTTTTCTTATAAGGGCACCTATAATTGAATTTAGGGTTCACCCTGAATCCAGGTAGATTTTATCTTGAGATCCTTACCTGAATTAGACCCATAAAGACACTTTTTCTTTTTTCCCGAATAAGGTCACATGGACAGGAGGTTTTAGGGGGCCACCCTTCCACCCGGAGGGCATGTCCCTGCCCAGCTGGTATTCTGCAGTGATCATGTTCCTCTTGCTTCTTCAGTGAATCTGTCGATTAGCAAGGCTCAGAGGGGTAATGTCAGGCTGGCCAACCCTTCCTAATGGTGATATCCTACACTCACCAACCTATTTGCCCTCAAATACACCTCTTGCCTATGGGTCTGGGATATTTCCACTGGGAGAAGACAGAATGTCCTCTTTTCCTTGTCTAATTTATTCACTAATTCATTCAACATGTGTCTGTTCAGCACCAACTAAGGGCATGGCTCAGGGGTGGGCATTGTTGGGAAGCAGCAAGGATTCTTAAAGCTCCCGTTTTGTGGAAGCTCACAGTATGGGCAAAAAAGCAGCTCAGTGGGAGTGCCCAGTTGTGGAAACCTGCCCCCCGACCAGTGTGGCATCCTACTTCCCCAGGCTTCTCCGGGTTCACATCCATGCCACTGATCTGCCCTCCTTTGTCCCCTGTAAGACAAGGGAACAGCCTCCCCATGCCATGTGTTCTCTAATAAATTTTACCGAAAGCCTGCAAGGCAGTCAGCATTCTGGTCCTTTCCTTCATGAGCTATGTATCCTCAGTTTTTCCCATGGGCCATGCCCGGTACTCAGTGTTGGGGAATCCAGCAGGGAATAAGAAAGACATACCTTTTCCCTCAAGGAGCTCACACCGAATGGAGAGATATCGCAAAGGCTCTTATTCGTGTATTTTATGCATCCCTCTGTGATGGGAGCTCAGAGTGTTCATAGGCAAAGCAAGGTGTCTGTGCAGTGGGGTTGGGGGGACTCTTGGATAGGCCCGCTGACCCCTTGGCTATTGTGGCCACCAGCCATTTCTTTGAGTAAAGCATTGCCCCTTTCACTTTCCATGTTTTAAGTCCAAATCTCCCTAGGAGGGATAGAATGAATTCTCTAATGCCCCAGTCCAAGCATGCACGCATGCATACATGCATTACTCGTCCATCTGTCCGTCCGTCAATCCATCCATCAATCCATCCATCTATCCAGTCCATCCATCTTATGGTTAGGCCCTTTGCAGATGTGGTTTTCTTTCACCCTGATGCCAAGTCCAACAGGTGGAGAATGTGGAGGGACAGACACATAAGGTGCTTGGCCCAGGGCTGTGGCATTGGGAGTGGCAGAGGTGGGATGGGCGTCCCCATGTGTCCAGCTCTAAAGCTGTCACCATGACCCCACCCTGCCCTTCTGGCCCAATCCTGCTGAAAAATGGCTCTGCTGTGGGAGACCCCCAGAAAGATCCCACCTGCTGGGCCCTGGTGAGAAGCGGGAAGGATGTTGATGGATCTCCCTTTCGTGTTCCCTTCCGCCTGTCCCAGACTGCGCCATTTGTCACTGTTGGTGTTGGTTTAAAGGGCTGAGAGTTGTTTTGTGTGAATGATTTACACCCCTAGCTGGCGCACCGGCACGTCCAGATCAGGATCAATTACCCTGCCGATGGAACTTCTCTTCCCGGAAAAAAGAAAAATGAGGTTTTGCCATTAATTTTAGTAAATGTACTATTCCTGGCGACTCCAGGAGCCATTATGGAGAAAAAGAATATTCTGGCTCTAAATCATTCAAGTCCCTTTGTCATGGGAGCGATGAGACAGCTCATCTGTGGATTTATGTCCTGTTGTTTTTCAGTAGTTACAGAGCTCAGGGGAACCACCTCAGCCCCAGGACAGGGTAACCGAGGGAGGTCAAGGGCAGCTGGAAGGGCTGATGGTGACAGGAGGGCCTACCCTCTGCCTGCTTTCCTCCAGATGCACCTGTTCTGGAGGCCACACCTGTTGGGTTTACCCTCCAGCACCTTGGCCTGACTCCCTACCTTCAACTTGCCCCTGAGCTGAGGGGCAAGTTTTTCAGAAGCTTCCCAGGCCTTGAAAAACATAGACTGGTCTTTGTTTTACTCTTATTGCACCACCCAGTGACCCACGCCAGAAATCCCAGTGGCCTGTCTCTCTCTGGCTCACAGATTAATGGCCAGGTCTGTTGTTTCACCTTATTCGGGTATTTTAAAAATCCATCCCCTCCCATCTTCCTCCCATCCTTGCTTCCTCTCTCTTTAATTAAGCCCCATCCCCTCTGGTCTGGGGCTGTACAGTTACCTTCCAACCAGTTTCCCCACTTTGCCTCCACTCTGACTCATGCCTGCAGAAGATCTTTCCAGAAGGCACATGTCTTCCTGGGTTACTCTTCTTGCTAAGAAACCTTCCATGACTCTCCACTGCCTTCAGAACCACATGCCAGCTTCTTCCCAGAGCCTCTGAGATCTAGCCTCTGCAGAGCCTTCTGCCTTTGGCTGCCTGCCTCTTATCACCGTGCATGTTCTACTCAAGGACGAAAGGACCCAATGCCATGTTTTTCTTGACTCACCATCTTTGTTCCCATGCATCCCTCTCCCTGCCTACTCAGCCTTCAAACCCAAGTCAGGTGCCACCTCCAGGAAGTCCTTACTGTTATCCTCACCCTTTACTGGGTGAAGCACCTCCTGCCTCTTCTCACCTCCCCCTGGGTTCACCCCATCATGCCGACATGAATGGCCCAGGAAATGTGCCTTTGGAGAGCTCAAGATCAAGAGGAGGAAATGCAGGTGCCCCTAAATGATTCTGACACAAGATGGGACGTGTGGGCAGAGGAGGAAGTGGGTTGGTATAATCAGGAGATGCGAGAAGAGCACGTGGGTGTCTTCAATGATGTGTCGGAATTGGCTGGCAGCTTTGGGGAGCGGTTGTCTGATCCTGTGCATCGTGGCCTCTGCACACCCACATTCAGCCAGTGTTCAGCAAACCCCTGCTGGGTGTTAGACAATGTCCAGGGTTCCAGAAGGGCAGCGACACACCACAAGACAGGGACATAAATGCTGACTCTTCACCTCCCCTTCCTTTCTCTCTTTTCCTTCTTCCTCATTGCCCCTCCTCTGCCGAACGGCAGCCGTAGAACCCCTCCTCCCACCCTGCACCTGCCCTCCTCTGCTGCCGCCCTTGCTCTTCTTCACTCCCAGCCGTCCGCCACCTGTGCAGGTGCAGACATGTCACCTCTGTCTCTCTTGCTTCCTCTCTCATTCCCCCAAATAATTGCTTTGACTTGTGTGTGTGGGTGCATCAAGGATGCATAGCTCCTTGGGGATACAGTTACAAATTACCAAAAACTGGTTGTCTTAAAACAACGTAAACTGATTATTTCACAGTTCTGGAGGCCAGAGTTTGAAATCAAGGCGTTGGCAGGGCCCTGATCCTTCTGGAGGCTGGCCGTGCGGGAGAATCCTTTCTTCCTCGTACAATTTCTGGAAGTTCCAAGTGTTCTTTCTGTGAGGCAACATAACTCTGTGTCCACATGGTCTTCTCTCTCTTCTCTGCCTCTCTGTTCTCTCCTCTTCTTCTAAGTATACTAGTCAATTGGGTTTAGGACCCATAATCCCATATGACCTCCTCTTGACTAATTACATCTGCAAAGACCCTGTTTGCAACAAAGTCACATTCTGAGGTTCCTAGTGGTCAAGAATTTTGGGGAGATACTCTTCAGCTTACTTACAAGGTGGTAGAGGGAGCACTGGACTTGGAGTCGGAGAGCTTGGGCAGCTAAATTAACATGGCAGGACCTCAGTTTCACCATCTCTACAATGGGAGGGCGTGGATATAGTGCAGCCGATCTCATTGGGTGGCAGTGAGGATGAAATGAGATGATTTATCTAAAAGTGCCCGATGAGAGCATACAGTAGGGGCTTAATAGATATCACAATATTTTCTTTCTCCTTTCATCTCTCACTCTGCCTCTGGCTCTGATTCTTCTTCTACTTAAACTTTATCCTGAATCTGCTAGCTTTACTTCCCCATCCTGTCCCATGCACATGACAGTTGATGGTAGTGATGTTGTGGGGAGTTAGTGTTTGTGTATCACTGAGTGCTGGGCCTTGGGCTAAGCACTTACACGGCTTCTCTCATTCTCTCCTTATGAGCAGATTATGCCCATTTTATCAATAAAGGAACCAAGAACCAGAGAGCCTGAGCCCCTTTCCCAGAGTCACATTCGCAGCAAGTGGCAGAGTCAGAATCCGAACCCAGATCTGACCAACTCAAACCCATTTTCCTACTCAGTAAGATATAGACACAAAATATTTCCACATTGAAGTGTAGTTTTTAAAAAAATGAGTCACAAAAAGTAATATTGGTTCCGATTCTGTAGTCTAGGCTTTATTGACTTTTGGGGTTGCATAATTGTCTGTTGGGGGGGACTGGCCTGTAACTTATAGGGTATTTCGTAGCTTCCCCAGCTTTTACCTGTTAGATGCTAGAACTGTCCCCCCTCCCAACTCTAAGTCATCACAATCAGAAATATCTCTAGACATTGCCAAATGTGCCCTGGGAAACAAAAGCATCCCTGTTGAGATCATTGTTCTCACATGACCCTCACAGTAACTCTGAAAGCAAGGCTCATGATAGTCCCCACTTTACAGATGACCCAACAGGCTTAAGGGGGGTGACATGATGTCCCTGAGGTCACAGGAAAACTGGAGGAGGGGACATGCACATCAGGAGGAGAGGCATTCAAGGGACAGGAGGAGGACAGCAGCTTAACTCCTTAGGCTCACAGGGAAAGGACAGAAGTGATGCCAATAAAACCCGGTCCCAAGTTTAGCCCTGCCCCAGAGGTGACTTCACAGCAGAAGTTAGTTCTGAGCGGAATGGAAGGCCTTGCTGCAGACTGTGTACTTTTAATAGTGTTTAAATAAAACATGGGAGCATGGGTGTGATCTCTTCACCGAGCCTGGCTTGTCAGCTGCCCGGGCAAAATCATAAATAGTTAATAGACAACCACTTACGGCTCTACTTCTGTTAAATCCAGCGTCAATTATTCATGGCCCATGAATTATTTATTGGGTCTTATTTGGGGGTGTATTTTCCACCTTTGGGGTGGAGGGGTGTGAAGGGAAAAGAAGGTAAGGCCTGAAACGGACGATGGGCGAGCCATGAGGGTGTTGGCTCCCTTCTGAAGTGGGAGTGGGGAAGGCTTCCCTACTCCCCGTGAGGAGGAGACGTCCCCTTGATGTGATCGAGAGGTTGGAGTGAATTTGGGTCTGGGAAGTTGCTCCCAGGAGGAAAGCTTGGGCCAGCCCCAGTCATGTGCTAGTAAGAGTTTAACAACAAGCTCTCCAGGGCACGTGAGTCCTGGTGTGTAGTGTTCTCCAATCTCCCACCAGAGCTGATTGCAAGCCAACAACATGACGTCTTTGAATGTGGGATTGGGAGGCCACCCCCCCCCCCATGTAGGATAGAGACCAAACACTTTAAAAGCACGGATGGTAGTAAAAAGGTCCTAAAATAATTAGGAAGCCATGCGTTTTAAGTATGTAGATACCTTTGTTTTTGACATGATTTATTGACTTGGAAGTTTGTACCATTTAATTCTTCATGGTGGTTGTGTTGGACAACCAGCCTGCAAAGTTCTGGAAAATTTAGCAGTTAGCATGTGCACACTGGTAGGAACCCTTCCCAGCGAACCAATCGCTTGGAGTCTCCTTGTCGTGGGGTCACTGTGCCCCAGTTAGGAGGTTGTGGTGTTGAGTGGAAAGAGGGTAGCTTTAGGGTCCAAAGGCTCTTAAATCAAATCTCATCATTCATGGACTATTTTTTAAGTGAAATGACTTCACCGTCAGAGCTCTGTCATCGGAAGCTCTTCTTTGGCATCGTTTATCAAATGGGTATGACCCCATCTGCTCTTTTTGGAGTGGTTTACCCCGTGTTCTTGCTCTGTCAGTCATGCGAGCTCCTTTGTCGTTCCCTCTTGTCCGCCTCCTCCTGTCTTCTGAGAATCTGACTCCATCTGGTAAAGGCCTTAGTTTTCATGTTCGTTCTTGTTTTCTCTTGCTGGGTTTTCTTAGCCACCCCAAGACCCATATTCCCAAACTGTAGTAGGGAACACAGCCCCCTCCCATCACTTTCCCAGGAGGTATTTACCAAAGCCCAAGTTAAGGGTTTCCTTTAAAAAAACAACAAAAAAGATGGGGAGGGGCGCCTGGGTGGCTCAGCCAGTTAAGTACCTGCCTTGAACTCAGGTCATGATCCCAGGGTCCTGGGATCAATCCCTGCATCAGGCTCCCTGCTCAGGGGGAGTCTGCTTCTCCCTCTCCCTCTGCCACTCCCCCGTTTGTGTTCTCTCTCTCTCTCTCTCTCTCTCTCTCAAATAAATAAATAAAATCTTAAAAAACAAAAACCAAACCAAAACAAAAAAAGCCTCTGTGTGTTTTCCTCCAGGAAATGACTGTGAACTTCAGAGCATAAAGATGAATTATTTTGTCTGGGAACTGAAGTATTTAAAAAGGCGTTCCATATGGAGGGCATTTAGGGCCATGAGCAGGGTGTAAATAATACCTTTTATGGCTCTCCTGACGGGGAGATAGCTCTCCTAATTACTGCCCGGTTATCTCAGTGTGATCCAAAATGGCCCAACACATTTATAAACTCCCTGTTCAGACTGCTTCGCTTGCCGCCCGTCATGGCCTCCTGCATTCTCGGTGAGCAGGCAGGGGGAGGATGTGGGTATTTATGTCACTGCCCCCTTCTGGGCACCACAGGCTTCTGTCTGTCTCCCCACAAAGGTGTCTCTCCAAAAGAAACTTGGTCCCGAAAGGGATGTGGGACCCCATGCCACTAGCCTCGGACACGTATCTGGGACGGAATTCTTCCAATCTATCTTTATCCCAAACGATGAATGTGCTTGTCTCAGTTCAAGAGGTGGTAGCGTCTAATGAAATGAGCTTCTTAGCGTTTGCCTCTGAGATGAGATATCTTGATAATAAAATCTATTACGGAAAGCCTACCTCAGAATAATTGGGTCTATTACTCCCCAACTCGTGGCTTTGTTTCTGCATTGAGAACAGGCTCTCCTGTAATTAATCAGAATTTAAAGTTGCTAATACCAATTACAAATAATGCATGGAGTGTTGAGATGGTGAACAGAAGAGTAGATACTAATCTTGTCCCCCGAGACTTCACCGATTGAACTTTAGTCACTTCGGACTTGCTGGAAATTAGAGTAACTTAACTGCGCAAAGTTAATTATTTTAAAAAGAAAGGGGGGGCAAGTATTGATTGAATGTGGCAGGTGTACATTAAATTATTCAAATAGATACAATTCAAATTGTTTAGATGAGATTATGCTTCACTTAATTGCATGTCAGGAAGGCTTGGGAAGGTTAATCTTCATGATGGAAAGCAGGATCATTGGCACAGTTGGACATCTTCAGAAGATAGTGGTCCCAAGGAAATCGAGGGTTCCCCAAATCAGACTTGATCATCTGATTCCAAACGCTGATTCAGTGGGAAGGGTGATTCATCTCTTTTGGGGACCCTTTTTTATTTTGGCTGAGCTTAAACATTGAGAAGTCAGAAGGAGACCTCAGAACTTGAGGATAGACCAAGAAGTGGGAAAGAAAACGGTTTTTACTAGGAGAACTGGCTGGTTTGGAATTGCAAGTGTAACGTAGCAGGAAAAGATGAGCAAACTGGTCTAAATTATGGCGCTTTTGGTTGTAAGTGACAAACAAAATTCTAATTGGCCTAAGCGAAAGAGAATATATGGGTTCATCGAATGGAAAAGTCGAGAGACCCCGATTTCAGGTCCAGTGGAATTCAGGGGCTCAGATGATGTGGACAGACTGAAGGTAGTATGTTAGGGTCAACTCACATCAGCTCACCAGAGCTAATTGTGCCCATCTTTTCCTAACTGTGTGCTTGATGATGTCAGTTTGGAAGACTGACATTAGCGATTGAAGAAAAATTTATACCATGAAAATTGGCAAATGCTCCTCCAAACAGGGCTCCCTCCTTCCACCCTCCCCCAGCCAGTTTTAAATATTTACCAGGACACCACTGGCTCAACCGTCCTCTCCATCCCCATTCTCAGGTAGGCTTTTCCTTCTCAGGGGCAGCAGTCGTGCCGAAACATCATCAGCAAACCAGCCTCAGGGATAAGATGGTCCCTTGTACCCAATAACTCAGACAGAAGTCCAGAAATGGAATCTCGCTGATTCTGATGGGCCTGGTTTGGGTTCCCTGCCCATCCCGAAAGTAAGCATCAGGGCCAAAGGGTACAGTCTCTCTGACTGGATGGTTCTGGGAGATGTGCCCAGCCCTGAATCCTGGTGTAGAGGCAGCCCTAGCCTAACCATGCTGATGGAGAGTAGGGGAAGAAGAGCTCCCCCAAGGAAAATCGGAAGGACAGGGAATGGATTCTAGAGAGAAGCCCTTGGAGGCCCACTGCAGAGGCCGTGTCTGTGTCCCTCGACCCTCTCTGTTCTGCCCCAGGTTCTCTTTATGTTTTCTCTTCTCTACTTATTCTCTTGGCTCTTCCTCGACTTTTCTCCCCTTTCTGTGTTACATCTTTTCTGTGACTCTTGCAGTTGGGAGGTCTCATAAGTAGGACAGATCAAAGAAGGGGGAGAGGAGGCCAGAAGCGGGCAGCCTGATTTTCCTTTCCCTGCTCCCCAAGGGAGCAGCTCCTGTCATGGGAGGAGCCTGCCTGGCAGTCAGGGGGCCTGGATTCAGAAGCCCCACTTGTGCCTTTCCCAGGCTGTGTGACCTGGGGTCATGCCTCTCCCTGAGCGGGGGCCAGTTTCTCTCTCTGTAAAATGGATTGGATCATCTCTAAGGCCCTTTCTGCTGTGGGAGTCTAGAATTTGGTGGTCAAGGATCTGCAAGCTTTGGGTGGTCGAGGAGGCAGCCTCCTCTGGAAGGAGCACGTCCCTGCACCCCATGACCTCTGCACAGGGTCACAGCATCTCAAACTGGAAGTTATTTAGGCTCCTTTGTCCCATCTGAGGCTTCTCCAGCCTCAGACTCAGACCAGGGGAAATTCCACCTCTTATTAAACTGCAGTGCTGAGAAATGACTGCCTCAGCAGGCGACAGAGTCCCTGTAGATCCCTCCCTTTCTCTGGTGCCTTCCAGGTGGATTCTGTACCTCCTGCAAATCCAGATGTAGATTCCAGATGTGTCACCTTATCTCTGGGGAGACGCACCCTTTTGCTTCTCTCAGCTGGGAGGCAGGGAGGAGTTAGCCAGAGAGTACCACCTTGTTGTTGTTGTTGTTGTTTTTAAATAGCAAAGTCCCACCCCCCCTTTAAATTCAAAGCTAATGCAAATTTGTGTTACATCAAAGTAGAGCCCTCCCATTCTTACACTGGCCCCTGAGGCCACACCACAAAACTCTCTGGCTATCCCTTGATCTAAACCAGAGGTGAGCAAACCGCAATCGGAGGGCCAAATCTGGCCTGTCTTCTGTTTCTGTTCCATTTTGTAAATAAAGTTTTATTAGAACATAGTCACAGCTATTTATGTATTTGTCTATGGCTGTTTTCACACTCCAATGGCAGAGGGGACTGTGGCAGAGACCACTTCACACATAAAATCTCAAATATATTTATTATCTGGCCTTTTACAGAAAAAAAATATGTTCACCTTTGCTCTAGAACATTGCTGGGCACATACAAGGCATGAAAAAAAATTAATGTTGAATGAAGAAAGAGCTTGACAGAAGGACAAGATATGGAAGTAAGGGGACCTAGATGCAAATCCTAGTTCCATCATTTTCCTCCTGTGTGACTTTGGTCAAGACGCTCACCTTCTCTGTGTCTCTGTTCTCTTATAAAATGGGGATAGTCACTGCAACCCCTTCCCAACGTTGTGGGGAAGATTTAATGAGACAGTGTGTTTAAATGCTTGTCGTGGTGGCTGATGCAAAGCGAACTTATTGTTATCATCATTGTCTTGGTCCATTTGGGCTACTACAACAGAATGTTATAGATTAGGTGGCATTTAGCCAACAGAAATTTAGTGCTGACAACACTGGAGGCTGGGAAGTTCAAGATCAAGACATCAGCATGGTCATGTTTTGGTAAGAGCCGTGTTCCTAGTTTGTAGCTGGCACCTTCTTGTTGTGTCCTCAAGTGGTGGAAAGGGTTAGGGAGCTCTCTGGAGCCCCTTTTATAAAAGCACTAATTCCATTCATGAGGGGCTCCACCATCATGGCCTAATCACCTCCTAAAGCCTCGCCTACTAATATCTTTATCTTGGGGATTAGGCTTTCATCATAAGAATTTGGGGTTGGGAGGGGCACCTGGGTGGCTCAGTGGGTTAAGCCTCTGCCTTTGGCTCAGGTCATGATCCCAGGGTCCTGGGATCGAGCCTGGAGTCGGGTTTTCTGCTCATCAGGGAGCCTACTTCCCGCTCTCTCTCTCTCTGCCTACTTGTGATCTTATAATAAATAATAGAAAATAAATAAATAAATAAATAAAATAATATCAAACAAACAAATAAATAAATAAATAAAATCTTTAAAAAAAAAGAATTTGGGGTTGGGGGACACAAACATCCAGACCATAGCAATCATCATCACCACTATCATCATCACCACCCACCATCATCTTCATCATCATCACCATCATCTTCATCACTATCATTATCACTATCACCATCACCTCACCCTCATTATCACCACTACTACCAGCCTCCTCATTATCATCAACATCACTGCCACCATCATTACCATTACCATCATGATCCTCATCACCCCACCACCACTGTCATCATGTTCCCAGTTATCATTGCCACTACCATTATCATTGTCGCCACCATCATGACCATAATGACCATAACCATCAGCACCATCATCATCATGACAACCATGATCATGATCACCACCACCACCATGACTATCACCATGACCAACACCACCACCATCATCATCACTACCATCTTCATCACCACAAGAATGAGACCCAGAGCAGACAGCACCTCAGATCCCCTTTGAGATCCAACCAACTCTGAGTTTCAGAGCAAAGATAGAAGCCTAGGTCAGTGGTTGGATCATTTCCCGTTAGACAATTCTGGGAAAATCGCTCCCCATGTGCCGTCCTGCCTTGTAACCCATGGGTTCATGGATGCCTCCTTATTTATCTTCAGTGTCCTGGGCACTGGCTTCATTGGAATTCTCCCCTTTCCCCAGCTTTGCCTTGGCTGCACTCCAGGTAAATGATGCCGAGCCCATCCTGCTGCTAGTCACCTCTGCTGCCCACTCAGATAATTAGAATCAACACATCCATTTCCCTAACGGCATTCTCATCTTCCCCCTGAAAAGTTTTCAAATAGAAAAAGAAAGGCAAAAACAAGCTACATCTGTCCTTGTTTAGGCAATTTGCAGCTCTCCGCAGCTGACATCCACCCAGCTGGGCACAGAGCTAAGTTTCCCGTATGTTTTTGGTGGGAGATGACGTGGTCGATGCTGTTATTAAGTTTGGCAGTGATTTGGAGACAAAATGTCCTGCTGGAGAGAGGCTTATAAACAAACACTCGGGGAATCCTTTAGGCTCCAGCCTTTGTGAGCTCATGGCTGGTGGGTGGGGAGAAAAAAAGAAGACTGATGTCACTTCTCAGCAAACAAAAGGAAAGAAATTCAGTAAATAAGATGGTTTTCACCTCTTCCAGGGAGCCTGGCAAAACCTCCTGAGGTTGTGCCCAGGTAGCAATTGGATGCTGTTTGCCAGGGATCAGCAAATGTTTTCTGTAAAGGGCCAGAGAGTAAATAGTTTAGACTTTGCAGCTTATACTCTTTGTCACCAAACTCTGCACATCGTTGTGCAGAAGCAGCCATAAACAATACATGTGAATGGGCATATGTGTCCCAATAAAACTTTATTAAAAAAAAAAAACCAAACAGTGGGCCAGATTTGGCCCACAGGCTGTGGTTTGCTGACTCCTATTCTAAGCTCTATTGGAAGGAAAAGTGGAAGGGGAAACAGACGGCAGAGCTAGATTTAAATCCTGGCTCTAGCCTTTCCAGACTATGTCTGGGGCAAGTCACCTATCTTCTCTGAGTCTTGGCTTCCTCATCTATAAAATGGGTTAATAGGAAGTCAGGAGATAAAAGAGGGTCTTGCACATTTTAAAGGGAACTAAATAATAAGTCTCCCTAGTACCCACTTTTACCCCTGGTAAAAATCAGGTGGGAGTAAAGAAGGCTGCCTGAGGGTTTTCCTTTGGCCCCCACCACTGTGAGGGGTCATGTGACACACATCTTTTTGTGGCTCATTTGAAAGTGTATCTGCTCTCAGTTTCCCAAGGATGGTCCTGCTGTCGTCCATTTCTACCAGAGCCCTCCCACCCCAAAATGCCTTCCCTGGTTCAGCCTACCCCATATTTATCATAAGACACTGCCTTGGCCAGAAACCCCCAAGTATACAGTCTGTGTACACACTTCTGTTGTTAGAGGGAGAGGCTATGTTGTGGCTTAATGTTGGGCTGCCATGAAAGACTGCAAGTCAAGGATACTACATTTCAAGTTTGATAATTATGTTTGCATTTTTTTAAAAGATTTTATTTATTTATTTGACAGAGATCACAAGCAGGCAGAGAGGCAGGCAGAGAGAGAGAGAGGAGGAAGCAGGCTCACCGCTGAGCAGAGAGCCTGATGCGGGGCTCGATCCCAGGACCCTGGGATCATGACCTGAGCCGAAGGCAGAGGCTTTAACCTACTGAGCCACCCAGGCACCCCTTATGTTTACATTTTAACTGACATGATTTTCAGATGGGATCTTCGGGAGAATTCTAATGTTTGTGTGATGATGTTAATAGTTAAGATGAACTTAACCAGGGCGAGGGGGTGGTGGGGAAGGATTCCTCTTCATAGAACAAGTACAAACAGAACCTTGTTTTGTGACCCCATGGTTTGTTGTTGTTTTTGTTGTTGTTTTTTCTGTTACAGATTTTAACTGGAAGTTGGTTTTTTTTTTTAAAAGATTTTATTTATTTATTTGAGAGAAAGAGAGAGCAAGTGCGAGCCGAGGGGAGAGGCAGAGGGAAAGGGAGAGGGAGAAGCAGACTCCCCGCTGAGCAGGGAGTCCAATGCAGAGCTCTGTCCCAGGACCCTGGGATCATGACCTGAGCCGTAGGCAGATGCTTAACCAACTGAGCCACCCTTGGAGGTTGATTTTAAGTTGGGTTGTATATAGTTCATATTTAGTCATTGTTGTTTTTTTTTAATTGTTATTATTTATGTAACAGCTTACCACGTATACCTGATGTTAGTTAATTCTCACAAATGCCCTGTGACCTACCACCTGCTTTTCACAGCGTGACTCACAGACCAGCAGTGGCTGCAGAAGTGCTGACTCCCAGGCCCCATTCTACATCTTTGAGTCGGGATATACACGTTAACAAGACTCTTGGGGAACGTGTGTAGACGCAGGAGTCCTGATGTAGACGCTGCTTTTTGGCTGTATTACAGATGGGGAGACAGAGCCTGGGAGAAGTGAGAGACAGCACTTCCTCCCAGCCACACTCTAACCACACAGTCGCCTACCCTGTTTAGCTTATGGTTCCTGCCTCTGTCCTAGGGATGTGGTTACTCTGCTTCTATACCCTTTTCCTCCAGCTATACCACATGCTTCCTCCTCTTAGGCATCCCTTTCTTCTTGACTCTGCCATTGTGGGGCCCAAACGTTAACCACACACCCAGTAGGTGCTCAAATATCTACTGCCCAGTGGAGTTGACTCTGTGGGTCATTTGCATATGCAAAACCAAGAGCCTGCTATTTTAAAAACTGAAGGTAGGGACTACCCGTACTAATCAGTAGGGTTTCCTGGGCCCGTCTGCCCTTCACTACTTTGAGTCTTTAGAATATAGAATAATAACACCTCTTGGCATATTAGAATCAGAAACTTTGAACCCAAGGGCCCTTAGAAACTTCAGAGTATCTCTAGTTTTCTCTCCAGCAGTCAGGCCAGGTGAAGCACAGAGGTTTCACAGATGTTCAGACTCTTTACTTTTTTTTTTTTTTTTTTAATTTTTGTAAAAGTAATCTCTATGCCCAATGGGGAACTCAAACTCCTGACCCCGAGATCAAGAGTCATGTGTTCCACCGACTGAGCCAGCCAGGCGCCCCTAGATTAATTGCTATCTCACTGCAATGTATACGAAGCCCCTGGAGTGGCGGTGTCCAATGGGGTAGCCCCCGCCTCGTGGAGCTATATAAATTCAAGTTAATTAAAATTAAATGCACTTAGGAATTCAGCTGCTCACTTCGCACTGGCCACGTAGTGGACCAGTGGACCACCTGTGGACCCCAGGTGTAACTTCATGCCGACATTACCATTTGATGGGTAATCTGAATTCTCTCACTTTGTTCCCATCTTACTCCCCAGTTCCTCCCAGCCTTCTTCCCCAGGGTGGACCCACCCAGGCCACATGCCACTTCCTTTCTGATTCCCTTTTTATGCACATATGGCTCTTTTTGCTGCCATAAGGAAGGGGGAGTGTAGTACATGCCTTGTATAGCCTCTGGGGGCTCTGGCTGACATGTTTCCCTGGCATGGGGAGAGAGTCAAAGAGCCAGGTGCCTGCACTGACAAGGACCAGCGAGGCCTGTCTTCCGGTCCCGGCAGCCCCCATGAGCCAAGCCCCTCCATGAGAAGCTCGAGCTGACCCCGAGTGCTGGGGAGGGCGGGACGGATGGAGCTGGCAAGAGCCGGTGGGCCCCAGCTGCGAGGTGGATTTGATGAGCCTGTTCATCCAAGAGGCACATGCCGCTGGGCCATAACCTTGAGATGTGGAGGGCACGCAAGAGAGTGCACACCGCCTAGTTGTTTTTCTTTCCCGCTGAGTCAATAAATGAATAAATGGACCATGAGTGGCCAAGTGGCTGATATAATTTTAGACTCCATCAAAAGGAAGATCACAAAAGTGTATGGAGGGACCTTCCCCATCTCTATGTTCCCCTGCTGGGAGCCCAGGCCTCCTAATGTTCTAGTCTGGGAGGCAACTCAAAGGAGGAGGGGGCCGTCTGGAAACATTTACCGCCTGTCTGCTACGGGGCCGACATGGGGCAAAGTGCTTTCCATGCTTTCCACGATTTGTCTAATTAAAGCTGCACTTTCGACCTTATGAGCGAGGTAGTATTTTTTCCTCTATTTTACACAATTAAAAAAAAAAAAAAAGCTTAGAGGGACGAAGTGACTTGCCCAAGGCTTAAGAAGTAGGAAAGATTAGCACTGGGACATGTAATCCTTCTCCTGGACTCTGAAATGTAAGCTCCCAATCACGACACGGGCACTTCTCGAGCAAATGTCACGTGCACACAGATCACCTGGGGATGAGGTTCAAAGGTAGATCCTGTGTCAGCAGATCTGGGACACGGCCCGAGCATCTGCATTCCTAACCAGCCGCTAAGGTGCCTCCCTGGGGGTGGCTTGCACTTTGTTAGACTCTCTTTATTCCAGATCCCCTGAACCCATGGAAGGGGGAGACTGATCTTCTAAGATGAGGTCACACAGCAGGAAGTGGTTTGTTCAGGATTCAAATTCACATCTGTCTGATACAGAGTCTGTATCTTTTCTAAAATGAGGTCTCTTGCCTGCCCTTCTGCCTTTAGCTTGGCTTTCGGCTGCATTGGGTTTTGCCACTCAGGGAATATTTTGCAATATCTGGAGACATTTCTGATGGGCACAACTTGGGGGCGGGGGTGCTGCTGGTATCTACTGGGTCACGGCCAAGGATGCTGCTGTTCATGCTGAAATGCACAGAACAGCCACCTTCCTGGCACCCTGAGCAAGGAATGATCTCCCTCCCCACGTCCATGGCAACTGTCAGTGGATGTCAATACGTCAATGTTGTCAGTAACGCTTCTTTCTAGCACAGTCTTCTTCGGTCCAGAAAATAAAAATCCGTCCAGAACCCCTGTCTGGAGACCACATCGCGCCCTTGACTTAAAGGAGTCAACAAACTCTTGAAACTATCCCCCACCCCCAGAAGTAGCACAAATAAATGAGAGTCATAACAACAACAACAACAACAAAAAGCCGATTTCCCAATCAATAAGTGTAACTTTCCACTGCTTCGAGATGAGACTAGAGTGTTAGCGTCTCTGCACATTCTCTTGTCTCAGCAGATGGAAGCCAATCTAGTCCGGAAATCATTGTCTTAATCTCCGGTCATTATCACGCCTGGCCGCACGCTGTTTATCGGCGTCTTTAGCTGTTAATGTCGCATGCACTGTTTTCTCTGACAACAGCTCCCACCTCCACCCATTTCACAGCCAGACGGCCTTGACCGGGGTCCAAGCATGGGGTAGCGGCGGGGGTGGGGGTGTGGGGGGTGTGGGGGGGTGGGGAAAGGATCTGGCATTGATCGCCGGTCCCTGCAGCTCTGATGCATGTCCTGTCTGATCACGTCTTGGGTGGTGGGGGGTGCCTCTAGGAACGCAAGACTGTATTAATGAAGGTTGATGTCCCTGGGAGGGTTTGTTTCTGCTTACTTGAGCTCACACGGGATGGTTCTCTGGCTCATTGGGGATGCCGGCTGGGGCTTCCATCATTACGAAGCGATTGGACGTGCCTGAAGAGAAGTGGATCTCTGGAGAGGGGAAGAGGCCATGTGATAAATAATAATCTCGTGTGCGTGGAGCTCTTCACAGTTTACAAAGCACGAAGACGTGATCAGGGCCTCACAGCGGTCTCAAGTGCAGATGGAGAGGGACCTGATGGCTGCTGTGGTGTCGAGGGGGACAGACGCTAGCACGGGTTCTTGGCTGCAGAGGGGTGGACCCATGTCCAGCTCTCATGTCTGGTGTGTTTCTCAATCTTACCACTGGGCTGCCTCTCCCTGACTGTGTGTAGCCGTTGGAATACAATCATTTCAGTCACTGCTGGCCCGGAGGACTTTATTCAGGAGTGGGGGGTAGGGGCTGTGTTCCTGGACTCGTAAGCAGTGTCTGTAATCCTGAGCCAAGTCTCTCCTGGGATGCCCTGGACACATAAAGATGTTAACATGGACAAGACGTAACCAGATAGTAGACAGGCTGGGGGGTAGCATGTTGGCAATAATGATTTTATCTGATTTGGGGGCCTGTTTGCATGACTTACGAGCTGATGGTGAGGAAGTGGGACAAAGAGGAGCATGTTTCGGTGGAGAAGAGGACAGGGAGGATTTGGAGGACCAGGTCAGGGGCTTTAATTTGGTATGGCTAATGAGGTGTAGGGTTGAGGGGCCTGGAGGACTAAATGAGGAGCATGAGAGAGCCAGGGGAGGTGGGGGGGAATGTGAGAAAACGTCACAATAGAGGAGCCCCTGTCAGCCTGTCACACGTCACAGGCTGTCACCCAGTTGTTCTGGGAACGTGAAAGAGGGCTGATGTTTATGGAGTGCCTGCTACGTGGTATGCAGTGTGGCAGGCACCTCCCACGTGAGCCCCCAGCTAGTCCCACAGCACAGGCATGCTAAAGTCATTCCCACTTTATAGATGAGGAAACTGAAGGGAGAGTGGGTGGGGGACAAGACTGGCCTGGGGTCAGACTGTAGGTGATAGAGAAAGCATCATGGAGGAAGTGACTCTGAAATGGGTCTTGAAGGATGAGTAGGAGTTCACTTGTCGGCAGGGAAGAGCATTTCAGGTGGAGGAACAGTAGGTGCAAAGACACAGAGGCAGGAAGGAACACAGGATGTCTGGGAGCTCTGAAGAACGTGAGACTTTCCAGGATGTGGGGTGCAGAGTGTGGGCAGTAGAAAGAGAAGAACCCTGGAAGATGGGCTGAGGGACTCTGAAGGGCCTCTGGGTTTAACCACACAGTTTGGACTGTGAGAAATGAGGAGGAACAGGGGCCTTTTAATCAGGAAAGACATCAGATGATAGATAGTTTCCCTTGAGTGATTTCCAGGATACAGCACAGACAAGGGGCTGTGTGGGAGAGAGGAACAGCAGTTTAAGACAGCAAGAGAACGCTTAGGGGATGATGATGGACACTGTCTCTCTGATCATGAACAGAGAGCAGGGGAAACATGCAAGAGATGAGCCCATTGTACTGATGAGCTACATGAGGCCCAAAGTAGGGAGCTGAGGGTATGGAATAAATTGTTCTCACACTACCCTTTTGGGTGCAGAACAGTGGACACTTGAGAAATTTCAAAGTCCATTTTCTTTATTTCTGCAATCACATGGACTAGTGGGCTGAGAAGACATACGAGCTTCATTTCCATTTAAATTGAAATAAGACATGTCAAAGGTGGCTTGGTAATTACTGCCTAGAACAATGGCCCTCTGATGCGGGAAGTATAGTGTCGATGTATGTAGTACAGATAATTTTTGCATTGGAGACTTAATTATGTTGATATAATTATTCCTCTGTCAGGAAAATTGGGTGGCACAGATATGTCATATTTGCATTTGAGCAGAAAAATGAAATGCCTTCCTTTTTTTTTTTTTTCCAAGAAGCCATTGGGTGGATGACTCTGGGAAGCCAGGAGTGGGGTGTCTGGAAGTTCACTCCAGGTTGGGATGTCAGTCTGTGGGCTGTGGGGTTTTGTGAAGGCCCTGCAGGTGTCAACCTTGAGGGGGTGGGTGGTCCTTCTTTGCCCCATTCTGAAGATGCTGCATCAGAAGTCTCAGGCTGGGGCCGGGGGGCACTTTTAGGGTTGGGAAAGCTATGGGCTCTGAATAGCTAGCGCTGTAAGGAAATTTAGAGAGTTGGGTTTATTTTATTTTATTCTATTCTGTTCTATTTAAAAGTGAATTCAGTTTAATTTAACTTGCAAACCTTGTAATTCACGACAGCACGTTGCACCCTCCTGCCTCAAAGCCTGATCGCCTCCCTCCCCCTGGCTTTTACATCCCGTTGCTCCAAGAGAACCTCAACCACATTCCTTGTATAAGGGTCTAGGGTCTGCCCTGGGAGTCTGTGCCCTCCGCCACTCCCCACCCACTGGGGGAAACTCAGGACCCCAAGAGTCAAGTACAAAGCCCCCTCCTCGTCATTGGAACCCAGGCCTTGGCACAATTATTTCCCAAGTGGAGGGGCTGGTGTTTAGGCAGAAATGGTTCATGATCCACAGTGTGTGAAAGAGGAATCATAAAGAGAGGAGCTCACTTTCTAACAGAGAGAGGACCTAGCTTCTAGTTCTGCCTCCACCACCCAGGGAGTGGCCCAGCAACCTGCCAGGTGGCCTCCCGCTCTGGCCTGGTACCTGGTGTGTGTGTCCGTGGCTGCATCGCTGATGTGAGCAAGCCCATGGTGAGTACACACAGCGGAGACCTCCGCGGGCCAGATCTTCATCAGCTCGATGTCGAACAGCCCAAGCTGCCTAAAACATTCACTTTCCAGAATGCTACAAGAGCCTTCAGGTGATAGCTGGGGGCATTTTAAAACAATTATTTAGGAAACGAGTGGGGAGAAGGAGGACTGCAAGCAGGTGTCTGGAGTCCCAGCCTCTTCTGTCTCGATATAATGGGCAGTCCTGGGCAAGCGAGAGCGGTGGGGTGGGGTCCCGGGGTTCCCTGCATGTCTGCATGGCTAACTCCATTTCGCCTTTAACATAAGACCGTTTTACCTGAGTGGGTGTTAACTAGATGTATCCAGAGACACGTGCAGAAACAAACACAGGATGGAAATACGGCAACTTGGTCATTAAGAGGGGTTGTCCCCAAGTAACAGACTTAAGGGCAATTTTTAATGTTTTTTTTTTTCCCCTGCCACTTTATTTTCTAAATTCTCTATAGGCAACCCTGCTGGAACTTGAAAAGAAAAGAAATGCTGTTTTTCAAAGAAAAAGAATAGATCGCATGATGTTCTATCTGTGCTACGGATTGCAGAGCAAAGGGCCTCCCCACTGAATGGCTTAGAAAAACAGAAATGTCACCCAGCTCTGGAGGCCAGAAGTCTGAAATCAGGGTGTTGGCAGGGCCGTGGTCCCCGTAGGTGCTGGAGAAGGAAGTGTTCCATGCATCTCTCTTAGCTTCTGGTGGTTTGCTGCCCATCTGTGATGTTCCTTGGCTTGGGGATGCATCATTGCAATCTCCTGTCAACACCTGTCAGCACCCCTTCCTATGTGTCTTCATGGGGTTTTGGCTCTGCATTTCTGTGTCTTTCCAAATTTCACTTCTTTTCCTAAGGACGCCGGTCATATTGGCTTAGGACACGCTGATGAACTCATTTTGACTTGACTACCTTTATAAAGATGGTGTCTCCAAATACTGTAACATTCTGGGGTCCTGGGGATTAGGATTTCAACCTGTTCTGAGGGGCGAGGGGGGCACACAATTCAACCTATAACCAGATGTGTTTCTAGAAAGGGGAGGAAGTTCAGGATGGCTACGGTTTTCCTGTGTGGGTGGTACAGACCACTGAGATGGGGCCTATAGGTGAAGAAGGTCCAACGTTACTATGTTCATCAGCTTCCAAGACGGTGCCTGATGACTCCCCACCTCTCGCATTCACCTCCCTGCATGGCCTCCTCCCATGTTGTACCAGAGTTGGTCTGTGTGACCAATAGATGGTCAGTCGTGATGATACATCACTTCCGAGACCAGGTTATCGAAGGTGTTTGGCATTTGCCCAACTCTGTCTTAGATCATGTGCTCTGAGAGAGCCGGCCACCCTGTCATGAGAACACTCCAGGAGCTCAGTGGAGTCCCTTATGGCAGAGAGCTGAAGCCTCTGGCCGATAGCCATGTCAGTGAGCCTTCTTGGAAAGGACCCTCCAGCTTCCATCAAGCCTTCAGACAGCCCATGCACTGGCTGCCATCGCCACTGTACCGTCAGGACAGACCCCGCATGAGTTGTCCTTTGCTGCTGCAATAAGTTTCCACAAACTGGTTAGCTTACGTGACACAATTGAACCTTCCATTGGTTTGGGACTCAGCACTTCTTGGCTCCTGGCTGCCTCCCTCCAGCGTGTTGTCACCATGCCATTACTACTGCCTTCTTCCCTGCTGAACCTCCCCCCTCCACCACCCCCTCTTGCAAGGACCTTTCTGATTACATTTGGGGGCCACCAGGATAATCTCTCCATCTCGAAATCCTTAATTTAATCACACCTACAAAATCCCTCTTGCCATGTGAGTTAACATATTCCCATATGGTGGGGATTTAGATGTGGACATATTTGAGGGCTGTTACCTGTTCTACCCCAGACTCTGAGGCAGAGGCACCCAGATACACCGTTCCTGAACTCCTGACCCCCAGAAAGCCATGAGATAATGAGTGATATTGGATGTTTCAAAACACCGGGTGTTGAGGCAATATGTTATGGGGTAATAAATAATTAACATAGACTAGGGGTTTGTAGTCCAGCATTGGATGCTGTAACACCTGAAAATTGTAATTCTGGATTTCTTATAACTTTTTCCTTGAAGTATATGCACGCACACATGCACACACACACATCTCTGTACATACAGCTATGTAAAATATAAATGCTTATAAGTATATATAGATAGAGATAGGAAAATAGGCAGATCTTGTAAGCATACAGTTTGACGCATAAAGCCTGGATTGAACCTGGATGTGGTCTTTGCTCTATGCCAGTGATTCTCCTGGTTCCTCTCGGGTGCATTTCTGCCCATTTTCTGCTCTACTCTAAATTGTTAGAAACTAGGCTTTCTAGTTTTCTTGCCTTCTGGTAGGGTCAGCCAATAATAGGCGGTGATGGCCAATTGAAACACAGGGGAAAGAGAGAAGCCAGGGTATTGATCTGTCTTTATCACTGCCTTGAGGACCATCCCCAGCAGAAGCTGAGACTTTAATTCCAGATCCCATTAGGAACGCCCCTCTTCCATGAAGCTGCCTTCCACCAGCAACCTTCCATTGGATGACCCAATGCCCTAATTTTTCCTTCTGGCCCTAGGTTGGCAGTGGCTTCCTGCCATTGCTAATCTATCCTGGTGTCTCACCTTTCCATCATCTGAATAACCAATTCCCTGTATTAAATTCCTTTATTTAAATGATCCAGAGCAATTTCCATTTTCCTGACTGATACGGGCTCCTCCAAGGTACTATATTAAATCCTTCCAGCTTCAACAACAACACAACAAAAAATCAGGTTTACAAACTTCATTTTCTGAAAAAAGGAGGCTTTCTTTGCTATGCAGTACCTGCAGGCTTCATACTTTCTGAGTCTTTATTTAGAAAAAAGGACATGAGTTAGGTTATCAAGTGAGTGCCCACCTATTAGGTATACCAGATGTACACAGTTAGACATTATTTTGTTTGTGCCAAGCAATGATCTTTTGCCAGGAAATAATGCTGGCCTGTTATGGGATGAAGAACTGAAAGTGAGGAAGGATTAAGAACTCTGCAAAATTCACATAGGTGTTTCACTTTCGTGTTCCTCCCATGTCGTTGTAGCATTGCATCTCCCCCCTCCCCACCCATCAGGATCTCTTCTGAAGTGTGGTGGGCTTCCACTCTCCTCAGTTCCACAGAGTACTTACCAGTTTTCAAGGAGAAATAGCCCTCTCCCCTGCCAATCAGCCAACTAACGTTGTGTCCTTTTTGAGGTGTTTCCAGGAGGGGTGAGTAAATTGTGGCAATGTTGGGAGTTCTGTTGATGCTGGTAGGTGGACCACTGGAGAAAATGCTTAGCTTGGTAGCTCACAGAGCAGACTGTGGCCCTAGAGTGCCTGGGTCTATGTAGTGATTGATTGGACATGCCTGCCGCTGGTATAGAAATGGGCGGGAGGAGTTGTCAGATATTGGCTGACCCTCTGGAAACAGGCAGGCCTGAGCTTGCATCTGTATGTCCCTTTCTAGCTGTGTGACTTTGAGGTCTTTGATGAGTCTCTCTGTGTCCCTTACAGCATGATAAACCTAGAATCAAACAATTAATTTGCAGGAGAATTACGAAGAAAAGGACCTTGCATAGTGATGACTACCTTCTCCCTAGTCCCTCTCTTTGCTAAATGTTGGGCTCTTTTGCAATCTTAAGTAAGAGCATCTCATGCCTAGTCTTGGGTTTTCTACTGGGTACACCAAGTCTTTCCTTTCCCAGATTGAGATTGAACACCCGCGTTACTGCTCGCTCCATTGCCAAAATGGCCTTGAACTCTGGCCAGGACACAGTTCATAGGGCTTTTTATTCCCCCACAGCCTCATTTTTCCCAGGCAAATAACCCTGGGACAATTTGAATGAAACAGTGGCAGTTCCTCATCACCTCCTCATTTCTTTCTGGGCAGACTGCCCCCACCTCTGGAGGCACAAGCATCCTTGGCTAAAGCAGTAGCGATTAGAGGCAAAGTAGAAAAGAGCTGTGCGCTGGGGTCAGGACACCTGGATCCTGCTGCAGATCACTGCGTCTTGACTGTACGACCCTGGGCAAGTGATTTAACCTTTCTGAGGCTCAGCTGTTCATCTGTAAAATAAGGATAATGAGGCTGCCGTGGGAGACACTGAGCAGGCGATCCAGGGGATTGTTCCTCGCAGCACAGACAGAAAAAAATCCTATATTTCTTAACTTTCTGATCAGAAAAGTCATTCATATCCTTTGCAGAAGGTCTGGAGAAATATAAAAAGGGAAACAAAAATCACCTGATATTTCACCACTCAGAGAGAATAACACTGCTATTACTTTGTTGTAATGTTCTCATGTTACTTTTTATGTTTTTGTATTGCACTTGACTCTGAGGGTTTATAAAGATCATGTGAGACGAGACATCTCATACATTTAGCAGAGGACCTGTCCATGTGAGAAAATAGAAATAAATACATTCATGTGATAGTTTAATAAATATTAATTAAGCATATGTATGTGTCAGACTGGGAATGTTCATGCATCTGTATCTGAATAGACACATTTGCACATATGTTCGTGTATATTTATATGTATTTATAATAGCATATGTGTTTGTGTGTAAGGTTTCTTTAGGGCTGCGCTCTGTAACATGAAGTTTCTGTTTGTTTTTATTGAATCAGAAGAAGATGACAAAGTGAGTTTTCATCATGTTTCAAGAGTGTTTCAGATAGTCTGATCTATACTATAAACTACATGAAATTAATTTCCTTGGGGTACACCTTGAAAGGACAGAGAGGCAACATCTAGGGTGCAGAAATTGACCTGAGAGTCCGGTGCATTTGCATCCCAGAAAGATGCCCAAGGCAAAGAAAACTAGGAGCAGTTCTAAATATTAGTCTCTAATTGAACATCACAAAAGGAGATGGTTTTCATTGCAGCCATAATTATCATATGAAGGACCTCCCACATGGGCAGCTTTCAGTGGCATTCTCCCGGGGGAGTAGCTTGGGAGTTTAACAAGGGTTAATGATTCTCTTAAGTGATGCTGGGGAGGTCAGAACTACACACACTACTTTCACTGCATTTATCTCTGTACATGGTGTGTATCATGTATGCATTCGTGACTAGAGTACCCAGGCCCCTCCTTCATTCACCATGTATACTCATGCAGTGACACCATTCATTCAATCCCCACATCCAGACTGAGTGCCCGCTCAACACCAGCAATACACAGAGATTAGGTCCCTGCAAGAATGTAAGCTCCAGGGAAGTTAGAACTGTATCTGCATCACCTGTGCATAGGTCAGTACCGGCACACAGTAGGTGCTCAATAGATAGAATAGAATAGAGTGAAGGACATGAATATTTGTCTACATGTAATGAGTATATAATATATATGGTAAGACGTTGTGTGTCATTACAATGTGTATATCACTACTGTTGTAGTTATAGAGTAACTGGGCATATGATATATTTATTAGTGGGTTTCTGCGGTATACATCTTACTATCTGAATAGTTTCATATCCTAATTTCTCCCCCAACTGCTTCATGCTTCAGGTCTCTAAAGAGAGAGAAAAACAGAGGAGATCAGCTTCACATGTGGCCTCAAAATACAATCCTGTTTGCCAATGGCAGTCCCAATTCAAACCCAAGCATTATTAGCCACATGTCTCGAGGGTGGAAACATCCCAGACCGGAGAGCGGCGGGTGCCTCCCTTTTGCCCCCTTCTCCTTGTGGACCTCCTCTGTGTCTCCTGAGCGGTCTCTGGCCAGGGCCTTCTTTGGTCTTCCCCAGGGACAGTCTGGGGCACCGCATGCATTCCCTTAATGACTTGGTCTCTGCAATCAGCAGACTCTGTTTGCTTTTCAAGTTGAAGCAGAAAAGGTTAGCTGATTGCTGATTGCACAGACTCCACATTTCCCCAGTCCGTCTCTTTGGGGTGTTCCCACCGGACCTGATCTGAGTCCCCTGGGCCCCGTCCTTGGTCCATATACCCTCATCTATGGATGGTTTTCTTGTCACTGCTCTCCTTGCTCTGTCTAGTTAACTCATCCCCTACACTGCCCTTGGTTGAATCCATGTCTTCCCTCTGCGGGACACTGAAATACCTTCAGAGCCAGAGTCCTTTTCCACCTGTGACCTTGGCAAAAACCTCAGTGATGCACTGCTTCTCACCCTAGTTTTTCCTCGTTATCCTCTGTAAAAATGATATGGTAACAATGTTGGCTAAAGCCTTTCCTCTCTGGAGGTCAGAGAGGTTGAGTAACTTGCTACAGGTCACACAGACAGTAAGGGGCAGAGCTGGGATTCGAACCCAGGCACCCTGGCTCTAGAGGCTCCCTTTGTCTTTCAAGATATTACGGATTTGACTCATCTCAGCTCCCCCTTTCCTCTGCTTTTTTCCAGCCCAGAGCCATCCATCCCTGAGACACGATGCCTGTCCCTGGTGGTCCTGTCCTCTGCCCACCAGGAGGCTCCACAAGGGTTAAGGCTTTAGGCCCTTGTTGTTGTCCCTACATGACATTGCATGGGCGAAGCGCCTGCAGGCACAACTGGGAGGGGACACCAGTGCTCTTTTCTTATCCCTGGGCTCAGGAGGCATAAAGAGCTGTCACCCAAGAACCCAAGACCAGGCTGTGCATCTGAGCTCTGTGCTCTCCCTCCGCATGACCTCACATGGGCCATTCTGCCGCTCTGCTCTCGCTTTCCTCAGCTCCAAAATAAACATTCACCCCATGCCTAAAACAGTCCAGACATGGACTTCGGCTAGCATCTTTGCGTCTTACAAAGACACAGGTGCCCTGTCTCCCAGGAGACCGTGGTCGATACTGTTGCCCTAGGTGGGTGCTGAGCTCAGACAAGTTCTCCTCTAAGCTGCCGAGGACTTTGCACCTGGTCATTTTTCTAGGTGTCTTTAGGAGCTGACATGCCAGGGTCCAGAGGCAAACGCCTCCCCAGCCATTCCCCCGGTGTGTGTTATTTCCTGTGACAGTCCACTGGCCTCCTGCCTGGGGGCCCCTGCCTCGGACTGGCTCTCACCTTGTCAGCACCAAGATGGGGATTTCACAGCTGGCAACTTCAATCAGCTACAGCGCACTGCCAGCCCCTTGTCACCAACCCCCCCACCTCTCTCCACGCTGCTGCTTCTCAGCTCCAGTCAGCCCTGAGCCTTCTCAGTCTTTGCTCTCACTTTCTCTCTCTCTCTCATTAAAATTGGAAAACCTCAAAATCAGATGAAAGGCACAGGCCCACCATACCACGAATAGACCAGCCACTCTGCAAAGGGGAGCTTGTGGGTGTCCCCTTAATGGGGGAGCAGCCCTGGTCCTCCCTGAATTTCAATGGGGGGTGTGCGCATGTAACCCCAGAAAGATCACCGGCAAGACTGGTCTTTAAATTCGGGCTGTGCACGTTACTGCCCGGAATGACTTCTGACTCTGCTGTCCTCCATTTCTTCATCTGCAGCAGAAAGAAAACAATCACGGGCTCACAGAGGCACTGTAAACTGTTCCATGTTGCACAGCTAGTGAGTTAAATGGGCAGCTGGGAACGGCGCTTAGATCTGGCCTTAAATCTTTCTATTTTCACCCTTTCACGTTCTCAGCAGTTGGTATAAGTATGTTCCTCAAAGCAACAGTCAACAGGGGCGCCTGGGTGGCTCAGTCAGTTAAGAGTCCAACTTTCAGTATCAGCCCCGGTCTCAATCTCAGGGTCCTGAATTCAAGCCCCATGCTGGGTTCCATGCTGACCCTCGAGCCCACTTTAAAAAAATAATAAAAATAAATAAAACAAGAGTCAACAAGTAATCCTTACATAATTAGAATGGCTTAAAAGAAAAATGTTGTCTATAATCCCCCTCTTCCTCCTCATCTTTAAATATCACCAGCTTCCAAAGTGTTTTTCCGATTGTATGTGTGTTATTTGCAGATAGATAGGGGCATGATATTCCCTGTGCTATTCCGTTTGCTTAACATTATTCCGCAGAAGCATTCTACGCTGCCACAATCCTTATTTCAAATGTTAATGTGTGCCTAATAGCATCAAAGAGACACGCTGTGATCCCCCATTCCCAGTTGTTAGATGATGAGGCTGCTTTCAGCTTCTCCCTGCATCCTCTGGGAGAGATCTTACTCTGCCCTTTGATTGATACCCTGTAGGTTTAAGGCAAGGTTTCTCAGACTGGGCACTATGGACATTTGGATGAGGCCATTCCTGGTGGAGGGGGTTGTCTTGTGCGTTGTAGGATGTCAGACAGCATCCCTGTTTCTACAAGCTCATGCCAGTAGCGCACTGCCCCCCAACCCCCGACAAACTGTGACAGCAAGAATGTCTCTAGGCATTGCTCAGTGTCTCCTGGGCTGGGGAGTGAGGGGGCTGGCAGAATCATCCCTAGTTGATGATCATTGTGATAAATGGTAGGGGTGGATGACATAGACTGCAAATGGAAATCAGAGGTTTTCCAAAGTCTGCACAGAATCGAATTAAGGCAGGATCAGAGAGGAGAAGGATGAACCCTCAGGGGCGCCAGTCAGGGGCACCAAGCTGGAGTGCCATGCTTCCCTGGGCCTCAGTTTCTCATCTGCAAAATGGGGGCAAGACTAGTGACCCATCTGCCAGACTTTTGAGCAGTGAGAGAGGTCATCGGGGTAAGATGCTTGACACAGTGCCAGGCACAAAAAGATCTCAGTAAATGGCAGTGGTGTCTGCTTGCTCTGGGAGGAGCCCCTCTGGCTTGCACATTGTTGCCTTTGCTGCCTCTGTCTGTGGGTCATGCCCTCATGGCCCCCAAAACATCCACGTCCTCTATAAAATTCAAAGCATCTGTCTGAGGGTCCATAAGCCCATCTGTATAGAGAGGGGGTGTCCGTTACGTACTAGGTGCTCAGTGAACACGGAGTGCAGCCCAGGGTGTGTCTTCCTCCCCAGAAGCTCTGGCCGGTGCATGGGTTCTTGTCCAAGGCCAACATGTGCTTGTGGTCTCTGCCTCCAGGAGAAGTACGTGGAGGAGCTCGCAGCAGTGAGACAGACCCTCCAGACAGACCTGGAGACATCCATCCGGCGGATCGCCGACCTGCAGGCAGCCTTAGAGGAGGTGGCGTCCAGCGACAGTGACACGGAGAGGTAACCTCTAGGGGCCAAGTGCATTACTTCACATGCAAAATGGACATAATACTTTGGACCAACCACTCAAGTGGCTTTATTTTGACTACCTTAGATACACAGATTGACCTCTCACATGCTGAACCACTGCCTACCTCATAAGGTTGTCAGTGAGGGTCAAATGAGGTGCCAGATGGACACCACTTAGAACAGTGCCAGGAGTGCACATGGGCCGTCAGGGTATATGCCGTGTTTGTGCACATAAGGGGCATCTCTTCACAGACGCAACAGCTGATTCAGAGATGCAAAAATGAGACAGCTGGTAATGGGCCAGACCACTTAAATTCAGTGTCAGGGTTTCTCTCCTTTCCCAGAAGACAGGTTGCTTCTGATCATCTCAACTCAAATCTCGAGCTGCCACAAGCCATGGGTGGGCTGCTTACCTGGAGGGAGTTCGAGGTGTCCCAGGTTGGCACATGGGCCTGTGCTGTCCAGCCCCTGCAGGTGACCCATAGCATCCTATTCCCCAGAGCTGCTTTTATAACATTGGCATGTTACTTCTCTGGAAACCACAGCTGTCTGGCTGGCTGCAGCTTCTCTGTCCCATATCCCAGGCTCTGCCACGAAGCCTAGGCAGCAGGAAAAGGCATTTTCTTTGCATTGCTTTGGTAAGAAATAAGGTATCTTAGCCTAACCTTCAGATGTGTCTCCCTCCCTACACACACCTGCATGGACTGCATTGGCCACTGCTCCCTCTTGGTCTTTGTCTCTGTGCGGGACGATTCCTATTGCAGCCAGAACAATCCCAATATCAGACCATGAATGCAACTCTCTCCACTTCCACGAGGACCCTGAGAGAGGTTCAAGGTCACACAGCAAATTAGCATCGTGCACCAGGTGAGAACCCAGGGCTGCTGAGTGTCCTACCCTAGACCTTTGCCTGTCACACCCCCTTAATAGGGTGAAGCAGGGGCAAGCTGCTGAGGGGTGTGGGCGGGAGATGGGTGGTGAGGAAAACAGTGGTGTAAGTCTGCTGTGGGTTAGCCAGCAGGAAGAATGGGTAGAGCTGACCATGCCTGGTCAAGGAAAAAATGCCCCGGAAGGAAACACGTCAACATTCTAATACTGATGGAAGGCATTACTGCTGAAGTTATGGACTTTATTTTCTTATTTCTTTAAGGTTATTTATTTATTTTAGAGGGAGAGAGAGAAAGCAGGGTGAAGGGGCAGGGGGAGAAGGAGAGAGTGAGTCCTAAGCAGACTCTGTGCTAAGGGTTGAGCCCACTGGGGAGCTCGATCTCATGACCCCAAGATCACCACCTGAGCTGAAGCCAGAGTCAGTCACTTAATGGACTGAGCCACCCAGGTGCCCCTAAGTTAGGGACTTTACACACCTGATTTTAGAATGTGAACATGTCCTTTCCTTGATGTGGTTCCGGGCTGGTCATAAACAGCTCAGAGATGTGTAACCTCAGAGTTTTCCGTAATGATGTTCATGCTCAGAATCAGTCAGATGGAGACCCAGGGGGCTCTCCACGTCCTTGCCTCTAAATAAAGGGCTCTATTTGAGAAATCTCAGTTTGTGCAAAAATAGCTTTCATGCACAATTCTAAGTATCACCACCATGCCCTGTTAATTTGCACGGCCGCCAAATTTGGGTGAAACGGCCACTACTGGTGTTGCCCCTGCTTCCTGACTCAGGATTACATTTAGGATGTCCCATACACCACCTGTGGCCTTATTAGGGTCCTGGCAGAACTCGCGTCTATAATTATAAACCCTCGTCATTATTACCCACTCGATGCCGGGGTTGACTTTTCCATTAATAAAGACATTAGCGCTTTCACGTTAATTATAGTGAGAATTAATGGTTGTATATACTAGTTTTTATTTTTGTTTTCTTAACCAATGAGCAAAACTTTGGAACCATTTTCACTTGCATGGCCAGAGATTATTCCCCTGCCCCTTTTTTTTAAGAGATCGAGAACAAGCTGGGGGTGGGAGAGAGATAAACTTAAGCAGGCTCCATGCTCAGCACAGAGCCTGATGCAGGGCTCGATCCCACAACCTTGAGATCATGACCTAAATTGACACCAAGAGTCAGACGCTTAACTGACTGAGCCACCCAGGCTCCCAGCTTTTCTTTCTTTCTTTTTTTTTTTTTTCAAGTTTTTATTTTAATTTCACTATAGTTAACATACAGTGCTCTATTAATTCCCAGTGTACAATACAGTGATTGAGTGATTCTATACATTATTCAGTGCTTGTCAGCATAAGTGTACTCTTAATCCCTACCTATTACACTTATCCCTCCACCCCCGCCCACCTCCCCTCTGGCAGCCATCAGTTCGTTCTCTAGAGGTAAGGGTCAGTTTCTTGGCTTGCCTTTCTCTTTTCTTTTTCCCCTTTGCACATTTGTGGTTTTTTTTTTTTTTTTCAATTCCGCATAAGAGTGAGATCATACTGTGTTTGTCTTTCTCTGATTGACTAATTTCACTTAGCATAATACTCTCTAGCTCCATCCATGTCATTGCAAATGGCAAGATTTCATCCTTTATGATGGCTGAGTAATATTCCTGTGTGTGTGCGTGTGTGTGTGTGTGCGCGCGCGCGCGCGCACGCATGTGTATAACAGCTTCTTTATCCATTGTCTATTGATGGAAACTTGAGTTCCTTCCAAAATTTGACTATCGTAGATAATGTTGCCATAAACAAAGGGTTGCATGTATGCCTTTGAATTAATGTTTTCATATTCTTTGGGTAAATACCCAGTAGTGAGATTACTGGATTATAGGGTATTTCTATTTTTAATTTTTTGAGGATCCTCCCTACCATTTTCCACAGTGGCTATACCAATAATGCATGAGTATTCCCTTTTCTCCACGTTCTCGCCAACACTTGTTGTTTCTTATCCTTTTGGTTTTAGCCGTTGTGACAGGTATGAGATGAGAGCTCGTTGAGGTCTTGATACACATTTCCTGATGATGAGTGATGTTGAGCATCTTTTCATGTGTCCATTGGCCCTTGGTATGTCTTCTTTGGAGAAATGTCTGTTCGTATCTTCTGCCCACCTTTAACTGGATTCTTTGATTTTGGGGTGTTCAGATTGCTTTTCTAATACATGAATGTTATCAATGAAATAAATGGAAGTTATCAAAATAACAAAATAGGAAAGAGGCAGAGGACCCGTGCTCAGAGGTGTGGGTGCAGGGAGCATCTTGCCTGGGGAGTGAAATCCCGGGGGTGAGGTCGTGGAGGGTCACAGGCATCACTCCGGTCTCAGCTTATAGGGGCTCCTCTTGAGCCTTAAAGGGAACCTGCCCTCACCTTCACCTTTATAGGAGGTACCTTTACCTCTTTCCTCTCTTTCACACCCATCCAGCTTTTCTGAGCTCCAGACCCTCCAGCTCCAGGTCCCTGGGAATCCCCTCTAAACCCCTGAACCCCGGCTTCCTGTCTGCATTTTCACAATCTTCTGTCTCAGGAGGACTTTGTCCTGACTCTCTGCCCTCTGACTTGGATTTAAAAGAGATGCAGAGCTGAGATTTCCCCCGTAGCACAAGAATAGAGGGGCAACCGGGGGGAAAATTGCCCGCAAAGAAGTCTCGACGCATTCAATTGCACTGCAGTTAAACTGATTCTCAGCTATAAAAGACAATCCATGACTTGCTGGGCTGCAGAGGCACTGTCCAGAGCAGAGCCCCAGCTCCTACCCCCGGTAGGAGGCTGTCCTCTTCCCCATCCCGCTCCGCGCTGTACTTCCTGCTTAATTGTCTCGTCATCTGGGATATGTCTGTGGGTTGGATGGGAGCCCGAGGGTTTCGGCGAGGTACCTCTCCAAACTGAGCTCTCAATTAGGACTCGCACCCACCCTGGGGGGAGAGCAAGAGAGAGAGTGTGTGTGGTGTTTCTGCTGGAGGTAAGGTTTTTTAAGAGACTTGTTCAAATTATGAAAAGTCACATTTCCCCATGTTGGGAATTAGATCTGAGCGTAACAGGCCTTCCAGGCTGGAAACGCAGTTACGTGCTCAGAAAGCCAGGTGGCCCGTGTGGTGGAATTTAAACACGTGCCATCTTACACTCGGGCTCTGTGTTGTGCCTTAGATCATGGCATCAACCCTCGCAGATTAATGGGGAAATCCTTTAAGCTGGTCCCCTGGGGCCCGGAGCACGCTCATTACTCATGGAGGGAGGGATGCATCAGCTGAAAGCCTTGTCTATTCCTGGCTCAGGGTCTGCACTGCTCTGCCTGTCACCTTTCTGGGGGTTTGGGGTGCGGGGGGGTGGCAGTGTGAAGAAGTCAACGGACAGCCTCTGACTCCGAGGTCAGCTGAGAGTGCATCAATTCCAGCTGGCCCGGTCAGAATCGAATGCTCTAGAAAGGTGTCTTTTGCCGCTCTGTTGCATGTAAGCTGTATGTTTCTCAACATACATCCTTTTAACTGGGATAAAATTAGGCTGCAGTAGGATAAGTAGGAATATGTGGGTCTCACCACAGGTGGCCGCTGCCACTGAGGGCATCATTCTGAGTTGATTTATTTATCAGTGGGCCCAGACTCTGGCCGGACTCTAAAGGGTCCTGCTACCTAGGAGGGCAGGCTTTGGAACTGCTCACATTACTTTTCCTAAAATTCCCTTACCTTCTAATTTGCACCCTCTGAGCTCCCCTGCCTGAGTAATAAGCATGCCCAAGGCCTGGGGGAACAGCTTAAAGCTTTTTCTGTCATTCTGAGAAGGTTGATACACCATTTGCAATGACAACATGGATAGCTCACGTTTAAATGACATCATAGAAGCCATCTGGCTTTCCAAGTGTCCTTCTAGCTTGGGAGGCCTGGATACCCAGCTAATGGGGTTCACGGGGAGTCAGGGCTCCAACCTAGTTTATCCGCTCCTGCCTTATGGGAAATGATGGTTATTGGGATGAGAGGTATTCTCTGCTGAGGACTGACTTGGTGCAAGGCTATGCACCAGACATGGTCCTCACAACTTTTGAGGTTGGTACCTATTTTATGGACAAGGACGCTAGACTCAGAGAAGTTGAGGAGCTGACTTGGGCTCACCCAGCAAGTGTTGGGGCCATGATGGTCTCCAGGTCAACTTCACCTCCCACACTTCCAATGCACAGGCTCTGCTGTCATGTCCCAGGTACCCCTTCTTCCCCCTTTCTCTTGTCCAGGTCTTTGTTCTTTGCCAAGTAACTGGCCTGTCACACAGGTGCATGTGTGTCTGTCACTGTGGCTGGGAGCCAGTGCCTTCTTTTGTTACTTCCCAGACAATGTGTGCATTTAGACAGGAATTGTCTGACAAGGACTCACGCTAAAAGAATACGACAGAAGACATCTAATTAATTACCTTGCCTATCAACAAGCCCCCGTCCACCAATGTCTGGTACAAGTTCTTTGAAAGCCACATGCACCAAAGGTGAGAGAAAGAACCATCAATAGGTCAGGAGAAAGGGTTCTGTCCTGGCTCTACCACGGACAAGATCTGGACCAGGTCATCTGCCCTTCCTGGGCCTCTGCCAGTCCAATCAACATGTTAAAGTCTTTGTCATTGCCACCTGTATTCACCTTCCATGTTTTGTTTTTAAAGTTTTTATTTATTTATTTGAGAGAGAGAGAGAAAGAGAGCATAAGTGGGGTGAGGGGCAGAGGGAGAAGCAGGATCCCCCCTGAGCAGAGAGCCCGATGCGGGGCTCGATACAGAGACTCCGCAATCATGACCTGAGCTGAAGGCAGATGCTTAACTGACTGAGCCACCCAGCCACCCCTTCACTTTCCGGTTAAGACAGGAGGTAACAGTAAGAAATAGGCAAACATGGAGCTCACAGCCCAGAGACTCTTTCTTCATAGGGTAAAAGGATCAGTGGATTTCAAATTCCCTCTTAAGTGGAACCCTCCTCCCCCCCTTTTTTTTACACCAGCATTGAAAATTCTAGCTTAGCATGGAGTACAGAGATGAAGGTTCAAGGTCAAGCCTCCCTACTCAGGCTCTCTCCCTAACTCCTTGGAAGCCCCTGTAAGGTCTCCCAGAACACAAGGCCTCTGTAGACCATGGTGCACAAACTCCAGTGTCTACTAGGACTAATAATAATCTGTGACTTGTGAAGTCACTTTGGTGGGGATTTCTACCCATCTGGTTCAGTGAGTCTTAGGATCATTGCAAACAAAACTCCTGCTTCTGCCTGAATGCCTTTCCCCTCCCCCTACCTCCAAGCTGTAGACTACTACAGGTAAAGCTGTTAAGTGCCTTCTGTAGTTTATAAGGTGTGATGTGGTTTCCAGAAACCCTCCTCAACCCAGCAACTTTATTTTAAACCTACTCTGTTTTGTTGAGACCTTCTAAGATGGCAGGTGGTATGGGGCAGGGGCCACCCTCAGCCTGGATGGTAATAGATCAGAAGCTGACAAGCAGAAGGCCCAGCGGACCTTGACTTTAACCTCAGCAGTTCTGTGAAAATTCAGTGACATGGGTTCACAAGCAAAAGCAACCGGTACATAGATTAAAATGTCTATAGAAATGTAGGATTATTTTCAAGAAGCATTTATACCGATATCTTTTTATTTCTCATGGCTGGTTCTCTTCCAGAGTCACAGGCTTGGAAGGCACTTGTAAGGATTGCTGATAATCTTACGCTCTTACAAGATAGCTTCTTTAGATTCTTCGCCATTTTTTTCCCCACACGGTGATAAAGGGTATAATCGTCATTGATACAGCAGTGATGGGTCACGCCTGTTGCCTGCTTATTTCTCATTAAAAAAAAAATACACACATATATATGTATGTGTGTGTGTGTATATATATATATATACATGCTCAGAAAAAAATATATATATAGGCTCAGAAAACCCAGTGCTTTCTGTGAAGGCAGAAGCCAGCCCTGAGATTAGCTATTGCCATAGTCAGAGTCTGGCAGGAACCCCAGACACGTCCCAAAGGAGGGGGTCTAATAAAGGGACTATTTGCAAAGATATGGGCCCTGTGTAGAGAGGCACCAAGCATGGTACAGCACTCAGGGGCTCATAGCCATTTCTGGGAACATCCAGAAAGGGCTGTTGGGCAGGGGGAGCTCTGGCTTTTGGTTGAGGGCTAGAGCCAATGCCAGGAGAAGCAGTAGGTAGAATAAATACTCCAGGTTCCTCTCTTCCTTCCTCCCCTCCAGTGGCTATCCGAATTCCCTACTGGCCACACCCTGGGGAGGCCCATGGATATGGCCCATAGAGATCAGCCTCCGGGGCACATAGCAAAGTGGACGGCAGGAAGTGGGTGGGAAGGAGCAGAGAGAAGACATCTTGAAGTGAATGTCTCTTTATTCTGGGGTGAGGGGAGAACCCTTTCAGAAGGGGATAAATTTAAATGCTGACTTCAGCCATGGGGCTCACATGTATGGAATCAGCCAGGGTGACTAGTGGGTCACAAATTAACACCAGCACGTGCTTTGATTAGTGATCTTCTCCCATAAAGACTTTTCTGGGCTGGATTGCATTAAAGATTGTTGTTCAGTCAAATGAAGTATGGCAGAGAGAGCTTGGCTACTGCAGAGCTCAAGGCAAGCTGCTTTAGGATTGTGGAGAGGTTAGGTTTCCTGGACACCTACTAGGGACCTGTGAGCACAGCCTCTTTTAATCCAGAGTCCTGGAATCCTGGGGTGGGAAATGGGCTTGAAGCAACCCCCCACCCCACAACATGCCCAAATCCCACCTCTACTGCCACCAGCCTTTGCTCATTCTCCCAGCCTATGGCCACGAGAAAACTTATTCTGAGTATAACTAAGCCTCTCAATTAAGACACACCATTTACAACGCAATGGCTTGGGCCACAGGTGTCTTCATTTTTCTTTTTTTTCAATCAACATTCTAGAAGATTGAACCCTATTCACTGAACGCTCTGCTTCCCAAGGTCTTGTCTACCACATCCTTAGCTTCTCTGGTCAGCTGGAACCAGCGTCCTTAGCCTGGGGTCTGTGCCCAAGTAGTTCAAGGGAGGGGGGAGTCCAGGCTTGAGGTCTAGATGATATCGTGAACTCTCAGGTATTGGGCTAAAATTTGCATCAGTGTGCATTCAGAGAAGCAGAAGTGGAAGTTCCATAGTCCTATAAAAGATCCTTAGAGGGGCGCCTGGGTGGCTCAGTGGGTTAAAGCCTCTGCCTTTGGCTCAGGTCATGATCCCAGGGTCCTGGGATCGAGCCCCACATCGGGCTCTCTGCTCAGCAGGAAGCCTGCTTCCTCCTCTCTCTGTCTGCCTCTCCACCTACTTGTGATCTCTCTCTGGCAAATAAATAAATAAAATCTTTAAAAAAAATAAAAGGCTAAGTGGTATGTTAGGTTTTTGGGGTCCTTTGATCTTTCTTGCAACTACTCTGCTACTGTAGAGCAAAAGCAGTCATGGGCAAAATGGAAATGAGTCTCTGTGGCTGTGTTTTAATAAAACTTTATTTATAAAGACATCTGTCAGTTGGATTTGGCCCATGGCTGAAGTTCATTGAATTCTTAAAGCATTATCTGAGAGATCTTCTGGTCTGGCCTGAGCCCTGGGGCCAAAGGAATGAATAAGACATGCTCTTGGTTCAGGAGGGCCTCTTGCAATCCTGGTGGGGACAGACAGTTGTGAATACAAGCCCCAAGTCTGACCGGCCCTTGAGGGTAGGGACCAAGGAGACACAGGTACATCCCTCGGAGAAGCGATCACGTTTTCTATCCACAGAAAGAATAAATCTGGGAGGCCCTGGCCTGTGAACCTAGGATTCAAATGAGGTCTCAAGCATCTGAGGCATCTGAGGTCATGGTTTGGTGCCTACACCTGCACACTGGGCATCCATCTTCTGGTTAAGAGCATGAGGTTAATAGCTCTTACAGACCTGGGATTCAATGCTGTGTGACCTTGAACAAGGGTGCTAGTTTCCTTGTTCCATAAATGGACCTAGGCGGGATGGTTAGATGAGATCTTGTGGAAAGCGTATTTGTTGAATGAAGGGACATTCCCTCCAGAATAGCTACTCCTGTAATTAGTCTCGGAGTTTCCCAGAAGGCCCTGGAAAGCTGGACTCCTGCCCTCTTGTCTGATTCGCTAGCACTCACAAAGAACATAAGGCAAACGCACTGCTGTTGACAGTAATGACGGTGTTAATAATAGCAGTACGGGTTGTCCTAAAGCAAGAGCAGAGATAATGGTTGTTGCCTTTTAAGTAACACTATTTTATTTGTCAAGAACCATGCTGAGATCTTGATAAGGGTTATCTCACTTCACAGGAAGCATGCGCTCCACCACTCAGCCCCATTCCTAAACACATTCTATGAAGGAATATAGAGGGTCAGAGAAGGCCAGTGACTTGCCTGAGATCACACAGCAGCAAAGGTTGGAAGTGGGACTCAAACCCAAGTTGGTCTGACACCAAAGGCCACATTCTTCCCCTGGCAGCACAAGAATGACAGGCTCTTTTTTCTGTCTCCTTCTAGTGTCCAGACAGCAGTGGACTGTAGCAGCGGCAAAAAAGAGATGTAAGTTAACCCTGAGGAGAACTGAACAGTTAACATTGAAGTCAAGAACCAGCCCCTGGCTCTCTATGTCCAGTGTGCAGAGGGAACGTCCATTCCCACTTGGAGAATTACTGGCAATGCCCATGATAGCTCAGACTCCATGGTCATAACATATGGCACTGGGGACATGTTATTGAATGATGCAACTTGTTTTAGACAGAGAGGAGCCCATGACATATCCTGCCACCATCCCCCTCAAATACCTTTAATGGCTCCTTATTGCCTCAGAATAGACTTTATAGATTGGCATTTGAGACCCACACATATCTGATCCTTACTTCCTTCTCTATCTGGGACTCCTTCTTTCCATATCATCCATGCCCTGTCCCTTTCCAACCTCCATATCTATGTGTATGCTGTACCTTCCAGCTCAAATTCCTTTCTCCAGGTCCTTCATGGTCAAGACTCAACCTTCAGACAAGTTGTGACTCAACTATCATTACTTAATGCCTTCCCTTATGTCTCCAAGGAGTAAAACAATGCTCCTTCCTTATCCTCCTACTCTGTCCCTCTCTGTGGTATTGATAATTTTCACCTTTATTTTATGCTTATTTCTATAGGTGTGTACTCTGCTAAGATGGAGTCTTGAGGACAGGGTCAATGTTGGGTTCATGTTTACAGCTCCTTCCCCTGGTGCCCTGCATAGAGTGTTCTATGAACAAGCAAATGAATTTATAGACAGACACAAATAGTGATATAGGTAAAGATAATGATATACATATCAATATTGATATAGATATCAATAGATATAGTTGCATGAGTATATAAACCAGAAAATAAAATAATCATTGAGTACCCACATCTATGACAGGCCCACACAAGGCCTTATTTCAGAACTAGGGAACATAAAAGTAAAGATATTCTGGTTAGGGCAGGCAGAGAGTTAACACTTGACATATTCCATGGACATATCATTTGGTGTAAAATTCAGTGCCAAATTTTACTCTGAAATCAGAGTTGTCTCAAGATCTGTATCAGAGTATTTACATCCCCAAAGAAGAGCTGCATTTAGCATCATGGGCACTGGAATCACAGAAACCAGAGTTTGCATTCCACCTTCATCACTGGCTAAGTGGGTGACCTTAACAAGAACAAAGTTGGCCTCCTCGAATCCTGTTACTCTCACCTATGTAATGGGGACAGCACTGGCTCCCATCTCTCAGGGATGGTACTCTGAGCACTGATGAAGTTTATGCATATACGGCACTTAGCACATGCCTGGCTGATGCTTAGGGGTGACTATCTAGTTATTGCTGTTACTGTGGTTGTCATCATGATGACGGCATCCTGTCTTCTGGTTCCAGAGATAACGTCTCCATCCTCAGCTCCCAGCCAGAGGGCAGTCTGCAGTCCTGGTTGAGTTGTACTCTGTCCCTGGGCACGGATACCATGAGGACCCCCTCTCGACAGTCAGCCAGCAGCAGCCCCATCCTCAGCTCCAGGTAAGAGTATGACCCTGCTGCCTCTGGGTGGCCGGTAGCTTGAAGAATCTCATACTTTGAAGGTCGTTGTTCATGTCTTCCATCTTCTCCAGCTAAGGCAAGGAGAAGCATGGCCACAGACATTGTGAGCTATGACCCTGCCACTTCTTAGCTGAATGGCTTTAGGCAGGTTGGTTATCCTCTCTGAGCCTTCATTTCCTTATCTAGGCAACAGGAAATATAATTTTGTTTACTGCTCCGAACTGTTGAAATGATGAGGATCTGATGCCCCCCTCCCTAAAGCATGGTTCTCCGGATGATTTTTAAATAGCATGTGGTGAACATTTTTTAAAATAACTGTGGATTTATTATAGTTGCCTTCTATCTAAAGCAAGTCCTACTTGTCTACAATTTATAGATTGTTCTGGATTTAAAGTTTTCTTTTGTAAACCTATTCATTTAAGCGTTTCTGTATTTTGGAGTTTTTTAATGGCAAATCAGTATCGAGACAGTTAGGCTGGATGATATCTCCCTCAGAGATTTTAGCTTTGTTCTGAATGTCAAGGTTTTATATTTTCCCCACCACAGAGGGAGATGGATTCAGTTACGGCCTGAGACGAAACTCTTGCAGATCTGTGGGATTGCCAACAATAGGTTCCTCTGACAGCCGGGCCTTGGGAGCCACTCTTAGTTTAGGACTTAAATCCATCTTCACTCTTGTTTTTCTGCCAGCTTCCTTTCTCTCAGTTCATTTGGTTTTCCTTTTCAAGGGCGGCCCTCTTGTAATTAGGAGCTAATGGCCATAAATCAGAAATTATGGATTAAGCAGATGCGTAATTAAGATGAAATGCACACTGCTTTTGTGATAACAGGAGAACCAATGTGATAAAGTAGAAAGAAAAGTCCCAGACTCAAGGAACAAATGCAGACAACCTCTTCCTGACTTGAAATATGTTTGCTCTGAAGGAGGTGGGGGCACCGTCTCTACAAAAAGAAGGGGGTGGAAGTTCACGCTAACCTTTTGGGCATATTCGGCAAATGGCAAATGTCTGACGCATGCCTGCAGATAATCTTAGGCTGAAAAATTTGACGTTGAAAATATCAGAGGCTCTAAGAGTGGGGCTGCATCTGGGGAGTTAATTAAAGCAAGATTATCTGATTACTGCTCTTAATTAAAAACAAAGGCCTGTATGGAGAAAGGGCCATCTCCTCCATGAACCCCAAAGGATGAGGACTTTTTCTCTCCTGATAAATACATACCCCTTTTTTCCCCCATCAGCCAGTGTAGAAGGCAACAGAAACAGCACTGGGGGTGGCTGTAACAGGATGGGAATGATCATTAACACAATATCTGAGTTTTGTAATTAACAGTTGGACAGACATACCTCACTGTATTGTGTTCATGGTATTGCATGGTCAGATATCACGTTTCTTACAAACCAGAGGTTTGTTGAGTCAGTCAGTGTCATTTATCCAACAACATTTGCTCTGTCTCTCTGTGTCACATTTAGTAATTCTTTCACGATTTCAAACTTTCTCCTTACTATTATATTTGTTATGATGATCTGTGATCAATGATCTTTGATGTTACTGTTTAATTATTCTGGGGCACCACGGATAACATGTCCATATAAGATGGCGAACTTAATCAGTAAATGTGTGTGTTCGGATTGCTCTACTGACCAGCCGTTCCTCTCATCTCTCTCCCTCTCCTTGGGCCTCCCTATTCCCTGAGACATAACAACATCCAAATTAGGCCCATTAATAACCCTACGGGGGCCTCTAAGTGTCCAAGGGAATGGGAAAATCACACGTCTCTCACTTTAAATCAAAAGCTAGAAATGATTCAGCGTAGTGAGGAAGGCACGTCAAAAGTTCCAAGGGGCTAAAAGCTGGGCCTCTTGTGCCAAACACTTGGGCATATGCTGGACACAAAGGAAGAGATCTTGAAGGAAATGACAAGCGCGACTCTGGGGAACAGACGACTGATAAAGAAAATAAACAGCCTTCTTGCTGATCTGGAGAAAGCATGCGTGGTCTGGATGGAAGATCAAACATGGCACAACACTCCCTGAAGCTGAAACCAAACCCAGAGCAGGGCCCTGACTCGCTTCCATTCTCTGAAGGCTGAGAGATGTGAGGGGCTGCAGAAGGAACGTCTGAAGGTAGCCAAGGTTGGTTCACGAGGTTTAAGGAAAGACGCCATCTCCATAACACAGAAGTACAAGGGGCAGCAGCAGGTGCTCATGTAGAAGCTGCAGCAAGTTCTTCAGAAGCTCCAGCTGAGATCATCCATGAAGGTGGCTACACTCAAGAACAGATTTTCAGTATTGATGTAAGAGCCTCCTATCTGAGGAAGACGCCATGGAGGACTTTGGAGCTAGTGAGGAGAAGTCAGTGCCTGGCTTCCAAGCTGCAAAACACGGGCTGACTCTCTTATAAGGGCTAATGCAGCTGGTGCCTCTGAGTGGAAGCCATTGCCTATTCTGCAAACCCTAGAGCCCTGAAGCATGATGCTGAGTCTACTCCACCCACGCTCTGTAAATGGAACAGCAAAGCCTAGATGACAGCACCTCTGTTTACCACACAGTTTACTGAATATCTTAGGCCCACCGTTGAGACCTGCTGCTCAGAAAAAAAAGAGGTGCCTTTCAGAGTATCACTGCTCATTGGCAGTGCACCTGGTCACCCAGGAGCTCGGATAGAGTGGAGATGTATGGCATTAATGTTGTTTTCATGCCTACTAACATAACATCCATTCCTGCAGCCTGTGGGCCAAGGAGTCATTTCATCTCTCAGGTCTTATTATTTAAGAAATACTTTTGAAAGGCTAGAGATTCTGTAGATATTGTGTCCTCTGATGGGTCTGATGGGGCAAAGTAAACTGGAAACCTTCTGGAAAAGGTTCACCATTCTAGATAACTCTAAGGACTTTCCTGGTTCATGGAAGAGGTCAAAACAGCAATGTTAATAGGAGCATGGATGAGGTTGATTCCAACCTTTGTGGAGGTCTTGGAGGGGTTCAAGACCTCAGTGGAGGAAATAGCTGCAGATGGGGTAGAAAAAGCAAGAGAACTAGAATTAGACATGGACCCTGAAGATGGGATCATAACTCTTGAGAAAACTCAAAGCAATGAAGATTTGCGTCTCGTGGATGAGCAAAGAAGGTGGTGTCTGGAGATGGGAAGTGCTCCTGGTGAGGATGCTGGAAGACTGGTAACATGACGACAAAGCATTCAGAATGTTCCACACACTCCGTCAATAAGGCAGCGGCAGGGCTTGAGAGGACAGACTCCAATCTTGAAAGAAGTTCTGCTATGGGTAGAATGCTATTCAACACTATTGTCTGCTATAGAGAAACCCTTCATGAAAGAGAGTCCATTGACATGGCAAAAGTTGTGTTGTCTTATTTTAAGGAACTGCCACAGCCTCCCCCAACTTTCAGCAGCCGCCCCTGATTCATCAGCAGCCATCAGCCTGGAGGCAAGACCCTCCACCAACAAAAGCAAGATGACCCGCTCAAAGCTCAGATGATAGTTAGCATTGTTAGCAACAAAGTATTTTTTCACTAAGGTATGTACTTAATTATGCTTTTTTAAAATTTTTTTTAAAGATTCTATTTATTCATTTGACAGAGAGAAAGATCACAAGTAGGCAGAGAGAGGAAGGGAAGCAGGCTCCCCACCCAGCAGAGAGCCCGATGCGGGGCTCGATCCCAGGACCCTGGGATCACGACCCAAGCCGAAGGCAGAGGCCTCAACCCACTGAGCCACCCAGGTGCCCCTTAATTATGCTTTTTTAAGACAAAGCTATTGCACATTTAATAGACGACAGGATAGTGCAAACAGAACTTTATGTGCACCAGAAATGAATTTGACTCGCTTTTTTGAGATATTTTATCACAGTGGTCTGGAATGGAGCCCGAACGTCTCTGAAACATGCCTGTGGTAGCATGCATGATAAGGGTCCTTAGCCTTCCGGTTATGCTCTAAGTTGTTCGTCACCCATATGAGTGGGGGATGGAAGTCTGTGGGGGTTTGGGTACATGGGCTGAGCTCACAGCAGGTGGATTCCTCCCCTCCCTTGGCTCCCTTGCAGCAGCGAGATTTGGGAAGAGATTTCTTAACTCCTCTATCCATGTTTCTTTGTGAATAAGCCTGGGTTGTTGTCAGGTTAATGAGATGATGCACAAATGTGTCATCGCTCAGTGCCCCCGGCACCTAGAACAAGTTCAAGAAAATTCACTTTGTTAGTGTTGGTATCTACTTGATGCCCAGAGGAAACCCAAAGATGGACATTACTCCCATGTGACAGAAGAGGGATCTAAGGCCCACAGTCTTACCTTACTGCTATAGCTGTGCCTTGGGCAGAGTCTGTCCTCGGCACCTGCAGGCAGCCCTGTCCAGAGCCTATCCCCCCCTTTCCTTCCCTATTCCTTTTCCAAGTCCTCAGGCTTGGCCCGGTACACCTCAGAGCATTGGTGCCTGCACCAAGTACAGTGATGGGGCAGGAGGCAAGGAGGGACCATAAGCTCCCTGTCTGTTTTCTTTAGGTCTGCCTGCCTGGGGCTGGCATTCAGTTGGTGCTCGATAAATGTCTGTTGAGGAGGCGCCTGGGTGGCTCAGTCAGTAAAGCATCTGACCTGATTTTGGCTCAGGTCATGATCTCGGGGTCGTGAGATGAAGCCCTGCATTATGTTCCTGAATGTGGAGCCCGGTTGAGGTCATATCTCAGCACGGACTGTGACTCATGGAGGGTCGGTAACTGATCAGTGTCCCATAGCAGGTAAGAAAAGCCAGTCTTCAAGCCCAAATTCAAATGCCTCCAAAGCCTGTATTTGGATTTCCTGCACTACCATGGCTCTCTGACATTTATCCTACAAATTTTACTGGCAAACAACTGTTCTTAATACTAAAACTGCGTAAGGATTATCATTCAACACTCAGCATCGATCCAGAAGATGACTACTGAGCGCCAGATCCCACAGCAGGAAGCCCTGAAATTTTTGAGCACTATCCTTGGAACATGTTTACAATTTTAAGATCTGAGAACTTCTGAGTGGGAAGGAACCGCCAGGATTATCTGACCCTCTTTGCTCATTATGCAGATGGGGAACACAGAGGTCTGTGGAGGGAAGTATCTTACCCAAATTTATAGGAAAGTCTGAGCTTAGAGCTCAGGTGCCTTCTAGCTCTTTCTAACTGCACAAGTCATCTATGAATTCTTCCTCCCTTCAAGAACTTAAAATATAACAGAAAAGACTAAAATCCTATTTTTTTTAGGGAGAGAGAGTACACACGCATTCAAGTGGGGGAGAGGTAAGGGCCAGAGAGGGAGAGAGAGAATCTCAAGCAGGCTCCACATCCAGCACAGAGTCTGACGGGGACTCAGTCTGACGACCCTGAGATCATGACATGAGCAGAAATCAAGAGTCGGTTGCTTAACCGGCTGAGTCACCCAGGTACCCCTAAAGCTAAAATCCTCTTAACCATGCCCCCAATCTCAGCTCCCTTCCTAAGGTTATCTACTACCGTCCAGTTCAGTATGCCCCCTTCCATATTTTTTCCCGTGGATTTTTAAACATGTATGCACCTAGTACATTTGTTGTCTAATACATATATTCTAGAATATAGAATGTATTTGTGGGCTTTTAAAAGATATAAATGCACATAGGATGTACCTTATGTGCCACATAAATTCTTACCTTGTGCTTCTTTCCCTCTACAGTATATTCCAGCAATCTTTCTTTATCAGTATGCCTAGGCCGGTCTCATTTTTTTCCAGTCCCACAAAAGATCTTCAAGTCATGCTACCGTTTATTTCATTAAAGTCATCTTCTTTCACGTTCAGCATTTTCTGGGTATTAACTCTGAGCCTGCAAGCCTTTAAAACACACACACACACACATACACACACATTCTTATTCACATGGGTGCGTGATTTGGTGGGTCTAAGGGAGTTGCCTGTTAAACTTGGCTGGATGCTACCAGATCGTCCCTGTGTCCTTTCTGCTTAGGAGAGGATGGCACTCCTGTATCCCCAGCCCCATGCTACCTGGCACCTCGTGGGGCTCAATAAATAAGTCTCTTGGACATTTCAAATTAGACTGAGAAAGAAGGTCACTTTAAAAACAGAAGAGAGAGAGAAAGCAGTCTTCTGCCAAAAAAATAAAAGCATTCCCTGCATTATTTATAAGGGGCCGTCAACTCAAGAGAAATACACCTAAAGCCTTATGATTTACAGTCCAGGAGTCATGCAGCTGCTGCTGATAAATGCAAGAGCTTCTGGAGATGGAGACACTAAATTACCTTTGTGGCCCCCAGAGAAGAAGTTTATGGGGTTGGTGGTGGCAGTCACACTTGGCTTAGATTCTCTCCTAACCTCTGGCAGCAGCTGGTGCCAGGGCCGTCCAGGGACAGGTCCGCTCACCTTGGCCCCTGCCGTGTGCCTGACCTCTCCTGCCTCTGCCCTTGCTAGAAAAGTGTGAAAGTGGGGGGCCTCTCACCACTTCCTTCTTGTCTTCAGAGTACATCGGTCTTTCCCTCCTTCACTGTAGACCCTCTTCCTCACCCTGCAGCCCACTGTGGTCTTCCTTTTCCTCCCTTTTGGAGCCAGTCTTCTCCAAAGTGGGGTTCCACACACACTGTCTGCACTCATACCCTCCCCCATTCCTGCCACTGAGAGCCTGGTCCCTATCCCTCATTGAAACTTTCCTCACCATGTCAGCAGCTTCTGAAGGGACAGATGGGGGGGACGTTCTCTGGTCTTGGTCTTTCTCTGCACTGAGAAGTTGGCAAAGTGTCAAACACGTCTCTGTTTACTCAGCCTTGTAGATGTTTCTGCTCCTTGGGGCTCCTCAAACCTCTTTTCTGGTCTTTGCCTTCCCACCCCAGCCCCCAAATGTGAGGGGTCATGGGGTAATGCCCTCACCTGGCTGTTTTGCTCTCTACCTGATCCCAGATGATCCCCGTGTGATTTTACATTCCCCACTGTAAATGGGCAAACCCCAGTCTAAACCTCCAGCTCTTAAGCTCTCCCAGGTTTTAAATGGAGACATCGTATCTAATTGTCTGCACTGAGGAGATGACCTCTCCCTGGTGTCTTAACTTGACATATCCGGGAGGAAGTTTCTGCCTTCCCGTCCACTCTGTGTTATCAGTATCATTTGGAGGTTCTATCGTTCTATTGTTCATAAAGCCACCCAAACTGGGCCTTCTCAGACTATCAACCCCTCTCCTTCATCCTCATAGTCAACAGATCCCCAGATCTTTCTTATTCTTCTCTTCTCCCTTACTCTTGGCTCTCTCTTCTTCCATCCTCACTGCCAACACCTGTAAGTCAGGCTGCTGTCATTTCTGTCCTAGAAGCTGACAAAGAGCTTCCAATACCATCCTCCCTTGGTCCATCCTTTACACTTCAGCCCGTCTGATCCCTTTAAAGTAAAAGTCTTGGGGTGCCTGGGTGGCTCAGTGGGTTAAAGCCTCTGCCTTCAGCTCAGGTCACGATCCCAGGGTCCTGGGATCGGGCCCCGCATCGGGCTCTCTGCTCAGCGGGGAGCCTGCTTCCCCCCACCCCTCTCTGCCTGCCTCTTTGCCTACTTGTGATCTCTGTCTGTCAAATAAACAAAATCTTAAAAAAAAAAAAGAAAAGAAAAGAAAAGAAAAAGTCTTGCTGCAGTGGCTTCCCATCTCACCGCAAGCGTCAGCAGACTCCTGCCTACAGGCCAAATCTGGCCCTTGACCTGTTTTTATAAATAAAGTTTTATTGGAACCCAGCCATGTCCACGTTTCTGTTTTTGATTTTGCATATTATTTTTCACTGTTTCTGCACTGTGATGGCAGAACTGAGTAGTTGCAGTAGAGAACAGATGGCCTCTAGGCCAAAAATTATTGCCGTCTTCCCTTTACAGGAAAACTTTGGTGATCCCTTCCCTCCAGGATAGAACAGGATGGAATTCAAGCACCTTAGCAGGCTTACAGTGCCCTACATGATGTGGCTTTTGCCTGCCTTTCTGGTCTCATTCCCTCCATCTCTTCTTCATACTTGGTGCCCCATATGGATTATAGCTCTCCCTCATCCACTACACTCTTACCCTCCTCTTTGGTCTTTTGTCCATGATATTCCCTCTGACTGGACACCCTTCTGTTTCTTCACTTAACTCTTACTCATCCTCCAAGACTCAGCTCATGGATTCCTTGCCTCAGGAGGCTTCCCCGATGCCCTGGCTGGGTCAGGAGGTGACTACATAGTCCTACAGACCCCATAGTGCTCACCATATCATGCTGAGATTATCTGCTCAGGTGTCTTTCTCCCTCATGAAGTTGTAAGTCTTTTAAGGAAACAAATCTTATCCTTTTCTTCTTGTACCTCAGCACCTAGTACAGTGCCTGACACATAGCCTATACTCAATAAATATTCATGGAGCAAATGAATGACAGTGAACAGAAGTTAGATGGCCCTCACAAGTGTGGTTTGAAGGATGATGCTAATATCAACACCATGGGTGGACTTGCCAGACTGTTTGACTCTCTCCAGCATTGATGGAATATAGTGGAGGATACTCAAGGTCTGGGCCCCAGCTCCCCCAGAGTAAAGACTGAGGGCAGAGGTGAGTGTTAAGCCAGATCAGGCAGAGATCTTGAAGACACATTTCAAAAGAGGTAAGGGGAGAACAATGGACTTTGCAGTGTGATAGACCTGGTTTCCAATCCCAAGTTCTTAGCCACCTGACAGCCCCTCTTCCAGGCTTCTATTCTCTTTGCAGGATTGAAGAAATAACAGCTATAGCAGTGGCTGGTAGAATCCCTGACATGAATTTGGTGTTTAATAAGCAAGAGTTCCCTTCTATCCTCCTTCCTTCCTCCCTGGCCAGGCTGGGTGGTGCTGTTCTGGGAGGCAGGGATACTGACAGACAGGCAGGACTAGGGAAACATAAGTCTGGGTTCTAATAATCCCACGTGCCCGAGACTGTGGAAGTGAGCCGGACTTGCAGCAGAAAACCATGAGCACAACAAATAATCCCTTGCCAGTGAAAGTGGAGTGTCAGTGAACAGAGTTACATATGTTGAACCTGATGTGTTTGAGGATGTTCAAGTGGAATCATCCAGAGGTTTTGAACTCTGGGCTCGATCTATGAAGATTCCAGGACTTCTCTGCATAATGTTGGGATTTGCTGGGGGGGGGTGGTATACATGACATAAAACCCAACTCAACCTGGCTTGTACAAAATGAAAACTAGTATTATGTCATGCAGCTTAGAAACCAAAGGTAGATCTAGCTTCGGACATTATTGGACCCAGGGATTCAAAAATGATTGTGGGGATTTGATCCCTCAGCAACCTCTCTGCCCTATTCTTCTCAACACTGACTTTTTTGTAAGGTAGCAAGATGGCGGCCAAGATCTTCTAGCTCAGCCTGTACCACTCAGAGTTCAAAAGTAAAGTGGGCTTCTCTCTTCAAAACAGTTCCACCAAAATCTTGAGCTTGACTTTTATTGGCCCAAAGGGAGTCACATGTCTTTTTGTGAACCAGTCAGAATGAATAAGGAGAAGAAAGGAGTCTCTTGCCCTAGGCTCAAGTTGGTGTTCTCACCTGGTTCTGGGAGATGGAGTTATTCCCGCCCAAACCACAGGAACACGGGGGGGAGGAAGGGTTTCCCCAAAGGATAAGGGGATACATTACCTGAAGCAGAATAATAATGAGTAGATAAACAACAAGTAAGCAAAGCAAATGTTTTCCACCAAGGGGAAGATTGAATAATGGGAGTGGACAAAATTATGCATACAGAGTCAAAGGATTGGGAGGGGGGTAAAGTAGGAAAAGAGAGGACAGTAAGAAAAGAAAAAACACATTCAAGTGTTTGAGGTCCCATTGAGTAGCCTTGGGAAGCCCAAATAAAATTGTATGTGTCCTGGTCAGAGACTTTATTTATCCCTAAATTTCAATGACCAATCTATCACCACATAATTAGTGATGCTGTGATTTGAATTTATTACCAAACATGGCTCTCCGCTGTTGCTATTGGACTTGTACCATATTGCAATGTGAGCATGGAAATTATTGTATAAATTATTCTCACTCACATAATCATCGTGATTTTAATTACTGTGTAATCTTCGCTAATTACTGTTGTATGTATCATTTGCTTTGGTGCCGATTTAACACAACCGCTGTTCGTTTGGCTAAACGATGGCATTACAACTTTTCCTTTTTCTGGGGGAAAATTTGCTTTCTGTAAACATTTGCAGCCCCATACTCTCGGCTTGCTGTTCTTGGTTTAAAAAAGAACGAGATTTAGACATCAACTTCCTTTCACCCCCGTTGATTTTTATGTGGGACGAGGCTGGCTTGAATTAGTAAAAAGGTCTAAATTGCAGGGTATTGTTTTTAAAATAAAGTTGTATGCCTTTCGGGAAAGTGCAATTAGTCTACTACAGAAGCAAAGGCAAGGGATGGGTCACACGAGGCCTGCTTAAATGATTAGATAAGAAGCGTTTGTAATTAGTTCATTAATTACGCAAATGTGAATGGATGGTACTTAGCACTAGAAACAGGTCGTTCTCAAAGTAGGTTAAGCATTCACCGCTAATCTTATTTCAATAGTACATTTATTTACTGGTCTCTGCATTCTTAGAACCAGAGCTCAGGATCATTTTAATCCATCCTGAAGATACTTAATGAACAGACCTCTCATGAATATGGTTTTATGTCTTCCTGAGACAAAGGGGTGCTATTCAGTTTTATCAATCTTAGGAAGATTAGTGGAAACTGAAAGCATGAAAATGTCAGTGCAAACACATTTACCATGGAACCCAGCCCTGTGCAAACGGAACCGGAAGTCTGGCTCTGCCCAGGAATCAGCCTTGGAGCCAGCATGTGTCCTGGACAGGTTTCCATGGGCAGGAGGGCTGTTTTCTACTTAAAACTCCAGATCTTGGATGGTAGATATGTGGGTCTCTCAGGAGTTTCGAGGCTCATCTAATTTAGCTGCAAGTTTGTGTAAGAATCATTTGGATTAAAGTATCTGTGGCTCTCAGATTGAGCTCTATTTTGGTGACATGGACCTATCATTGAAATACACATCCAGGAAATTGCATCTTTATGAAATTTTCAAAAATTGGCCCTACCCATGTAATTACTACCAAAAGCAAAACCAGATCATCTCAGGTGCCCCTAAAACCTTCTTGAGCCTGTTCAGGTCATGACCTCTTCCTTCCTCAAAGGTAACCACCATCCTGACTTCTAATGCTATGAATTAGATATGACTGTTTTGTTTTTTTTTTAAATTCTGTATAAGAGGAAGTATCCAGTAGTACTCTTTGGCACCTGGCTTCTTTCTTTTAATACTATGTGGATTTTTTTAAAAAAATGTTTATTTATTGTATTTTAGAGAAAGAGAGAGAACATGAGCAGGAAGGGCAGAGGGAGAGGGAGAGAGATTCCCAAGCAGACTCCATGCTGAACTCAGATCAGGACACTGGGCTGAGATCACAACTTGAGTTGAAACCAAGGGTCAGAGGCTTAACCAACTGCACCACCCAGGTGCCCCCATTTAATGTTATGTTTATGAGCTTCATTCATATTGTTGCATGTAGGGGTAATTCCCTTGTTTTCTTTGCTCTATAGTCCATAACTGTGGTTCTCAACTGGAGGCAATTTTGCGTCCCGCTCTCTGCCAGGAGATAGTTGATAATGTCTGGAGACATTTTTGGTCATCATAACAGAGACATGTGCTATTGTAGAAGACCAGGATGTTGTTATACACCCTACAATACACAGAACTGGCCACACAAAATTATCTGGTCCAAAATGTCAGTTACATCACTATTGAGAAAATCTGGTCTATAATGCTCCACTGTAGGAATAAAAAATAATTATTTATTCATTCTGTTGATAATCATCATTTAGGTTGTTTCTAGGTTTTTTTAAAAAGATTTATTTATTTATTTGAGAGAGATATAGAGAGAGTGGAGTAGTGGTGTCAGGGGCAGAGGGAGAAAATCCTCAGACAGAATCCTCACTGAATGCAGAGTCCGATGTGGAGCTCAATCTCACAACCTATGAGATCATGACCTGAGCTGAAATCACAAGTCAGGCGCTTAACCAATTGAGTCACCCAGGCACCCCTAGGTTGTTGCTAGTTTAACACTATTATGGATGGCACTACTATGGGCCATCTTGTACACATCTTTTGTGGCGTGGATTTAGATTTCTGTTGGGTGTTTGCCTAGGAGTAAAATTGCTGGGCCATAGGTGTATTTTCAACTTTAGTAAATATTGTCAAGACAGTGATACCAATTTACATTCCCACCAGCAGTGAATAGGGGTTCCAGTTGCTCTGCATTTTTGCTAACACTTGGTTTTGTCATTTTTAAAAAAATGTTAGCTATCCTGGTGGATGTTGATAGGGTCATATTTTTTTTATATTTTCTTAAAATTTCATTTTTAAATTAAATTTAGTTTTTTTTTCAGTATTCCATGATTCATTGTTTATGTACCATACCCAGTGCTCCATGCAATACATGCCCTCCTTAATACCCACCACCAGCCTCACCCAACCCCCTACCCTCTTCCCCTCCAGAACCATTAGTTTGTTTCTCAGAGTCCACAGTTTCTCATGGTTCATCTCCCTCTCCGATTTCCCCCAACTCACTTCTCCTCTCCATCTCCCAATGTCCTCCGTGTTATTCCTTATGCTCCAACAAGTAAGCAAAACCATATGATAATTGACTCTCTCTGCTTGGCTTATTTCTCTCAGCATAATCTCCTTCAGTCCCATACATGTTTGTTTTTTTTTTTTTAAAGATTTTATTTATTTATTTGACAGACAGAGATCACAAGTAGGCAGAGAGGCAGACAGAGAGGAAGGGAAGCAGGTTCCCTGCCGAGCAGAGAGCCTGATGCGGGACTCGATCCCAGGACCCTGGGATCATGACCTGAGCTGAAGGCAGAGGCTTTAACCCACTGAGCCACCCAGGCGCCCCAGTCCCATACATGTTGATACAAAAGTTGGGTATTCATCCTTTCTGATGGAGGCATAATACTCCATTGTATATATGGACCATATCTTCTTTATCCATTTGTCCGTTGAAGGGCATCTTGACTCTTTCCACAGTTTGGCGATTGTGGCCATTGCTGCTGTGTACATTGGGCTACAGATGGCCTTTCTTTTCACTACGTTTCTATCTTTGGGGTAAATACCCAGTAGTGCAATTGCAGGATCATAGGATGCCAGGATTCTCAACAAGATCCTAGCTAATAGGATCCAACAGTACATTAAAAAGATTATCCACCATGACCAGGTGGATGCAAGGGTGGTTCAACATTTGCAAATCAATCAATGTGATAGAACAAATCAATAAGAGAAGAGAGAAGAACCACATAGTCCTCTCAATTGATGCAGAAAAAGCATTTGACAAGATACAGCATCCATTCCTGATTAAAACAATTCAAAGAATAGGGATAGAGGGAACATTCCTCAACTTCATAAAATCTATCTATGAAAAACCCACAGCGATTATCATTCTCAATGGAGAAAGGCTGACAGCCCTCCCTTTGAGACCAGGAACACGACAAGGATGTCCATCCTTGCCACTGTTTTTCAACATAGTACTAGAAGTCCTAGCAACATAATCAGACAACAAAGAGAAATAAAAGTATTCAAATTGGCAAAGAAGAAGTCAAACTCTCTCTCTTCACAGATTACATGATACTTTATGTGGAAAACCCAAAGACTCTACCTCCAAACTACTAGAACTCATTCAGCAATTCAGTAATGTGGCAGGATACAAAACCAATATACAGAAATAAGTTGCTTTCTTATACAATACCAATGAAAATATGGAAAGGGAAATTAGAGAATTGATTCCATTTACTATAGCACCAAGAACCATAAGAATAGGGAATAAACCTAACTAAAGAGGTAAAGGATCTGTACTCAAGGAACCATATTTTTGGTTTTAATTTGCACATTCCTGATGAAGAAACCTTTTCATGTGCTTATATGCTCATTGGGATATCCTTTTCGGTGCAAGGTCTGATCAAGTCTTTTGCCCATTATGTTTTTTCTTCTGGGTCGTCTCTCTTTTATTATTATTATTATTATTATTATTATTATTAATTTGTAGGAATCCTTAATATATTCTAGATATAAGTCCTTTCTTGGCATGTTGAGCCATCCATTTGATGGAATGTCCTTTTCACTCTCTTACAGTTCATTTCGATGAACAGAAGTTCTTAATTTTAATGTAATTGAACTTAGAATATTTTTCCTTTATAGTTGATGTTTTTTCTTCACTGAAGATTTATTTGCCTGCTCCTAAATTATGAAAACATCCCCCTGTGTTTTTTTAAAAACAGTGTATTGATTTAACTTTTCTATCTATATATACAATTCATCAGGAATTCTTATTTATGGTGTGAGGTAGGGGTTAAGATTTGTTGGCATATAAATATCTAACTAGCCTTGTGTATGTATTTTAAAAGACATCACATTTTTCACATTTTACCACCATGTCGTCTTCTAGTACATCAAGTGATTTTATATATTTTCTAGACCCTGTTCTCTTACATTTTTCTACTTGCCCATCTTTGAGCTGATTTAACATTGCCTTAATTAATGTAGTTTTATATGTAAGTCTTGATATCTGAGTATGTATCTTCCTTGGATTAATTATTCTTCCTCAAGACCAGCAAATGACTCCAGAGGAAAAATGCCACAGTACTGGGCTCACCTCAGCATACTTCTCTCTTTCCAAAATTTGACCCTTCAATTCCTGGCTGCTTTGGTGCCTTCCAATGCCTATAAATGTAAACTTAGCTTTTCTAGCTTTGCTAAGTGGAGATTTTCTATGGAAAATCTAGTCTGTCTGATCCAGAAAAGCTAATCTATCATAGCCAGAAATTGAATGTTAAGCTAGCCTTTTTACTCCCTTTGCTAAGTAAACATTTTTCCTTACTTTTCATGCCTAAGAGGATGTGATGCTTCACTTAAATTTCCTTCCAGTCATAACTTGGTGAATCTACTTTCCATTTCAGACTTGAGACTTCTGTACAGCAAGGGCTATTGATCTTTGTATTGATGGCATCTGGGATCATGGATTCCGTAAATGACTCTGGATGGATGTAAGGAGGGGTGGCTGGATGGCTGGATGGCTGGTTAGATAATTTCCATTCACTTAAAACTGCATTTTCATGAGGAACTGGGTGCTTTTATGACTAAGTCTGAGATTTTTTTTATGGTTATTTTCATTGTACCATGTTTCACTGAGGCAAGGTCTCTGAAAAGTGAAGGAATGCGTTGAAAATTTACTGAAATATGTTGAACCCAAGTTGAATCTCCAATCCAATTAGAGATTTTCATCCCCTTACATATCCAGTTTGTTCTTTCCAAACACTGTGGGAATTGTATCAGACGGTAAAGAAGTACAGGAGCACCAGGGTGGCTCAGTCAGTTAAGCATCTGACTCTTGATTTTTGGCACCGGTCATGATTTTGGGGCTGTGAGATCAAGCCTCATGATGGGCTCTGTGCTCAGTGAGGAGTTCCCTTGAGATTCTCTCTCCCTTTAAAAAAAAAGAAGAAAGAAGAGAAGAAGGTAAAGAAATATAAACCCAGTGCTTTCACTGTCTCATCAGAATATGACCTGAGATATTCTCTTTCCTTCGTTGTTGTTCCAGGTGGAGAATGAGGCATCCAAGACAGCTGAGGTTTCAGCTCCCTTTCCATTCTGATATTCTAGAAGTTGACGGAATTCTGTAGCAATGAAAACAGCCTTTTGGCTTGGATTTAGACATGAACCATTTGCTGCAGATTGTGTGCTGGAAGTTGGCTTGGGATCTATTGTTTTTAAGCTCAGAGACGTGAGATTGGCTGGCTGGGAAGCAGAGCTGCTAAGGTGTGAATGAACCAGCCAGAGGAGTTGGATGGAGCCCTTTTGTTCATTCTTTCTATGTTTCCACCCCCCACCCACCTCTACCCCTCCATTCCTTCATTCTTTCTATCCTATAAACTTTCCTTCTAGATACCCGGGATTCATAGAAGAACAATGGGAACTAGTTCATAGCAATCTTGTTGGGGGTTACAAGTAAGTCAACAGGCAATTTCAGTACATAATGATGGGGGAGCTCAGGGGCTGTGGAAGCCAAAAGAGACACCCTACCCAGTCTGGGAGGTGAGAGAAGGCTTTCTGGAGGAGGCTACAGTTGGGCTGAGCATTGAAGAATGAGTAAAAATGTTTTCTCTTCCTTCCTTCCTTCCTTCCTTCCTTCCTTCCTTCCTTTCTTTGTAATATAGAACAGTGGTTCTTCCAAATCACCTGTAAGTTCCACTTCTCCTCTCCTTCTGTCCTTCCTCTCTTCTTTCTTCCTCTTATATTTTTCTACTCCAGTAGTATCTGGGCACCATCCATTCTATTAGCCTCCACCTTAATTTAACAATGACCAGTGTTTTGTGTATCAACTTCATTTTTGTCTTTAGCTCCCTTTCTACTTCTATCCACATCAAAACACATTTTTTATTTTTTTGCTGAACAATGTGAAAGTAAGTTGAAAACATCATAATAGTTTTCCCTAAAATAGTTTTCCATCTTTCTTCTAAGAAGGACATTTCCTAACTACCATAGCACTCATGCACCAAAGAAAATAAACACACATCCAAGACCCCAATACCCACATTACCCCCAATTTCCTAAAATTGTCGTATCACTGTATTCTCTTAAGGATATCCATTGCATTTTGTTGTTTTGTTTCTTTAATTGCTCTCTTAAAAAATTAGTAGAGTTTATTTTGGGGGAAATTTTTAGAAGGATTACAGAAAAATTAAGCAGAAAGTTCCCATATACCCCCCTCTCTTCCCACACAGTTTTCCCTCTTTTATTCACATCTCTGGTTAGCCTTTATTCCCTTTGAAAGTAGAATGGTTCCCTCACCTCCCCCTCATTGCACTGAAGTGTGTGTGTGTGTGTGTGTGTGTGTGTGTGTGTGTGTGTGTGTGTTTAATAGAGCTTTAGGGGTGGTTCTGATGGGCAACTGCATTCAAAAACTGCTTGTCCTAGGACCTAGGACCCAGTACCTACTACCTAGCACCTAGAACCCAATAGAGTGTATGGGTGAGGCCAAGGAAAAGTCTGCTGATGTACAGAAGGATGGCGGACAGGTGTCTACTGAGGGCAAATTACTGGTTTTGCCCATGTTTCAAGGACTCATCACCCACTTAAGATCAGAGCAAACAGCAAGGAAGACTTGGGAGTTATCTTGTTTCACAAAAACTGTTACATTATCAAGAATATAGGGTATTTACAGAGTCTGTTTCCTGACTCAAGTCTTTGTACTTTCTGGCCAGGAGTAACAAGGTTCACTGTGGTTGAACATGCTTCCTCGGTTATCTCACCCCATGGCTTCCTCCTTGCTTTGAGTCCTCCAGCTGGATGGCCTTTCTCAGCCTTGGTTTCCTTGACAAATCCAAGATTTGGATTATCAGCCCTTACTTGCCAAGGGTTTGGATATTGAATAAGCTCATAACTAGTAGGGAGGAGGTGGGGGGGGGGAGGGACGGGGATCTCCTTCTTATGCTTGGCATGTCCTCCTTGACATCCCTGCCCAAACCCTATACCCCTTCCAAAAGCCTCACTCAACCACCAATATCCTCCAGAAAGGCCAATCCCCCAGGCTCTGGTACCTCTCTCCTTTGCCCGCCTCCAGCTATACTTAGTCTAAGGCTCAACTTATCCAGAACTTTTTGCCCTGTTGACTCTTCTTCATAGGTTTATCCAGTCTCCACTCCTACTGTGTGCTCTCCAGGAGGGGAAGGCAACACACCTCTGCTCCCTGGAGCTCAGCCTGCCATCGTATATGGCCAGACCGAGAGGACAACCTTGGCTCTGCTACTTCCTCAGCAAGCCCACGTGCCTCTCCAAAGCCTCAGTTTCCTCATCTGTAAAATAGGGCAGTAAAGGGTTGGAGAGTAGACCAGTTAGAAGGCATGGATCCCAGAGCTGGACTCTTTGGCTTAAATCCATGTTCTCCCACTGACTATAAGGCAAATTATGTATCCTTCTGAGCCTCATTTGTGAAACCGGAAGATTATGATAGTGGATTATAATAGAGGACTATTGCAAAGATAAAAATCAAGGAGTGTCTTGCAAAGCCTAAAGGCACAATATACAGCAGTGTTTATGCAGAATTCAGTTGCACCCTGTTGGGGTTTAATAAATGTCTCATGATCCTACCACATTACGCAGTCTTGGACACTGTATCAATGTTAATTACAGATTATCCATTGTTGTGTTGGCCTTGGTCACAAAACCTTCAGGTCATCTAAAAGCATATCTGGCTTCCCATCCTGGGCCTTGCCAGTATTAGAACATCCATACATTTTTAATTTCCTCTTGAATTTCAGGGTGCGGATGAAGAATAGGGGTGACAGCACATCTCGGGGGATGATTCATGGTATCATTAAGTCTGCGTCGAGTTTCCTGTAGCTCCAGTAGGCCCAGGCTCTGCCCAGACTCAGACTGGGGGATTATTTTTGGTGTGCAATTATGTCGAATGCCCATGAATCCCGTGTCTCTCCTTGACTTGGACCTCACCTTTTTGGTTCATTATGTCTCAGTGGGTGTTGAAATATATAGACATGTAAATAGGAGTTCAGCCGGTTGAGGTTTCCACTTGCCTTTCTACCTGGAGGATGTGGGATGTTGTGGAAGGGAAAGGCAGGACATACAGATCTGGCCCACCAAGGGTTAAGTCCAGGCTCTGCCACTGAGCCATGTGACCTTGAGCAAATGGCTTCTCATGAAGGAGACCCCATTTTCTCATCTGTAAGGTGAGGTGAGGATTCTGATCCTGATGGGATTGTGCATACAAATTGAATGAGTATAGAGGTGACTTTTTCATTTTCCACCTGATATTCATGGAGCATCTACTCATGTGGTAAATTGACAGAGCCTCCTTCACAGGACAGCCTGGCGGGGGCAGGAGTGTGGTCCATGCCGAGACACTGTCTCAGCAGCTGGCTCGTTCTGCCACCTAACAGACTGCTTTGATATCCTTGTCTTTTTCGTGTGCTGCTCAGAGCGTGGTCATATATAGCAACTGCTTATTCTGGAACTTTCACCCTTAGTCTGGGGCCTTCTCTAGCCATGATGGGCAGAGCCATTAAGAAAAAAAACAAACAATCAAACAAGCATTAAGATGTTTAAACATACATTTGCTAGGAGTAGCATTCTGATCAGAATAAGTAATACAAGCACGTTGAAGTGCATCACCCTTCACCTTGCATGAAGTGCTGGGGGCAGGTGGAGGTGGATCCGGGTGACATTCGCAGGAACTGACTCTACCCATCACATAGGCCCTCTCTAATTCCTCACAGATCCCTGTGAGATAGGGTCTTATCATCCCCACTCCTCCAGCTGAGCAAGTTCCAGCTCTACAAGGCACCTGGCTGGGCCCGAACAGAGGCAGGATTTGAACCTGGACCCATCTGCCTCTGAAGCCCATTTTCCTAGCCTGGGAGGTAAGAAGGTGCAAATTCCCATATTTCTGGATATTCATATCCTGATCTCCCTCATAAACCTTCAGAAGTTTAAGCCACCAACACTTAGAGTATTTTCATGTCTATTCTCTTCTTCATTAATTTGCTTAATAAACATCAACTGGGTATCTAGTGGGTGGCAGACACTAGCGTTTCACCCACTCATCCAAAACACACTAATTAAGTGTCAGGGCACTGACACTTCACTCATTCATTGAGCCTATGTTTGTGGAGCAGCTACTATGTGCTAGGATGCTGTTCTTGGTGCTGGACTATGTCAGTGAATACAACAGACAAAACTGCTGTCCCTTGGAGCTCTTATCTCCACAACATTGCAAGGTTGACCTGGTTTCCCCCCATTTCACAGCTGAGGACAACTGAGGCAAAGAGACAGGTGACTGTCCCAAGGCTGGTGAGTGGCAGAAGCAGACCAAGCTTCAGGTGACAAATATTATCTGGACAAGGTGACATAGGAAACACTGTTAATTCTATATCACATCACAAAGGGAATCTGCAGAGGATGGTGCTATTGGCTGTGGGGTCAGCTCTCCTGGGATTGGAACCCCACCTCTATTACTTTTGCCTGTGTCTGCTTGCGGAGGTCACCCCAGGTCCCCTTGCAGTGCTTGGAGGTCATTAATTCCTATCTCTGGACTTGCTGTAAAGATTATGAACAAACGTGGCTATCAGCTCCATGAGGGCAGGAAGCCCATCAGCTTGGTCTCCCTTGTATGCGGGACACCCAGCACTGTGCCTGATACACAGTAGGTGCACAGCCTAGAGGTAACTGTTTCAATGACAACTGACTTACCCCTCCACTCAGTTATGGGACCAGCCCAATGCTGCTGTGACTAGAAGCTCAGTTCTAGCTGTTTTTGGTAGGTATGCTAGAGAATTATTCCTCTTCAGATGCACTAAATGCCAGACAGCAGAAGTTCCCAAGACATTACTGGAGTCTCTCCTTAGAGAAGCAGAGTGTCCCCGCCTAGCATTTGTCCATACCTGTCTCCCAGTGACTCGAAGAAACTTCTATCCATTAGCGCTCTCCCTGGCCAAGGTTCTGGGAGGCAGGCACAGTGATATCTTGATTATCTGCCAGCCATCCTTCATGCGATGCTGATGGAGGAGAGTTCCATCTGAGTCAAGCTGTCCAATAAGGACAGCTGGGGGAAAAATGAGTCTTCCCAGGTCCCAGGATGAAAACAGCAGACTGGTTTGAAATGTCCAAAGCTGGGTCAGAAACGGAAAAGATCATCTGACTCAAAGGGCAGAACTGGGACCCTCCCCCCAGAAACCTGCAAGAGGTATCTGTGTTCACATGAAATTCTGCGGTCTGCACACAGAAAGCAGTGGATGCAAGCAACTTCTAACTTGGATTGGAAATGCTGGTGTTGCAGAGGTGTGGGTGGATTTCTGAGTGGCAAATCCAGGAGCCAGTACTCAGCTACAACTCCTTTCATTCTCTTCTGCTACCCAGGAGTTTACACAGCTTGGCATATGTTCCTGTTTCAAGCCCACCAGCTGAGGCTCTGAACACACCAGACAACTCCAGGAAGGTGGGACCAAGCCCACCATCTCCCCCAACCCCCAGAACACCAGGCTCTTGGGCCTCTCCGCAGAACTCAGTGACCCCCAGGCTGGGACATTTTGGCTTGCACCCCTTATGGAAGGTGCTGCTCCTGGTGGGCCTCTGGGAAGGCAGTCAGATCTGTCGGGTCTGGTGGAGACGGAGAATCCCATGGGTTGGCCCCAGTGAGCCTGCGCCTTGGGTCATGGACACCAGCTTTCACCACCTGGCACCTCCAGACCCCTACTCCTGGGCTGCTGACAGCCTCCTGTGACCCCTAGCCCATCCCACCTTGGATCAAAGATGGGGAGGACAGATCCTCCACTGCCAGCCCAAGCCCCTTCCCCACCACCCCCTCTCTCTGCCTCTGCTCCCAGACACCCTCCTCCTTCCCCTCTCCATCAGCTCCACCTTCCCCCTCTTCTCCAGGCCCCCATCCCTTTACACTGCAGCTGCTCACTTGCCTGCTTCCTCTTTTCCCCCCGCTTCCCTCTGTTCCTCCTCCCCTTCCCCCGTTCTTCTAGGTCCTCTTCCTTGTGAACCTATTTCCAAGCTAAACTTGACTCAGTTCAACAAAATTTACTGAGCAGCTGCTGTGTGCTGGGCTTGGTGCCAAGTCAGACGGTACAGGGATGACAGCCTGCACGCTCTTGACAGCAGGGCTGGGGGGAAGGTGTTCCCCCCACCTCCTCTCCTTCTGCCTCTTTTTACTTCCTCTTCCTCTTCCTCCCTTCCTCCCCTTCCTCCTCCTCCCCTTTCTCCTCCTCTTCTCCCTCCCCCTTCCTCCTCCTCCACTTCCTCCTCCTCCTCCTCTCCTTCCTCTTCCTTCTTCTTCTCTTCCTTCTCCTCTTCTTTTCTCCTCTCCACCTTCCTCCACCTCACTTCTTCCTCTTCCTAACTTCTCTTCCCTCCCTCTCCCCATGCCCTGTCCCGGCATCCACAGCCAGCACTGGAGATGGCAGCTGGGGTGTGTGGGATGGCAGCATCCCAGGAAACTCAGTGACAGGAGCTCTGGCGCCACCATCCCCCACAGGGCAGTTGATGGATGCGACTGAGCACCTGAGACCCATTCATCACGCCCACCTCCCTCTAGGGCCAAGAGAGGGTGGAAATGACTTTTGCCAGCTCTGGCAGCAGCCCACTGCCCCTGGCAGTTCCGAGCTGTTTATTAAAAAAAAAAAAAAAAAAAGCAAGGAGCAAGAAGTCCGCCTTGCCATGTGCTCAGGAAGGGGTTCTAAGGTAATGACATTGACGACACACTTTGAGGTCCTCATAAAGGGGGCACTCCAGACCACATCCTGGGGTGACAGAGATGGAAGGTGACAGTCAAGAAATGGGAAAGGAGGCAGAGGCTCTATGGGTGCCGTCTTAGCTCATGGGGACCAAGCTTTCTCCAGAAGGATGGCTGCCAGGTCACCTTCTCACTCATTCCTCTGCTCATCCTTCCTGGAGCTTGGACTGAGGCTTTCGTGGAGTCCAGTGGTGGGTTAGGCTCCAGATGCCAAGGTTCCTAGGAGTATTTAGGATCAGCACGGACTGTTGGTTATTAATGATGCACAACCATTAGTCATTATTGGTTCTTAATTCTTCATCTCACTACCGTTATTTGAGAAGCTAGGGGCCAGGCACGTGCCCCAGGCTTTTCTTTCATTCCTGTGACTTCCCCATGTGTCAGCACCATGACCGGGTGCTTCTCTTCCACACCAGAAGCTGGAAGGGCTTGGCACCAGGAGACGCAGGTGGCTGGGGCAGTGAGCAAGAGGGATCTTCAAGGCAGGAGGCTGGGAAGGAAGTGGGGAGCTTGCCCCCACAAGAGAAGGACTGAGGCTGGGGAAGAGAGTGGGTGACAGAGGTAGCTCACCTATACCACTGCCTCCAATCTGTGCCTGTGGTCCCACCACCACCACCACCACCACCATGACCTTGACCCTCTACCTAGCTGACCAAGGGAAGCAGATGCAGATGAACACAGCCAGGCCTGTGACTATCACTCATGGAACTCTTTAACTGAGCATCATTGCCATGGCGACCTCCCATAGATCCAGGATCTGGGGAGGCTCCTGCCAATCCCAAAAGAGAGAGGCATATGGAATGGTTGAAACGTTGACCTCAGGAGCTCAGGAAAGCAGAGTCTAGGTCCCTACACATGTCCTTAGAAAAGATCCTGATTCCTGCTCCCTTATCTGTACCTTCCTCCCCCTCTGGATATCTCCTTTCAGGGACCACTGACCAGGCTTCCGCAACAAGTTCAAAAACGCTTTAGTTCATTACGGTCCTCTCTTTTCCTTCTAAACTGTCCCTTGTGGTCAGGGTGCTATCACCCCTCAGTGAGCAAGAAGCCTTCCTCAGAGTCTTGTTCCAGAATCCCAACCCACCCCCTTATGGAGCAACAGTGTAGAGAAGCAGAATAATGACTAGAAACCTGCATACACGTGGCCCTTGGTCATATTCAGGCTCCATCCCCTGGCTTTGTCTGCTTGCCAAGGCTCTGATGTTCACACCCCTTTTGCTTTTTCATAAATTATAACTTTGCCATGGGTGGGCAGGGGGTCATTTCTCCGAAGGGGAGGACAATTAGATTTTATTTATTAAAGGAACAGTTGATGGACTCCGGTCTCTCTCCTGTAAAAATGCCCTTTATTTTATAGTCTATAATTTTGCCTCGCCGCGAGGCTCCTACTTTTCAGAGGGGGAGTGTTTTTGGCTCAGCTCTTTCAAGATGACTCTGTATGAAAGCCAAGACTGGTATAGTCCCAGAATAGAAACCGTCTGTCCTCTTGTGTTTAGACTTGGTTTCATGTCGATTTTATGAAAATCTTTCTCTTTGGGGGGAGGGGGACCGAGTTCTTACCTCTACCCCATAAATCAATCAGGGGTGCCAAAGAGCATCCCACTGAGATGTATTTGGGTCACTGACTCTCAGAAGCCCTACTTGGTGGGACCCTCCTCTGGGCTCAGCCCTAAATAAATAAATAACCCCCCGCAGGTCCCCCTCAAGTCTCCAAGAAGCAAACTACTTATTTCGCAGCAGGCCCTGGTGTGGTAGGTCCTATCATGTCAGATATGTCAGCCATCCTAACTGCCGTTTTAATCCACTCGCACGTACGTAGCTGGGTTTAATTATAGGCAGAAATTGCATTTCAGAAAGCAACAAGAAATCATTTACATGGCTCGAATTTGCCCATTAAATCACTCGGTTCATTTGAGAGTGCAGTCAGGATGGTGTGTCCAAAGAAAAATAGTATTATAGCCTGTGCTTAGCGACTCTCACACTGATGGCACCAGACCGTGTGAATGCCGTGGTTTCTACTGACCGCGTGTGTCTTCTTGGCGCAGGATGAAGGACGAGCCCAGAGATGCAGAGAGGTCCCAGCCGGCGTCGGCCCTGAGCAGAGCCCGGACCGTGCAGAGCCAGACCTCAGGGGACAAGTCTGTTTCTCCCCTCTGCCTCCGACGGCAAAAGTACTACCATCCAGGGAATGGGGACGAGTGTGGTGGGCAGAGAAAACCTGCGCAGAGACTGGGGACACGGTCTTCCTCCCCAGCTTCTCGAAGTACAGACACGTCCCCTGCATCCAGGGAAAAGCTGCCCAGTCCCTCGGCAGCCCTGTCGGAGTTTGTGGAAAGTCTCCGGAGGAAGAGAGCTCAGAGGGGACGGGGGTCCCCGCTGGGGCTGGAGGACTGGCCCACCCTTCCCATTTACCAGACCACCGGGGCTTCTGCGCTGCGTAGGGCCAGGGCGGGCAGTGACGAGGGAGCCCTCTCGCTGGGGTTTGGGTCAAAGTCAGCCCTGGAACCGGAGGGTGCCTCTGGGACATCAGCCGGGCTCCTGCGGTCCACCAGCCTGAAATGCATCTCCTCCCAGAGCACCGAGGGCACCACCCAGCCGCCTGAGAAGCTGAAGACTCGGTTCAGCTCCTGCGAGTCCCTGTTCGAATCAGGGCAGAGCTCCGGCAGAAGACTGAGCTCCCCAAGCTCATCCAGGTCCCTGCTCTTGTCACCCACGCTGCGGCCTCGGAGGCGCTGTCTGGAGTCCTCCCTCGATGACGCAGGCTGTCCAGACCTGGGGAAGGAGCCCCTCGTCTTCCAGAACCGCCAGTTTGCCCACCTCATGGAGGAACCCCTGGACAGTGATCCATTCACCTGGAAGGTCCCAAGCCTCAACTATGAACGCAAGACCAAAGTGGATTTCGACGACTTCCTCCCAGCCATCCGGAAGCCTGAGTCTCCCGTGTCCTTGGCCAGAGTGCCCAAAGAGGGTCAAGACAGTCCGCGGCACTCACGCATCCACTTTGAGACGGAGGAGGCTGACCGGACCTTTCTCTCAGGGATCAAGACCATTTTGAAAAAGAGTCCGGAGTCTAAGGACGACCTCGCTCAGCTCTCTGACTCGTCCTCCTCCTCCAGCTCCATCGTGTCCTTCAAAAGTGCCGACAGCATCAAGAGCCGACCACGAATCCCACGGCTGGAGGGTGATGGTGGCGAGCAAACGTCCCCTGAGCACAGGGAGCCGGGGGCAGGGAGCAAAGACGAGGACGTTGAGAGCATAATGAAGAAATATCTCCAGAAGTAGGAGCCAGTGCAGGTAAAAGCAGCAGGCGGGGACTGTTCTTGGGAGAATGAAAACCAAACAGCCCACCCAGGTCTGGCAGCCTGGAGAAAACCTGTTGAAGCCGCTGCCTTCCTCACTGTGAGTGATTTCTCTAGAGAAGATGGGTTTTAGAGATTCTTGCGGAAATAATGAGTTGCCTGATGCAAAGCTCTCTGCTGGCTGCCTCTGGTTCCTTAGGATTTTAAAATGCGGACCCATCGGAAAGCAAAGGATCCTATAGGACGGTGCTAGAGAAGGGGTTGGGCTTTTTGTCTTTCCAAGGCTCCATTCTGCCTGGAGCTAGAGGAGCCATGGTGGCCTTCTGTCCACATAACGATGGCAAATCTTATGGGGTAGGCTCAGGCCGGGGCAGAAAGGGCTTTGGGAAGAGTGGGATCCAACTCTTGCTTTACATATCCAGAGAGAAACAGAGTTCCCTTGTGTGGGTGGGCGGCAGCAGGGAGCCAGTGCGAAGTTCCCAGAGCAGCAAATGGGAGAAGAGAAGTAGGACTTCCCTCTCTCCTCTGTCCTACCCCAGAGCTAATCCTGGACTTCTCCAGACTAAAGATAGGAAGAGGAATCCATTGCTCACAATGGCTTCTATTTGTTGGGCATACATATCCAACAAGTCAGCATCCACAGAGATCCCCATAGGTGGTTAGGATGACTGATTCCCATTTTACAGTTTGGCAAACAGAGTCAAAGAGGTTAAGCTCCTTGTAGGACATCAGCCGGGCAGAATGGCATTTGAAACTCCGGAATCGCCACTTGTGTCTATAACACTTCTCCTTGGTAACCTATCCTGAGCACAATCAGGGATAAGCTCAGGGTCTTCTCAGTGACAGAGCAGGATCTTTAAGAAGTTGCCCGTGTTAACATCCCATAGTGAGGTTGGCATCCCGGCCATCTATACTTAAAGGGATGTTGGAACTTCCCGACTCTGACCTCACTGGTAAAACAAATGAGGGAGCCCTCAAGATCAAGATTTCCCTGGGGAGTCAGCCAGTCACCTTGACCCCCAGTTCGGTGCTCTTTGCCTGAGGCTGGGCTGGCCCCTGACAACCCCGCCCAGAGCACATTTCAAGCTTTAGGGTCCTGGGTATTCCACTCTGCGACTCTTCTCTGAAAAGCAAAGCCAGTTTGGGGAGGCTGGACATCAGTGGAGGAGGTCTAAGTTCCTCCCTCCAGGTTCAGACACAGGGCAAACCCCCTACCGAGTAATATAATGGCACGTGGCCTCCGGGAGACTCTTGGGCACTGAACTTGAAGCAGTTCCAGGCTCTGGCAGGATGGGGCAGCCGCAGGCAGGTGCACAGCCTAGGCCTTGCCTCGGTCCCCAGCCTTCCTTCCAGAGGCCTCCTGGACTCAAATGAACCACCCGGCCTCCACATCCATAGACCTCCTACTTCGAGAGGCACCCTTAGCCCATCAAAAAGCAATTGCCCCTTCTGAGGAGCCGGGCTCAGACTGTATCAGAGCAAATTAATTTGACTTAACACGGCCTTCTCTCTGCTCTCAATTACGGGGAAGAGATGTGATATTCATTTACATTATTATGCTCTCGGGGACACAGAAAGCAGTTTCAAAGGCCAAGTAAAGGGCACACGTCCATAAGGAGAACAGTTCTTAGCAGAAGTCATCACAGAACATCTTGTCTCTGCCATTTTTTTTTTTTAACTCAAGTCCTTCCCCCATCCAGTAGCGCTCACCGTGGTAACAGAGCCTCTGCCAAAAAAAATATCTTCCGCCCTGACATCCACACTGGAGGCTTGAACTGAACGATAGAGGTATAGCCCCATCCCCCGTGAGGCAATGTATTAGGGGATTCAGATCCAAGTGATCCCACCCCCATCCCTGTAAGCTAGCACCTTCCGTGTATCTGGCTCTGAGACCTGGGGCAAATCATGGGACCTGGCCAAGCCCCTGTGTCCACAGCGCGAAATTGGGGCTGATAATGCCATTCCCCAAAGTAACACTGTGAGTTTTCTGTAAATGCCAGGGATCTTCAGCTTAGGGCCCAGCACCCGCCGCAGGCGGAAAGCATCAGGTGTCCCAGCGCTCAGCCCTTTGGTCCTTCAAGAGCTCCGTCCCAAGCGTCTCTCCACTCATTCCCCTTCTGCTGCCCATGCTCCTTCATTCCTCTGGGTGGTGTCTCTGCAGGAGTGCCCCCCCGGAGACAGGGGACATCAGGGCCTCCGCCCCCCCCGCCCCAAACATCCTTCCTGCATCCCATTGATCCACTCTGACCTACGTTTGTTTCCAGCCTCCTGAGATGTACTGCCCCGGAAGACTTCCTGGCTCCACCACTGTCTGGAGAAAAAGAGAGACGGACCAGGCCTGCCCAGGGGCCCTCAGTCCAGAGTCGGCCAGCATGGCTGTGCTTGAGTGGCCAGAGGGGTCCGGCAGGAGGCATATCCCTCGGGCATGGGATCCCAGCATGCTTGGTCTGTACAAAATAAAGTGATAGCTCCTTGGCCTCTGTGCTTCCTGTCTGTTCTGTGATCATGGGACCCTGGAGGTTTGATGGGGGTGGCCCGGGGAGAAGGGTTCCAGGGAACAGCATCAACCCAAAATGTTTATAGTTTTGAGTACACACTGTTATTTCTCTCCCCCTCCATAACTCCACACAAGGGCCTTGCTTCTCTTCATTTGACCTCAACTCAAGTGCCACCTCCTCCGGGAAGTCCTCCATGATACATCAAACGGCAATAAGTGCTCATTCTCCATTCTCCCTCAATTCCCATATTTACCTCTATCCTAGTCCCCTTGCCTGCCTACTCACCTACATTGTGCACATATGTGTAGGCAAGCTTTCGAGAAACTTGAGTAGATGGGTAGATGAACAAGCCGCTGAAAAAGTTAAAGAACCTATATTCCTTGGATGCATGTGACACACTGACATGAAGGTATTCCCACCCAGGTGCACCCAGATCCACATTCAAGCGCCTGTGAACATCTGCTCATAACCACCCCCCCCCCCCCGCCAATACACCTGCTCGCATATACAGCCCTGCCACGCCCACACCAGTATGCACGTGTGCCACAAACTCCACTGGCCTAGGCACGTCTGTAGCTTGGATACCTGCTTCTCCAAACACCCTTGAAGTATTAGTCATACTAAAACTGTAGGCTGGTGTTTATTATTCACATGCTATGTTGGACACCTTGCTAAGCATTGCACGTGGAGCCTCACACCACAACTTCAGAAAAAGTCCTGAAAGATAAATGCACTTTTATTTTTTAAATTTAAATTTTATTTTTATTTATGCACTTATTATTCCCTATTTGCAAAGGCTGTGCTAGCTCATGTCCGCATGGAGAATGGTGATGCTGCCCCTATTTAGATTCCCACTAGCATAGGCTAGGTTCTGCCCCCAATGTGCGTCTGTCCCCAGGGCCCCTCTGGGATAACCAATCAGTGTGCTCGCTTGCTAGGGCTGCTGTAGCAAATCACCACAGATTAGGGGGTCGCCTTATGGTTCTGGAGGCTTGAAGACCGAGCCCGAGGAGGTGTTGGTAGGCCTGGTTCCTTCGGTGGTCTCTCCTTAGCTCATAGATGGCTGCCTTCTCCTGGGCATTCCCGTGGTCTCTCCTCTCTGCATGCATCCCTGGTTGTCTCCCTGTGTGTCCATATTTCCTCTTCTTATAAGGACAGCGGTCAGATCAGATCGGGCAATCCAAACGGATTAGCTTTAACATGATCACCCCTTTAAAGACCCCATCTGCCAATACAGTCGTACTCGGAAGTAGTGGGCTTCAGGGCTTCCCCAGGCACCTTTTGTAGGGATCGTAATTCAGCTCGTAACACGTGCTATGCAAAGTAGGTGGTAATTTAATTTTCTATTCATGAGCATTATTCATGTAGCGATCAGGTAAATACGTCCCGAGCTCCCAGCTTGGTCCCCGAATGAAAGCAGTTACAGAACTCGAGAGCAGATTCTCACTGCCTTCCTGGCGCTGGAGATTTGCAGACATTTTTAGGGCCTGGAACCTGTGAGTTTCCAGGAGCTTCTCTTCCTGTGCCAGCAGTATTCCTCATTCAGCCAATATTCGTGGGGCACCTGCTGAGCGCCAGGCAGTGTTCCCCACGTGGGGGATCCATGGCGAGCAGGTGGAACCCCTTCTGCTTTTTTAGAGGGAACATCCTACCTGGGGAGACAGACAGTAACCAAGAAAATAAATACAGTATCAGAATGAGAAGTGCGATAAGGAAAAATAAAGATGAAATTATCTCGTGAGTTCCCTGTCCAAAATTTACTGGACATTTATTTTATGAAGTACCTTGCGGTAAAGGAGAAACCTGTCATTATTCTTCAATGATGTGCAAAGCGGTACATCCAAAAAAGTTAAAGTCAACTCATAACAGCAAAGTTTCCCTCACTGTTGTGCAGGAAACAGAAAGCCCTTGCCCCTCAGATCCCCCAACTCAGCACAGCCTGATGCAGGAGATACTGACCCAGTGTGGCCCTCCTACTTGCAAGCCAACTGCAGAAATCCTCAGGGGGACCATGAGGTCACATCAGCATCTTGCTCAGCCTGGGACCCAGGGCAATAAGCCCCACCCAAGTTACCACTTCTGCAAGGCCTGGCTCTGCCATCCTCTCTCTGTGTAAGCTCAGCTTGTTTCCTTCTTTCTGGGCCCCCCTTCCCTCCTCTGTGCAATGGGTCTGGGACTCATACCAGCCTGCCGGCCTCTTGTGAGGTCCATGGTCTCCCAAAGGGCTGAGCGCAGTGCCCGGCATGTAGTCAGCCCGCAGTCAGCAGTGGCTCCGTTGAGCTCTGGGCTCAGAAGCCTGGCTCTCTCACACCCAAGGCTGAGGCTTCATCTGCACTGCCCTGCCCTTCGCTGGCTTCCCTGCCAGCAGAACCAAAGATATCTGAGAGGTGAGAGGGTTGGAAGTTACAGATCCAAGTGGTTAAATAGCCGTCCCAAATGTCTCCTCCTATTTCTGGGCCCCAAGGCTGTTTTTAACAGTGTTCCCAGGTCTTAAAAGAACCCTAGAATCCCAGGACGACAAGAGAGACTTGGGGTAATTTTATAGTAAAGGAAAATGAGACTCAGAGAGGGAAAAGATGTGTCCAAAGGCAGATCAGAGTTTAAGACCCAGTTAGTATTTTTTTGTTTAAGAAATAATTATGAGTCCTCCCACCACCCCACGTTCTGGGCCCTGTTTCCAGCTAAGGCTGGGGTGGGCAGAGGGCTGCCTTCATGAAGCTTATGGCTTACGAGAGAAGATGGGTAATAAACTTGCAGTTACGTATCAGCTGTGCCCGTGTCACCTGTGACGGGTCATCCTTCTGTGTCTACACCATCCCCTCCCTGCCTGGACCCTTGGCAGGCCGCCAGAGACCCAGCTCTGTCCCCAGGCCCCTGGCCGACTGCATGGTTTAGGGCTGAGGAATGGAAGATTTCCATTCTTTCCAAATCCCAAGGATCCTTAGGTGGGAAGAACAAGGAAGACATTGCAGTGGAGAGAGGCAGATGCTGGAGGATGTCAGATATAACCATGGAAGGCTCTAGATGTGATTAATGGCTCCTGCTGTTGTCTTCAGGAGACCGACAGCCGAGGCTCTGTTCCCACCCCGCCCAGTCTCGGTTGCTTATTCACCTGTCAGTGTGGGCAGCTACCTTCAGAGCATAGTGACAGATGCTAAGCATTGGCCCTGGGGACAAGGTGAGGTGGTGACCTTGTCACCCTCTGTTAAGAACCACCCATACCTTCCACTCCTCATCTGTCGGCGAGGGGCCAGGTGCTGTGCTCGTGATATTTAAACATCGTTCCTGAGACAGGTGTTGGGGGTCTACTGCCCCATCAATCACCCTGCCCTTTCCATATGTGCAAGAAAAATTTAAAAATGACTCAGCAGCTGCTTTATGACTAGTTGCATGAAGGCCCAGTAGCCCCCTTCTGGGCTCTGATAAAATCGTGCTCATCTCATGTGCCTTCAGCTTGTAGAGCTCAGTGGAGTGGCTTATGTCAATCCTCCCATTTCCCACCTCCCTTCATCGAAAGTCTGTGGTCTTCCCACTCAGGCTGGCCACAAAGGGTAGAGGGAGACACAGCTGTGTTTGCCAAAGCCCTTGGCCTCACCGTGTCTCCAGCTGTCCTTAGGAGGTCTACAGCTGGAGGTGGAAGAATGCTGGGGCATGCAATTCTTTAAGGCACAGTGGGCTTGTGCCCCTGATAAACTGAGTCCACAGACTACGGCTGGCTCTGATAGATTAAATAAGTAACAGTTCTTCGTTGCTCAGTGCGTGGGGTCAGGAAGAGGAACAAGGGGTTTGGCAGAAGGTGAAAATCAGAGGAGAGGGTTTGAAGGTCCTCCCCTCAGACACTGAGGTTCAGGAGGAACATGAGAACAGACAAGTGAAGCTGAGATTTGAACCCAAGGCAGGCATTCTGGTTTAATCATACCCTGGGACGAGCTTGGCTGTGTAGACAATGTCTTCCTACTAGGTCAGCTGGTAGACAGGGCCTCTGGAGAGTATCACTTTACTTTGCTCCGTCTCTCTCTAGCCAAATTCAGCCCTGCCTGCTCCATCTGGAGGTCATGCACCTGGTCATTAAGAATGGGTTTGGGTTTAGTCCAGTCTTTGCCATTTTTTAAGCTGGGACCTCAACAGTTTACTAAATCCCTCTAGGCCTTGGATAATAAGTAGTGTGCAAGGAAACCCTGGTTCTGGAGTTTGGTCCACAGAAGAACCAGCACAAGGATCACTGAGCCCACTTTACAGATGACAAAACTGAGGCTCAGGAAGCCCAAGTGACTGACAGAGTTAGCAGTGAAGGAGCTGGGATCAGAGTTCAGAGCTCCCTTGCTCGGTGCTCCCTGACCTCCTCCCAGTCCCATGGCCTGGTCATCTGGCCCACGTGGGGAGAGGCTGAATGGATGTTCTGGCTCTGACCCAGGCAGAGACCCCCTAAGCGAGGTCCCAGTGTGAGCAACCGCAACCATTCACCCCTATCGTCAGTTCTGATCTCAAGCACCTCCCTGGAAGGTGGCGTGGGCTAGGGGGGACGGCTTCCCGGGGGCCCCGCCAACCCTCCTGACTTGGAAGGAATCCAGTTTCATGCCTAATGGGTGGAGTGGCTTATCCCAAATTGCCAGAGCATGAGAAGCCTCCATATAGATTTGAAACTGTCCTTTCTAGATGGGAGAGGGAACTGAAATCGTTCCTGCTGTTGGTGGCTCATCAGCTTCCTTAGTTGGAGCAAGTTCATGGTTGAGAGTGAGGGATGCAGTTCATGGTCCCTGGACTGCTGCCCACCATAGCTACGGCTGAAGTCCCTGAGGGGAGTTTGTGTGGCAGGAAGTGGAGGGGAGGAGCATGCAGGGACTTTCTCTGCAGAGCAGATGCTGCTGGCAGGCCACCGTCTTCTTGCCCTTCTTCCTCCCGTTCTCAGCCTTCCCTGACTTCCAGGAGGGGTTGGGGGGCTCTGCCGCAAGCTCACACCCCTGTGTCTCCCTCTGCCCTTATAGCCCGGCTTGAAGCCTCTGTATGCTCGCTGGCCTCCCCCACCTAACTGGGAACTTGGGGACCCAACTCATGGGTGATGCTAAGGCAATTCATTCACTCAACCAGGACTCATAAACACGTGCTATGTGTTGATTTTTAAATCACTGTTCCAGCCCCATAGATACAGCCATGACGAATGTGGAAAGACATCCATGCCCTTGTAGAATTTACATTCTAGTTGGGGGTAGGGGAAAATGGTAGACAAGAGAAGAAAGTAACCTATGTAATATATTAGATAATGAAAAGTGTGGGGAAGAAAAAAAATGAAGGAGGGGAGAGGTCTGAGAGGCATTGAGAGGGATGTGGAGAATATTTTAGAAGGAATGAGGGGAGCAAGGCTCCTTGAGAAAGAAATACTGAAGCAAAGACCTGACAGGAGGAGGGAACCAATCATAAAATGAGGAAGAACATTCTAGGCAGAAGGAACAGACAGTGCAAAGGCCCCGGGGTAGCAGCATGAATGCAAGGAGGCCAGCATGGCTGGAAAGGTGTGGTGGATAAGGACAGAGAGGTGATGGGGGCCCGGTGACAGAGGGTTTTGTGAACATGTTGGCTTTAACTCAGAAAGATCTGGAAGCCATTAGGGTGATCGACCATCCCAACTGGTCCAGGACTGAGGAGGCTCTCGGCACACAGGACTTTTGGGGCTCCAACCAGGAAAGTCCCAGGTACACCAGAATGAGGTGGTCACCTTAGAGCCACTCCAGTGTTTGGACCTGTGACATGATCCGACCTCGGGTTCATAAGGATCGTCCTGATTGCTGAGTGGAGAATAGACTTCAAAGGAAAAGAGCAGAATCAGGGAGACCAGTGTGGAGACCTCTAACCCACTTGAGGGACTGCAGGTGCCTCAGACCAGAGTGGTGGCCATGGAGGTGGTGCAGAGTAAAGATCTTCTAAATAGATTGAGAAGGACAGTGCCAGCTCGAGAAGGTTGACAGAGAAGTGCCCATTCCCTGTGGTGACCTCCCAGCGGGTGATATGCCCAGTCCCCTGGTGGGATGAGAAGCAGGCCCATTTCTGACTTTCTTGGGGTTCCTCTCAGCCTCACCTCCTCCTAGATGGGAGGGTAAGGCATGGACCCCTTTCTACAGATGAGGAAATCGAAGCTCAGAGAACACCATGACCCCGGGCACACAGCAATCAAGAGTGAGAGATATGACACCTGGTTCTCCAGCCCCACCAAGGACCAGGCAGGCCTGGGTTTCAGTGCTAACCCCAGCAGAGCGTCACTCACCTGGGACACCTCTGAGCCTCCATGTTCTCATCTGCAAAATGGAGACAGTGACCCCCGTTGGCTTCATCATCATGAGGAGTAAAGGAGACAATGTGTGGGGATGTGCAGCGACTCTTCGATGCTGCCATCTCCTCTTCCTTTCCTAGAATCCTTCTCCCAGCCTCGGCAGTGAGTTAAAGGACTTTCTGGGGTGCCTGGGTGGCTCAGTGGGTTAAAGCCTCTGCCTTCAGCTCAGGTCATGATCTCAGGGTCCTGGGATTGAGCCCCACATCGGGCTCTCTGCTCAGCAGGGAGCCTGCTTCTCCATCTCTCTCTGTCTGCCTCTCTGCCTACGTGTGATCTCTGTCTGTCAAATAAATAAATAAAATCTTTAAAAAAAAAAAAAAAGGGTCTTTCTGAAGGACTGTTTTTGGGAGCCCAGCGGAGCCATTCTGTTGAGCCGAGTGGGGAATATTTACATCTTCTTTTCTAAAGGCAAATAATTTCCTTGAGATGCTGAATTAGTTCCCAAGCAGCTTCCAGGCTGTCTTGTAAATACATAGATATGAGTGTTAACGGAGCCCCCAGTTGTCCAGCAAACCAGAACAGAGAGGCTGGAGGGTTGTAAATATCAGAAACTCTGTTTCTCCCAGCTCTGCTTTCCAAAGCCAGACATTCCTTCTGCTATTGCTCTCTCCTCCTGCAAATGCTTGCTTGTTCATTCGTGAATTTATTTAACAAATATTCACTGAACATCTATTTGGTGCCAGGCCCTGTGCTGGGCACTGGTGAGCCAAGCAGGAGCAAACAGGACAGGGTCCTGACCTCACTGACTACAAGACAAGATGTCAACATGTCAATTAAGGTGCCTGGTACAGAGAAAAGCAATAATGACAATAACATTAATGGTAAGTCATATTTCTTATTTTTAAAGATTTTATTTATTTGAGGGAGAGAGAGAGCTAGCGGGCGCGAGAGAGTGCAAAACCGGCGGGTGGGGAGGCCGGGGAGGGGCAGAGGCAGAGGGAGAAGCAGGCTCTCTGCTAAATAGGGAGCCCAATGTGGAGCTCCATCCCAGGACCCCAGGATCATGACCTGAGCTGAAGGCAGACTCTAAACTGACTAAGCCAGCCAGGCAGCTGGATAATTCATATTTCTTATGTAATTGAGATTGACTTTACGTACAGAGAAATGCTCAGATCTAAAGTATCTTGTTCAATCTGTTTTGAGGAATTCCTATCAAGAGGAAACATTTAGTCATTCCAGAAAGTTTCCTCATGCGCCTTCCTGATCAGATCCCCCCTCCCCCACCCCAGCCGCCAAACAACCACTGTCCTGATCTCTATCATCACAGGGTCAGTTTTGCCCACCCTCGAATTTCATATAGATGCGATCATGCAAAACAGACTTTTTTGTGCTTGGAATTCTTTCTCTCAGCAAGTCATTTTTGAGATTCTTCAATGTTACAGAACAAATCAGTCATTTATGGGCCTTTTTTTTTTTTTGAGTAATATTTTTTTTGTCTAAATATACCACTATCTTTTTTTGATCTATTTTCTTATAGGTGACTATTTAAGCTCTTATGAAAGGAGATGCTGTGAACATTTGTCTTCAAAGCTTTTCCTGGACGTTTGTTTTCATTTCTCTGGGATAGATGCCTCGGAAAGGGATTGGTGGTCTCAGGGTGAGCTGTACGTGTAACGTCTAGAGAAATTGCCAAACTGTTTTCCAGAGCGATGGTGCCATTTCACGTTCCTACCAGCCGGGAGGGAGGGTCCCAGCTCCCTCACGCTCTGACCCCGCATTGGGTGTTGCTGGTCCTTTAATTTCTGCCACTCTGGTGGGCGTGTAGCAGTACCCCATTATGATTTTAATTGGCATGTTTCTAACTACTAATGACAGTGAGCACTTTCTCATGTGCCTCTTGGCCATTTGCATATTTTCTTGTAGGAAGTGTCTGTTCACATTTTTGTTTAATTGAATCACTCGTCTTCATATTATCAGGTTGTACAAATTCTTAATATATTCTGGATGCAAGTCCTTCATCAGATATGTTTTGCAGTCTTTTCTTCCAGTCTGTGGCTTGCTTATCTATATTCTTAAAGGTGTATTTTGGATAAGTAGGAATTTTAATTTTAGTGAAGCTCAGTTTTTTTTTTTCCTTTTTGTGATTCATACTTTCTAAACCATTTCAGAGAAACCTTCACCTGTCGAAAAGGTCATCAAGATATTCTCTTACTTTTTTTTTTTTTTTTCCTTACTAGCAGCTTTTTGTTTTAGCTCTTATATTTAGGGCTGTGATCACTCATAATACACCAGAGATGTGTCAACGGCTTAACATGGAGTATCTTATTTAATTCTACTTAGCAATTCCATGCATTAGGCAGAAACATTGTTTCCATTTTCACATGGAGGACTCTTATTTACCTCTCTTGTTGTATTTCAATCATTATTCAGTGGTTTGTTTCACAAACATTTATCTGAGGTTCATTTTGGACCCAGGAATACCTGCTTTGAATTTGCACTTGACTTGTACATTGAAGACTTTCAATTTCTGCCCAGAGAGAATCCAGGGGACACAGGACACAGAGGCTGTGACCAGGAAGGACTGCACAGAAGAAGGGGCTTTGCGATAGCCTTTGGAGGCTGGATTAGATGCAAAGGTTCAAGTGCAAGAAGAAAAGATATGAAGAAGGGAAATTCATGGGCAAAGGCTCAAGGCTGGCCTCCCTCTTCCTGGGATGGTTTGTCCCATGATAACGAGTCTGGTGCATTGTACCGATGGTCCCACTTCTTCATTTCTCTCTATCCCCTTGCTTCATCAACCTTGGAGTTCCTTCCCTCCATGCAAAGTTCTTTCCCCATGTGACTTTTTTTAGGCATTTGAATGAGGCACAAACTGCAAGTGTGCCTTTTCTGAGACTAGATCTCCAGAAGTGTCTTAGCTAGTGCTGCCCTTGCAAAATATCACAGTCTGGGTGACTTAATTGTAAAAATTTATTTCTCATGGTTCTAGAGGCTGACATCCAGTGTCAAAGTGGCGGTGACATTCTGGGGCTTCTTCTGTTGGACTGTAAGTGGTCACCATCTCTTCTCGTGCGTACACAGAGAGAAGAGTTCTCTGGTGTTTCTTCCTATAAGGACGCAAGTTCTATTAGATCAGGGCCCTACCCTCATGACCTCATTTAACCTGAATTATCTCCATAAAATTCCCATCTCCAAATACAGTCACGTCAGGATTAAGACTTCAACATAAGAACTTTGAGGGAACATGGACATTCAGTCCATAGCAGGAAGTTTGCATGTTTCTGCTTGCTCTCTTATGTCTCTGTCATTGTCATGGGCACATGCCCAGACTGAGACACTAGTGGATAAGAGGTACGTACAGCAGTGCCAACTCACCCCACCCATCCTAGCTAAGACCATCCAACACCAGCCTACAGCTAGCTAGCCAGTCCCCCAGTGTGTCACCTGAGTTCTGTAGGAAGCAGAGGCATAAGCAGAGTTCTGAGTGTAAGGAGTTTCTTCAGGGGTGTCACCTGCGAAATGTAAAAAGAGAAGGAAACAGTATTGGGCAGAGAGCCTCAAATCGTGATACACATCTTATAAAGTCCCAACCAACCTCAAAGAGAGCTCTGCAGCAAAGGTTTCCCTTTATGGAGTCTAGCATTGGGCAGAAGTAGCCAGGATCTACTGTGTTCAGTCATTATCTGAAGGTGTCCTGGATGTATGTGGCCTTGGCTTCAAAGCCAAGGGATATCCCAAAGGTCCCAGCAGGTGGAGGTCATCACGTAATGGTACTCCTTGTGGCTGAACCTAAGATTCTTCTAGAGGCCAGATATAAGCAGTGCACCCCAATGACTGACATACACAGACAGGTGAGAGAGCCCAGCCATGACCTGCAGAACAGAGCCACCCAGCCAATCACCCCAGGTACTAAGCAATAAGCACTCACTGTTGTAGACCTCTGTGGATGCTTGTCATGCAACATTATAGTGGCGGTAGGCAACCGATATAATAAATTAGCTCTACTCTCAACGGCTGCGTACCTCATTTCTCCCTGGGGAAAGAGGAAGACTCTGTTCCAGCCAAATAAATCCATTAAAAAGATTTTAAAATGCTTGGTCACCATGAGTGTGCCTGACTCTGCCAGGCAACCCATTTCCAGTTAATAATGTCTGTGCTTATGACTTCATTGAGTATCAATTTATAATGACTAACACCATTGTGGTTCTTCAGCAGCTGTCTGGGGGAGTGTTTTGTTCAGCCACTAAAATACAGCGACTATCAAAAAATTAGGGGAGGGGTGCCTGGGTGGCTCAGTGGGTTAAGCCTCTGCCTTCGGCTCGGGTCATGATCTCAGGGTCCTGGGATTGAGCCCCACATCGGGCTCTCTGCTCAGCAGGGAGCGAGTCTGCTTCCCCCCTCTCTCTGCCTTCCTCTCTGCCTACTTGTGATCTCTCTCTGTGTGTCAAATAAATAAATAAAAACTTTTAAAAAATTGCTATCTTTAAAAAAAAAATTAGGCGAGGTGTTGCTAATTAACCAGGCTCATCCACTTATGCACTTGAGGCAGCAGGCACTGGGCATTGCTGGTCTGGCTCACTGAACATGGGGTAATGCCCTAAATGCCCGCCTAAGAAGAAGAAAGGAGGTACTTTTAGCTTCCATCTTGCACGAAGCTCAGAATTATCCAGAAATAGGGCACTACAGTAGATGGGAAAGGCTCAGGATTGTCCTTCAAGTCTCCCCATAAGAGTTTCCCACGTACATCTTGATCTCCCTGCTGTAGATCACCTCTTTTATCCAAACCATCAAAGGGACATTTGATGCTACCATCAAAATATCTCAAGTAACTTTTTGAGGAACCTCCATACTGTTTTCCAAAGTGGCTATACCAACTTGCATTCCCACCAACGGTGTAAGAGGGCTCCCCTTTCTCCGCATCTTCTCTAACACTTGTTTCCTGCCTTGTTAATTTTTGCTGGTGTAATTCTAACTGGTGTAAGGTGGTATCTCAATGTGGTTTTGATTTGAATCTCCCTGATGGCTAATGATGTTGAACATTTTTTTATGAGTCTCTTAGCCGTTTGTGTGTCTTCTTTGGAGAAATGTCTGTTCATGTCTTCTGCCCATTTTTTGACTTATTTGTTTTTTGGGTGTTGAGTTTGAGAAGTTCTTTATAGATCTTGGATACCAGTCCTTTGTCTGTGGTGTCATTTGCAAATATCTTACCCCATTCCGTGGTTGGCTCCTAGTTTTGTTGACTCTTTCCTTTGCTGCGCAGAAGCTTTTTGGTGAAGTCCCAAAAGTTCATTTTCACTTTTGTTTCCCTTACCTTTGGAGATGTGTCTTGAAAAAAAGTTGCTGTGGCTGATGTCGAAGAGGTTACTGCCTATATATTAAGGAAGGCACGCATTCCATGGAACACTGGGTGTTATACTCAAACAATGAATCAAGGAACACTACAACAGAAACTAATGATGTACTGTATGGTGACTAACATAACATAATAAAATTAAAAAACAATCCCAAATAAGTCCATTCTTCTCACCCTCCCCCACTGTCAATCTGGTCAGAGATACCAGCATCTCTTGTCTAGATGCTGTGAGCTTCCCTACCTAAATCCCATATTTCCACTCTTGCCCCGTAGTCTGCCCTCAGCCCAACAGTCAGAACAATCTGCTTCAAAATAAAGTCAGATCCAATCTCACGTCTGCTCAAGATTCTTCCAGGTTTCCTCAGCTCATTCCCAGAAAAACCCAACGTCATTACCAAGGTGTTTTGCTTCTCGAATGCTAGGACACAAACCATCCTAATGCTAGTGGCTTAAGATAACCATGTATTATTTCTCACAACTCTGTGGGTTGACTGTGCACTTTTGCTTCACATGGGATGGGCAGAGACCCTGGGATAGCTGGAAGGTCTAAAAATGATCTCATTTGCCTTGCAGGTAGTTAGAATTGGTGCCATCTGGAAGCTCAATGAGGGCTATCAGCTGGGTGCCTAGTTCTCCTCCATGTGATCCTATTCAAGCAGCTGCTTGGGCTTCCTCCCAGTATGGTGGCCAAGTCTAAGAGCAGGAGCCGATGGTAGAGGTTGCTGAAGCCAAACTCTTAAGGCCCGCATCACTTCTGCTGTGTTCTATCAGTTGTCCCTTTTTTACTGTGGGAGAAAACCACAGAAGGGCATGACTGCTGAGAAGTGTGATCTATTGGGGGTGGGGAGGGGAAGTCACCAATGTCACTGACCACCACCAAGACCTTTCACAAGCTAGCCTTGCTCTGTTCAATATGGTAACCACTGGTCACATATGCCTACTGAGCACATCAAGTGTGGCTAGTCCAAGTTGACACGTGCGATAGGCCTACAATATATCCCAGGTTATAATGACATTGTATATCACTAATCACTTTTTATGTGCATTACAAATTGAAATGATAACTTTTTGGGGTTGGATTGGGTTAAATCACATTTATTAATGAAATTAATGTCACCTGCTTCTTTCTACTCTTTGGACTATCCAGAAATTTTAAAATTAGTACTTCTTCAGCACCCACCTGCCTCTCTGATACCTGATATCACTTTTTCATTCACCACCTCCTGCTGCCCTGGCTTCTTGTCAGTTATTTTCTTATGTCTGATCCTTTTCCCAGGCCCTTCTTTGTGCCCAGAACGCTCTACCCCTGGAAGCCCATGCATCTGGCTCTTTCTCATCTCTTGGATCCCCGTTTAAATGCCCCCTTCTCCCAGAGCCTAAGTAGGCTTGGCATGGTCACTTCATACTTTGCTCCCTGTTTATTTTCATTGTGGCCTGAATCCTAGGCTGTGCTTTAGTTCTTGGTCTGCTGGTGTGCCGTCTGTTTCACCACTACAGTAAAATCCATGAGGATAGGAATGCTTTCCTGGTGTAAAGCAGGCACTCAGAATATAATTGCTAGACTAATGCCCTACAAAGACTTTGGGGCACAGGCTGAAGGAGCCCCCCCAAACTCTAGAGCAATGAGATAAATGTATGGTGACCCCCCCAGATCATAAAAATCAAGGCATAGATTTATATGTAGTAATATTATTACTGTTGTTTTTATTATTATTAGTTGGGGATTAAAGATCTGGAGGGAATTCTCAGGGACAGAGTGAAAGTGCAGAGCAGGGCTCCTGTCATCTGCCTTCAGGGTCCCTCTCCATTGGCAGAGAGGAAAGCAATGCAGACACAGACAGACACTTGTAGGAAGGATCCACCATTCCATGGCTCCCTATTACCCTGCGTAAGAAAAGGAATCTCCATTCTGTATCATGGTCTGCAGGGCTATGGACACATCGATGATGCACAACTGTTTGATGGAGTGTTTGTTATTTCTCTCACTATAAAAAAAAAAAAGAAACTTAAAAAAGAATGGGTAGATACATGGTGGGGGGCTAGCAAACTTCTGAGAGGGGGACTGATGGCTCTGGGGGCTGTTCTGAGCTGTCATACGGAACTCTGTAGGTCTCCCAGGTGATGCCCAGTCCAGGACCAAGAGAACCACATGTTTGTCCAAATGCAATGGCAAAAGAAAGCAAAGTCACTAATCTGGAGGCCCATGGAGGATTTTACGAGCAGCAGAAAGCAAAGAGGGACATGAATGAAGGAGGGATAGTAATTTAATTTAAATGCAATTGCCTCTGTCTAGTAAACACAAGCCTCTGGTCTGGGAAAGATTGAGTGGAAGAGAGTACGCTGTCAATAACAGGCCACTCCAAAGTCACGGGTCTCATTTACCATTTATTTAAGCATCGGGGAATACAGTAAATTCATTCAAAATGAGATAATGGGCGTGAATGCATTTTGTAAACTTTAAAGCGCTCAGCAAATAAAAGGTGATGGTTATTTTGCAAGCCTAATGCGCTCCAGACAAAATGTAATAAATGTTCCATAATGCAGAGCTGTGACTGTCTTATTCAAGGCTGAATCCCCAGTGCCCGGCACGGGGAGACACTAATGCATTCGTTTTGGAGAAATGAGTGACTGAATGAAGTTCATGTGAATCCTCCCGGGGCTGGGAATCCAGGGGCCTGAGTTTGTGTTCTGACCACATCTTCAAAGTGGCCCTGGGCCTGTCTGTTTCCCTGTCTATATCAACAGCCCCTGCCTCAAAGCTGCCCTGAGGATTCGGTGGGGGAAATGCATATTAGATAGTAAGTGCAGTGTCTGGTAGATAGCAAGTGCCAAGCAATGAAAGATCCTCTTTTGCATTGCAAAGCCCAAATCTAGATTAAACATACTGGTCCTTCTGAATTTAAAGCACAGATGTCCCTACAAAGTGATTTGGAATCAATACTTGAGTTGATTTCAATTCTTAAAAGAAACAGTTTCAGAAAAACAGCTCCAGTTATCGCTGGTTGGAAGTTAGATGATGAAATAAACAAACAAGGGTGAACACCTCCCCATGAGGCCAGGACGATGGGTGCACGGAAATGGATGGGTCATAGCCAAATGCACAATCCCTCCTGCGGAACCACTGGATAAACACAGGCTGGCAGTGAGGGTAAAATGAGCCATTTATCTGTGGCTGAAGACAGGCTCACAGATGCGCTGTTGGTATCATAATTATACACAACAAGTATGCAATACAGGCTTGGAGTCTGATCGGAACTGTGGCATCATGGGGACAGGGTCGCTTCCTTGGAAGTTTTGGTGTGTAGACTGTGGACCAGAAGTGTTCTCAGACCTCTGACAAGTCTCATCAGTCTGGAGAAACTGTGTAAGGTTGCTTTCTGGAGCTACTTTTTCTGCATGTGTTGGCTGGAAAGACAATGAGGAAGAGAATAACAAATCTATTTGAATAGGTAAACATTGCTAAAAGGTAGTGATGGGGTGGAGATCTCCAGGTTTCGTATCTGAATGTTTCTGGACAGGGCACAGTAGGAATTCGGGAGACGGAAGAACAACACAACGCTACCACTTTCCAGTTCTCATCAAGTTTCTCAACCTCACGATGCACCACCTTTAGTTTCCTGATCTACATGATGAGGATAATGATGATCTTTACCTTCCTGGGTATTTGCATGAATCAAATGTTAGAGCAGCATTAGGCATATAGAAAATGCCCAATAAACTTCAGATATTATTGTTTTTTCTCATGGGCAGTAATAAACAGGCCCTGAGAGGGTCCAGCAGCTAATGGGCTCATTGTAGGGTCCGAGGTTGGTTAAGGTTGGGTAGAAAAGTATCTGGGACAATACAAACCATGTTGAGGAGAGTTTCATTGAAGGTAAATTTGGATAGCTATTAAGTTCAAGGGCACGTGTACTCTCTGAGAGAGGGGGAGGTGAAAATGGAATGCCTGGGAACACAGAGGGCCAGGGACTTGTGTCATTAACAAGGATTGGAGACAGACTGGAATAGAAAGACTACTGTGCATTGAACGTCTACTATCTCCCAGCTGCATGCTGGGTGTTGTGAGTACATGGCAAACACTTCATTCTCAGATCAGGCAAGAAATAGGTCACAGTTCCCATTTTATACTAAGAACAGAGGTCTGATGGGGGACATGCTTTGCTGAAGTCACGTAGCTAATCAGTAAAAAGAGGGGATTTGAAGCCAGGTCTCTCTTCAAGTGAGTGCAGTTGTCTTCTAAAAAAGAAAAGGTTTCATTATAAAGTAAGATCTGCCTATGGAAAAAATAAGTACCAAAAATATGCAATGAGAAAGGTTTCCTTTCCACTTCCACCCCTGGTCCTTTTGCCAGGGATAAACCACTCCCCCTGATTTCTTGTTCATCTTTCCCAAAATATTTTTTTAAGCATAGGCAAGCATGCCTGAAACACACACACACATTTTAAATGTATAAAAATATAAGCTAGAGCATATTAAATAAGTGCTTCTATATTTTTATCTTTTAATACTTAAAAATACACCTTGGAGGCTTACTTGTATCAGCCCAAAGAGGGCCATCAGAATGTCACTACCTGAACCAACCATAATTCCTGTACCGTTCCTCCTTGGTGGACTCTTAACTTCTTTCCAGGCATTGCTTAGGCAATGTTGTAATGAATATCCTCGACTACACCACTAGATACATGCTTGAGGTCATTTGTAGGATAAATTCTTTTTAAGTAGACTCTGTGCCCAGCATGGGGCTCAAACTCTTGACCCCAAGATCAAGAGTTGTGTGCCTTACCAATGGAGTCAGCCAGGCACCCCTGTAGGATAAACTTTTACAGTTAAACCAAAAGATTAAGTACATTTTTGGTTTATTTTAGTAGGTGTTGGTAAAATCTATAGCTGGCATTGTCTTCCACTATTCTAGATACCCCTTACACACACACACACACACACACACACACACACTCTCTCTCTCTCTCTCTCTCTCTCTCTTCAGCACTGTGGGCTATACTGGAGGTTGTCTTGTTAGGGTGAAAGGCATGGTTTGGGGGCTAGAAATCCTTCCAGCTTGACTGCAGTTTGCTTTGAGATGGTTTTGATAAATTTCACACATTATCTTCTTATAGAATAAGAAAGGTCATCTCCATTTACAGAGTTGGTTACCAAAGATAGAGGTGGCAATTCACTGATTCATAGTTTTTACTGTGTCCTCTATTGTCCTGTTCCTGTTTTAAGAGGAAACATGGGGATAATGGGTGTATATTATCAGCTCCACTCCTTCCCCTCACCAAATAAGGAAAATTTTGCCACTGTTTGCTCTGCATTCCCTCCCTCCCTCCTCTGCCCTCCAAACATTCATTATGCAGAAAGAATAAGAACTCAGCTGAGGGAGAACCAAAAAAGGTGGGGTTGGAGAGATTTCTTTTGGAGGGGGAAAAGAGCAAAACAAGAAAGAAAGAAGAAGAGGACAAGTTGGCGGCTTGGGTGCTGAATTTTGGTTCAGAGCTGAGCTTTGTGGGGCAATTAGAGAAGGACTCCCTTTGGGTCAGCTACCAAATAGGAGAGTGAGAGAATTTGGGTAAAGGTGTTTTAAACATGGTGCTGTGATTACGAATTGGAAGTCCCCAAGAGAGATGCATAAATATTGGAATTGCTTTTTAGTAGCTTTTGATTGCTGGACTGTGTTTCTTTGAATATCATGCTACTTCAAACTGGACCATGTGGTTCCCCCAGATACACTCAGGTTATGCTCTTGTCACTGTCATCATCAACTATCCTCATAATCATTACTGCTGTTTATTAAACACATTTGTGAACAAGACACAGTGATAGATGTGTTACATGATTTTTAAAAACCAAGAAGGTAGATCATATTCCTAGCCCTACTTCAAAGGGGAAGAAATTCAAGCTCAAAATGGTTCAGCACTTTGCCGGTGGCCTCATGGCTGGTGCCAGCACTGGAATTTACAGCTATGTGTGTCCATACCAAAAGTCCATGCTCTAATTTCCTATCATCCTTGTTAGCATCATATTCCTGTTGATGCAGGGGTATACGTAATGAGCCTTTGAACCTTGTGAGAGTAAACTTCAGATTCATGGTCACCTAAAATTTTTCTGGGGAGCTGGAGTGTATCCCTAGAGGGAAAGTGATGTGTCAACTCTTAAGAATGGCGCAGAGGGCTAGAATGCAATGACAGATAATAGGAATCACGTGGGCAGAGACATGGAGATAAGGAAATCTATTGAGACTTGGGAAGCGTAAATCCAGGCACAAAAAGTTGAGACCACGTGTTTAGACAGGGGCTAGCTCATGAAGGGATTTGAACGCCAGGCTACGGGATCTGGTTTTATGATAAAGATGTGAGATGTCTTTGTGGGATTTTGAGTAGACTTTTCTACTAAGTGAAAAAAATCACTCCAGCTGCAAAGGACATAATATATCTGAGAGGGGCATGAAGAAGGGCTGGGGGGCCGTGGGGATGTTATGACAAAAGTCCAGGGGAGAGATGATAATGGGTGAACTTGGACAGTGAGGAGGTGATACAAAAGGACCCAGAAACTAATTGGACATGGAGGTTGGGAAAGGGGAGAATCCCCAAATGTCTCTGGAGCTTTTAGTCTGGGAGACTGTTGCTTTACCAGGTCACTGATTAGCATCAGCACAGAATGGGGAGTCCGAAGGTCATACACAAATTCTGTAGCCCTGGGGGACAGTTTCACAGTGTTGCCTTCTCTCTGGGGGTTCTCAGGGAACAACCTGTGTCATGAATGACATTGCCTAGCCCAGATGTTCAAAGCTGCATTTTTGCCACCTTCTATCCTATGGAAGGAGGCTGTCAGCACCTTGCTGGGGCACAATAAAAGAAGCTGTGCACCCACCCCATTCCCGGAGTTCTGTGTGCTCAGGTTCCTTGCCAGGAAAATCTGCCCAGGCAGCAGAGCCCCATGCCAGGGACATGCGATCCCCTGTTACTATGATTAATTTGGATAAACATATGTTGGAAAAGCAACACAGAGTGGGAGCTCTCTCCTGGATGAATTAGAATGAGCTGCGTTGAAACTGGATCGCTCAAGCATCAAATCTGTAGACAAATTTCAGGGGGCATGGGATGGTGGAGAGAGTGGGCAGGCAGAGATGTGGAATTTCAAAACACCAAGAATGCAGAAAGTTCTTTGAGGGGAATCCCTACAACACACTTGTTCCTTCCAACTTGGCAGGTAAAGAGGGCTGAGAGCACCAGTGAGAAACTGAACCTTGTTCTGTTCCTCTCAGAGCCCAGAGACAGAGCAACTGTTTGCTGAGACAGTGTCGTAGAGATAAGAGCTTTGGCACCAGTGTCAACTGGATGTGGGGACAGAGCCTGGCTCTTCCACTTATCATAGGACCTGAGTTCAGAAACTTGGCTTCAGAGTCTTTTTTCTTTTTCTTAAAATGTAAAGTGGTGGTGTGATCTACCTCCTTTGTTAACTGAGGAGTCAATGATGTAATAACACACACAAAGTGTATTTAAGCAACACTAACTTTTGAGCCTCAGCCACATGCCAGGCTTCATGCTAAGCATCGATTGCTGAAAAAGGCAGATTGATCCCCTGTCTTCTTAGACCATATAGTCTAGTAAATTATAAGCTCTTCACACCCATCAGGCATCCTTAGTGACTGCCTGGTGTGTGCCAGACTCCATGCTAGGAGTTTTCATTTACTATCTGTGAGCCTCAGTCAAAAGCCGAGAGATAAGCATTCTATAAAACCCAACATCTTGTCTCTTTAGAACACCAGATTCATTTAGAGATGAGACCGACCATCCTCTGTGGGCCAGGCCCTTTGTTACAGAGAACCACTCCATAGCATAATAACCCTTCCTTGCTACAGGGGGAGGAACTATCTTCTATCCCTGGCTTTTTTTTGTAACCTCATTTTCTTCTGTTTACTGATGTTGGAAAGAGCCGTGTCTTGATCTAGGCTGGGCTTTTTTCTTTTCCTTTTTCTTTCTTTCTTTTTTTTTTTTTTTTTGTAATCTAGAGCATTGAAGAAGGGCTTGTCTCCTCTAATCCTGTGACAGTGAGGTTGCTAAGGAGACCATTGTCATATTAACTCAGTAAACACTGAGATGCTGGGGATTCTAGGGAGGAGAGCCTTGCTCTTTTGAGAAAGGAAAATCTCTCCCTTTAGATGGAAGGGGAAGCCCTCATGGAGATTTTTGCCATCATTTTCCCAAGAGGATCAAAGCACTTGGCCACTCTCTATGTTTCTGATCATCATGAGCCTAGAAGAGAGGCAGGGGTGTGGGAGAAATCCCATAGTAATCTTTTAGCTGATCAAAAAATCTGGGCTCCATAAGATTACCTCTGGAAACCTGCACCCCTGTACTTTAGAACAGTGATTTTTTAAAAAAGGCAATAGAAAATAAAGAAAAACAAAATCAGGAAATCCAGTTTAAGGGAGAATACGCACATGCCTCTTTGTAGCTGGGTTGGAGAAGCAGGTTTCTGATGAGGCAAGGACTCAGATGTCAAGTTGACTTGATGATGCAGAAAGCAATCCATGCTCCTGGAGGAGCTAATCCTACCCCTGAGATGAGCTCGTTCTGCATGCTTAATAAAAGTAAAGTGAAAGCATTAATCTATTTCCTGATTGATAGCGGACTTGGATTAATAAAAAGTGCCTACATATGCATTTCTTGCAATAAAATGTTTATCACAAGATAAAAAAAGATTGATTGAGCACATGGGTAAATAGTATTCCAAGGGGTCGGTGATTTGAGTTTTGTACTTTAAGAGATCTGGATTTATCTAAGATGTATGGAAATCTGGGAAATCGAGGTTCTGTTTTTAAGTATTGAGATTGGGTCTCTATGAAGCTAAAATAGGAACACACCAAAGAACGCAGTTTCTCCCTTGGCTCTTATTCAGGGAATCATAAACCCACAGATTGTAGGTGCTGGATGGAAGCACAATGAAGATCTTACCAAACAATTTCAATTTGTGGAAGGAAAAGACTGGGAGCAAGAAAGAACTGGCTATTTGCTCAAGGTCAAACAGGCCATAACCAGACCCAGATAGCCTAGCTCCTAGTGTTGTCTGTCTGTTACAAAAGGAGAGCTCTTGCTTTATTTGATGGTTTCAAGTGTCTTCCTTGAGTTTACCCATGGTGATGGCCCACAAGATTTCCTCTCCATTTGAGCCACAGAATGCTAGTTCCATAAATCAATTGTTACCTCCCTGCTCTTGGCTTCCCTTCGTCTTACCATGCTGGGCATCTCAGCCCCCAGCCACCACAGCCCCCACTCCACAATCTGTCCCCTGCCACTCCACTCCTGGCCACTCCCTGCAGAGTGGGAGAGGGTGACAGGCATGGGGAGGAAAGATGGGCAGCCACCAAGGAAGACTGTGATTTGGAGACCTTTTGGTGACACGCACACACAAAGAGACTGGGAAAGAATGGCTTTTTCAAACAGCATAAATAGAAAACCACAGGGCCTGTGGGCTTGCCGCTACATAATGAACAAGCTTACCTTTTCCTAACAACATTTTAAGTCGGTAATTGGCCCAACAGGAGACACGAACTGTACACTGAGTTGGAATAGCACAAAAAAATCTCAGAATGGCTTTGCCCCCCGCCAAGAGGGCTGTCTGTGTGCCAAGCCCTGTAGAGATGCTTTCCTGGCACCTGGAGGAGAGCAGAGGTTTAGAATAAGAAAGGGCTTTGGAGGGCAACCATCCCTGGGGGCCCCAGCCTTTTCCACATCAGAGGGCTCTTTGATATGTTCCCCCTTCCCATGGGTCTCATGTTCTAAAGGATGCAGTCAGCAAACTAAACTGCTCTGATTATCTGAAAGGGACACGTTTTCCTGGAGAATAACCGTGGATCTATAGAACTAGTGAACACTCAGTTAATGCGATGCCTTTAAAAGATAAGTGGCCTGTTCCATCTAAAATAATAATAATACCATGGCCCCCGGGTGGCTCAGTCAGTTGAGGGTCTGACTCTTGATTTCGGCTCAGGTCATGATCTCAGGGTTGTAGGATCAAGCCCTGCATGGGACTCTGTGCTCAGCATGGAGTCTGCTTGAGATTCTCTCTCTTCCTTTCCCTCTGCCCCTCCCCCTGCTCACTCTCTCTCTCTTTAAATAATTAATAATAATAATAAAAATAATAATAGGATTTATTGGATACCACCTGGGTCCCAACTAAGGGATTTACAAACCTTATCTTGTTTAATCCTTACTAGACTGTCACTAACTTATCTTCATTTCACTGTTAAGGAACTGAGCCTCAGAGGAGTTCTATAACTTGCCCAGCTAGGCTCCAAACTTGGGTTGATCTGACCACAAAGTCACTTGCAACCATTACATGCTACAGCCTTTTCATGAGTCTTTTTGAAACATAGGCCATCATTTAAGGAATGCCCGTCAATTTCTTCACAAGCTTCTACAAGATTGGAGGCTCCAGGTTAAAAGCCTTTGTTTTGGTCTGAACTTTTCCCTTAATAGCTAAGGTAGTGGAGGTCCAAAGTGGATTAGAAACTTGCCCAATATCAGTCCAGCTAATTAGCAGCAATGCAAATTTTAAATCCTAGCATTTCTAACTCAGGGTTCTGAGCTCTTATATTCTCCCTCAGCTTCAGAAACTAATAGTTGAACACCTACCATAGGGACAATAGATAAGTAGCACATATGTCCCCACTCTCCCAGCCTACACCTGCTGCAGACATTATTAATCAATTGTAGAACTCGTTCCTGCAGAGCCCAGTTGTGACTCCGGGCAAGCTCTCCCAATCAACTGGATCTGGCAATTCCAGGATCTATTTACTGTTGTCACCATGCACAACACTATTCAAGGCTCTCAAGGATGACACAAAACAAGCAAAAATTGAGTATCTGCTATTGAAAATTGTATTGCTTTCAGAAAATTATTTCAGTCCCAAAATAACTTCTTCCAATGTACTAGGAAAGATCCATTTCAATGCTGGTGATTGTTGGAGACAGATAAGCAATGGTAAAAGTCAATGCCCCACCCTGCTTCAAGGTCAAGAAACACCAGGATGAGCTGCTGACTCTCAACGTGCCTCAGCCCAGCTCTGTCCTCTTGTTACTATCAACCTTGAGGGGACTGGAGGTGAGTGGGAGAAGTTGGTATCTGGAAGGCTAGTCTATATAAGAACACAATAACCTGGGGCACCTGGTTGGCTCAGTCGGTTAAGCGTCCAACTCATGATTTCAGCTCAGGTCATGATCTCAGGGTCCTGGGATCAAGCCCTGTGTCAGACTTCATGCTCAGTGGGGAATCCACTTGAGGATTTCTCTCCCTCTACCTCTCCCTCTGCATCCCACCCTCCACTTGCTCTCTCTCTTTCTCAAATAAATAAATAAATCTTTAAAAAAAATTACACAATAACTTGAGAGCAAGAATCTGTCAGTGCATGAAACCAAGGAGTGGGGGGAAATATGATTTGGCCAGGAGGAAAGAGGAAACTGAAAACAAAGAGAGAAGGTGGGATGTCCTGGGTTTCAGGGACAATGTTGAGATTTGAAGATTGATAGGACGGGTAAGAAATATGATTTGTTGTATCTCTTCAAGACTTCTAAACAAGATGGCTCTTCTCTTCAGTCTTCCCCTCCTTCATATTGCTGGCCATGGTCAAAGGGAGGGTAATAGCATTGAGAGGGAAGAGTAATGTAATAGTGGTCCTCACAAAGTCTTTGGGACTGTTTCCCTCTCTGAAGTTGGCTTAGGCAAGGATACTTCCTAGCTCCCAGGAGTGGTAGATGTCACGTAGCCAGCAAATTCCAAGATTCACCCAACCAAGCAAGTCTATTTACTGGCTGTTACACACTTCTCTTGAGGACCACGGCTACTGGGGTGATGGATCTTGGAGGTATTAACAAAGGATATCAAAAGAACAGAGGGAGACAGGCTGAAATGTGAGGGGAAGGAGATGAAGATGATGGGGCATCAAGTCTAAAACGGCCCGAGCTGGAAAGAGAGGGTGTCTACGAATGCCAAAATGAGTAGCTCTATTTACATTTGGAATGCCAAGAAACAAAGATTTTCCAGAGAACTTCGTCTTCAAGGCAGGAATTTGATTTCATGGATGTGTCAAAGTGTAGGACCAAGCCTCTTCCCCAAGCAAGGGAGCTCCAGCTGGGCAATGGCTGCACCCTGAGCTTGGGGGAGGGTTCAGCCTTCCTGAGTCTGCACCACTTTGGACCAATTCCAACTTGAATGCATTGCCACTGCCTGCCTAAATCCATCCACAAACTCCAAGAGGGGGTGTATATGAAAATTATTCTCACGATTCCAGAGACAGAATTAGCCTCTTCAAACCAATGAGAGAGTCACTCTAGACTGGTGGTTCATTATGTACAATTGGAAATCAACCTCCTGCTGCTCCAGCCTCCCTTGTGCCTGGGGCTCTTAGAAAGAGAAATTACATGTTGTTCTAGAGAAGGTTGGAGATGGCGTGGAGATGCAGGTTGCAACATATTGGGGCATCTTAAAGACACATGTGGCAACAAAGTAGTAGATTGTTGTGACAGCCTCTTAAAGGTTTTATATGCCAGACTCCTCAGAGAAACAATGTTAAACATAAGAATATTTTTAAACGGTTCTTTTATTAGCCCCATGATTCTGTTCCTATTGGGAGAGGCAAAGCTTTCATCTCGTGGGTGTCAAATATTAAGATAATCACTGTCTCTCATACATTCGCAGGTAATACAACCTGGCATGCCAAATCCAGCCTGTAGTTGTTTACACAGATAAAGTTTATTGGAACAAATTGCTCTGTAACAGCAGAGTGGAGTCATTGCAACAGAGACTTAAAGGCCAGCAGAACCTAAAATATTAACAACCTGGCCCTTTACAGGAAAACTTGGCTGATTCCTTGATCTAAGTGAACATCTGGGAAACCACAGAATCTTGTATTTTGAAGCTAGGGTCCTATGCTGGGCCGTGACCTCTCTCATCTTTTTCCTGCTCTGTTCAGCAAAGCAGTAAATTGCAAAGAGGCATACATTTGGTGCGTTTGAGCCTTCTGGGTCAGCTGGCTTCTGTCTGGGTCCAGCAATGGCTGGCACTGAGGGGAGACTGGAGAGGGAAAAGCAGGGTCATTTACATGTGGAGATGTACACAGCATCTCTAGTGGCAACTCTGTCCCCTTCTGTGGCCCCAGATTCTGTTCAACTAGCCCACCATGATGCCAGCTTCTGCGGGATGCCCCAGACCTGGGCTCTGGTAATACTGTCTCCCCCGTTTGAACACGCAGCCAGGATAGGCTGGGGCTTCCTGCTGTGTTATTCTCAGGAATATCTCACCACAGCCTGTCCAGCTTCTCAGCTCCTCTTTCACCTGCATAACCAGTTCCTTGGACCAAGGCCATATTTCACACCCATACAATTTTTCTGTTCTCCTGGCTGCATCTTGACAGATACAGGTCCTAACTCTGAATTCTGGTCCCGTTAGAATTGGCTTTAATTAAGCTGTTAGAGTTTTGCTTTGAGTTCTCAGTGACTGTTCTGCCATGTGTTGGAAGCAGACAGCTCCATCAGCTAAGGAGTCCTTGCTAGGACCACGGCTTCTCTTCACTCTCCCCAGAGGACCACACAGCCCCATTTTCCTACATTGCTCTCCTGTCCAAGGTGAGGTGGGTCCCCAAATAGGCATCACTTACAGCTGCTGGCTTCTAGCTTTCCTGGCCCCTCTAGCGCACCCATGCCCTCTGTCCCTGCCATCCAAGGAAGGTCATCCATCTGATGCTCTTTGCTTGTCCCTGAGCTGCTGACTCTCAACGTGCCTCTGCCCAGCTCTGTCTTCTTGGTACTATCACACCAACTTCGTTCCTGTCTTAGACAATTTGGCCTTAACGCTCTTAGCATTTGAATCTTGGCCCTCCCTAGCCCATCTGGTTGCTGATTTTAAAATTGATTTTGAAAATAAACGGGAAGAATCTGTGGTCACACCATCTTAGGAGATGCTGGGTTAGACAAATTCAAAGACATCTCTTCCCTCTGACTCCTCAAGGCCTTAAAATATAGGCAGTAGAGATTGTAATGTTTTCAAAGCTGATTTGAACATGGGACTGTTCTTTGTGCATTGTGTGGATCATCTCATGGGAGCTGGGATCCGTGAAGCATTATTTGATCTGATGAATGTTTGTCATTTTTGTCCAGCTTCCATTCTTCCCTTACCCCCCTTCTTCTGGTGATAGGATACCTCTCTGACCTTTCCCATTCAGTGTAAGCATGGGGTCAGTGCCACCATCTCTAGCAACAGGATTGATGTGGCCCAGTTCTGTCCACAGGAGTTGGCTGAGGTTGAGAATGTGATCTAAACTGGGTAAATCACTGTTCTTTCTGGGACTTCCCTGGCAAGGGTTTCAAGAAAAACTTCTGTTTTCCACTGGGGATGTTGAGTTGTTAGGTGATTGGTGGGCCAAGGGATCAAATGGCCATCAGATGCAGAGAAACTATTGCAGTGGAAACCCAATACAAGGAAGAATTGAGAGACAGAGAGAGCAGAGCCCTAAAAATATTTCTAGAGCACTGTCCCCAGTCAAGCCTGAAGCTGGTTCTATTCCTTTGACTTCCTAACAACATAAGCTAAAAAAAAATCTCACCACCCCATTTTAAATTTTATTTTTGCTGAAGCTAGTTTGAGCTTGCTTTTTATCTCTTGTAAATAAAATGTAGCTGTTGGAGAAAACACAGCCTCCTTTGGTTCAATGTATGTGCCATGCCACACTGGGTCAGAACTCCCTGCTCCATGCCTGACATTCTGGTCTACCCATTCCAGGTTCCCTGCAGAGAGAAGGCTGAATAGAAGCAAGGGGTTGAATATGAGTAGAGAGACGGCACAAGGCAAAAACACAGCATAGCTTCCATCAGTAATTCATCTTTCTAATGCCAAGTCACAGTTCTCAACATTCTAGGCATTGGTCATATGCAAACCCACTGGGTAGGTTTTTAGGGCATGGTCTCCCAGTCCTGTGCCTCCCCATCCTGTGCCTCCCCTTGGACTATGCCATGATTCTACATTTCCTCTAATCTTCTGCATTCTCTGCTGTGACACTGCTCTAACACTGAAGATCATCAATTTTAGCCCTGGAATAATTCACTTGGTGCAACTAGAAAACAACATATGTTGACTTGAAAGATATTCAGATTAATAAAAAAGAGACTCCAAAGCCTTCCAGCTGAGTGGCAGATTTAATTCGGAAATTACTCATGTGGAATGGCCGAAGCGCCAAGAATACAGGTGTAAACAAGCAGCAGAAATGAGAAGAATCCAATGTGTGAAGAGAACAATGAAAATATCACCTTACATGTCCAATGCCATCCAAAGTTGGAAAAGAGCTCCACAGAAAATTGTGTTGAGATTCAAACTGCCCTCTGAGCAGGCAAAGATGATCCCCACTTCACAGAGGAGATCATGGAGGCAGCCAAAAATATGAAGTGAGGTGACAAAGGTCACATGGCAAGAGGGGGTAAGTCAGGACTTGAATGTGGGATCCTGGTACTGATCAAGTTTTCTACACAGTGTCCCACAGGACTGTGTTGCTGTTTCCCACCTGTGGTCAATGAGGGACTCTATTTCCCATTTTTCAAGTCAGCAGATAAATACATCTACTCTTAACCCCCACCCTGAGTCTACAGTTTATCCTCAACTATAAACACCAATTTGCTTGAATACCTGTGTTTTCCTTCCAGTCCTTGTGATTGTCACCTGTGAAAATGGTGACTATAAGAGCCCAACTCAAACCATAAAGGGTCAGAGTCTGAGTCTAAGGTGATGGCAACATAGGCTTTTCTTTTTCTCAGTCATTTATTTCTTGATTTGGTGGACTAAGGCCTATTATGGCATTTTAATAAATCAAAGAATATTTTTTCTGGAAGAGGGTAAAATATTCCAAAGATAATCCTTGAAAACATGGTGGATGTAAGTAAATTTTATCACTCTCAACAGATACAACCAACTTCATTAAGATGAGCTAACAGTCCTTAGTAAGGACAGCAGCCATCAGTTAAATTGCTAACTATCATTTCATTGGTGTCTTTCTCCCCAAATCAATAAATGCCAGAGGAAATTGTGCCTGTCCTGTTGATCACTCCATATCCTTAGCAATAGTATAATACTGAGCACATGCTAAAAGCTTAAACAAGGAAATAAGATATTGATTGGATGAATAAGTAAACCATTAAGATGAGATAATCAAATCAGCACAAATACAACTTAGTCATTGATTGACCCTAGATAAACATCAGCCTCTGAACTTTAATAATGAGCTCTCTGCTCATTTAGAGTAACTTGGCAAATTAGTTATTATTTCCTACTGTGTGCCAGGGGTATCTTTGATTGAGACCAACTCAATATTCTTTTCAGACTGTATCAAGATACAAACATAAAAACACTCAAACATACAAAAAATGTGCACACACAAACACACATACTGCACAGATGCACAAACACAAACATATACACACCTACACATACATATAAGTATATATATTCATGTAAGATATATGCTTAAGTCTTAATTTTGTTCAGATTTAAATACAACCCTAAGCTATCTACAGCTTTAATGTCTTTCAAAATCCCAATGATTTTTTCTGCCAAAATAGAAAAACCCATCTTAAAATTCATATGAAATCTCGAGAAACTTCAAGTAGCCAAGGCAATCCTGATAAAGAAGAACAAAACTCAAGTACTCACACATCCCTTTCCCCCAAAATATCCTACAAAGCTGCAGTAATCAAAATAGTATGGTACTGGCCTAGTGCCAGTTGTATCTGCCAATGGAATGGACTAGGAAGTCCAGAAATAAATCCTCACATTTATGGTTCAGTGATTCTCAACAAGGATGCTGAGACCATTCAATGGGGAAAATACAGTACTTTAAACAAATGGCAGTGAGAAAACTAGAGAGCCATGTGCAAAAGTTGGACCCCTTACCTAATGTTACATATGAAAATTAATTCAAAATTAATCACAGACCTAAACACAAGACTCTAAAACTATACAACTCTTAGAAGAAAACACAGAACAAAACCTTTAAGACATTGGATTTGGCCATGATTTCTTGGATATGACACCAATGGCAGATGCAACAAAAGGAAATCAGACATTTGGACTTCATGAAAATTTAAAAATTGTGTGCATCGATTTTTACTCTATTATAGAGTAAAATGGGGACCCACAGAATGGGGGAAAGTAGTTGCAAATCCTATATTTGATGAGAGATTAATATCTAAACTATATAGAAAACCCCTAGGGGCACCTGGGTGGCTCAGTGGGTTAAGGCCTCTGCCTTCCGCTCAGGTCATGATCTCAGGGTCCTGGGATAGAGTCCCGCATCGGGCTCTCTGCTCAGCAGGGAGCCTGCTTCCTCTTCTCTCTCTGCCTGCCTCTCTGCCTACATGTGATCTCTCTCTGTCAAATAAATAAATAAACTCTTAAAAAAAAAAACAACTCAACAACAACAACAACAAAACAACACAACTCAGAAATGGGCAAAGGACTTGAATAGGTATTTCTCCAGGGAAGATTTACAAATGGTTGATGAGGACATGAAAAGATGCTCAAAATCACTGATCATCAGGGAAAAGCAAATAAAAGCCACAGTGAGGAATCGGCGCACACACCTTAGAATGACTACTCTAAACACACACGGAAGGAAAGTGTTCGCGAGGTTGTGGAAAGATTGCAATCCTCATACACTGCTGGTGAGAATATAAAATGATGCAGCCACTACGAAAAACAGTATGGAGTTTCCTCAAAAAGTTAAAAATAGGATTACTACATAATCCGGAAATTCCACTGCTGGGTATTTATTCAGAAGAATTAAGAACAGGATCTCTAAGAGGTATTCGTATGCGGGTTTATAATAGCATTATTCCCAAAATCTAAAACATAGAAGCGATCCAAGTGTCCATTGACAGATAAATGGAGAAGCAAATTGCGGTCTATATCCAACCTTATAAAGGAAAGAAATTCTGATATAAGCTACAGCATATGGACCTTGTAGAGATTATGCTAAGTGAAATAAGCAAGTAACGAAAACACAAATACTATATAATTCTACTTATATGAGGTACTCAGGGTGATCAAAATCAGAGACAGAAAGCACAATGATGGGTGCCAGGGTCTATGTGTGTGTGGGGTGAGGGGGGAGAAAGTGGGAAGTTAGTGTTTAATGAGTGTAGAGTTTCAGTCTTACAAGATTAAAAGATTTTTGGAGGCGAACAGCAGCGGTGGTCGCCCAATATACTTATTGCCACTGAACCATACATTTAAATGTGGTTAAGATATGTAAGTTTTATGTCATACATATTTTGTCACAATAAAGATATTGTAAAAGATACCTTGGTTTTGGTCTCTACTGGTCAGGATATGCCAGGGGCTGACCCTCACATGTTTGCTCCACTCATATCTATAACTACTTGATTTCTGCTTATGCCCCTCCCTGCCTCAGATTAAAGGAACCAACTTGCATGTGGATGGATAGGATTTAAGCCTCTCTTGCACCCATTCCCTTGACCCAGTCTTTCACCCGTGCCTCTGCCTTATTCCCTGTGCCCTGTGCCCTCTGCTCAGTGCCTTGCTTCTTCCCATGAAGTTTGGCCCGAATCTCTGTCTCTGAGATGCCTTAGTCTTGTCTTGCTCTGTCCAGTCCCTCTAGGGCTCTGGACTCCAGCACAGAGGTGGAGCCCTGCAATGGATTTCCCTGATCCCCATTTCTCTGGTCTTCCCAGGACCCTGCCAGTGAGTCACTTTGGAGTCTCAAAGATCATGTTGAGTTGACCCCATAAATGACAACCTTTTCCTGCCACCTTGAACTTGCTTTGGACACTGCCATTTGGATGCCTCCTCCAGGAGGTCAGATTAGCTCTGCTCCTTCCCTCTGCCCTACCGTACTGTAAGGAAATGGACAAAGTCTCAGGGGAGGCATGGCTTCCTCATGCCTAGTTGCTTCGAAAAATGCGCTTACTAAAAAAAAAAAAATGCGCTTACTGTTTCTGTCGTGGTTAACTCTTAGAACAGGCTTTCTCCATTGCAGCACTATTGACATTTTGACTGGATGACGCTTAGTGGTAGGGGCTGTCCTGTGCATTATTTGATGTCTAACAGCATCCTTGGTCTCTCCTGGTGAGATGCCAGGAGCACCACTTTCCCAGTTGTGACAGTCAAAAATGTTCCTATTGTTGCCAAAAATTGCCCCCAGCTGAGATCCTCTGCTTCAGGAAATTCACATTCCCCTGAACCGAGACCTATTAGGTGTTCCAGGTCTCACTTCAAGGGTAGTCTCATGGATCCAGGGACAGTATCAATTTCACAAGGCTGCCGTAAGGATTCACACTGATAGAATGGGCATCTGTGGCTTCTGCCTGTCCAGTATTCATTCCCCATACAGCATACTGATGTTCCTCTGGGGCAAGCCCCTCCCCACCTCCACTGTCAGGTCATGAATTTGGATGGGACTGATGCCCTTCCCTTTCATCTCCTTCCATCCACACGCTGAGTGTGGTCACATGACCCAGAGGTAGCCAATCAGAGCACCCCATCCTCTGGACCACAGGGATTGGTTTAGGAATAAAGCATTACTCTTTTGGGTCCAATGAGAGTCAGCCATGGGATTGTTGCCCAACTCTTGGGGCAGGGAACTCTTTTGCCTCCTAGGGCTTCTAGCTGGAAAGGAACAAGCCTAAAGCTGTCTGTGTCAGATTTTATCATCTTGCATCTATCTGGGGTGGAACCAGCACATTGTCTTTAGGAAAGTACAATGAGGAAAGGAGAACTGGGGATAGCAAAACAAACTGACAGTTGGAGTGAACATCTAGAGACAGCCACGTCAAAAAATCATGCGCCTTTACATATGGAGGTTCATACATCTTTGTTTCCTTGTTTGTTTAAACTATTTTGAGTCGGTTTCTCTCATTTGCAGCAATAAGGGTCCTGGTGAGTGCATCTGAGACTTATAACATCCAGCTACTGCTAAAACATCCTAGGTGATCAATGTCAAGTAAATATTGTTACTAATTATCTCGTTCACAGTTATTTAAGTATCTACCATGTGTCAAGCATGTTAAATTCTGTTAAGTGCTGGAAATCGTCATGAAGTACTTGGTACTACTAGTACTACAGGGTAAGGCATTGCTACTGATTGAGCCTCAGTTTCCCTCATTTGTAAGAAGAGCGGTTATTGCAAACTGGGAGGTTGTGGGCTAGATCCAGCCCTTCCTTTTGGTGTTTCATTTGGCCTGCACAGACAGTGTTTTGCAATCCAGAAATTTCCATCTGAAAAGTCAAGTATCCAGTTCCTTTAGAAAAATGGGAAGTCAACCTGTCTTGGGCCCCCATTGCCATGTAGCAATGACAAGACAGGCTTTAGGAGGGACATATGTGTTCTGAGTCACCCCAGATGCCATCACCTTGTACTTGCCTGCTTCACTCAGCTCCTGACCTGCTGGCCACAAAAGACATTTGAGTATGTGTTTTCCAGACCAGCCATTCTCTTACAGTCCTACTGTTTTCTAAGAAGGCAGAACACACCCTTCGGGGTCCAGGGTAATAGACTGAACCCAAGCAGGAAAACACCCACCATCCTTGGGAAGAAGCAGTTTGTTATTCTAACCTCTCCAGGGTCACTGGGGAGGTCCTCAGGCCCAGAGAAATGGCAGCAGTCAGGGGCAGAGGCAAAGAAGCTGAGACTGTCTTCCTTTGCTTTACAGGCAGACAAAGAAAATCCCTCTCCCAGCAAAGCCTCCTCCACAGGCTTTGATGTCCCTCTTCTAAGCGGCACCACTTCAGACAAGAGAGGCAGGCAGGGGCAGGGAGCTGAGAACAAAGAAGCATTTCCTGGGCTGCTAATTATTCTCCTTCTGTGTAAATAATTATCTGGAAAAAAAACAAAAACCAAAAAATACCACTTCTCAGCTATAGAGCTGGAGAAGCAAAAGGAAGATGAAAGGGAGCTGGAGATTTGATGTGTCCCTGGGAGCCATTCTTGAAGGTAGACCGAGGCACAGCAAAGCCCTTCTTACTTCCTGTGCTTTAAACACCTAGTCTGGGACTTTCAAAGCCCTTGGCATCAATGCTGTAATTAAATCACAGTTCTGGGAGCTAACATGTGGATAATCCAACAAACGGTCTTTGGCTCTGGGTCCTGCTGGACTCTGTGGGTGGAGAGAGGCAGGGAGTTTTAGAGTGTAGGGCTCTGGGGTCACTTGAGCCTGCTTATTACAAATGAAGATTCGGGGCAGGTTGCTTCTTCCCACCTTAGGGTCTGTGCAGGGGCTCAGCCAAAGCTGAGTCTGGATGAAGTCAGAAGAGGCCAGAGACTCTGTGCAGAGACTTGAAACAGTCTGGCGTTGGGGGTTGGGGAAAGCAGCAGATTCATGGGGCCAGAGGAACAAGATAGAGGAAGAGGAGGTGATCAGATGCCCAGTAGCGGAAGCAGTTTTGGAAGTCCTGATCACGTTGTTCTGGGTGCAAAGGGGCATTTGGTTGGATTTCTCCCTGGAGACGTGGGGAGGACAGATGTGTCCTCGGTTGCAAAGGAAGCAAACTGAGTGGAGACAGGTAACCTGCTATCTGCTCATCTCCCCCTGACAATGGACCATTCATTGGCAGGGCATTCAGAGGCATCCAGAGAGGACATTTAGAAGAAAGAATGAGAAAAGGGACAACCCAAATACCCAGCTGCCTACAGAACACTTTTTGCAACCAGGAGCATGTGTATGTATTGGGCAGAGAAAGGAAAACCTTGCCTTGGGCTGTTTGGACACTCCTAGCCAATGCATCCAAGGAAGATGACATCTTATCTGTGACCTGGGGAAACTGGGTCCCAAATAGCCTGTTCCGGAATCTCTAATGGGCACCAGAGAAGGGGAGCCTCTGGCTTTGGGAGGCACAGGAGCATTTCCTCACCTCTCAGAGGATCAAAAGGCAGACGATGTTCAGGGCATTGCCATTGTGTTGAGAGGCTGGGAGGGGCTACTATACGGCAGGCTGTCCTGGTGGCATCCACTGAGCCTCTGCTGTTCCCATCCATCAAAGGCAGTAAGAGAAGGGGACAGGATGGGTCCCAAGTGGAACAGGGAGCTAAGCATCAAGGGTTTATTGATGAAAGTGCAGCATTAGCACAAGTCCCGGATGAGCCAGGAGATAGATACGGAGCCAACTCATTTCTTCTCTTTTGGGTGAGTTAAATGGGCTGGCTGACAATAGGGCTGCTAACCTGAACCCTAACCCTAATCCTGACCTTAACACTAACCCTAACCCCAGTAAATTTTGAATTTCAAACCAAAAAATAACAATAATAATTTTTAGCATAAATTTATCTCATGCAATATTTGGGATATACTTATACTAAACATTATTTATTGTATCTCAATACAAAATGAAATTCAAGTTGACCTGGCATCTTATATTTGATTCGGTAATTCTGGCAACTCTGTCTTGGGAGTGAGGGTGGGGCTGGTAGGTATTTCGTGTAGAGGCCGAAGACTTGTGACCTGTGAGCTAAAATGTTTTGGTTTGGCCAGCACAGTGCTTTAAAATAAGGAAATTTCATATACAATCCAGACTTCTACCTTCTTTTGAGAAGTTGGAGATCTGGTCACTCACTCCTCTTTGCTACCAGGTCACCATAACCATCACCCCAACTTGCCCACATGGACTTGACATACTTTTTTATTGTTGCCTGCCTGGCCTTTCCATCCATTGAGTTTGAAACCCATTGACTTGCCTCGGGGTACATGGGGAGAGCCCCTGCTTCATTCACTGCAATGGTAAACCCTCCAGATCAAGAACCTGGAACCACTGATCAGAGGTGGAACTTGACTTTAGGACATGCCATTCTCCCTCTATCTGGGTCTTCCTTTTCCCATTTGTAAAATGGAGGTAGTCTGGCCCTCCCTCACTCTGGAATGTGATAAAGACAGAAAGAAAGTGTGAGCATGAATATGCTCTACGGTGGTCTTGATCATGGCCTTCCCCAGAACTGCATTCATGAGCCCTCCAACCCACAGGTAGAATGATCGTTTCAAAATATCCATCCTGAAGGGCCACCTGCAAGATGAAATCCACAGTCCATCATGTGGCATGCACGGCTTGGTGGTTTGGCTGACCCATCTACCCCTATCATCTTCTACTCGATGCCCTAGATAGTGAACTTCCCCGTTCTTCAAACCCACCCTGCACCCTTACACCCCTGAGCCTTTGAGCATGGTACTTCCTAAGCCCAGAACATGCTCTCTGCCCTTCTCAGCAATCCCAGCTTGAATGCCACCCCTCTTTGCCCCACTCTCTGTCAGGACATAGCTGTCCTGGCTACATGTCTCACACAGCTCTTCTTCCCCAGTCAGGACACTTCTCCTGCATGTTCCTGCGAGAAACCCACCTTAGCTCACTTAAACCAGGACAAGGAGTTTCTGGAAGAAACCACCAGGCTTCCAGAAGTTCTTCGACCAGGCAGGCTTTGGAGATTACAAAGCAGGAGTTGGAGTATGGTCTCTTTAAGACATTGCCATGGGTGACACAGTCCCACTTTCAGTCTCTGAGCATCTCTGGTCGAACTTCAAATACATGGCCAACAGAATGTGATTGGCCTGATGTGATCTGTACTCAAGTACTTGTGGCTCTCTGAGATTGGGAGCCTTATCAGCAGTGGCAGGGTGGGAGTGGCAGAGAAATTTCTCCACAAAGAAGGAGAGAGGGCTGTTATCTCAAGAAATGATGAAGGGGAAAAAAAGAAAAAAGAAAAAAAGAAAGAATGAGGGGTTCAGTTTTCTGAATGAATAAGTGTCCTACACAGGCTTCTGTTGTCATTTTGGGGTATTTTTCCCCCCTCTCTCTCTCACTACCTAGACTGCCAATTCCTTGAGATTGGAATCTCTCCTTGCCCCAGCCCAAACACAGTCCCTCATCTCAGAAACCTAGTGGGAGCTCCATCAAGATTCATAAAATGGTGGGGCACCTGGGTAGCTCAGTCAGTTAAGCGTCTCTTGATCTCGACTCAGGTCATGATCTCGCCACTCAGGGTGGTGAAATCGAGCCCTGCATCAGGCTCTTCGCTGATCATGGAACCAGCTTAAGATCTTCTCCCTCTCCCTCTACCCTTACCTCCCCCGCGACCTCCCCACTCATGAAGTCTTTCTTTAAAAAAAAAAAAAATCATAGAATGTCAGTACTCTGAAAAGGGGTCTTTAAAAAAAAAAATGAGTTAATATAGCAAGCCCAAGGATGCGATTTTAGATAGGCCTGCTAGCAAGATTGGTCCTTAGCTGGCACCTGGGGCCTTGGCTTTCTGAGTGCTTCCTCCGTTCCCTAACTGATAAGGCAGAGTCTGTGGGCCTGGACCATTTGTACAATGTGATTTATGGTGGAAACGTGCTTTTTTCCCTAGGAGTCTGACATTTTGTAGTTGCTGCCTAGAGACCTCTATGCAACCAGACCCAGTAAACTGCCTAATCTCTGAACCTCAAACAGGCTACCTTGGGCATTACAAATATGATATCCGCCACACTGTATTTTTGCTCTCAGATGAAGAGAACTTGGGATCCTATGTGTGGATTCCCCCAGACCCAGCTGTGCTTCCTTCCCTTCCTGAGCTGAGTGCATCCTGACTGTGTCTCTTCTGCCATGAGCATGACTACAGGCTGAGCCCCATAAATGCTTCTAGTGAATCATGACTGACTGTGTCACTTCTGCCATGAGCATGACTACAGGCTGAGCCCCATAAATGCTTCTAGTGAAACATGAAAGGTGTATGTGTGGGGGGTGGGGGTGGGGGAGCATGTCTTAGGAAACCCTCAAAACCAGACCAAACCTTTAAGGCAGGGTCCACAATTTGTGAGGCACATTACGATCTCATTGCCTTAATCTTCTTAACCACTCTGTGAAGGGAACAGTGTTTTCATTTCAGAGATTAGGACGCTAAGTCTCAGAGAAGTGGAGTGGCTTAACCAAGCATACAAGGCTGGTAACTAGAAAAGTGGTTATGTTTGTCTGATGACATTTGTCACATGATACCAGCCTCCCTTCCAGGGAGGAGACGCTGTCCCCATCGAGATAAGCCTCTCATGTCCGGAACAGCTTTATTCTGTGAGCTGAGAAAGGGGGACTATTCCTCTGGGATGAGTCAGTGGGTAACCCTATTCCTCTTGTAGGGAGAAGAATTGGTATTTGTACCTGTGCCCATTTGACTCTGGGGTCCCAAGTTTGGAGCCATTGTAATATTTTGGCCACGTGGCCTCTGACACTAACCCCTGGCTCCAAGCTCTCATCGCTCCATTTGTAAAAGGGAATTAACAATTATCTACCTAATTGTGAAAAGAACACAAACGTCCCCTCTGAAGCACCTGGTCCTTTCTCTTCCCCAGCCCACCTCTTACTCCCCACATGCCCTTGTGTGACTCCTGTCACCTTCTCCATCTGTTTCCCCATCTGTAAAATGAGGGGGGCGACTTTGATGCTCTGAGTACCTCTGGGAATGGCATTGTATATCAAAACATGTGCTCTTCTCCAGAACGGTTTGTTAAAATCCCGCCAGCTCTGATCATAAGAGGCAAATCAAACCCACCCTCCACCCGCTTAAAAATAAGGCTGTGTGCACACTGCACAGAAAACAAGGAGGTGAAAACATGCCCCAGCATCTCCCAGGCACTGAGTCTGGAGAAAGACGGATCAGAGTGTTGAAAATTTCTTATTGAACTAAGTAGTGGCAATAGGAGAAGACAGCTTGAAGGTGCCATTGGACCCTCTGTAGTCTGGGTCACCAGTCTAAATTCTTAAAGCACTCAGGAATGATTCTCACAGAGCTTTGGGAGACAGGAGGAAAAGAAAGTCCCGGTCAGGAGACAGTAGGGAGTGGTGAGGATTGTGGCAAACCCCAGACCCCTGTTCCTGGCCTTGGGAAGGAACCCTCCCAGCTCCAACTGTTGCTGCCAGATGGGAAGGCAGGCACATGGCTGCCAGACTGTCTCTTTTTCTTTTTTTTAATTAAGAGAAACCAGAATTTTAAAGTAAAGCTTCTCAATTTTTAAGTGTTGGCTCATTTTCTTAAAGATCCTGGTGAGTGTAACGGATCTTCAAGTGGCTGATCTGATCCACAGGATGTTTGTTTGCAATCTCTGAGCAGCCAGGCCTTATCTGCAACCTCTTTGTCACTAAATCCTGAAAAATTTCTGACCACAGCTTGCCTCTACAGCTTCTAAGGTGTCAGTTTCAGAGGCATGGGAGGATGATTTTAAGGAAAGGCTAGCATCGTTTAAGTTTTAGCTGTTCCCCCAAATACTGTGTGTCTTCCTATCCTATCCTTTTACCTTTGTTTAGTCCTATCCCTCCTAAAAGAACAGCTACCTGGACAACTCCTATTCAGCCTTCAAAACCCAGCTCAAATGCCCCCATCTCTGTGAAGTCTTTACTTATCCTCCTCCTCCTCTCCCAAGGGTTGATTCCCTGCCTTGACCATGTCCCCACCACTCTCCAGGGTCACACTGTGTATTATTAGCCAGGGTGTCTGTTGAAAACAAATGCACGCTCAAAGTGGACTATATCAGGAGATTTTAATAAAGAGGGGCTACTTACAAAGGGGGATACAATATAATGTAGGGCTTAAGGGAATGGTTTCAGGAAGCCTACTGGATATTGTGTAATATCTGGGGCTAGGGACACTGGGGGGTGGTACTTCCAAGGCCTAAGGCAGCAAAGAGAGAAAGAGTGAAACAGTAAAACTTACAAATGGTAGAACTACAGAGAGGGTTCCCCAACAGCCTCACTTCAGAGGGACATGTCAGAGAGGGAGCCAGGAAAATAAACCCCAAACTCACTTACCTTTTACTCCCAAGATCTTGTTGCTGCTTTTCATTGGCAGACACACTGGAAGTAGCACTGTATGTTAACTACATAGGAGTTAAAATAAAACTAACTAACTAATCAACTAACTGGCTAAATAAATGGTTGCAGAATGCAAAAAAAAAAAAAAAGAAAAGAAAAGAAAAGAAAGAGAGAGAGAGAGAGAAAAGAAAAGAAAGAAAGAAAGCAAAACAAAGTGAATGTTTTTCCTGCAGGACTTGTCAGAGCCTTTAATGTGCTGATATGCGATATGAGTCTGCTAAAGAAGATCTTGGCAGGCAGCCTCCCCCAAAAGTATTTGGTTACAAGATCTATTTCCCATGGAGCATCTTCTAAATCCATTTTTTAAAATATACTTTGGAAAACATTGCCCTTCTTTCACCAGTTCAATTTACAGATGATAAAACTGAGGCTCCAAATAGCTGACACCAACCCATCTAGCAGGGAAACAATGATGGAGCTTGCAACCATGGAGTGCCTGCTCGTTGCCCTCTGGTGTTTCTCCGTATTGTGACCAGTTCTTTCTCAGTGGACTCCTCCCAAACATGACTGAGACTGGCTGGGAAATAGCAGGTGGTCCTTCCCACTGAACACCCCTGGGCCTCTGGCTGTGGCTTCCATGGAACCCTGGCCTCCTATCTGACAGGTCTGACCAGGCGCTGCTGCAGCAGAAGCTCATTGGGTCATGCATGGAGAGCAGATGACAGTGAGTGAGGGGACCGAGACGGTGGGTAAACACCACTCTCCTCTGTGGCAGTGGTCTCACTGTCTCTTGGGCAAAATCCCCTGGCTATCTGCACGAAGCGGCACCAGGCACTCTGTTCTCAGCAGAACAGCCAGAACGGTTTTTCAAAACAGCAAAAAAATTTTTTCTATCTATCGTTCTCGGATGCTGGAAACTTTTTAGGCTTCTCTTTGCATCAGGACAAAGTTTCCACCTCTTACCATATTTTCTCAGGTACCACCAATTGCTTCCTTAACCCTCCCCCCCGCCACATTACATTCCAGCCAGTGAACACAGCATTCAGTTCCTCAGCCCAACTGCTCTGCCTCACCTGCAGACCTTTTCATGTACTGTCTTGCTCCGCCTAGAGCTCCCTCTTGCTGCCCAGTGGCTTGGCCAGCTTCCATTATGAGAGGCGGGGTGGTGGCCGGTTCATGCATGGGCTCAGAAGCCTGTAGCCTGGGTTCAAACCCAGCCTTTTCATTTCTTAGCTGTGCAGCTTTGGGCAAATGTCTTAACTTCTCTGAGCCTCAGTTTCCTTGTTCCTAAGATGAGGACTATGATAATACTACCCATCTCAGAAAAAGTGTTTTAAGGATTAAATGAGGTCACTCTTTACCTGTCACATAGTAAGTGATCAAAAAATGGTGGTTATGATTCTTTTTAAAGTTTCAATGTAGATACTCATCCTTTGGGAATGTTTCTCTGACTCTCTCCAACACACACACACACACACACACACACACACACACATACACACATACACACACTCCTTCCCAAATCTACCCCAGCACCTGCATTTTCTCTACCTGTACTCCCAGCATTGTTTGATGGTAAATCAATTACCTACTACTTTTCTATACCTCTGCTTTCCTCACTCATCAGCTGTGGACAAAGAGAGACTATATCTTTTTGTACCCCAGCATCCAAGGCAGGGCTGGACTCGGAGTAGGTGCATTTGACCCCTCCTGGACAATTTCTGTTACTTACTTTTGTGTTTGGGCAGAAAGAGCCAGCATCAAAGCAGGCAGTATCAGACTCAGGGAGGGGAAAGCGCTAGCCCAAAGTCACACAGCTTATCAATAGTAAAGGCCCAGTTGACCCAAGTCTCCTGAGTCTTGTCTGGTGTAGTCTCTGTTCTTGGTGAGGTCATACAAAGGCAGCCCAGTTCCCACTATGACTAAAACCCCAAGACTGACATACTATCTCTAATTTCAATGGGGATAAGGAAAAGCCACCTTTTTTCTTGATTCCCTAAGCAAGCATTCCACTTCCTGAATGAAAATGGGTTCCATGTGCTTTTCAGTAGAGCAGCAATGGTGTCCTTGTGAAATCCAGTCACTGATGATTTCTTTTAAAGACAGTGATCAGCTTGGGAAATGTGTTACGTGAGTGAAATGAATCCTTGGTCAGGGGAGGGGACAGGTGGAAGGGAAGGGTGGGGAGGAAGAGGGCGGGATCTGGGAGAGCCCAAAGCCTCAGATTTCCCCAAATGAAATGTGGGACACTAGTCTCTGGTTTCTGCTTTGAATTGTGTCTTTCAGGCACTTCATCAATGCTGATGCCCATAAGATCATCTTGGCTTTGTCCAAAGCAAACATCCCTTGTTCTATTAGGTTCCACTCCTCCCTAGAAACAGCTGCTGGGGTTTCTGAAAGGATGACCTCCTTTTAGCACAGAGATTATTCATGGTGCTTAGTACAGCAGAATGGCTTAGAAGTCAATCCTGGCCACCTCTTTACCTGTAGGGAAACTAAGCCCAGAAATGAAAATCAATTGGCATGGGGTCGCACAGCAGGTGAACAGCAGAGCTAACAGAGATCTGTCTACCTTTCTACCATGTCTGGAGAGTCTCACTGGCTATTTCTGGATATCTACTGGCTGATGAAACAGTCGTACTACAATAGATTTGGAATAGCCACACAAAACCAACAGAGTTCCCTCTTAGCAATTGTAGGCTCTCTCATGGAACCAGTTGGTGGTCCACAGCAAAAGAATTTGAATACAGAAGATAAATATGTTAACTGAGGCATGTTAAGCACCGGGTAGATACCAGAAATTTTCCCAAATGCTTTATATTCTTGGCCTTATTCACCATTCTCAATGAGGAGTCATCAGCCTTTTATACATGGGCAAACTGGGAATGACAGATATTAAGAGATTTGGTCAAGTTTACACAACTAGGATGTCATAAAGCCAAGACATGACCCTGCTTTTCTGACAGCAGAGTTCATGCACTTACCAGCTAGGCTATCCTGCCTCTTGTTCCACAAACATTAAAGGAGGGCTGCTCTGTACAATGAACCATTTTTGGGTGCTAAAGAGTCAAGGATGAATGAGATGCTGTTCCTGTCCTCAAGGCACTCACCTTCATTTAGGAAGGAAAGACACATACGGGGGTAATTGCTAAGTTATTTGTGATTAGAACTCAGCATAGGAGCTGAACTCCCTTGTGTTGTTTTTCAAAGTGCTTATACCGTTCTATCTCTTGTTGCCCTTAGACTCACACCATCCACTGAAGAATCCTTTGACAGATGTGGATGCTGAAGCCCAGAGGGGAGGAAGAACCATTCATGCACCAGACCAAGTTGACATCAGATCCATGTCTCCAGCCTCCAGCTCAGGTTCCTTTCCCACTAGACAACCAGGAACAACCAAACAAGAACCTGGTAGCCAGAATCGGTCCAAATCCCAAAGAATAGTGAAAGCAGAAGCAGAGAGAAATCACTCCATTTACACTGCTCACTTGTGAACCCTCCTTATTCCCACAGAGAAAGACATTTAAGGAAAAGTCTCTGGAATCAATAGAGGTGGGGTGAAGTCACTGGCAGACCTTACTGTGGTCCTCTGATCTTGTCACCAGCTGGGCTTCTCCTGGCTCCCCATTTCTTGGCCCAGAAATCCCAACAAAGAATTTTTGCAGTTTTAATCCAAATGGTCCAAACTGTGAGTTTGCCAATATGTCCTATAATTTCCATTCCCCTCTCTCTCATCTTCCCCTTGGCTCCCCTCACACACGTACTCGTTTCGTGAATAATGGAGGATACAGTACACTCTGCAGCCTCAATCTCACTGCTATTTTTGTAGAAATGAGTTTTGACCTTAATTAACTGTTCAGGAACTGGGCGCAGGCTTCCCACTGTGATCAGAGCAAAGAATTAGCCCCGAAGATAAGTAAGAGTGTAGGGGGTGGGGGTGACTTACAGAATTATAAAGTGAGTAAGAAAGCATCCGGGCTCCCCCGAAGGTGCTATTTAATTCATTGCAAGCCTGATGGTGGTCATGCTAGAATGAACACCGAGGGGATGTTTTTCTCTGTTGCTGAAGTGCTCGATTCTTTAAGAATTTATGCCACTGTCCGATGTGCTGACTGAGCTGTGGTTGAGTTCAAATATGTGGTCATTTGTAAGGATTGCCACATTCTAGGTAGGGCATGGGGCAATGCCCCAGTTTGAGAGTGGGTGTAAGAGGTCATGATTGGAAATCCATAAAAAGGCACGGATTGAAATTGCAAGCCCGTTATTGATTCTGGTGATATTGGTCAGCTTTCTCAACCTATTAGATCTCTAATCTGTCCGTGGAGGAAAATACTTATGCTACCCTTCCCACAGAGCTATTAAAAATATTCAGAATTACTAAATGTATTTCAAAGTCTTGTGAAAATGTGGGGAAGAAGAAGAGGAAGACAAGGAAGAGGAAGAGGATAATCATATTAAACTTTCAATGCAACTGTGTACCTGGCATTGTTCTAACTACTTTACATATATGAGTTCTTTAATTGTCTTAAAACTCCCTGACTTTATTATGAGATTTTATTATGCTCATTTTATAGACAGGAAGCCACAACACAGAGAATTGATACCATTTTCCACAAATCATAAGGCTAACAGAGTAGGAACGAAACACATGGCAGGTAAGATTTACTGGAAGGGAGAGAATAAGGTATGAATTTGAAGTATGAATTCCCTTCTGGATCCTTAACACGTCTGAGAATGGGGTCCCTGATTTCCATTCTCTCAAAAGGGAAACTTTGTGACTATCCTCCAAGAGCAACCTCCACATTGGATACAAGATTATTCTGAAAGAACTGTCCCATTGTGCCATGCCTGTGCCTTGAAACCTCAGTGATAACCACCCTCATTACTCATAAGGCCGTGTCTAAACACCTTAGCTTGGCATCCAAGACCACTCACCATCAAACTTTCATGACCCCTTTTCTTCCACAGCTGACCCAATTTTCTCCCTGCTCTCCCTGCTCTCTGAATATGCCATGACTTTCCTACCTCATCAAAGTCTTGACCTTTGACTGATGCTGCTCTCCCATCAAAAGTGCCACTTCACCCAACAGAATACATTCTATTTGGTCTTCAAGGCCTTGAATGTTTCCTCCTCAGGAAGTCTTCCCTGATTTCATTTTCATCTTAGATCTCTTTGTACTCCTCTCTTCTATAAGACCTAAGGTACATGTTAACTACTATTAGGAATTTCTGTGTTCTCTCTCTGTCATCAGAGAAATCCCAAAGCCAACTGTACCTTATTCATCTTTCTATCCACAAAACTCAACTCAGGATTTGCCATTCACATTGTATGTATGAATATCGCTTCTCCCAGAAGGAAGACAACAGAAACTGTAGAGCTTCCTCCTCTGGGCAAGTGGGAGCTAAACATAACCCCACAGATTCAAATTTGACAATCTGTGCTCAGCAAAGGAAGTCTAAACTCAGAATGGCAGCGAGGGCTAGAGGTTGGAAGGCAGACGGTTCCAGATTTGAAGCCTTTCTCTGTGCATGCCAGCTCTATCCAGGGAAAGCCTCTTTTCTTCGTTGAGCCTCAGTTTCCTTGTCTATAAAAACAAGAGGACCCTATGTGGTCAGATTTCTAAAGAGTTTGAGAAACTGGAAACAACCCATTACTCCATCAACAGAATGGGTGTGTTGAAATACTACACAGCTATGAAAATGAATGCATGAAGCTAGAGGCAGCTATGAAGCTATGTGCATTTATACCCATGAATTTCAGAAAGTTCGTATGAAGCCAAAGAGCTCAATCCCATACAAACCCACAGCCTATGAGACCATGTCTATAAAGTTCAAAACGAAGCAAAGCTAAATGCTTTACTGAGGGACAGAATAGCATAGGCGTGGACTCTAGAACTAACAATGGGTTCATGAGAGGGCGTCCCTTTCTCCTAGCTGTGTGACCTCTGTGAGTTACCTAACCTCTCTGTGGGCTCTTGAAGACTGCAACAGCCCCTACCCCAAAGAGTTCTTGTGAAGATTAAAAGAATAAATATGTGTGAAGTCTTAGAAGAGTGTCTGGCATGGAGCAAACAACTGCAAATGTTTTAGCTCTTACTGTTATTTTTGCCTTTGTTGTTGTTATTATCACTGTGGTGTTATCATTATTTAGGAACATGCCCATGACGGCAAAGCTATAAAGCAGAGCAGAGAAATGATTAAAACAGAATTTAGAGCAGTGGTTTCTGTAAGGAGCTTCTAAATTATAAATAAGGTTCTGTTCCACGAGCCAAGATGTGAGTACACCAGTTTCCATGCAATTATTATTCTTTAACTGTCTGTATAGATTTTCACTGTTTTGTATGTACGATATGTTGAACAATAAAATTTTTAAAAGATTAAATGGAATTAATTATTGAAAAGGCTCAGCCTCTTTCTCCTCCCCCTCCAGGCGGAAATCTAGCCCTTTCTGCAGGCTTCTCAGTGATGTATTTGCCTTCAACAGAGGGGGCCTCAACCTTCTGGAGAGGAGCTGATGTGTTCTGCAGCCTGCCCCATCCATCATGCCCCAAGAAGAGTGCTTTACATTCATCTACAGATGAAGATAAAAGGGCGGTGTGTTGCCCCCTTTAAGATTGCTGGCAGGATAAGCGTGAAGAGAAAGGCTTTCATATTTTACCCTAGGCTCTCCGGCAGTTGCCTTCTTCACAACTGAAGAAGTTTGGCTTGCTTCTGAACTGCTATTCGAGAAGCAAAATGCCCAAAGAAGAACAGAAGATTCTAAGCCCCAGAAATGTAATGTCTCCAAGTTAAGATTTTATCATTAATACCATTCACATGTCATTCAGGCTCTCAGGTGTTCCAGGGATTTGCCCAGCATTCTTGGTGACTGTTATTGCGTCATGACTTCTGAACCCAAAAACTTTATAAAAAATAATAATGATAATAATTGAGTACTTGCTAGGTACCAGGCTCTTAGCCAAGCACTCTATATGCATATTTTCCTGCAATTCTCAACAATAGCCTTGTAAAGTACTCACGCTTATTCCCATTTTCTAACTAAACAAACAGAGGGTCAGAAATGTAAAGACACTTGCCCAAGGTCACACAGTGAATGACATTTTTTATAATCCCCCCATGGAGCCAGGATTTGATTAAAAATCCATCTCCTTTATGCTCAAATCTCATTAGATTCCTCCAAGATTCTGGGAAAGAAGGAGCGTCCCTGTCCCCATTTGACAGGTGAGTAAACTGAGTTCCACAGAGAAGAAGTTGCTAGCCCAAGGTGATACAACTAGGAAGTGTCAGGACTCAACCGGAGCTCCATCTGACTGAAAGGGCTTAGTGCTCACCATCCTGCTTTCCTTAAGGGCAGAAGTGCCTTAAAGTAGGAGTGCCTGGGTGGCTCAGTGGGTTAAGCTGCTGCCTTTGGCTCGGGTCATGATCCCAGGGTCCGGGGATCGAGTCCCACATTGGGCTCTCTGCTTAGTGGGGAGCCTGCTTCTCCCACTCCCCCCACACCCCACCTCTCTGCCTTCTTGTGATCTCTGTCAAATAAATAAATAAGATCTTAAAAAAAAAAAAAAAGAAGTGCCTTAAAGTTCCTGTACCAGAAGAAAGGACTCAGAGCCAGAATGGGCAGGAAAGAGATGAGAAGGTGTGAAACTGAGTCAGAAAGGGCAGTGAGCCTGCAGAGTTTCCAGCTTTGGAAGTGAGAAAAGACATAAGCATCTCTAGAAAAAAGTGCAGTAGGCACTTGGCTAAGAGGTAGAGGTAACAGGATGGAAGAAATGAGAAGGTATACAAGAAATCTCTTAACAGGTACAGCACCTTGGCCTCCGTATGAAGTAGGAAATCATTGGAGAATATTGAGTGAAGAAATGACACGATTTGAATTTTGTTTTAAAAGGATCTTTCTCGAGGAGCCTGGGTGGCTTGGTCAGTTGAGTGTCTGACTCTTGGTTTTGGCTCAGGTCATCATCTCATGGGTCCTGGGATTGAGTCCCCTTGTGGGCTCGGTGCTCAGTGGGGAGTCTGCTTGAGATTCTCTCCCTCTGCTGCTTCCCTCCCCTCTCCCTGCTCTCTCTCTCAAATAAATAAATAAATAAATACATAAATCTTCAAATAAAAACATAGATAAAAGGATCCTTCTGGTTCCTGGGTGGACAGCAGATGGTGGGGACAGGGAAAGAAGCAAGGAGGACCATGGGGAGGGGGAAGCTACTACAATAATCCAGGTTAAGGGAGAAAATCCCTGAAAACCATGTATCTGATAAGGGGTTAATATCCAAAATATATAAGGAACTCATACAACTAAATAGGAAACAAAACCCCAAATGGCCTAATTAAAAATAGGCAAAGGACCTAAATAGATACTAAAAAAAATTCAAATGGCCAACAGATACATGAGAAGATGTTCACTGATTGCCAAGGATATGGAACTCAAAACCAGAGTAAGATGTCATCTCCCACCTGTCAGAATGGTTACCGTGAAAAAGACAACAAATCACAGCTGTTGGCAGGGATGTAGAGAATACAGGACACGGTGAGACTCTGGATGAGAACTTAAAATGGTGCAGCCATGTTGGACAACAGTGTGGAGGGTCCTCAAAAAATTAAAAACTAGAACTACCATATGATCCAGCAACTCCATCTTGGAACTGAAATCACTATCTCAACGAGAAGTCTACACCCCTTGCCACATTATTTATAATAGTCAAGATATGGAAAAAACCTAACTGTTCATTGATGGATCGATGGATTAAAAAAAAAACCTGTGGTATACATACACAAAGGAAGACTGGTGAGCTATAAAAAAGAATGAAATCCTGTCATTGGCAATGACATTAATGGACCTTGAGGGCATTATGCTAAATGAAATAAGTCAGAGGAAGACAAATATTGTCTGATTTCACTTAATATGTGAAATCTCAAAAAAGACAACGGAGATTAGATTTGTGTTTGCCAAAATGGGGATGGGGTGGGGACAGAGGAATTAGGTGAAGGTGGTCAAGAGGGAAAAAAAAAGTCTTTTTAGTTATAAGATAAATGAGTTCTGGGGATATAATGTACAATATGATGATTATAATTAGCTAATGCTGACTGTATCATATATTTGAAAGTTGCTAAAAGAGTTGATTTTAATATATATGTCAAATAATTATGCCGTCTACCTTCAACTTATACAATGTTACGTGTCATTAAAACTGGGAAAAAATAATCTAGAATAGTCAGAGTGGATGTTTTAAGAAGTCACCATTTTCTGGATTATTTAGAAGGTGGGGATTTCCTGAGGGATTTGTGAACAGTGAGAAAAACGGAAGCAATGAGATTGACTCTGAGCAGCAGGAGGGATGGAGTTGCCATGGGTGAGATGGGGGAGGAGCAGCTGTGGGGAGAGTGGATCCCTTAGGCTGGATGCTATTCTGTGTCAAATGAAGATGCTGAGCGGGACTCCAACAGGTTTGGAGAGACTGGGGCTGGAGATGTGTATACGTAGGAGTTGTCAGGGTGGACTGAGCTTGTATGTGAAGCCTGGAGGAGATTCTAGAGGAGTGAATACAAGAAGGGACGAGTCCTGAGTCCTGAGATGCATGCAGGCAAGGAGGAACCAGAGAAAGAGAGAGAGGGGGATCTTGCAGCGAGTGAGGGATGAGGAAAACCAGAAGCTTGTTTTTTCTGGAAACCAAACGAACAGAAGAAACCATTTTAAAATGAGTGCAACTTCTTGCAACAAATACTGATTGCCACAACTGATTGCAACGAAGACCTCCTTCAGGTCAAATAGAATGAACACCTGGGATAGCCTTTGGCTGTAGCAAACTGGAGATCAATGTGACCTTGCCAGAAGTAGTTTTAGTGTAGCCTGACTGGGGTGGACTCAAGGCAGAACAAGGGAGAGAGAATTAGCGGAATCTGGGCAACTCTTCGGAGTGATTTTTGTTTTTTCCTAAATGGAACAGATGGTGGCTGAAATGGGATGTGGGCTCAAGGGAAGTTTCTTGTGGTTGTTATTTTCGTTTGCTTTATTTTGTTTTAGGAAGGAAGCTGTTGCAACAAGTTTGCTTGCTGACGGGAATGACCCCGTAGAAAGAGAAAACCCGATGATGCAGGAGAGAAAGGGATGCACTGCTGGGGTGGTGTGCTTAATGAGGTACGAGCAGGAAACCGAGGTCCAGGCGGGGCACCCAGGGGAACTGGAAGGGGTAGGCGTGCAAGTTCACCCAGGGAAGGTTGGCAGGTGCCATGGTTGCAGAGGAACCATACACCATGGCCTCGAGCCTCTCGGGTCATGGAAATGCAGAGGGATGGCGAGGCTAGTGAGCATGAATTGAAGTGAAAGTCGGCTGTGGTTTCTCTCCAAACATGCGGACCTATGTAGCCACAAATGCGGAAAAGGCCAGCACTTGGACTTCACCTGGGTTGAAGTTTTGCCTGGTGAGTGCAACAAGGGTAGGAGGTGGAGAATATTCCGGTTGAATGCAAAGGAGTGATTATAACAATGGGCATTCTTTCTCCCTCTCTCTCTCTCTTTCTCTGACACATGCATACCCATGCACACACACATATTTACACACCTAGACACCTCGAGGGGGCTTGGGAGAAGGTGTTTGTAACTCCCAGAAATACGACAGACTTGTCAGCCGTGTGACAGCTCCGTAACTGTGAAGTGAACTGCGTCCGTTCTGATCCTAAAGTGACGGCTGCATTTGTTCTGCATCAGCGTATCATATTTTTCCCCCATCAAACCAGACAATAAACACAGAGAAAAGCTGTGAGCATCAGGGAAGGAGGAAGTGGGAACAACCACCACCGACCCAGAAGTGTGTGTCTCAGATTGCTCTTTTCATTCCCCCAAGCCCATATGTCTTTAAAACAAAACTTCTGGTACTCGAGGGGTCATGAGTAATTCGCTTTCTCCTCCTGCCCTGAAGAGGCATACATCTCGAGGGGGCCCATTTGGGACAAACAGACTCTCATCTGCATTTAATCCAAGTACAGGAAATTGCTGGGGACAGGCAGCGGGCAGGGAGCTAAATTCAGCTGGGAAGCAGGGAGAGTGTGGACAATGGCCACCAATCCAGGTGGGAGTGCTAAATCTCATTGGGAAGGACTCCTAATTATGTGATTCAACATCTAGATAAAGGATTTTTTTAAGCACAAATAGCTTTTTCCTATAATAGCTGCTCCTTTTCTCAGGCATTGCTGGAAGAGAGCCAGAGGACAAAGGAAGATGTCCCAGTGACCCAAACAATGTGGAGACCTGCAAGTTCTTTATGGCATAGCAGCCCAGGTTCCAGGCTCATGACTGCCCAGGGTAGGGGACAGAGGGTGCAGGATGGCCACAGAGTGGCTGCTTCTGAGCCCAACACCGATCTGCTGGAAATGGCTGCCCATTTATAATAGCCCTATGGGAAGGCTTTTGAGGCTCGACGAATTGACGATGTCCACCATGAACACAGAAGTGGAGAATGGTGGCACATATGCCATGTATCAGCCATTTGTGATCGAGGATGCTTTTGTGGAAAGCGTTATCAGTCCAGCTAGATGGGGGGTGTTACTCTAAGGCAAAATGGCACCAGACCCGTGCAAGAAGAATCTAAATCCTATCTCCACCTTTGAGCTAGCATGTGAGCTTGGGCAAATGACAACATCCCTTGGAGCTTCTTCTTTTCTTGCCGGTGGCGGGGAGGAGTGTGTCTGTACAATGAGAAGAATAATTGCTCCCTCATTGGTGGTTTTAAGTGTAAAGTGAGTATTAAGGCCCTTTGTGAGCCGTGAATTTCTGTATGGGCTCAAGGCATTGTTAATATGGTGACAATGATCTCTATTATTTTTATTATTAATTTTTGGTTTTGTGTCAACTATATGCCAGGCACCCTGCTTGGTGCTTTTATGTATGTTATCTTATTTATTTCTCATAATAGCTCTGCAAATTAGGTACCCATCATTGCCTCCATCTTACAGAGGGGAAAAGCAGCTTCACAGTGGGGAGATGTCACACTCATTGTCACCCAGATAGTGGGGATGGATCCAGGCTATGAACCAAGCTGGAGAGATCCCAAAGCCCTTAATGTTCATCTCCACCCTGTTGATCTTTTTGTACGACCAGCTTCCTGGATCTGAGTCCTGGTGCCTTAGAAGACCCCCCTGTGTGTGCTAAGGAAATCACTCCCCCACCTGAAACTCAGTCTTCACATCTTGGGACGTGGTGGTTAGAACACACCCATGGTTTGTAGACTGTGTTCCTTAGAACTCTAGAGGTCTGCAGAGTTTCCCCAAAGGGATGAAGATTTGGTGAGGGGTGAGCCCAGGGGTGTTTGAATTCCTCACCGGGGGATCTCTATAGCCCACAGGGCGATAACCAGTTTTAACAAGCAACTTTTTGCGCCTTGAGAACTATCCAAACACGGGGAGCATTAGTCGCAATGCAGAACAGAGAACAAGATTTTGCCAGTGAGACCGCATGCCCAGAAAACTTTTTTAGTCTTTTGGGAGCATCACTGGCAAACATAATTTGAAAATCTTTCTCCTTAACATGCTGCCTCCTGTCAAAGAACAGGATTCTCATGCATATTTCATCCTGTTTCTTTTTAATTAAAAACTATTATATATTTATTTTTCAGCTGCAGTAGAGGGAAGGAAGGTAGCATTCATTCAGTAAGTGTTTGCTGTGCCCCCTCTTATGTGCTAGCCCTGTGGTGGGCACTGGGATGTGAAAGATGATTAAACCATAATCCCTCCCTTCAAGGGGGTTACAACCAAGTTGGGTGGAGAAGGGAATAGATATGTAAATTAGTAAATATAATGAGGGGTGCCAAGGGCTACGATGGAAACATATTCATTGAGGGGAAGAATTTCTAGCAGGTGGACTCTGAGTTAAATCCAGCCTAGTGGCATATTTTGAGGTCCTCACAAAAAAATGAATTGGTGGCCCTTTGTTAAGAGGTTTCACAGAAAAATCTAGATTTAGAGCTCCCCATGAAAAATCAAAAGATGTGGCCACACCAGGCCTGGATTTCTATACAATATCCATCTTCTGGAGCTGAGTAAGAACCACCCTCTCCTGGAAGAACTCAGTTTTCCACTCCACCCCAGTCCCCACCATTCCCTATTGCCCTATACCTGATGAACACCTGTTGAGCTCATTTAGGCTGCCTCCCTAGCCTATGGGGGATTTCAGCTTGTGATCCTTCTTAGGAAGGTAAGATAAAAGTACAAAGAAGTGGGGTGCCTGGGTGGCTCAGAGGGTTGAGCGTCCAGCTCTTGATTTCAGGTCAAATCATGATCTCAGGATGGTGAGATCAAGCCCCATATTGGGCCCACGCTCAGCCCAGAGTGTGCTTGCAATTCTCTCTCTCCCTCTGCCCCTCCCCTGAACACACTCTCTCTAAATAAATAAAACCTTGGGAGGGGGGAATACAAAGAAGTCAGGGGTTAATTCTACCTGGAAGAGAGAGTCAGGAATGGCTTTAGAAAGGGGGTGACCATAGGATACATCACTGATGTGGGCCCCTGGCTCTGACCTGTTGCTTCTCAGGTGTTCCCCTGGGCTACACTGCTGAGGTTCTAATTCCAGTTTCTGCTGATCATCTTTTTTTCTGGACCTCAATTTCCTCGTGTTTTATAATTGTTGAGTTCTGGTACAGGTAGGCAGAGAGAAACATTTGTTGAGGGAAAGAGGTGGGAAGAGAGAAGGAAAGAAGGGAGAAAAAGAGAAAGGAAGGAGCTATTATATCACCTTCCCAGAAGTTTTGTGAAAGTTAAGCAGGGCATTATGAAGAAAATGCTTTTGAACCTCAGAGTAATATACACACATAAGATGTTCTTAAAAACATAGTTATGTTTCTGCATTTTGCAAAAAACATCCTGTGGAATCATAGACTACTGAGATTCTGACTAATGAGGTACTATACATTGGCTAACTGAACAAAATAAAAAAAAAAACATGTATTATCAAAGAAATTTTGGAAGAAGAGTTAAATTCATTTTTTTTAACTGCATTACTTGTCAGAGCCATTACTATATCATAAACTGTAGTTTTCATTCTCAGTGAATAAAGATCCCATGTGAGTATCTCATACCTGGCTAGCCAGCAATCTATACCTGGCTAACCAGTGATCTATTCTTTCACAAAACGTCACCAAAAAACAAAAACAAAAACAAAACATAAGGGTTCTGTGGTACATACTTTGAGAGATGTTGAGTTGATTTTATGTATGAGGACTCTCAGGTCACTAGTAGAGTGACATGTACATTACCACAAGATGGTGATCCTGAATTTTAGTCCAGTGCTCTCTGTAGGATAATGTCTTTCTCCAGTGGTCCTTCCCTGACCACTACCATTTCTCCCAGCCATTTAGGCTGATTTGGTTCTTCCCTTCTGGTCCACCAGCTTCCCTCCTCCATGTTTTCTCCAACTGAGCATATCACAGCTGGGCTATAATCCCCTAGGTGATAGGCTCTGTGAGGCCAGATCACCTCCTCCTCATCACATCTGTCTCATACCTCACTAAATCCCCAGAGCCCAGCACAGGGCCTGATACATAGATTCCCTCTTGCTCTGTCTCTTGTTCTCTCTCTGATGAATATTAGATTCTCTTATATTATATATACATATTGGATTTTATAGGTAGACAATGGAGGAAAAGAAAAAAGATAGAAATATATATATTCAGATAGGAAGGAAGAAAGAAAGAAGAGAGGAAGAAGGAAGAATTGAATATATATCTACTATACATTCAGGTAGATAGGTAGATAGCAAGATAGATGGATGGGTTGATGTATGGGTGGATGGATAGAAAGATGTTAGATAGATAGAATCTAATATATTTCTTTTATATTTTTATCTTTATTTTTTTCAGATTTCTTTTTTTATTAACATATAATGTATTGTTTCAGGGGTACATGTCTGTGATTCATCAATCTTACACAGTTCACAGCACTCACCATAGCACATACCCTTCCCAGTGTCCATCACCCAGCCACCCCATCCCCCCACCCTCCTCTACTCCAGAAACCCTCAGTTTGTTTCATGAGATTAGGAGTCTCTTATGGTTTGTCTCCATCCCCATCCCATCTTGTTTCATTTTTTTTCCTTCCCTACCCCCACCACTCCCCTCCCTGCCTCTCAAATTCCTCATATCAGAGAGATCATATGATGATTGTCTTTCTCTAACTGACTTATTTCGCTCAGCATAATACCCTCTAGTTCCATCCATGTCATTGCAAATGGCAAGATTTCAAAATTTTTGATGGCTATGTAATAATCTATTGTATATATATACTACATCTTCTTTATCCATTCATCTGTTGATGGACATCTAGAGTCTTTCTGTAGTTTGGCTATTGTGGACATTGCTGCTATAAACATTTGTGTGTACATGCTCCTTTGGATCACTACATTTGTATCTTTAGGGTAAATACCCAGTAGTGCGATTGCTAGGTCGTAGGGTAGCTCTATTTTCAACTTTTTGAGGAACCGCCATGCTGTTTTCCAGAATGGCTGCACTAGCTTGCATTCCCACTAACAATGTAGGAAGGTTCTCCTTTCTTTGCATCCTCACCAACATCTGTTGCTTCCTGACTTGTTAATTTTAGCCATTTTGACTGGTGTGAGGCAGTGTCTCATTGAGGTTTTGATTTGTATTTCCCTGATGCCGAGTGATGTGGAGCAGTTTTTCATGTATCTGTTGGCCATCTGGGTGTCTTCTTTGCAGAAATGTCTGTTTATGTTTCTGTCCATTTCTTGATTGGATTCTTTGTTCTTTGGGTGTTGAGCTTGATAAGTTCTTTATAGATTTTGGATACTAGCCCTTTATCTGATATGTCGTTTGCAAATATCTTCTCCCATTCTGTCAGTTGCCTTTTGGTTTTGTTGACTGTTTCTTTTGCTGTGCAAAAGTTTTGATCTTGATGAAGTCCCAGTAGTTCATTTTTGCCCTTGCTTCCGTTGCCTTTGGCAATGTTTCTAAGAAGAAGTTGCTGTGGCTGAGGTCGAAAAGGTTGCTGCCTGCTTTCTCTTCAGGGATTTTGATGGATTCCTGTCTCATATTGATGTCTTTCACCCATTTTGAGTCTCTTTTTGTGTGTGGTGTAAGGAAATGGTCCAGTTTCATTCTTCTGCAAGTGGCTGTCCAATTTTCCCAATATCATTTGTTGAAGAGACTGTCTTTTTGCCATTGGACATTCTTTCCTGTTTTGTTGAAGATTAGTTGACCATAGAGTTGAGGGTCAATTTCTGGGCTCTCTATTCTGTTCCATTGATGTATGTGTCTGTTTTTGTGCCAGTACCATATACTGTCTTGATGATTACAGCTTTGTAATAGAGCCTGAAGTCTGGAATTGTGATGCCACCAGCTTTGGTTTTCCTTTTCAGCATTCCCCTGGCTATTCAGGGTCTTTTCTGGTTCCATATAAATTTTAGGATTATTTGTTCCATTTCTTTGATAAAAGTTGATGGTATTTTGATAGGGATTGCATTAAATGTGTAGATGGCTCTAGGTAGCATAGACATTTTCACAATATTTATTCTTCCAATCTATGAGCATGGAATGTTTCTCCATTTCTTTGTGTCTTCCTCAATTTCTTTAATATATTTTTAAAAGATTTATTTATTTAGGAGAAAGAGAAAATGCATAAGTGGGGGGAGAGGCAGAGGAAGAGAGAAAGAGAGAATCCCAAACAGATCTCCCACTGAGCATGGACCTCCCTCCCCCCTTATGTGGGACTGGATCCCATGATCCCAAGATCATGACCAGAGCCAAGATCAAGAGTCAAACACCCAACTGACTGAGCCACACAGGATCAATATTGATTTGGGCAGAAAGCTCGTGAGAATTGGCCTGAAAACGCCGACTACACAGAATTGGCCAGAGTTGGGCAGCGATTCAGCCGCACTGTCACCCGTGGTCTAGAGCTATTTCTCGCTCCGTGCATGTCTCGGCCATCTGGGAAGGCGGCCGTGACCATGCAGCTCCCCCAAAGGCCCCAGCACAGGGGAGCTTTGCGAGAGCAGAGTTGAGGGTGGGGTTCTGGCTGGGCGTCAGCCTCCAATTTTTGGGTGGGTGTGGCACTGAATGTTGGGATGGCCTGGGGATGGGGGGGGTGGGGAGTATGCAGGTTTCTCTTGCTCTGAGGGTTTTTCATAGCTCCGAAAGGCACAGTTTCCTCCTGGGTGGCAGGTAGACTCATGGGGTGTGACTCAGGGTTTCCCAATTTGAGGGCTCGAGGGGCAGGCCCTTGGGGAAGGAACACTGAACACCCAAGGAACGCTGAACACCCAAGGAACGCTGGACCCAAGCAAGGGTCCAGCGCCTAGGAGCATAGCAGGCCCAAACTGCCACCACTGGGGTGGGAACCCTAGAGGGTGAGAAGCAGGAGGCGTTGGCCTCGCGTGTGCCTGATTTGTAGAGGGCGCCCTCGCAGGATTCATGCCACAACCACTCGGGACCCTGGGCCAGGCCCAGGCGGATACCCTGCAGGAAACCACAGGAAACAAGTTCGCAGTTCAATATTTGGGCAGAAAGCTTGTGAAAACTGGCCGGCGTTGGGTGGCGATTCGGGCAGTGCTGGCGACCATGGTCTAGAGCGGTCCCAGAATCTAATATATTTCTAATATATATCCAGATACATAGTTTCATAGCAAAATAGATGGTTGGGTAGATGTGTTGATGGATGGATAGATGATGGATGGATGGATGGATGGATAGAAAGATGATAGATAGAATAGAATATATATTTAGATAAATAGCTAAAAAGCAAGATGGATGGATGGATAGAAAGAAGGATAATAGATAAAAAATGGTAGATGATAGATGCATAGATGGAAGAAAGGAAGGAACGAACGAAGGAGAGAAGGGAGGAAGGAAGGAAAGAAGGAAGAGAAAGGAAAGGCAGGGAAGGGAGACAGGGAGAGAGAAAGAACCTTTCTTCACAATTGTGTTTCCACATAAAATTTTAGGATGGAGGATTTTTCTTGAAGCACCCAAATAATTCAAGAGGTGAGGGAAATGCAACATTTTTATGCCAATTATCTGACAAACAGATTGCCTGGGTATTTGTCTGACTTCCCTTCTGGGTCTGCTTTTTCAGCATGGAGACATGAACAGACACAGCCTTTCTCTGTTCCAAGTCAATTACGTTCTGTAGAGTCGATAGCACTGTTGCAAGCACGATGGAATTTTTCTTTTGCTTCACAAAGTGTTTCCTCAAAGTTTGCCTTTGATTTTGCCTTTCCAAGGCTTCACAGCCTCCCAGCTTCTTCAGAGTTGCTCCCTTGATAAAAGGGTTCAGTCTCTCTGGTTTCCGTTTTGCTGGGTACATGGGAAGCCTGTGGGGAAGCAGGTCCTGCTGGAAAACAAGCAGCGCATTTCAGCCCGCGTGACCTAAATTTCATGGGAGCTCCAGTCTCCCGGCTTTGCAGTGGGCAGCTGAGGAGCTGTGCAGAAACACAGGACCCCAGAAGGAAAGAGACCCTGGAGGAAATCTCCTCCCCATATTCCAGATGGGGAAACTGAGGACCAGAGAGAGGGAGGAGCTTTTCCTGGTGTTCTCCCAATTACGTGTCCCGAGACAAAGAGGGACTGTATTTTTTCCAAGCATTTCCCTTTAGATATTTTCATGGGACATTGTGGTTTTTTGTTTTTGTTTTTTAAATTTGGTTGTTCTTTGTTGTTTTGTTTGTAGCCACAATTTCCTCAGGTGTGTCTTGAAAGAGGCAGCTCATAGGGCAGTAGTGAAAAGCATAGCCTCTGCAGCCTGATTACTTGGGTCCAAAGTCTGGCTCCACCAACTTTCCTGCTGTGTGACCCAGGGCAAGTGACTCAACCTCTCTGACTCAGTCTCTGCATCTGTAAAATGAGAGTAACTGTAGATTGTTGTGAGGATTAAATAGGTCAATTTGTGTAAAGTGCCTAGAGTCCAGTAAGCGTTATGAATGTGCTTGCTACCTTTGTTACCCACAAAGACCATCATCTCTCCTAATACACTCTCCTTTACAATGTATATTGCTCAACTTGTTTGGGTGGAAAGCCCCTTTGCATTTGCTAAATAGCTTATATACAGTCCTTTACCGATATCAATTATAGTCATTCATTCAATCCAACAAATATTCATAGTCCAACTAAGTGCAACAGTATTAAGTTCCACTAGTACTGGTACTACTACTAAGCACTACTACTACTAAACAGCACTACTGCTGCTAAACACTACTAGTACCACTAAGCATGAGTGCTACTAAGCACTACTACTAAGCAGCACTAGTACTACTAAGCACTACTATTAAGCCGCATTAGTACTACTGCTATTAAGCGCTACTGCTACTAAGCACTACTGCTACTAAGCACTACTCTACTAAAGCACTACTCTACTAAGCACTACTACTAAGCAGCATTACTACTACTTAGCATTAGTACTACCATGTACAAACACGGACCCAAGCACAGTGAATAAAACAGACAAAGCCCCCACTCTCTTGGCCTTTATATTCTAATTCTCACATGTAAGCAAACTATTCATACCCACATTAGAAAGCTTACCTTATTCACTGAAAAATCTTTTGGGGGCTTGTATTTCAGCGGTGCTCTAAGAATTTTACAAAGAGTAATTCACTTAATCCTTGTGACAATACGGTCGCTATCATCTCTGTTTAACAGAGGAAGAAGATGGGTCACAGAGAAGATAGATCACACACTAGGTAACTGAGAGGCATAGCCCATGAAACCTTCTCCCCAGCTCTCCCAGTCCTGGCCACAGGTCTCAGCCTTCAGTGAGATGTCCCCAGGGCCAATGAGTCACCTGAGCGGTCATCACTGGTCACTGGTGCCAGCATTTCGACTACCATATTACTCCTCTCCCGTAGTATTGTAGGGAATCCTAGGAAACTACCTCTGGGAACATAGCCCCGGTTCCTTGCAGTCCTGGATGGAGAACAGGAGAGTGGAGGGAATGGAACTGTGTGGTTCCCTTGAGGAACCCTCCAGTGTCACTCCAGGATGAAGTGCATGGCTTGTTCTCCCCTGCTAAGGAGCCCTCAGCAAGGTGGAGGCAGACATTCCCTGGGGTTCATTAGTGAGGAAACCCCAAGCCCAAGGAAGGAAGGGCACCATGCAAGGCTCCATGAGGGTGGGAGGCAGGACCAACACCTGGAGCCCCATCTCCTAACTCTCTCTCCAGTGTCCCTTCCACGGTGGGAGGACGTAGGCATGAAGGAGGACTGCAGGCATGGAAGCAAGCAAGCCACAGTCCCTAGTTTATGAACTCTTGTCTGCTTACCACAGCACTCTCCTGCCAGCCCTGTGAGGGGTCTCTGGGCAGCATTCCTTCATCTGTTCAGTCAGTCAGTCAGTCAGTCAACAAACAGTGAGCACCACATTCATGGGGTAGATGGGTCGTCATTACACAAAATGTGGGAAGCACAGGGACATCGACAGACCAGAAGAAGGCCCAGCCCAGCCTGGCGGGCTCAGGAAGTCTTTCTTGGGGTGGTGATCACACATCAAGGGTGACCAGGCAAAGGGAGCTCGCTGGTGCCAGTACGGAGGTGAGAGGGATGATAAACCCCATCTGCCCAGAATGAGGGCTGGGTTGGGCTGGGCTGGTAAGAAGCAAGGCAGAGAGCTGGGCAGGGCCCAGGGGGAGCAGCCCATAGTCCGGGCTGCCGGCAGGTCCCGCCGTGGCTCTGACTCCCCTCGGACGGGTGCCTTCATTCCTCAAGACCTCAGCCTCCACATCTCTCAATGGGTAGGTTGGACCCACCTAGAATCTGCAAGCTCCTTCCAATGCTGATACACCATAGTGAATTGCCCATTCTGGCTTCAGAGCAGCCTCCCCACCCCCACCCCCACCACCCCTGGACCCACCCACACACTATTGCCTCTGGCATCAGAGTGGCTCAGGGTCACGGCTGGTTTGCCACTGTATGGCTTTACCCCTCCAACCATCATGTCTTTACCTGTAGAACCACCACACGGAAGAATGGTGCTCATGCAGGTCAAGGGTTTGGCAGAGGACCAGGCTCGTTTCCCCCACAATGCAAATGGCAGCTCTTGTATTGTCATCTGAACAACCAGTCTCGGCCTGGCCTGCTTCAGATCTCTGGAGAGAGACTGAAGCCTCAGCCTCATTCTGAGGCCAAGAGGCTACAGACAGCGGGGAGAGAGGGAAACAATATTTAAGGCCCTGAACTATCTACTTGACTCCTCACAGGGTCCTTACAAGAAAGCTCAATTACTTATCCCCATTTTAGAGATGGGAAAACTGAGGCCCACAGAAGCAAAGCAACCTGTTCCTTAAGGATGAGTCCAGCTCTCTGATTCCACTAGGTTGGAAGTCATCCAGCTCCTTCTGCAAAGGGCCGGATGGTACATTTTTTCAGTGACTAGTTATCTCTATGGTTGTAGCACAGACACAGCCTCCATCGTAGCTGAATGAACAGGCACGGCTGTTTTCCAATGAAGCTTTATACTCACAGCATTGCCCTTCATTGCAGGGAGCTCCTTCCAAGGAGGCACTGTGCTGGGAATTGGGGCTGCATTTTCTGGTTCTATCTTTGCATGGATTCCTGGGAATCATGTTATTCTTTCCATGTCTGAGAGGGAAAGACAGATGTTCCTCGAAACCTATGCATTGTACAAACTGATGTCTGTCTGAGAACAGGGTCTGTCTTCCTTGCACACACGCCACTGAGACAGAACCAAGGGAAACTTTTGGCGGGGTGGGGGTCCTCACACTTTCCTCCAGCTTGGGTTTTTGCATTTTCCTCAGCAAAAGGACCAGATTAGCAAGCATGTGTTTGCAAAGTCGTGGAATTGAAGTAAAGTGAGGGCATGGCTTTTCCTTCTCTCCTGCAGAAAGCGCAATAGATCCCAACTGCTTTGTTTTGCATCCATTACAAGGTCCGTTCCTGTGCCGGGAGAAAGCCCACGACCTGGAAAGGAGTGGGTGGCAGGGAATTGCTGAGCTGCACCCCCAGAACTGAATCACAGGGCTCGAGAAGCCTCTCTTGCCCAAGAACGAATAGGAAGTGATGGACATCAGTACTTCCTGTGGGCAGTAAGGAGGCTCCTTCCTCCCTGGAAATAAATGTATGCATGCTGTGGGGATGACACGTAACATGGCACGGGCCACCCAGCTCCTCTTCTCTCAAATGTCCCTCAACATAGTGTCACAGGGAATAGACTTCTCCCATAATTCTTACCTTTCTAAGAGTAACATAAAGTCCCAGTGAGTCATTAACACAATAGTGTGAATTAGTTAGCCCTTTGAGCAGAAAAAGTACTGGACTTTTTTTAGAGAAATATAAGGCTTTGAAACCACTGTGGTATCTGCCATTTTCTCAACTCTATTGCCATAGGCAAATTGTATTTTCCTCTGCCCAGTGTAGAAGCTGAACCAAAGCAAAAATTGTAAGTGGTCTGTGAGCCCCTTGGAGCCCCAAGACATGTTTTATCCCTGTTAAATACTGTTAATTTTTAATTGGGATAATTCATTTTTAATAATTTTAAAATAACAGTAAATCCAACCATTAATACAAATATGTTTAAATTTAATTATTTTTTTTAACATATAATGTATTATTTGCTTCAGGGGTACAGGTCTGTGATTCATCAGTCTTACACAATTCACAGCACTCATCATAGCACATACCCTCCCCGATGTCCATCACCCAGCCATCCTATCCCTCCTACCCCCTTCCTCTCCTGCAACCCTCTCACTGTTTATTTAAATAACGCATTTAAATTTTAAAATCATTCTTAATTTGGAGCAATTGAATTTTTGATTTTTAAATGGGATAATTCATCTTTAATAATTTTTAAATGACAATAACCATTTGTTCAAATATATTTAAATGCATTGTTTAATCTTTAAATTTAACCATTTATTTGAATAATACATTTACATTTCAAAACATTTTTAACTTGGGACCATTATATTTTTGGTTTTTCATTGGGATCATTAATTTAAGTAGCTTGGATTTACCCCAGACCCTGGTATTCTCTGATGTCTTATATCTAGATGCCTCACATTCATTGCACCTGCCTTTGTCATTATTCAATGTCGATACTGGGTTGTAAAGAACGCTCTGGATTTTGCTATAAGGAGAGAAGACTGAAAGGTGAATTCCAAGGGATGGGGCTCTGGTCAGGTAAGGGTTGATGAAGGGGATGATGGCAGAACCTCAGTCTTCAGCAATAAACTGTTTTCTGGGGAGCATGGGCAGTAGTACACACATGAGGTTTCAGGGGACAGAGAGAGTGTCACTTCTCAGTGAAATGTTAGTGACTTTGCTTGGATACACACCTCATTGAGAAAACCTTGGGTTCTTGTCTACACACCAGTCTGCAAACCCAATTCCCACCCTGTTTATTTGGGCAAGTCACTAAACCTCTCAGAGGCCCCTGATAAAAAGGGTCATTGGTAGCCATCTTTGGGTGTGTGTGTGTGTGTATTTACTTCCCATACAAGGTAAGACAATTCTGCATAATGCTTTCTCTCTACAAAACAAGGTAGAAATTCCTTGCACCATTTTGTAGATGGGAAAATTGAGGCCGATCTGTGCAACACACAGGTCTAGCCCTGGGGCAGGATTCCCGCCTCATCTCTCCACCTCCAGAGCCCCCCGCACCTTCTCCGTGTGGCCATGATGCTTCCAGGCTCCACCTGTCAAGGTGGGGTGTTGGTGAAGCTCAGCTGCGGGGGCAGGTGTGAGGACTGATTGAGAGGGACTACCCAGCCAAGATGAGAACACTACTGCTAGATGTGCCTGCGGGGTCACAGGGTCTCCTGGATCCCAGCTGATCGCAATTTAGCTGTTTCATCTAGAAGGTTCCAGCTCCTGAAGCAATTCCATTTCTGGCGTCTGGGGAACTCCAGGCGGTAAGGAAGAAGATGCTCAGAGGAATCTACTTCTTGCCAACCCCCTTGATTTAGTAAGTCATTATTGGGCTGCTGCCCACAGGCTGCCCACCAGCTGTCCATGGTCCTGACAGGGAGGGGTGACTGGTTCCTGCCACAGTGTTGGTGGTGGTGGGGTTTCCTTCCAACTGGCTAATTCCCTGGGCTTGTTTCCGAACAGCCTCAGGAGCAAAACAAGATAAGGGAGGGTCCTGATGAGCTGCAGAATCCATCTCCAGACAAAGAGGAAGGAGGGCCCAGGATGTGATGGAAATGGAAGGTCGTGCCCGTCCACCATTCCCAAAAGGAATCACCTTATGGCCATGGGCCAGTTCAGAAGAAGGTGAGGGGGCTGAGGCTGGGAAGTTTTGAGGGAGAGAAACAACCACATAGCACTTCTCTCGACTGTATGTTATTCCTGTTGATCTGAGTGGCTTTGTTTTCCCTTTTTTTTTTTTAATGATCACTATTATATTATCATTGTCTTTTTTCTCCCTGTTCAGTTTCATGGTGTGTTATAAGGGGTTTTCCTCTGGAATGGAATAAGACATAGATTCTCTGAACGTTTTCCTCCTGCAAGCTTGCAAACACAATGATCCCCTTTCTGGCCGGATTGACTCCTCACAGTGAAGAAGAGGACTGGAGAATCATCCAGGAAATGTAACAAAGTGGGCTTTCACCCCCACAGATAAAATTTAAGGATTTCTCACTTTTGTATCTTTTTTCTCTTAAGCATTAAAAAAAGCATGCTCAGAACCATGATCTCATTGAAATCCCACACCAGCCCTGGGAGGGGAGAAGGATAGGAATGACCCTTCCCATTTTACAGGTGGGAAGACTGAGGCCCAGGGTGGTTAAGTACGTTTGTTCAAGATCACAGAGCAACCCCTTCAGAGCTGGGTCTGAACTTGGACCTTCTGTTCCCTCATCCGGGCCTGACCACTATATCTTTCCTTCAGGTGGCAGGTGGGCATCTGTTCATTTCCTAGGCAGGAGTCTGGCCCATAGATACAGACTGGATACCCAGATGAGGGCAGGAGATGAGGGTCAGGGACCTCCATACTGATGGTAGTCACTGGGCCCTCTTATCTGGAGGGCTTGGCTGGGCAGGGAAAGAGAGACAGAGGGGGAGAGCTTAGAGATGCTCGGACACCTGTCCAGACTGGACCCAGTTCATTCACAGAATCCGTCTCTTTTTCTCTGTCTTGGTCCCTCTGTTTCTGTCCATGGTTTTCTCCCTCTTTCTGTATTTCTGCGGTATGTTGTGTGCTCGCTCTCGCTCTCTCTCTCTCTTTCTCTCTCTCTCTCTCTCTCACACACACACACACACCCCTTATCTGACAGTTTTTCTCTTCTTTCCCAAGTGATATCAGGGAGATAAAGGCACCTCTTACTCTCCAAATAAGTGGAAGCTCTTGATCTGGAAGGTGTTAAATTTTCCACTACCTTGTTCATTTTCAAGGTAAGTTTCACATCTCTCTTCCCTCCATTTATTACCATAATTGGGCATTTTCCTGATTCCTTAATTCAGCAGCTCGATTTTAGAAATATTCATCCCATTGTCCCTCCCAGGCCTCATCTCCCATATTTCTCCCCCTTTATTCATTCTGCACCTGGTTCCTATAATATCATCCCTTCATTCAGTGCAAATCAAAATACGATGGTTATTTTTTTTTTTAAATCCTTGTCCTTACAATTGATATCCTTCAGGAAAAAATTCTTAATGATTTGAATTAACTTTGGCCGTTTTAAAGCTATTTGCAACAGGACTGTTGCTCTAGTCAAAAAGACTGTCTGCAAACCCCCTCCTCACCATTCAGGGACAGAAAAATAAGAAATCGAGACAAAATCATTACACAAATCCTGTGTTTCATGGCTTTGCTCCTCAAGTTTCCTATCAAATATTAGCAACTTGCCTCAAGGTGAAAGAGGAAAAATGAGATCTTAGCTGAAAACAGCAGGAGGTCACCAAGCAGATTGCTTTATTGGCTCCTAGATTCAGGGCACCCCCATCCTACTCAGAGCCACTGATGGGATGCTGCTTAGGAATTAGTCCTGGGTTCAAATCCCAGTGTTGCCACTTTCTAGCTGAGTGAGCGGGCATGTTAATTTCATCTCTCTAAGCTTTGTCTTCTTCTTCCTATCCCCTTAGGGCTGTTGGGAAGGTTTGTAAAGGTAGTGGTCATTGTCCATTACCAGGGACAGTATCAGGCACTGGGGAGTGAGGTGCCAGTGCATGTTAAGGACTGTCAGACGGGATTCTCCTTCTGCCCTTACTACAGTCCTACAACAGTGACAATGATTCCACTGTACAGCTTCAGACAGTGAGGACTAGAGAGGTGCAGTGATTTACCCAAGGTCATACCACTCATGTGCAGCATCCAGAACTGACTCTGAGTTCTGCGTTCTGCATCATGCATAGAGATATGTCAGGACTGAGCCCTTCCCCTAGTAGGTACTTAGACAACTTTTGTTCCCACCCTTCTCCCAGAGAGGACACCATGAGGAGGAGGGATCAGCCTCAGGCTGTGGCATAACTCTGTGTTGCTTCTCCAGAGACTTCTGGAATAAGGCTGCTTTAATTAGGAGAATGGTGCTCTGTGGGGCCAAAGTAAAGAGACAATAAAGCAACTCCCAGAGCAGACAAGCACATGGACTCAAGCCAGGCACTTTGTCCTGACACTGGGGAGAGGAATGGCCTATAAAGTGGTGCAGCAACTCTTAGGTTTAGCCTGCGGCTTCTGGAGGGCATTCAACCCACAGTGTTGGAGTCACTGATTGCAAAGGGGGTCAAGCCTGCTTCCCAACGTCCAGCCCACTCAGCTGTGATTGCAGAAACCTCATCTGGTCAGGACTGGAAATCTTCACTCTTGGAGTGGGGTGAGGAAACCCACTGTCCTCTGACCTCAGGTACCCAGGAGGAATTCCAAGGGCTTCCATGCCTGTTATGTTGTAACTACTTCTTGTTTCTTAAACTTATTGGTCTCAGGACTGTTTATACTCTTAAAAATGATTGAAGACCCCCCAAAAAGCTTTGTGTATATGAGTTGTATCAATAAAATTATATTAAAAATTAAAATCAGAAACCCTTGTAAAAAACATTTATCTATTAAATTACAAATAACAGTAATAAACCCATTACAAGTTAATAAATGTAACATATTCTACAGAAGAGTAACTGTTTTTGCACAACCAAAAGAAATTCTGAAAGGAGTGGCACTGATGATTGTGATGGTGATGATGGTGGTGGTAATGATGATAGTGATGGTGGTGATGGTGATAGTGATGATGGTGATGATGATCATGGTGATGATGGTGATAATGATGGTGACAGTGATGGTAGTGGTGATGATGATGATGATGGTGGTGATGGTGATGATGATGATGGTGATGGTGGTGATGGGGATGGTGATGATGATGGTGGTGATGATGATGAAGGTGACAGTGATGGTGGTAATGATGATGATGATGATGGTGATGATGGTGATAATCATGGTGACAGTGACAGTGATGGTGATGATGTGATAGTGATGGTAATAGTGATGATGATGATGATGATGGTGATAATGGTGGTGATTGACGGTAATGGTGCTGATGATGGTGGTGATGGTGATGGTGACAGTGATGGTGATAGTGATGATGATGGTGATGACAGCGATAATGATGGTGACAGTGACGGTAGTAGTGATGATGATGACGGTGGTGATGGTGATGATGATGATGTTGGTGATGGGGATGGTGATGATGATGGTGGTGACGGTGTTGATGATGGTGGCAATGATGATGATGATGGTAATGATGAATTTGTGCACATTCCAGATCCTGTTCTACCATCACATTGAATCTTCACAGTAGCTCCATGAGGTAATTCTATTCTTTTCATTTTACCACTGGGACACAGGTTGAGTAGCTCACCCAAGGGCAGAGCCTGGGTTCAATCCCAGGCATTCAAACTTCAAGAACTGTGTTCTTGGCCATGACAATGTGTTACAGTCCCTGGTACAGATAAATAGTCTCAGGCAGAGAATCATGTCAGCCAAGGTGGTAAATCTCTGGAGTTGTACTTAGCAACTGAAAATACTGAGTGCATGCTAAATAGGCAAGTCTGGGTTTATTCAGTGTTGTGTTTGTTAAATATTTGATCTGGGAGAATTAAATGGCATCTTCTCTCTAGAGAACTGAAGCTGATGAGCCCAGAAATAAAGTTGATGAAAATAGCCCTAATTGTAATCATACTCAAATATGTACAGTTTACAAAACCCATCCATATATGTTAGTTTATTCAATCCTCTATTTAAATGATGCTCACCAGTCCTCCCTCTGCCCTCCACATTTTGTCCCCACAGCTGCATCCTTGAACCAGACTTCATGATCACTGCTCTACACGTTTGCTGCAGCTCCCCAAACCCCTTTCCCCCATCTATCCACCTGTCCATGCCACTTGAATGCTGCCTCCAGAGACTGCCTTCACTAATAATAATGGCAGTCATATTAACTGAGCACTTACCATATGCCAGACACCCCGTTGGATGTCAAGCATGGATTACATCATCTGCTCTTCTCCATAACTCTGGGTTGTATATTTTTATTACCATCTTCCCCATTTTATGGATGAAGACAGCAAAACTTAGAGAAGCTGCATAATTTACCCAAGAATACACAACTCAGAGACACGGATATGGGATTTGAATGCAGCAGGCTGGTTCCTTAGCTTCCAAGCTGTTGAACAACCCGATTCCCATCAATCAGCAATCCAGCCTGATCAGCCACTGTTTTCCCTGGACTCCTGTGGGTCCTTGCTGCTCACGTGTCACAGACACTTCAACATGGCAGCCAGATCTTTTAAAATTTGTTCCTGACTCATCTCCTAGACTCTGCTTCCTACCTCATCTTATTCCCATTCACCCCACTCTCCAGCCACACCAAACTCTCCAATTCACGTCATCACAGTAACACACTTTGGCATGTGCTGTTCCTCCCCTGATCACAGTGACTCTCCAGTCAAATTCCTATGCAGCCTTGAAGACCCAGCCCCACAGTCCTGTCCATCCTAAAGCCATGGGTGGTTATTTTGCTCCCTGCTTTGGTCATTGCCAAGGTACTCCTTTCCTACTTGAATTTAACCTTTTCACATTGTGTTGTTTAAGGCACTAGAGACGAACATGGACTATGGACTCAGAACTTCCAGGTCCACCTCCAGCTTCTACTACTACTAACTGTGTGTGACCATGCTCAGGTGATTTTGCCTTTTTGACCATTGGCATCCCCACTTACAGAATGGCTCTGATGACAGGATCACCTGCTCTCACAGGACTATGCTAATGATGCAGCTGCTTTCTTGGTTACTAGAGAAGAGAGGAAAGAGGTTGTCCCAGCTCACCTGGTCACTGCTCAACCTTCTCCTCCCAGGTGTGGCCTGGATCTAAGGCTGCTGCTGTGTTTGCTTGAGAGCTAGAAGGGGCTCAGGTGTCTATAAGAATTTTCTGGCAAGGGCATAGACTGTGTAGGTTTTATCTGAAAGGAGACATAAGCCCCAAAGACAGGGTAAAAGGGCCATAAGAAACAAGTTTCTCAGGGACCTGGCAGGTCCCTCAGTTTCAGAACGGAGGTCTAATATCATAGAGCATGTGCAGGGGCTGGGATGGGATCTTCTCCAGCAAGTCTATGCCCCACCTGGGAGTCTGTGGAGAGGTCACAAGACAACTGTGAAACTCACTGACACAGCACCTGGGACAGAACAAGTGCTTTATAAGTGTTACCTATTTTTAATGCCAGGAACAGTACAGACCTGTTCTTTATCTTCTGCTTGAGGCATCTCCCCATGGTCTTGCTGGGTTGAGAACTGGGGTCATCTCCCTAGCCACAAAAAGAACAGTTTGCTGAGGCAAAGGGTCCTCCTGCGCATTTGAAATGACTGATGAGAAACGTGTGTGCACGCATGCACACCTGAACCCCATCTAGCGAACACCCCTCTGCTGCACGCACACACTCACATACACACATGCACACACAGGCACACATCCTAGGGGCAGCTGGTTCTTCCTCCATCTTCTTCACAGCTGCATCTCCTCCATCCTCTCTGCCTTGCCTCTCTGTTCTAACTCATGCCAGTTGCCTCGGGAAAATTTCGCATTCTTTCCACACCCACCACCACATTTCTAACTGACAGTTTCCTTTCCATCCATTTCTGAGCCACCCACCGTCCCACCCCAGTGCCAGGGACTTTCAGAAGCCCCAGTCTTCTTTAATGGAGGGGAGATGTTGCCGCCTCCAGCCAGGTGGAGAGAGCTACCACCAGGTAGCACCACCATCTCTGACTGGCATGGTGTTCTCAGTTGGGGTGAGAGCAAAAGCTTAGCTGTGTTCTCTGCTGAGGGCTGAAGACCCATGTCACCTGGGGCTCTGGACCTTGCACGTGTGGGCTCCTTTGCCTACAGCTGTCATTTCCCCACCTCCTCTTCGCTTTTCTAACTTCTCCTCCAACTTCAAAACTCTAACTAGACATTTGCACTTCCAGGAAGCCTTCTCTGATCTGCAGACTAAATTAGGTGTCTCCTCTGGACTCTCCTTCTCCCATTAGAGCACTCAATATGCCGAATCATGATTGCACCCATTATTTCCATGACCTGGCACATAGGAGCCCCTCAATCTGTTGTTGTTTAGATGAATGCTGAAAAGATTGCTCTCTGCCCCCAGTGAAGTATGATTGTGTCATTCAGGATGATTTTCCAGAAAGCCTCCCAACCCACTCCTTTTCTCAGCCGCACCAGGCTGCTGTCCAGCTTGGAGTTTTCCAGATCACAATATATGGGTCCCCACTACAATGATGGAGGAGGTATCTGAGAATCGAGTTACACTTTCTCTGCCCAACGTGATCCCAAGCTGCCCTAGTAGTCTCAGCTCCTGTAGGCTGAGCCTGAACTCACATAGCCGAGAGCTGTCTGCTGACTCCATGGGTGAATTCTGAGTAGGCTTAGGCAGGGACAGGGTGAGGGTCCAGTGGGGGTCTGTGAGCTGTTACCCTTCTCTCTTTCCAGATATAGAAGTGTTTTCCTCCCAACATGGAATGGGCTGCTGGGTCCTTCCCTGCCCTGGACTGATTGTAGTCGGGGAAATGGGACCCACGGTGTTCTCTCTTCTAGGGCCACTAGGAGGCTGTCCTATTATGGTTTGCCTCTTATAAACTCCTTTGGGGCACCTGCCATCAAAGACCACGGGAGTTTGGGTCCGAGGGAGATAATGTTCTGTTGCACAAACATACATGGTTTCTGCCCATTATTATCCAAACATTGCCTTTTGTAGGGAACTTTGATGAGAGATTTTTTTTTAACCCAAGAGCTATGAAAGAGCTTGGATGAAAGAGCAGCTTGTATTCTCCAAAGATAGATATATGTGTGTGTGTCCATAGAACAAAAATATGTATGTTCCCATGAGCTCTTCTTATACTGTGACTGACACTCCTTGCACTTCGAAGGGGGTCTACGTCCACTCCTTTGAACCTTAGCAGGGGCGGGTGGTTGCTTCATTCAGTAGAGGGAAGTGGAAGACATGCAAAGGGAGCTCCAAGGTGAAATCATGAAAAGGATACCAAGGATCTCTTCCTGAGTTCTCTGCTTTTCCCCTCTCCTCTTTGCTCCTGCATCTCCGTCTCCTCCTCCTCCTCCTCCTCCTCCTCCTCCTCCTCTTCCTCCTCCTCCTTCTCCTTCTTCTCCCTCTTCTTGTTCCTCACTTCTCTCTCTCCATCCATCTCTCTTCACTGTGGAATCAGTCATCATGCTCTAAGGAAGCCCAAACCAGCCAATGCTGAGAGACCACATAGAGAGAAACCATGCAGACAAGAGTAGAGGCTGCAACCTATCATCTGCATCAACCGATTGGTGAGTAATGAATGAATGAGACCACAGATGGGTGCAGCCCCAGCCTTCAAGTCCAGCTGCAACCCCAGGCACCATAAAGCAAAGACAAGCAAGTCCTGCTGTGCCCTGGTCTGAATTCCCAGCCCCCCAGAATCCATGAGCTTACACACCATTTCTTTACATCGCTGAGTTCTGGGAGAATTTGCTTTGCAGCCACAACAACTCGAACAAGACTGGAACAAAAATATGTGGAGGCTCAAAGAAATTGCAGGTGGACAGGATTTGGTCTTGGAGGCGATCGACCTCCCGTTTCTTTATAAGCAAAGGCTTTAAAATCAGAACACATCAACAACACGGGAACATCAAAAGTGACCACCTGGAAGGATTATGACTAATCACCCCATCTTATAGATGAGGAAACGGAGCCCAGAGAGACTGCCCATGAAATGATCAAGCAGAGACCCACACCCAAGTACATAAAACAGCTGGCAAATGATCCTTGTAATATAAGGATTTATCAGGTACCTCTCATGTACCAGGAGCTTCATCTACATTGCTACAGACTCCTTTGATGTAGCCATCATGGTTCCCATTTCACAGATAATAAAATTAAGGCTCAAGGAAAGGGGAAGTGACTTGTCTGTGATCAGATAGACAGGAAGTGTTGACCTTGAGTCCAGAACCCAGATCTGCACCCTTACCCTCAGTGGCTTCTCAGAATTTGTGCTTCTTTTTCCCTTACTGTCCCTTCCTGCTTTCCCTCATCCCAGGAGCACAGGTGATGTATTCAGTGTTGCATGCCCATGGTTAAGACCCTCAACTAAGCTGATAGAGGGTGTGGCTACTGCCTTCCAAGTTAGGTGCCCGTGGTTCAGATCTTTCATCCACTCCTTACAACCTGTGTGATTCTAGGTAAGATGTCACCTCACCTCCTTGAGCCTCAACTTTCTTGTCAGCAAAATGGGATTAAAATGCCTTCTTGATCTAAATAGCAAATGAAACAAGGCATATGAGGGGTCTGGAAAGGCTCTCCAATTGAGCAGTAGGTACTTCCTCTAAGGAGGGATTCTTCTCCTAATTCTCCTTCCCCCACCTTTTTTTTTTTTTTTTTAAAGTAAGCTCCACACTGGGTGGGGCTTGAACTCCTGGCCCTGAGATCTAGACATGAGCTGAGGTCAAGAGTTGGACACCCAATGACTGAGTCACCTGTGGGCCCCGTAATTCTCTTTCAAAACACCCCCTTCCAAAAGGATTTTCAAGCACTGACAGCTGATAGTAATTGAGAGCTTGCTGTGTGGTAGGCATGTTTTATAAAGTTTTATATAAATTGCATGTAATCTTCAAACATCACCATGAGGTCGAGATACCATCAATATCTTTACAGATGAGAAAACAGAGGCACAGAGAGGAAAAGTTGTTGTGTTCATGCCTAAGGCTGCTGTAACCAAATACTGTAAATTGGGTAGCTCAGGACAATAGAAATACTGTCTGACAGTTCTGGAGGCTAAAACTCCGAGGTCAAGATGCCTGGCTCAATCTTCCAGGGTTCCTTCCAGGGGCAGTGAAGAACCTGTTCTGTGACTCTTCCTTAGTTTATGGGACTGATGGCAATCTTTGGCAATCTTTTGCTTGTAGAAGCACCACTCTGATTAGTGTTCATCTGCCTATGGCGTTCTGCCTGTGTGTGTGTCTGTGTCCAAGTTTCCTCTTTCGATAAAGACACCAGTCACATTGAATTAGGAGCTCATCTTACTCCAGCATGACCTCATCTTAATTAATTACCTCTGCAATGACCCTATTCCTAGATCAAGCCACATTCTGAGACATGGAGAGTTAAGACTACAACATATGAATTTTGGATGGTGGGGAGGGGACATTTTGTCCTTAACAGTTGTCTTAGCCAAGATCACACAGCTAATAAATAGTGGAACCACACTTCAAGTGCAGTCAGGCTGGCTCCAGCATCTGTGTTCTTGACCATGCCGCTGATGTGAATGGCCCATCTGAATGTCCTGTAGACAGTTGAAGCAAAAAGTTCCCTGGGAAGAAGACATCACTTGAAAGCCACATTGTGCTGCCTTGAAAGCTCTCTGGCTCCCCAAGACCAGCCCCCGTCCTGGTGGTGACTCAGAGGCAGCCTGGGAACACCGGGGGTGGCTTCTCCAACAACGCCACCCGAGCACGAGAACAGTTCGTTTGTTAAAGTAATTAAAAACATAATCTGCACTATTAAATTCCTCCTTTATTTTTCTGCTGTTCGCGTTCCCCAGTGTGCCAAGTTAGATGCCTTCCCTAATCATTGCTGACATGTCAGCTCTACCCCCACCTTCCTCCTGAATTGCCATCCTTAGAGATGATGGGGGCTCGAGACAGTTTGTTTTAATGTCAGGATCTACATCTCTCATAATTATATACACACACCCCATTTGCTGGGAATTCACTGCTCAAATAAGAAAGCCAGTTTGACAGCTCTGACACCCCAGCCCTGGCATCAGCTGCAGACAGGGGTGCATGCTAAGGGCACGGGTGCCACTCTCCTTGTGCTGGGAGTTCATTCTGAGCTGGCTTTTAGTGGCATCAACTGACAGTCTCTGCTGAGTTGCAACTGCAGGAGTCAGTCCTCAACAGCCCAGACCATGCAAGGGAAGATCACCCAATCCACCCACACCATCTCTCCCACAACACATTCTCTACTGGAGAGGAAAAAATGACATACACACTGAGAAACATAGGTGGCTCAGTTGGTTGGGTGTCTGATTCTTGATTTTGACTCAGGTCGTGATCTCGGGGTCATGGGATCTAGTCCTGCATCAGACTTCAAGCTCAGTGGGGAGTCTGCTTGAGGATTCCTCTCCCTCTCCCCTGACCCTTCCCCTGCTCTCTCTCTCTCTCTCTCTCTCAAACAAATGAATAAATCTTTTTTTTAATGAAATGTGCATATAACAGAAGGTACTCTGGTTCTCTGTTGGTTGGAAGCATTTATTTTATTTATTTTTTATTTTTTAAATTTCTTTTCAGTGTACCAGAATTCATTGTTTATGTACCACACCCAGTGCTCCATGCAGTACATGCCCTCCATAACATGGAAAGTGCCTGATAAGTGACTATTATTGTCAGCTTTATCATTTTGTCACCATCATCATCATCACCATGGCATGATCCTATAGACTGAGAACATTCTGGAAAGAAGTTGCTGGCAGCCAAGATGGTGAGATCCAAGAAGGCCACTGTGGGAGTATATGACTTTGTGTCTCCTGCTATATTCTGTGCTGTGGTCCCTGTGCAAGGGAGGAGGGAAGAGGGTGCAGGAAGACCTGTCCAGACTTTCTGAGCTAACGAGGGTGAGCAGATGGGGATAGGAACTCCAAGGATGGTTGTAATCAGAGTGTCTGGCTGTAGGCGAGCAAGGTCATAGCCTTCTACAGCATCAAGGCTCCCTACAAGTGCTGTGGCATCTGGCAGAGTTGAATTTGAATCCTGGCCCTGTCTCTCCCTGGCTGTAGGACCTAAGCCACTGGCCTGTGTTCCTTGGTTTCCTCTACAAAATGGGAATGATACCAACAGTATCTAACCCCCAGGGTTGCTTTTGCAAATTAAATAAGATTCTTAGGGAAAGTACTTAGCAAAGTGTCTAGCACATAGTCAGCACTCAAGAACTGAATTCTGTTATTAGTCCCCATCCCCACTCCCCCCCACAGAAAATTCTTGGCCTCCAAATCCCAGACACAGTAGGAAGGCTAGAGCTTTGTGCCTGCAGATCTATTTTAATTTATTTGGTTCTGCCTGTACCTCCTCCTCAGGGTACCTGCTTCTTTGGATGAAGATTTGAATTGTTACCTCCCAGAGCCAATAATACATCTCACCTCTCTGCAGACAAAGGTAAATATAATTAAAAAGTGATTATAATCTGGGACTACATTCCTAAGCTTTGCTAGACCTAATTATACAGCAAGTGCAAGTCTCTGGGCATTGAATTCTTTCTGGATGGGATTTACTGACACCGTCAGTTGCGTGCTGGTGAGCAGGTGAGATCTGTGCCATGGGTGGCAGGGTCAGTGCTCCAGGAGGGGCACTGACCCAGGTTGAGCCATGTCCAGACCTCGACGATGGCCCTGGTCCTGAGTTTGTTCATCCAAGGAGTGTTTATTCACATCTTTCATGGATCAGGTTCTGCTCTCAGGTCTTATTAGGGGCAAGGGACTTCTCAGTAAAAACAGAGTGATAAATTTGTCAAGGAGTATTGGTTCACCATGAGGATATAAAGGTGGCAAATAAACACATGAAAAGTTGCTCCACGTCATCAGCTCTCAGGGAAATGTAAGCTAAAACCACAATGAGATATCACTACACACCTGCCAGAACAACTAAAATAAACAAAAATGGTGATACCACCAAGCGCTGGCAAAGATACAGAAAAATTAGATCATTCATACATTGCTGGTGGGAATAAAAAATGGGACAGCCGCTCCGGAAAAGAGTTTTGCAGTTCCTTATAAAACTAAGTAGGCAAATGTCGTAAGATCTAGCAAATTGCACTCTTGGGGATTTGTCCCAGAGAAATGAAAATTTATGCCCACTGAAAAATCTGTACATGAATGTTTATAGCAGTTTCATTTGCAAGAACCCCAACTGGAAACAATCCAGATGTCTCTCTGCGGTTGAATGGTTGAATAAACGATGGTCTGTCCACATCCAGAATAGTACTGAGTCATAAAAAGAAAGAACTATCAATGGTCACAACTCAGATGAGTCTGCGGGAAATTATGCTCGGTGGGGAAAAAAACGCCAACATCAAAAGGTTATTATCTGATTCCATTTATATAGCATCCTTGAAATGACAAAAATGACAGAAACAGAGCACAAGTGAGTGGTTGCCAGGGTGAAGGAGGGGATGGGGGCAGGTGAGAAGCAGATGTGACCTAAAAAGGGCAACAAGAGGGGTCTTTGTGGTGATGGAAATGTTCTGTGTCTTCTGTCAATGTCAGTATCTGGGTTGTTATATTGCACTACAGTTTTGCAACATGTTACAACTGGGGGAACGGGATAAAGGATGTCTTATTTCTTACACCTGCATGTGAACCTACAGCTCTCTAAAATAAATACATAATAATAATAATTTTATTTCAAAAAGAACATTGGCTCCCCATCTAAAACCTTCCAAAGCTTTCTATTGACTTTGTGATGAAATCTAAACTCTCATCATCTTGGCCTTCAGGCCCTGCCGACTGCCCAAATCATCCCATGATGCCCCATTCTCCAGACCCTAGCCACCCTAGCAGCTTTCATTTTATTTCTCACCCTTTTCAAGCCTTCCTCTATGGCATTCCCCTCTCCATGGTATGTTTTCTCCCCCACTTTTCTCTCTGTTGGCACCTTTTCATCATTTCCATTTCAGCTTAAATGCCACCTCCTCATGGAAGCCTTGCTTGATTTCCTCCAGAACAATCCCCTCCATAGTTCTTGCTCACTGTCCACTTTGCTTTTTTTGTAGCTTTAAAGCAATTTATAATTATTAGTGTATTGCCTGGTTTGCTTATTTATTCCTTTAGTCTGCTCTGCTATGCTATTCCTTCTTAAGGGAAGGGACCACCTCAACCCCGCTAACTAGCGCTTCCCGGGAGTCAACTGAGTAGCTGGTACAGGGTCGAGACTCCAGAAATATTTGCAAGCAGAAGGAGGGGAAGAAGGGAGACCAGCAGAAAAGGAGGGAGGAAGGGAGAGAGAATGAGAGGCAAGGAGAGGAGGAAAACGGGATGGGCGGGAAGGAAGAATGGTTTGGGGGGATGTCAAGAGGTGACATCAACAGGACTTTGACTGTGGGTGATGACACCTGGCTCTGACTTTGACTTTGATGACACCTTGTTTTGACTTAGGCATCCTGGCAGTTTCAGATACCAGTTGTCCTTCCCGAGGAAGAAAGTGTCTGTGATGGTGGAAATAGGACAAATAAAAGTTCATTTCTGATGTATTGATTTCCTTCATCTGCTGCCTCCCCATGTCCTTCTGTCATTGGTTATCATAGGCATACAGAGGCGTCCACACAGGACAAGTTACTAGGCAGCTAAGGAAAGGGAATATGGTTAAAGCTGAAAATGAAAATGATCGATCGATCCTTTAACACTTTTTTTTGGGATAAACTCAAGGATGTGGGCATAGATTTTTTAGTTAGAATGCAAGGGCAGGTTACTCAAATTAGAGGGCTGAAAGCTCTCAGGGGAAAGGACGGGGTAGGAGGAAGGGAGAAAAGCAGAGAAGGCAGCTGGCCAAGGAGACACCCAGCTGGTGGTTTTCCCTGATAGCCCCTTATGTGCCCCAGTTTGACCGGGTTTGGAGCCGAGGATCTGTGCAGAAGCTCTTGTGAGTTGTCCTGAATCACCTTTAGCTCATTATAATACCAAGATCTCCTACAGGTAGGGTTTGCTGCCATCTTTTTGAACACACACTGTGTGTGCTAGCATATTGACCTGCTAGGCATGGGCCATTGAAACATTGTGCCTAAGTAATAGAGTATATGTAATTTCCTTAATGTATATGCAAATTCCCCACCCCCACCCTCTAATACACTGAATGAAAGCTTCCTGCACTAACCCACTGGGAGTCAGTGCTTTGGGACCTAGCTCTCGATCTCCTTACTTGTAACAACTAATAAAAACTTCTTGCTTTCAACACCTCCTGGGGTTGTGTTCAATTTCATGCACCCCAAGCAGCCAACCCCTTGAGTTCAGTTACACATTCGCTACTCTCATGATGGAAGGTGAGGATTTTTCCCTCAGTGTGTTTTTGCTACTGGAGTTTCATAGGATTTTTTTTTTTTTTTTTTTTTTTTTTTTTACAAAGCCACCGCTGTATGACAGGCACTGACTCTGAATCTGCACGGTCACCTGTCACACCTAATTGGATCATGGAGGTTTTTTGGGTTTTTTGGTTGTTGTTTTGGTTTTTGGTTTTGGTTTTGGTTTTTTTGGTTTTTGTGGTTTTTTGTTTTTGTTGTTTTTTTCTTAATTCCAGGAACTTTCCTTTTCAATGAATCTTGGTATCGCATTCGTTTTCCTGTGCATAGAAACATTGCCCCTTCTTTTCACACTACATTTAATGTAATCAGTTTGCTTAATTAAATTGTATAATTATAAGAACAAGGGCAACTAGCGTAAGCAGGTTTGGGAACAGACACCACTGACTTGGAGTAAGCATGCAGCTTGCTGGGGGTGCCAAGGCCTCTGGCGAGGGAATGAGAGGTCTACTCGCCATCAAGGGGTGACTGGCGTTGGTCATCATGATTTACATAGTGAATGAGAGCCTGTAAACAAGGTAAGTTGGCTAAGAGGATGTTGGCTAAGACTCAGTTTTTACTTAAACATTTAGTTCAATATTCATTGAATGAATGAATGAAAATCAAGATCTAGTCTAAATCGCCCCCACCGGCCTCAATATCTCTGCCTATAAAATGGGCCTGAGGCTGGTCAAGCGACAGTGTTGTGGGGGAAATGAATGCGGACAAAGTGTCAAACCCTGGCATCTGGCTCCTGCCCAAAGCTGGGGATAGAGTTAACATCTTTCCAGAGCCTTCAGCCTGCGTGTCTGCGTGTTGATGACTTTGTACAAAAGCAGTCAGGATCTCCCTTGCTACTCTCCCTGATGCTCCAAAGACATAACAGAGAAATGTGATTGATGGTATCCCCCAAACTCAAAGGCCAGTCGAGTTCCTCCCTCCTGGAGAAACCCGACCCAGTCCATTGAACAGAAACAACTCAGACCTTGAGGTCAGGCAGACTGGGTTTGAATCCTGACTTCACTTCACGTTGATGGTCTTCTTGGGCAAGTGGCTGCCAGAGCCTTAGTTTCATCATCCGTAAAATAGGAGTGAAAATATATGTACGCGAAGCACCACATTTCATGTAGTATGTACTAGTTCCCCATTATGATTATCGTTATTGTTATTATTGAGAGCTGGGAGACACAGGCAACCCACTGGATAGCCCCAGGTTGTGCAACAATGAACGTTGCTTTTATGTCCTACAGAGGAAAAAGCAATTTGCCATTTCCTCTCCCACTTGGGTTGATTGCAGTTTCCTTCTGATTAATATTTATGAGGCTGGCTTTGTGCTGTTGCAGGGAAAGGGCCTGTTTGTTAAGCAGAGGTCCATAAATCTATATGGTAATTACCCTCCCCTCTGTTCCAGTGCCCCTAGAAGCAGAGATAACTGAAACAAGGGGCCCATGAGTTTAATGGGCAGGATACATTAGCCATGGAGAAACCAGGTGTGCAAAACCTCTTCAGGAAATGTGCCAGAGGAAACCAGAGTTTCCCAAACTTCCATAGTGTCAGGATCAGAGGGTCCTCAGAGGTTGTCTGGGCTGATTTGCTCCCCTGGCATCGATTCCACTTGCTCTGGTGACACCCTTCCCTGGACTTTACCTGAAGAGCCATCCTGCCTCACCTGTAGGGGAATCTAAGAGCCAGATCTGTCAATCAACATAGTCCATCCCCTTTCTCCACAGTGATTGGTTTATAAGGGCACGTGACTCAAGCTGGTCCAATCAGAATGAACCTTGGAACTTTATCACAGAAGAGGTGCTGGTTAGCTGGGACCATGTCAGATTTGGCAGTGCTGGAGGGGGCTACCTGAAGAGAGCCTGCCCAAGAAGCAAGCCAAAACGAAACCTCTGGAAGATAGAAGAAACCAATTCTTGGTGACAGCATTTGAATATGAGACAGCTGTGCCTGAAGTCCTACTCCCTAAATTTTACAAGAACCAATAAATGGTTATTATTGCCTTAACCCAGTGGAGTTTACCTTCTTTCACTTGCGGTGAGAGAATCCTATGAGAGTTTACATCTTCATTTGATGGATAAGGATATTGAAGCCCAGAGAAGGGACATGGCTTGCCCATGGTCCCCCAGGAAGCTTGTGCTGGAATTCAGTATGGATTGATCTTTGTGTTCTTATTGATCTTTGTGTTTATTATTTATAATGTTGGCGGGGTCTGACGATATAGTATATTCATACACTAACTAGAAAGTGTAGGAATTAGTAAGCCTTTCCGGGAGGCATCATGGCAACAGAATAGTTAGAGGTCCTGTTGATATTTATTTATTTATTTATTTGTAATCGCTATGTCCAATGTGGGGTTCGAACACACAACCTCGGATCAAGAGTTTCATGCTCTCCCAATGGAGCCCACCAGGCACCTCTCCTGTTGCAATTCAATAAAATTATACAGGAGCCCTAGATGCATAAATCCTGCCTAAACATATGTATATCTTCCCACCTTGGAATTCCCTTGAAGAATTTGTACTAGGAAGTAATCTAATGGGTCAAGGAAGATTTAGACACAAAGATGTTCATGACCATATTGTTTCCAATAGTTGACATTTGGGGGAGGAAAAACCTTAATAGGGAAAATGGTTAAATATACAAGATACACCCATAAAATGGAATCTATGGAATGACTAAAATTCATGTTTTTGAAGGGCATTTTATTACACAGGAAAATGTCCATAATCTATTAAGTGAAAAAGGCAGGTGGCAACCTGATTTATGACACCATGTGACCCAAATTAAGGGAGGAGACAGCAGTATTGACGTACACAGGTGTAAGTGAATGCAGCATAGAATATAGACAGCAAGAATTTAAGCCAAAATATTAGCAATGTTTATCTCTGAGTAATATTTATTTGCTTTCTTGTGCTTTTCTGTGGTTTCCAAATATACTACAATGAACATGTGTTACTTATGTAATCAGAAAAAAAATTGAAGTGTAATATAAAAAAAAAAGTTGAAATGATGCAGGTTGGTAAGGAGTAACTGGGCCAGCCAGCAATGGGGATGTGGCACAGCCTCTGTCAGCCACTTTGTGGACTCCACAGAGACTCCAAAATAATTACCTCAGCAACAGAACAGCATCCATAACCTAAATTATTACAGTAGCAAACCTGTACTAAACTTGTGCTCAGAGCCAGACAGAACACTAAATGTGCTATATAGAGTCTTAATTCTCTCAACGACTTCTAAGAAAAGGCATTATTAGTCCCATTTTACAGATGAAATAGCTCAGGCTCAGAGAGGGTGAGTGTCTTGCTCCAAGTCACAGAGCGGGGCAAGTGGCAGTGCTGAAATTCAGACCCCATTTATCTAATTCAGAATTTAGCTTGTGATGGCTCCAGCTCTTCTGTGGCCTGGGAGAGGCATGGAGTGGCCCCATTTCCCAGGGGAGGTGAGGGTGGCTTGGGGGGGGCGGTGAAGTCGTTTGCCCAGGATCACAGAGGTGGGAGATGGCCGATGGCTTGTCCCCAAAGCCCGGGTGCCATCTACTGCCCTGGCTGTCGCTGGACCAGCCAGCTCAGGCTGCGGAGGGAGGCGCACCTTCTCACGGGTCTGTGTTTTGGAGAACTGCAGTATTAATTGCTAGAATCAATTTGTGCTGATTCCCCAAGATTGGGAGCCTGCTGAGACCCATTTCTTTGGCCTGCAAGCCTCAAATTGACCACAGGTAATGGGACTCATTTTTAAAGAGGACTTTATTATTGTTGCCAACCTTAGCTGTGTTCCCAAGCCAGCCTCTATTCCTCAAGTAAGTGTTGAAAGGGCCTTTGAGAAGGCAAGTGGAGGAGAAAATGCCCCAATTCCAACTGACCACTCTGGAAATGGTGCTCCTAGCCCACCTTTGCAAGGCAGCTGATGAGAGAGAGAAGGGGAAGGTGGAGAAGGAGGAGAAGAAGGAGGAGGAGGAGGAGAGGTAGAGGAAGACGGAGGAGGAGGGAAGGAGGAAGACATGAGCGAGAGAGAAGTTTTTAAAATTTAAGGTCTGAAAATGGAGACAGGGTTATGCTGATTCAACCATGCTCTCTCCCCCAAATCTGGGTTCATGTATTCGTCCTTCCTCCAACACTTATAGAGCACCTGCTGTATACCTGGCAGGGTGCTAGGCATCGAGGTTATGAAGATGAAAAAGACACAGTCACGTCCATGGAAAGCTCACAGTCTAGAGTGGGAGAGAATGAGAGAGCAGCCGTTCATTCACACGGGTTTTATCCATTCATTTACTCACTCTGGAAATATTTAGTAACTCTTCTAGACTCCCCAAAGTAGCTTCAGTCCCAAACTGCTGGGACAGAAGATGCTGAAGGTCATGTTCAGGAAGCAGACCCTGAGACCTAGTTCATGGGCAGTAAAGAGAGCTCTCAAAAGGAACACCTGTGGAAGAGCAAAGAAAGATGTGGAGGAAAGAGAAGCCAGGTACAGACAAACAGCAGGCTTAGGCAAACCGCATGAGGGACCCTGGAGCTAGGGGGATCTTCCAACCTTGTCCCAAATGGGGGCCAGAGGACCAGGCTTTTCTTCTGCACATCAGTCAGTCACTGGGTGTGGGCCACCCCTCGAAGGACTTGACTTTGGGCAAGATGGCTCTCTGCAGCTGAGGTATCCCCAAAGGGGGTGAGGACAGAGGGCTCTCTGCCAACAGCACAGGGAGAAGGATCTGGGCATTGAATCCCCCATGCCTGTCATAGGAGAGGGAGCAACCAAGAACAACACAAACCCAGCCTTCCTTCTGTCTGAGAAAATCCGTTCTGTGGAATGGGTAAAATTGTGGAACCGTGAAGGTGAAATCCATTGATCAATTGATTCATTCATTCATTCACTCATTCATCTATTCGCTATTGATCAAACAGCTGCTATATGCCCTGAATGCTAAGGGTAACAACCATGTGACAAGAGAGACACATTCTCTGTGACATCAGAGAGACATTAGACAGTACCATAATAAATTATTTTGGTGTAGGGTATATCCAAATGTACATATAAGCATACGTTATGATGAGAGCTACAAAGTAGAAGCACGGCACAAGTTATAAGAGAGGTGTGTGTCCCTCAAGCAGTGAGTAATGTACAAAGTCATCATCTATAAGAGGCGATTAATTGTAGGGTGATGTGTTCAGGGAAGGCTTCCCAGAGGCGGTGACATTTGAGCTGAGTCTTGAAGGCAGGGTAGGAGATCACAATAGGTAGAAGCAGAGGGGGGAAGATTTAAAGGGAAGGAAACAGCTTGTGCGGAGCTGTGAAAGTGCAGGGGAATGGAGGGGAAGAATCTGGACCCCCAAACCGAACTTTGGGAGCCCGCTTTCTCCCAAGAGATCACAGGCTGTGATCTGGGAACAAGCAACCAAGGCAACCAGGTCCCTACTTTGAGGGAGCTTGACCTGCACTTTTGTCACTTGGGGGTAATGGGCCTCCAATAGCTGTGCTTTTCAGCCAGCCAGGGTAACGGTGGCCCCCACTGGGCATTTTTCTCCCACACAACAGTGACTGCATGAGCCCATATGATGCAAACTCTTTCTTAGACACCCTTAGCAGCTCCTGGGAGAAGAGGGTGGCCCTTCGCCTGGACCACTGCCTCAGTCACACACCATTACTCCTCACAGAGCTCCACGGAGACTCGGGGGCAACATCACTCCCCTTTCAGAGCAAAATGTCTATGCAGCCTCCTTCTCTCAGACCAGTGAAATCTGGATTCTGTGGCTGTCAACAGTTTCTACAAATACCTCTAGAGGCCAGTCCCCCAGCAATAATAATATTAATAATGGCTAATGTTTAGGAAGGGTGGTCTACAAGCCAAGGATATTGTTAAATGGTTACCCGTAGCATTTCAAATAATCCCTACAAACCCTACGAAGGGGTGGGTGCGTGGGTGGGTATAATGTCCTCATCTATTGCAGATGAGAAAGAGAAACCTCTCACAGAGAGACTGAATCATTTATACAAGGTCACACAGTCAGTAGGTTGTCTCATCGAGACTCAAACATCATCTAAAACCAAAGCCAAGATCAAGTTCATGATCACCACGAACCATGCCTCCCTGCACCATTTTTATCTCCTTCCTCCCCTTGAGACTGACATTCACATTTGAAGACCTGGCTTTTTTATTGTTGTTGTTTCTGTTTTTGTTTTTTATTTCAAGAGTTTATTTTCTTCAGTAATCTCTACACCCAACATGCCGCTCAAACTACTGAGATCAAGACTCACATGCTCTACCGATTGAACCAACCAGGCACCCCGAAGACCTGGCTTTCAAAGGGCTCCAGCCATTTCTCCAGGATTAAGCTCACCAGCAAAGATTTTTCTTACTGAAAATAACCTTTCCCGTTATCAAATACACACACATTATAAAACTGTTGCATAAATTAAAGCAATGAAAGAAAATACCAACAGCTCCACAACCACCACACAAGCCTGGCGAGGTGGTTAGTATTTGGATACATTTGCTTCTAGCTTTGTTAAGAACCTTATTTTTGCTGTTGCACATGTATCTTTCTGGAGGGGAGCTCAATCACATGTGCTCACACTCCCCTGTATTATGAGCATTGGCAGCTTGGCATACATACTTTGTCATTGTCATCATTTTTGGTGGCTACATAATATGCCAAGGAGAAGAATGGTGCAGAATTTATTGGCCCTTATTTTGCATTCTTGGGCTGTTTTCCTTTTACACCTGTTTACAAGTTTTCGTGCAGCTAACATGCTTTTGTCTATAAAGCTTTTGTTTCATATTTAGGATTATTGCATGAAGAAAGAATCTCAGAAGTACAGTTACTGCAACAGAAGTCATAAACAACTTAAAGACTCTTGGTATCTGACGGCCCCCATTGCTTTCTGCAGGCGTTTGCATCGATACAAGTGGCCTCTGGCAATGAATGAACCCGACAGTGTATTTTCCCCTTTATTTTATTTTTCTACACAAGTACAACATGTTCGTCATAGAACAGCAGTGCGTGGTTTTAATAAACCCAAATAAAGATTTCTCCCCCAAGGTCAGGCCATCCGTCTTTCAGATATGTACTGCCAATTCAGTCGGTGCCGATCCTACAGGGTCTCCCTGTGAGGGTTACTATAGCAGCACAGAAAACTTAAGGGAATCATTAGCTCTCCAGAGCTCGGCACTGGGAGACAAGAATAGAACACTTAGGGTGCTCACCTAAACAGAGACAGTCTTTAGAATTTTTCCACAATAGCCTGGTGCTGGCTTGTCCTGCTATACTCCCTCGCAGAATTGGCTGATGCCACCACAGTAAGCACACGGAGGTGTTCCAGCTCTCCTGGACATCAGGCCCGCCTTGGTGCCATGGAATCTATGCAAGCAGATTCTAGCAGATTCTAGCACTGCTGAGTTGTGTATGTACTCACTCCTGAGCCCCTTGTCCCGAGCCCCCTGTCCCAACCCCCATTCTCTACTTTGCTTCCAATTCTGACTTCATGACTTGTTTCCAATCGACAATCTTACCTACCTAGGATCACAACCTGGGTCAGGTGCCTTGCTGGAGACCTGGCTTCCAGTTCTGTGCTCACAAATGACACTTATTGGTCACCAGCTGCTGGCTTGTCTCCTTTCATACACATCTCTTGAATCTGCCCCTCTTTCCGCTCCACTGCCATGCCAACCCTCATCACCTCTCGCCTGCGCTAGGGTCATAAAGCCCTAATTGGTTTCCTCCTCCATCCTGCAGGAGAGTTATCTTTTTAATGAAGCTGTAGTCAGCTCCTGCAAATAAAAATCTAGTCATGACAAATCTGGTTATAACCTTCCAGTGATTTCCCATTGGACTTTGGATACAGACCAATACTATGGTCTTTCTGCCTCTTCCACCTCGTTTCCTGCTATAATATCCTGTCTTTTTTCAATCTGTCCAACCCACAGCCATCCTGCCTCCCATGTGGGCTTCTCCCATGCCATTCCCTCGGCCTTCACTGCCCTTCCTCCCTCCTTGTCTCAAGTCCTCCCTCTGTGCGTCTTGACTTAAATGTCACCTCTTCAGAGAAGCCTTCCTGGACCACTCATCAAGCAGCATCTGGAACCCCTGTTGGACCTGGTCATAGTTCCCTATGCTTTTCCCACATCGACGGGTTAGACTTTAAAACCATGCCTTTAAAAATGTTTTTTAAATTGTGACGGAAGTTGCGTGCTTACGGGCGGTGTCCATATCTATTTCGTAGAAATACCTGTTCAAGTCTTATGCCCATTTTTAAAGTTGTTTTCTTGTTGCTGAGTCTTAGCTGTTCCTTATATATTTTGCGTATTAATCCCTTATCAGATACACAACTGACAAATAGTCTTCTCCCATTCTGTAGGTTGCCGGTAACCTTCTACCGTGTCTTGTACTCCACGCTGAGAAGTTTCTTAAGGGAAGGAAGCATGTCCACTCTGCTCCCTGGTATACTGCAAGCAGCTAGCACAGTGCCTGCCCCATAAAAGATGCCCAGTCAACACTTATTGAATGATGATTCAATCAGCTACTGTTGGGAGACTTTTCTACTGGGGAACCTCTCCATCCTGTGTCCTTCTTGGCCTCTGTTTTTGACAAGATTCCTCATGCCTGGAACCCAAGCAGATTCCTAGAAGCAAGTTTCCACTTGCTTCTACACAAGAGTAAAAGTTGTTACCTTCATTCCTTTTCTGCAGCTTTTTCTTGAAGACTAAAATCCTGTTTTATGGGAAACTGCAGTCTTTATTTTGCTGGGTTTTTTTTTTTTCCCCCGTCGTGAATAACATTTCGGTTCACTGCAAAGCCAGAGCATCTCCAGCAACTGTGCCAGGAACAAAACCTTGAGAGAATTAGAGAGAACAAAATCAGCTTGGTCAGGCAAAAATAAACCATGGAATCCCTGCGAAGCTGTTGAGAGCCAGAATTTCTGCAGGAGAGCCGGGGCCTGGAAGCGGCTGGCCAGGCAGGGAAGCCGGTGTGATGTTTGATTTGTGTGCTGAGCAGAGAGGCTCGGGGCGAGTCTTAAGGGCAATGATGAGCCTTGTTATTCGATGCGTGGTTATGAGATACGCGGTCGCCTTGGCCAGTCTTGAAGGGCTGTCTCCACAATGCCAAGTGGGGAGGAATGAGCTGGGTAGATGTCATGAGAGTGCTTTTAAGCAGGAATATCTCTGCATTAGATGGCAGGGCTTTCTGTGGCTGTTCCCGTGTGGGGCAGCAGAGGCTGCATGTGAGGAATGCATTGGAAGACAGGTACCTGGAGGATGGAGCCACACCCTTGTCCCCACCATCCGCTCCTCCAGTGACCCCTGGAGTCTGTCTGCCCTGTTACCTGGAGTAGTCTCTTTCCTTTACACCCCCTAGTTCCCTAAAGCCCCAAACACAGGGATGAGTCTGCAAGACATCACAGGGGAAGGACCATGTCTGTCTTGTTGACTGCTGGATGCCCAGCATCCAGGACCTGCCCGACAGGGAATGGGTTCCCCATAAACAATTGTTGAATGAATGAATGGGTCGCTCTGTCTGGCACATAATAGGTGTTCAATGAGCATTTGTTGAATGAATGGATTTGGATTCCCTAGGATAGCCTCCACATCTAGTACAGAAGTCAGAAATGTGATGAATGAACAAATGAATGGACGGAGGAGTGAATGAGTGAATATCTCTCTCATGTTCACTGCTACATCCCCAGTGTCTACCCCAGGGCCTGGTAAAGCACGAGTGTTCCATGAATGTTTCCGAGTGAATTAATTAAGGGCATCGCAGTGTACGCAAGCTATGAGCTAGAAGCGCACCCTTGTCTTTAGAAGGGCAAGGTTGTTACTTTTTAAGCTTCCAAACTTGGGTATTAAAGGCCATATAATAATTAATTACTAATGCTAAATATTGAAGTTAAAAAACATTCAACAATGATTTTTCCTCTTCCACTAACCCCGTATCTTTGATATCAATCACATTTGCCTCAGAAAGAATTACCTAGTAGCTCTGAGTCTCCCCCCAACCCCCACTCCCTCTCTCTCTCTGTCCCTCTGTCTCTGTCTCTCTATCCGTATACACACCCATTTCTATAAACGTAAACAGGTGTCCCTTAACAACATAGGGGTTAAGCTTGCTGCATAGTTAAAAATTAACATGTAACTTTTGACTCCCCCCAAAACATAACCAAGAGCCTGCTATGGACTGGAAGCCCTACCGATACCATAAATAGTTGGTGATAGGAAACACCTGATTTACATTTAATGTATTTTATATTCTTACAGTAAAGTATGAGAAAGGAAAATGTTATTAAGAAAATTGTAAAGGGCGCCTGTGTGGCTCAGTGGGTTAAGCCTCTTCCTTCGGCTCAGGTCATGATCTCAGGGTCCTGGGATCGAGTTCCACACCGGGCTCTCTGCTCAGCAGGGAGACTGCTTCCCTCTCTCTCTGCCTGCCTCTCTGCCTACTTGTGATCTCTCTCCCTCTCTCTGCCAAATAAATAAGTAAATTAAAAAAAAAAAAAGAAAATCATAAAGAAGTGAAAATGCATTGATAGTACTGGTCCTGTATTGATCAAAAACAACTCATATATAGTGGCCCAGTGCATTTCAAACCTGTGGTGTCCAAGGGTAACTGTGTGTGTGTGTGTGTGTGTGTGTGTGTACTCACATCCACACCCTAACACCCTCGCACTTGCTTGCAAACTCACACACGCTCACTCACAAGCTGACACAAGTACACACGAACAATTATATGCTCATTTATAACCCTCAATACTCACACCATATCACACTCACACATTCACTCTCACACACTCATTCTCACACACTCACATAGTCTCCTACACTCATACAGACTGCAGTTTTGACCTTGGGCAAGTCACTAAACTCACGGTATCCATTTTTCCTTCTGTGAATTTCTGGCTCATTCCCAGGTTCAAGAACTATTTATGAAGCACCTGCTATAGGGCCATGTCTCTGTTAGTTCCTGGGAATACCCAAGACTAAGGTCCAATCTGCCTTTAAGGACCTCGGTCCTGTTGTGAGAATTACATGCCCATATGTGTAACTGTCATGGGTTGAGTTGTGTCCTCAAAATTCATATACTAAAGTCCTAACCCCCAGAACTTCAGAGTGTGACCTTTTTGGAAATAGAGCTGTTGCAGATGTTATTACTTACAACTGGTCATGGTGGGAGGGCATCTACTACAATGAGACCAGTGACCAGTGTCCCTATAAAAAGCGGAAATGTGGACCACAGACCCACAAAAAGAATGCCATGTGGAGATGAAGGCAGAGATCAGGACAATGCTTCTACAAGCCGAGGAACACCAAATATTACCAGAAAACCACCAGAAGATGGTGGAGCAGCGGCTCTGTGAATGTTTCTTGAGCCTGGGAATGAGCCAAAAATTCATAAAAGGAAGGATGCCTGGAATAGGTCCTCCTTCACAGCCCTCAGAAGAAACCACCCTGTTGGTTGGACGTGGACTTCCAACCCTTGACCTTGGATTTCCAGCCTTCAGAACTGTGGAACCATGACTTTCCCTTATTTAAGTCACCCCGTCTATGCTACTTCTTCATGGCAGCCCTAGAAAACTGATACAATAAGCAAGGAGTGTTCAATCAGAATTTGGTCATTGACTTACCAAGCATTTCACGAGACTCTGCGAGGTACTTGAACGTGGGCTCCATGGGGGCAGAGGCCAGCTCTGGTTTATTCATCCCTAGGTCCCTAACTCAGAGTGGAGGTACAAGAAATACTGCCAATGCACAGATGAATCAGTGGCAGAAAGAATGAATGAAAAATTAGCAGCAGTACTCTAGAAATAAAGTCTGGGGGTGTCTTTTCACACCGCAGTAATGACGGATGATGGATGGATGGAAATACCCTTGGATAGTAGGATCAGAGCCACGGATATGTGAGCATCCTTGGAAATAAGTCAGACAAGATGCACAGCTTGTGTTTACATGATCACTTTTTGTATGGGAGATAGAATCCTTGTGGTTTGTGAATTTTATACCTTATTTTCAATGTATCCATGGTGATGTAATATACTGATATTAAAAGCTATATTTATATTCAAGTCCTTGTACCCCTTTCTTCTGCCCACCTTTCTAGCAGCCAGGAGGAATCCTATCAGCTCACCCTCAGGGAATAGAGGCAGAAAAAAACTGAAGAATCAAAGTATTGGCTCTGAGTTCTTAGGTAGACTTTTGTGAATCTATAACAGAAACCATGGTATTGAAAGCCAAGGATTTCAACTGGAAATGTCAAATGTTTGAGAAGAAAAAAAAATGCCCTCCTTTTTTCCAAAGTCCAGAAGCTGGCCTTAAATATCAAAAACCTGAAGCATAAACCCGAATGCCCAAGAATGTGGGAAGGCATAATACCCACTTTTCCATAGCAGTGGACCAAAAAGAGAATCAGCAGGAGTCCCTGAGAAGACCCTCAGGGTCTTGATCTTGAGGCAGAAGAAGACACAGGGGCCACTGAAACCCCCATAAATTGAGGTCCATCCGAGGGCTCCTGATTTTCCACGTAAGCCTGAAGTTCAATATGGCGCCTGGACCAGCCAGGAGCCATGGCTACGGGAGCTGTCCGGGCCTGAGGTGGCCACTCAGAGCTCCCTGGGAGGAGGAGGAACATCACTTCCTGATGAAGCCTCCCAGCTAGAACAGGAAGAATGACACATGCATCTGACAACCGTAGGCTGGGGTACACTTTGGGCATTAGCAGGGTGAAGGCTGGCCCCTGACCCATGACCAGAGTCAGCAGAGGCCAGCCAGAACAGAACATTTCTCTGGGTTCAGCATCCAGGGATAAGGAAAGGGAGTGAAAGAAGAGAATCCTGAATTGATCTTGTATCTGCCCAAAACCTGATTGATTTTAAATCGTCCCCCAAAAAAGTGACCTGGTTCCCTTGACTTAGTGAAGTTAGGACCTCCACTTGCAAAGAGGTTCGTGAACGATACTGAATTTATTATCAAGAAAAAAAGGCACAGAAGTCTGTGACCAGTCATAGCTGTACATCAAAGGGGCTAATGTTGAGATAAAATAAAGCTGTTTGAAAAATACTGTTGAAGTGGCTTGAATTTGTAGTGTTTGCAGGATAGACAGATTTAGCAAATAAAAATGCTGGGTGCCCACATTTTCTCTGGCAACACTAAGTTCTTGGCCCTCTTGCCTAGCTGGGGCTCAACCTGCTTTCTGAGATAGGGGACTGAGGTTAGGAATCTTAGCTAGCCCCTCATTTGGGATTTGGAAATGCACGGCAGGTAAGCAACTCCCTGAACCTACCTGCTCCCGACCCTATGCAATAGTGACAGACATCACAAGTTGATTGCTGAGCCTCACTGTTCTTTCCAGGAGAGCACTCTAGACAGCAACTATCGATTGATGGGAGTTGGCATGCAAAGCTGAAATAAATTGCCCTCCTGGAGTGAATCTGAATTCAGACTCAAAGTGAGTGCCGATGCCAAGAAGAGCATCAGGGACTCCAGCTCCCCAGCTGGGCGCTTTCCACTGGAGCTGCAGGGTTCTGTTTTGTGGTATCTATAGTTCCTTTGTGACAGGCATCACGTCCTGTGTTTGCAGGAGAGAGAATGTCAAAAGATTCACCCAGGGGCGCCTGCATGGCTCAGTCGGTTAAGTGGCTGACTTTTGGTTTTGGCTCAGGTCATGATCTCAGGGTCCTGAGATCAAACCCCACATTGGGCTCTGCGCTCACTGGGGAGTCTGCTTGAGGACTGTCTCTCAACCACTCCCTCTGTCCCTCCCATATGCATGTACTCTCTCTCTCTCTAAAATAAATCAATCTTGGGGCGCCTGGGTGGCTCAGTGGGTTAAAGCCTCTGCCTTCGGCTCAGGTCATGATCCCAGGGTCCTGGGATCGAGCCCTGCATTGGGCTCTTTGCTCAGCGGGAGCCTGCTTCCTCTGTCTCTCTCTGCCTGCCTCTCTGCCTACTTGTGATCTCTGTCTGTCAAATAAATAAGTAAAATCTTTAAAAATAATAACAAAATAAAATAAATCAATCTTAAAAAAAAAAAAAGATTCACCCACTTGGATGGGTCACAGGAGGGACAGCTTTATGCCACATGGGTTGACATTCAGGGGCAACAGGAAGTTTGCTCCAAAGCCACAGTGCTGAGTGCAAATCCTAGCCCCTGCCTTTCTGGGCTGTGTGATTTGGGGCCAGCTACTTTTCAACTCTGAGCCTCAATTTCTGCATCTGTAAAATAAGCCCTGTTAATATTTCCCTCACTGGGTTGCTGGAGGGCTAAATGAGATGAGATGATTCAGGGAAAGCCCAGCCCCTGGCACATTTTAGGGGCTCACAAAATGGTAGCTGGTACCATCCGAGACCCTGCAGGACCATCCTGGCGTAACTGAAGTCCTCCCCTCCAGCTGCTGTTGTTCATTAGATTTCGAGGTTTGTTAATGAGTCATTCACCCCTAAGAGCAAAAGAGGGGGGGCAGGAAAGGAAGGGCCGAGATGTTTTGCAACTGAACTGGCCCATCCTAACCTTGTTTTTTTTTTTTTTTATTTGCACAATGGGCAACGGGTATAGGGATGGGTGCCCCCGGGGGCTCTGTGGGATGGCAGGGGAGAGGGTGGGTGAGTGAGTACCTGCTCCCCAGGCACTCAGCAGCGGCTCCTTTGCCAACAGCGCTCTGGCCTGGCACCTGGCCCATGGTGGCCAGGCTCCCTGGGTAAGAGGAAATGAAGTTTGACTCAGGCTTTGGTTAATGCTCCAATGCGGCTGGCCAGGCCTCCCTCCGTGGAGGTTAGCACCAGCGACACGGCTGAGCTTGGCAGGGCCGCGGGCCTGGAGGGAAGCCGGCTCTGCCAGGCAGAGGGTGGGCGGGAGACTCAGCCACACATCGCCGCAGTTAGCAGTGGATCCGGTCCAGGAGGAGAAACCCAGAGGAGCAGAATCGTTGCAGACGCTCCTTCCCAGTCTCTCATGTCTGGGCTTCTCTATAAGAAATTCAGAGGGTTTGCGCAGAGGAAGGCGGTGGGGAGTTAATATTAATTGGGCATGTACTATGGGTCTGGTGATATATTGGCCCTGAGATGTTTTTTTAAACTCCTGACACCAGCCAATTCTCTGATTCTTCAAAACCAACTAGGGGTCCTACAGTTCAACTCAGTTCTGAAACTGAGTACCTAGAGTTAGCACAGACCCCTACCCATAAGGGCTCAGTGTCCCAAGACTGCCCTCACTTCAGAGGCCACAAGGATTAGGTCCTGGTGCTGCCCACACTTCTTTCCTTTCGACCTAGCTACAAACCTGGGGGTTCCCACAACCTCCCCCGCCGCCACCACCACCAAGGTTGGATAATTTGTTGGGTTGGCTCACAGACCTCAGAAAAGTGTTTTATTTACTATTACTGGTTTACTATAAAGGATATAACTCAGGAACAGCCAAATGGAAGAGGCACATAGGGCAAGGTATGGGTTGATACAGACAGAACCTTCCAAGCACCACAATGTGTTCACCAACTCAGAACCCATCACCTGGGGGTCTTAGGGACGTTCCATTACTGGGGAGTGATCGACTGCATCCCTGGCGGCTGGTGACCCTTCAGCTACTGTCCTCTCACAGCAGCTGGAGGGGTAGGACTGAGAGCTCCCAGCTTCTAATCCTCCTTTGGTCTTCCTGTAGACCAGCCCCCATCCTAAAGCTATCTAGAGATCTGTTAAGAGTTGCCTTATTAGAACAAAAGACACTCCTGTCAGCCTTATCAGTCAGGAAATTCCAAAGGTTTTAGAAACTCTGAACCAGGAACTGGGCACAAAGACCAAATACCTTTCTAGGATACCATAGACCCTTGTCATGTTAATATATCCCCTTCTACTCCAGTAGTTTTAATCTATTAGCCTCCTGGGGGAGGCAGTAAAGACCAAATGAATTTATGAATACAAATTACTTACAACAGTGCTCAGCACAAAGACAGACCTCTGCCAGCATTTATTTCTGCCATTCTTCTTGTTGTTTCTATTAGTATTATTGTTGCTGTTACCCAAGATCAAATTGCTTCAAAGTAACATTTAAAGCCAGGTCAGGGGTCGCCTGGGTGGGGCAGTGGGTCAAACATTGGATTCTTGGTTTCTGCTCCAAGTTCAGTGGGAAGTTGGCTTGAGATTCTCTCTCTCCCTCCCCACCCCTCCTCCTCCCAAATAAATAAATAAATCTTAAAAAAATAAAAAATAAAGCTAGATCTGTGTGATTTTTCTGCCATCCCTGTGTCCTTGTGTCCAGGCCAGTAGGTCCCAGACATTTGGATATCATTCGTCAGTCAAAAAAACAGGACAGAGGGGAGCCTGGGTGGCTCAGTCCGTTAAGTGGCTGCCTTGGGCGCAGATCATGATCTCGGGGTCCTGGGATCAAAATTCTCCCTCTGCTGCTTCCCCTACTTGTGTCCTCTCTCTCTCTCTCTCTCAAATAAATAAATAAAATCTTTTAAAAAAAGTAGAACAGAATACTAATAAGGACTAATATACATATATATGGATTGACATCGTGTTCTTTCATTTTCTAGTTCAGCAAATAAGACATTTTATAAAAATATTGCCCTCTCTCACTACCGTTCTTTCATAAAGCATGAGCATTTTAACACCTAAAAGGTAGGGTGATATCAGCATCACAGGACAGAGGAGAGCCCTGTAAATTAAATGAGTGTGGCTCTCTGAGCACTCTCTCCACATTATTCTCTTTATTTCCCCATCCACCAGTGGGAACCTCATCAGAGCCCAACCCAGGGCTTCAGTCCAGCATTTTGAATTTGCTGCCTGCCTGGCTTCCCACCAAGGCTTTGGGTTGGGGGGAGGAGGTGGCGGGGTGCACAGAGGCTTGGGGTTTTCTAAAATAGTGTGTTTTCAGGAAAGTGTCAGCTGATAAATAGTCAGCCAATAAGATAAATCATCAGCTGATTATATATACACACACACACACACACACACACACACACACACACACACACATACCCCCCTCAGGTAGCAGCACAAATTCAGCAAACCTAAGAGTATTTCTTATACCAATAATGTAGAAACAGACTCAGACGAGCTATTTCACAATTTATAGGGGATGCATTAAGTAGAAGCTAAGAAAATCCTGTTATGAATACCAATCTGAGAATAAGCCCAGGGGACTCAGACACACCTAAGCAAACACTGATTTCCTTCTGCATCAGTCCTGTAGAGACAGCAGGCAGCAAATCTATGGGCTAAGCTAGCTTCTAGAGGGACTGAAAGAGTAGCCAAGAGAGGTCTGAGATTGGAGCATGGCTCCCTGGTGACTGCAAAGGGCATGTGCTTCTCATGAGAAGGGAAAGCAGCCACACTCAGCTCACAAAGGTTGGGTCTGTGTGACAGATCAATGTGAACATGATTCCAGTTTCTACCACCTCTGACATCTGGCTCTCAGCTTTCACATCTGTATAATGGGGCGCTGATGCGAAGTTGAATTATAAGACCCATTTTCAACAAGTCAAAAAGCAGTTCATAATCCAAAAGACAACACCAAGCATTGGTGAGTGTGTAAAGAAACTGGAGGGGTGGCTCAGTGGCTCAGTGGGTCGAGCAGCTGGTTCTTGATTTTGGCTCAGGTTGTGATCTCAGGGTCCTGCATCGGGCTCCACGCTCAGTGAGGAGTCTCCTTCTCCTTCTGCCCCTCCCCCCAGCTCATGCACGTGCTTGCACGCTCTCTCTCTCAAATAAGTAAATAAGTCTCAGGAGGAAGGAAGGAAAGAACTGGACCTCTCACACATTGCTGGTGGAAATGTAGAATGGAACAAACACTTTGGAAACAATTTCACAGCTCCTTACAAATTTAAACATAAGCATACCATCTGACCTAACAATTCAACTCCCAGGAATCTATTCAAGAGAATTGGAAGCATAGGTTCACACAAAGACTTGTATGATAATCTTCCCAGCAACATTATTTGTAAGTGCCAAAAAGTGAAAACAACCTCAGTGTCCATCAACTGGGAAATGGATAAACAACAATGTTGTCTATCCATTGATGGGAGTACTACTCAACCATAAAATAGAATGACATAGCAATCCACGTTGCAACTTGGACAAACCTCAAAACCATTGTACTAAGTGAAAGAACACAAAAACCACATGTCATGTGAATCCATGTACATGGAAAGTTTAATCTATAGAGTCATAGAGCAGATTCATGTTGCCTTGAGCTGAGGATAGGGTCTTTGGGGAGTACTAGAAATGTTCTAAAAGTGGATTGTGGGGATGGTTGCCTAAGTTTATAAATTTACTAAAAATCATTGAATCGTACACTTAAAATGGATGAATTTGATGACATGTAAATTATACTCCAATAAAGCTGCTTTTTAAAGTCAAATATTGGCTTCAAAGTATATGAACCAAAAACAGAGAACTAAAAGCAAAAAACAGACAAATCCACCATTATAGTCAGAAATTTTAACATCCCCATCTCAATTATTGATGGACCAGAAGACATAAAATCAAAAAGAATTGTAGATACTTGAAGAATACAATCAACCAACTTGATCTAATTGGCATTTATGAAACACTTTGCCTAACAACAACAGGATACATATTCTTTTCAAGTACATGTGGAATATTTTGCCAGTACAGACCATCTTATAAGCCATAAAACAAATCTCAATAGATGTAAAATTATTCAAATCATATCAAGTTTGCTTTCTAACCACATCAAACAGATATCAAGAAAATTCCCAAATGTTAGGCAACTAAAAGCACACTTGTAACTAACCAGTGGGGCAAAACAGAAATCAAAAGAGAAATTAAATGCATTTGAATTAAATTTTTTCAAAGAGTGATTTATTAAAAATTGGATGCAGCTGGAGCAGTATTGTGAGGGAAATATATAGTCTCAAATACTTATCTGAGAAAAGGAGAAATGAGTGACCTCTGTCTCTACCTTTGAAAACTAGAAAAAGAAGACCAAAGTAAACCCAAAGGAAACAGAAGAAAGAAAATAATAAAGATCAGAGCAGAAATCGATAAAGTAGAACACAAAAGAACAATAGAATTAATGAAAATCAAGTTGGTTCTTTGTAAAAAAAAAATAAAAAAAAGGTAATAAACCTCTTGACACAGTGATCAGGAATAAAAGAGAAGACACAAAGTGCTAATATCAGGAATGAGATAGGGAGCATTGCTATAGATGCTATAGATATTAAAAAGCTAATTTGGAAATACTGTGAACAATGTTATGCTGATAAATCCAATAACTTGAGTAAAATGAATAAATTCCTTGGAAAATGCCAATCACCAAAGCTTACTCCAGAAAACAGATTGCCTGGATAGTTCTGTGTACGTTAAAGAACTTGAACTTATAACTGAAAATCTTTCCACAGAGGAAGCTCCAGGCCCAGATGACTTCACTGGTGAAATCTACCAAACATTTAAGGGAAAACAAATACAGTTAAACACAACTAATTTCAGATAATGGAAGCAAAGGGAACATGCCAATTCATTCAGTGAGGCCAGCATTACCCTGATACCAAAATCAGACATAGGGACTACATGAAAACTTCAGCTCAATTTCATTCATGAACATAGACACATTTTTTAAAAAAGATTTTATTTATTTATTTGAGAGGGAGAGAGAGAGAGTGAGAGAGAGCATGAGGGAGGAGGTCAGAGGGAGAAGCAGACTCCCCATGGAGCTGGGAGCCTGGTGCAGTATTCAATCCCAGGACTCTAAATTCATGACCTGAGCCGAAGGCAGTCGCTTAACCAACAGAGCTACCCATGCACCGCCATAGACACAAATTTTTAACAAAGTTAAACAACATTTTAATGAGCTCTTAAAAAAAAATCCATCATGACTAAGTGTGACATATACCAAAAATGCAGGACTGATTTAAAATTTGCAAGTCAATAAACGGAATTCACAAGTTTATGATACTTTTTAGGAAAACTAAGTGATCTCAAAAGACACATAAAAAGCATTTGACAAAATTCAACATGTATTCTTGATAAAAACCCTCAACAAACTGGAAACAGAAAGGATTGTCTTTAACTTGATAAAGGGCATTTACCAAAAAACCCTATAGTTAACATTATCCTTAATGGTGACAGCCTGAATGTTTTCCCTCCTAGATGGAGAATAAAACAAGAGTGTCCATGCTCCTCCTTTCTATTCAATATTTTTTTTTAAGATTTTATTTATTTATTTGACAGACAGAGATCACAAGTAGGCAGAGAGGCAGGCAGAGAGAGAGGAGGAAGCCGACTCCCCACCAAGCAGAAAGCCAGATGCAGGGCTCGATCCCAGGACCTTGAGATCATGACCCAAGCCGAAGGCAGAAGCTTTAACCCACTGAGCCACCCAGGCGCCCCCTCTATTCAATATTTTATTTGAAGCTCTGTTCCAGTCAATGAAGGAAAAAAAAAAGGTGAAAGTCATATAGGTTGGAAAGGAGGAAATAAAACTAACATCATTTGCAGAAGGCATGATCATTTTCACAGAAAATCCTAAGGATTGTGCAAGGAAGGGTCCTACAGAATCTACAAAGAAGTTACTAGAAATAACAAGTGAGTTCCACAAAGTCAATATACACAAAGTGAATTGTATTTCTATAAACTAGTAACAACCCTCTAGAAGTTCAAGTTAAATAATGCTACCATTATGTCATGAAAAATATGAAGTACATCGTGGTAAATTTGACAAAAGATATTCAAGACCTGTATTCTGAGAACTATAAAATGTTGAGAGGAATTAAAGAAGGCATAAATAAATGGAAATAGACCGTGTTTATGGGCCAGAACGTTTAATATTATTAGGATGTCAATGCCGCACACATTGATCCACAGGTTCAATGCAATCAAAACCTCAGAAGGACTTTGTGCAGAAATTTACAGGAAGGTTATAAAATTCTTATGGAGAGATAAAGAACATAGAAGAACAAAAATAATTTTGAAAAAGACAAACCAAGTCAGAGGACCTACACTGTTTACCTTTAAGATGCATTATAAGGCTATAGTAACCAAGACAGGATCAGCTTGGTATTGGCATAGAGATAGACAGATAGATCCACGGAATAGAGCAGAGTTAAGAAATAGACCCACACTGTATATGGTCAATAGATTTTCAATGAAGGTGCCAGGGCAGTTCAATGAGGTCTCGAAAGGACAATCTTTGCATTAAATGTGCTGAAAAAAATTGGATAACCATAGGCAAAAAAAAAAAAAAAAGAAAAGAAAAAAAAAGAAAAAAGAAATCCAAACATATAAAAAGAAGCTCATCATTAGTCATTAAGGAAATGAAAATCAAAACCATAAAGGAGATATCACTACACACCCACAAGAATGGCTTAAATTAGAAAATCAGATTATACCAAGTGTTGACAAGGATATTTTAGTGACTGGGACTCTTGTATGGTACTAAGCGAGAAATAAAATGGTACAACCCTTTCGGAAAGCCATTTGGTAGTCCCTTAAAGAGTCAAACATTTGCCTACCGTATGATATGGCCATTCCACTCCTAGGTATTTACCTAAGAGAAATGAAACCTATGCCTTGCCAAGACCTGTACACAAATCCTCGCAGCAGCTTTATTGGTAAGAGCCAAAAAGTGAACAACCTGAATGTCCATCAGTAGATGAGTGGGAAGACAAAATGAGATATGTCCACACAGTGGCTCACTACTGGTATCTTGGTATTTCTGATTCGTCTAGTGCACTTGATCAGTTTCCTATGAGCATCACATTCTAGGGAAAGTCCGCCTGATACTAGAGACTGAAAAATCAGTGGTTTCAAATAAACTGTGCTGAGAATATATCCTGATCTTTTTACAGACCCACCCTAGGCCTCTGTACCCTCCACACTCAGAGCCCATATCTCCTTCCTGATTGAGGGATTCAGGCCCATTTCCAGACAGTCATGTGGTTTGATTTGTTTCTGTACATCCTGCTCCTTGAAAAGCATTAACTAAGCATGATTCCATCTTCAGAATTATGTAAAATGGGGGAAAAAAAAGTGTTCTTTGTCTAACCACGCACTGGAATTTGGGCTTGGGAAACATGGCTATCTGGCTTGGTTTGGATTCCCAACTTACCTTCTCTTGGTGTGTCTTTTCCTGCATTTCAGATTTCCAGAGTAAGGACGTTATCTCTACTTTCTGTCTCTATTGAGGAAAGGCAGCATATTGACATATTTTAAGATAATGGGGGGTTAAACCTGGCTCTTCCACTATTTAACTAGCTGTGTGACCTTGGGTAGGTTACTGAATCTCTCTGTACCTCAGTTTTCTCCCCTAGAAAATGGTAAATCAGAGTACTATTTCCTGGACCTATCAAGAGCATGTAATGCTCTTAACGATTGGGCCCATAATAAGTGGGCAATAAATATTTGCTATTCCTATTACATGAACCCATTTTTAAGAAGGGGTTGAAAGATCAGATTTACCTTATTATACTTTCCTGTAACAATCCATTTCAATAGATTTGGGATTTCAGACATGATCAAATCGGGCTGGGCAGAAGAAGGAAAAGGGAGGGCATTGCTGTAGAGGACCACATTATATCAGAACTATACGAGAAATTCATTAAAATCAGTATCTCTAAGGGATGGGCCTGGGGATATGCATTTTAACAAGCCCTTCAGACAATTTTATACGAGAAGTTCATTAAAATCAGTATCTCTAAGGGATGGGCCTGGGGATATGCATTTTAACAAGCCCTTCAGACAATTTTATACGAGAAGTTCATTAAAATCAGTATCTCTAAGGGATGGGCCTGGGGATATGCATTTTAACAAGCCCTTCAGACAATTTTATACGAGAAGTTCATTAAAATCAGTATCTCTAAGGGATGGGCCTGGGGATATGCATTTTAACAAGCCCTTCAGACAATTTTATACGAGAAGTTCATTAAAATCAGTATCTCTAAGGGATGGGCCTGGGGATATGCATTTTAACAAGCCCTTCAGACAATTCTCATTCACAAGAAAGTTTTAGAATCCTTGCCTATGGCATGCATATCAGAGTATAAACTCTTTTTCCCACTATATATTTCTATATTTCTTTCTTTTCAATTTCTTTACTTTTTTTTAATGGGGAAGGAGAATGATGCTTTAAAAAACAAAAGAAAACCAAAAAAACCTTAATTACCTGGATTTTTTTTCTTATTTTGTTTTTTTATAGGACTTGAGTACATGCATTTTTTAATTTTTATACTCCTGTAGTAATATATATTTAGAATTTTGTAGCTGCACCCAATTAACATTATGCCACATGTGTTATTTCATCTTGCTACATTGTTTTTCTCATACCTTCTCTTCCTCATCCCCTTGCTTCTTTGTCCAGGTAACCAGCTAATGCGGTTAGTGCCCACACCCAAACCAGCTTACTTAAATATATAGTTATATACATCGAATTTGGGAAGGTAGATAGATCTTTGGTTTCTCTTTATGTATCTTACAAGCATTCTGAAATATCTTTCTAAAAGCCAAGTGAGTAATAAAACTTTAAAAGGTATGGTTAAGCTCTGCCTCAGCTTACAGCTTCACATCAGATCTCTATAGTGAAGAAAGTTGTTTTACATTAATGAAGATCATATTTACCCTTTTAGCCTCACCTGCAATTATTGGGTGAGCTCGGGTCTCCTTCGTTCATTACCACCATTAGTGCCTGTCAATAACGGAGAGTGTGCCTGAACTGCACAAGTACCTGGGAGCTTCAGAAGACTCATCCTCTCCTCGTGGAGGGAAGCTTTGGCCTTTGGGGTGGAGGCCTTAGGTCTTGATCTTATAGGTTACTGAAACTTGGGCTCTCCCTGAACTTTGGATGTCCCACCCATATAAAGCCAGAGCAGTGTGTCCCCTGGTATGTCCTGTGGGTCACCCATTCTTCAGAATTACCTGGTCAGTAGTTACAGGATGTAATAGCAGTTATATCCCGAGACCTCACCCCAGGCCCATTGAACCACAAGGAATCTTACACAAGTTTAACAGGTGTCACATGCACCTCTCATAGAATATTAAAGCTTGGGAACCACAGGTCTGTTGTTAAACATTCCATGCAGCTGACCTATAAATCCCCATTGCTCTTTCTCAGGCAGCAAAGAGTTAATCCCAGCTAGCCAAGGAAGTCCTCACCTGCTCCTGTAGGAACTACATGACACTCTACAGAGGGGTCTCACTGACATCTGGCTACCTGCTTAGCTGCTCTGTGCCCTCCCATAGGCCGTGGATAGAAGCCAGAGTGACCATGGCTGGCCTGCCCCATAACAGCTCAGACCTCAGGATACCACTCCTGCTCTGGCTGGGTCTCCAGTCTGTAGAAAGTAGACTGCTATCTACCCAGCCTCCTCTTATAGTTGCTGTAGGACCTGTCTTGCTTCCCAGAGCCCAAGATTAAAGATGAAATCCCAGGCACCAACACATACCAGGAGCCCAGTGCAAGTTTGAGACATGAAAAGAGCCACAAGGGAGAGGATAATATAAGGACTATGAGGTAGTATCTTATGCACAAGGCAGATAGTGATGGACATGTCTATACTTGTGTGTCAAAGTGTGTCACTGAATGAAATCAGATGCCTGGCACATATAACCATTTTAAATGCTGTTATGATAGATACACTTGGTAATCTCCCCTTCTGCATATCCCTTCAGCCCTCAGCACGTCATTATGTCAGCCCCCAACTGTTAGCATCTGGATCTCTGTGCTTTCCACAATAGCTGCAAGCAGAGCAGGCCACGAGTCCTAGGGAGTTTGCTCATGACCTCCAGAAATCCTGGAAAGAAGAACTGATTGACATGGGTGTATAAATACCCCAGCTCCCTCACCCTTTCAGTAAGATAGTGCTTAGACGTGGGTCTTTCAGGGGTCCCTGATGAGATAGAGCTCCATGTTGGTCATTTGTTCAATAACATGTTTTGGGGGGGATGCTGAAGGGTCCTTCCCTTTTCCTCTCTCATTTCTCTACTCCATCACTGATATTTCCCAAGATCGCCTCCCAGATCAACTACTTGCACTCAATTCCTTACTTCAGGATCACCTTTAAGGGACACCATGCTCAGGATTGTTGTTGAATGGATAAATGACTAAATATTTAATAGGCCAAGCTAGAGGGATAAGATACTACGGACTTAAAAACATAGTAAGCCTTGGGGAACCTGGGTGGCTTAGTTGGTTAAGAGTTTGACTTTGGTTCAGGTCATGATCTCAGGGTTTTGGGATCGAACCTCATGTTGAAACCCACGTCACGCTCCATGTCAGGCTCTGCACTCAGTGGGAAATCTCCTTATCCCTCTCCCTCTTCCTCTCCCTCTACCCCTCCCCCTGCTTGGGTTTTCTCTCTCTCTCCCTCTCTCTCCTTCCCTCTCTTTCTCTCTCTCTTTCTCTCAAATAAATAAATAAAATCTTTAAAAAAATATATAGTAAGCCTTTGCAGGGGGTTGCTGAATGAATGACATTCAAAAATGGATAGTGTTCAAGTTAGACTCCTATAAATCTAGCATTTGAATTTCTAGCATAGAAATGCATCTTGAACAGGTGAATAGATAAATGCATGAACAATCACTGAATGGAGTCAAGAGTTAGAAGTCTATGTCCTAGTACATAGTCAGTGTTGAATAAATGTTTTTCATATGGATGGAAGGGAAAAGGAAAGAAAGAGGGAATTAAAAGAGGAAGGAAGGAGGGAGGGAGGAAGGGAAGAGACTCAAGGCTTAGAGCTGGAAGTGAGCTGGCAGTGAGGGGCCTATGAGACCTCATGTGCTCTGGTCCCTGCTGGGGTTCCAGGGTCACCCTGCACCAGTCTCTCTCTCTTATATCACACTCCACATCGGCCACTTTTCAGTTCCAGCTCTCCGCAAATGCTGTTTCCTTAGCCAGGAATGATTTCTTATTAATGACCTCCTGCCTACTTAACTCCTGAGACTCTAACATCTCAGCTAAGAATTTGCTTCTTCAGGGAAACCTTCCAGATTTCTCCATCATGCTACATGTATATAATAGCTGTCATACTACTTCATGTGTCCCCCTTATGTCATTAGTTACTTGATGACCAACACGCCCCACTGGAACGGAAATTCTCATTTGTATTCCCAGTGCCCATCTCAGGCCCTGGCACATAGCAAGTGCTCAATAAAGACTGGGTGAATGGCACAGGCATGGCACCTGGCCCAAATTAAACCTTAGAACCAATGCATCTCCGGGCAGTTAGGTTTCCATGAACTATCACCCACACATGCACTGTTCCCTCCCCCATAACACCCCAAACTAGCCAAATGGCAAAATGCACCCAAAATCCGGGAAAAGCCTTTGACAAGTCATCTTAGAATAGTAACAGCTTCTGTCCCAGCCAACGCTGTCACAGGCAGCTTAATTATGGTAATTAGAACCCACATTAAAACATGATTATAACATAAAATTGGAATTAGCTGTATAACACATCCAAATTTTTCAGTGTGCTTATTGATTTTCCTCCCCTGTTAATCAGAGGGCTACAGTAAATTCAGATGGACTTGGTATAATTAAAACTGAACCTGTAAGTCCTAGTGAAAATTCTAATTAGCATCTGTCTTTTGTTAAGGACAGTGAGGTGGGGATGTATATGTTTATGGGCAACATTATCAGGGTATTCATGTTCTTTTTCTGGATCCTAGATGGGGCAGGCCATGCAATTCTCATTCCCTCTTAAGAACTTTTTTTTTTTTTTTAAGATGCAGTAATGAAGACATCTATGAAATGCCTAAACAAGAAGTGGCTGGTTTAAAGAAAAACAATTAGTCAAACTTGGTGATGGGAGACATGCAAACAAAACCACCAACTGAAATGAATTGCTCTCTTTTCTGTATGGTGGGGTGGCTTGTGAAACTAGGCAACCTGAGGTCTCACCTTAATTCTGCTGATTACTAGGTGTGTGATCTTGAACAAATTTTGTTTTGTCTTTCTGAGCCTCAGTTTCCTCATCTGTGAAGTGGGGATAATGGTAGACCCTATCTCATAGGGTGATGGGAGGATTAGAGAGACTACACATTTTTCAACATGAAGTAATTATTAATTAGGAGTTGCTGTCATCATCGCCATCATTATCACCATCATCAATGTCAACAGCAGCAATACCATCATCATCATAACCATTAACACCATCACTGTCATCATCATCACCGTCATCACTATGACCATCATCATCATCATCATCACCGCCATAATTACCATCACCATCACTATCATCTTTACTGCCATCATCATTATCATTATCATCCAATGAGGAGAAGACTTGCAATGCCTGCCATGGCCCTGGTGAGCTTTCTGGTATAGTGAAAGCACCATGATTTTGGATTCCAGTAGCCTTCCAAACTGTGCCACTCATAAGATATGCAACTTCAGACAGGTCATTATATTCTTCTGTTTGTGTCCTTATTTGTAAAATGAACACAATGTTCAAGGGGATGTTGGGGATAGATAAAGGATGGGGATCATGCCTCGCGTGGAGCTAGTCTTTGGAGTAATGTTATTTCTCCATCTCTAGTAAACAGTCCCGGCCCTTGGACAGACTGCGTTCATGGTAATATATCTCAGGCATGTCTAGAATACAAAGTGAAGGATCTTCATGTTTCTAATCACCAGCCTTCACTCAGGAGTTTTTGTGCTGCCTTCTACAGGGCCATGTCCCACTGTCATCACCTTAATTACTGGAAAGTGTTTCTGCTATCTGTATGTGTAAAAGAAACAGTAGAATGTATCACCTACCACGTGTATTCACCAGCATTTCCCAGCCTCCTTTGCACTTAGAGTGAGGCCATGTGACTCCTTCTGACCACTAGACTAGGAGCAGAAATATGTCACTTCTATTTACCAGGAAACCACATGTAGAGATAGAAAAAGAGCAAGCTGGAAGTGGCCTAGATCATCAAGCCACTGCAGGAAGGACAGCTGTCCTGGAGGGCAGCTGAAACTGCACAGGACTTCTCCAAGTGAAGAATAAACAGTTGTTGCATGGAGCTGTTGAGGTTCTGAAGGCTCTTACAGCAGCATAACTTAACCTATGCTGATTGCTACAGGGATTTCTCTCTGCAATCAAGTCTGCTTTCTAGTTTGTGCCCCTTGTTCTGAATACACTAATGGCTCATTGGCTCTTGGCCTTTCACAAACTGATGAACTTTCTTCCAGAATGGATTTTGGGTAGACTGGTGGGGAATTGGAACTTCTGAGCTCAGAGATTCGTGCCCCTCAGTGTAATGTGCATCTGATCCTTTACTGTTCAGATGGCTCAGATGGCTCAGATGGCTGGAGGAGAAACATGGAAATCCCAAAACATCAGGGTCTTTAGATGGTTTACTCATAGCCACATAGCCCTCTGCACATACTGGGCTGCCCAATGAAATTGATATGTCAACTATCATGGGCATCTCTTTTTTTCCCCCAACCAGAATCCACACCTGTCTTTATTTTGGCATCAGAACTGTAGTGTTTTTTTTGTTGTTGTTGTTTTGGGGTTTTGTTTTGTTTTGTTTTGTTTTTGAGAACCATTTACTGGGTGGGCTTGTCAGCCAAAAAGCTTTCTCCTCCTCTGCCCAAGAAGTAACCACGTGACCTAACCCAGGTAGAGACTCATACCAAGTGCAGCCTCTTCAAGGTATGGGGGATGGTCCCTGCTTCCTAGATCCTCAGAGCTCCTGTGGTCCTGTCCTCAGAATTGCTTTTTCAGTTCTTCTTTGGTCTGTGAGCTCCTCTTGTCCTTCTAACAAAGCCCTCCCACCTTTTCTGGGCTGAATTTAGCCAGCATCAACCTCTTTTCATCAAAGAGCCCTAAATAATACATAGTAATGAATTCCATCCAATATTGACAAAGCCTCTTTCACGTGCTGCATTCTGGCTGGACCTTATTGCCCGATTATTCTAAGTTTGGGACACATTTTATGTTTGACATGCTAAGAAAATATAACCCAGAGTGTAAGTAAAATGTGGGCTCATTCATTCAACAAAAGTACTGTATCAATTATGGCCAAATGCCCATCTAAGTGCTAGGGATACAAGAGTAAACAGAACAGACCCAAATCCCTGCCCTCATGAGCCTGACATCCCAGTTGGAGGAGGCAGGTGTAAATAACACATAAATGAAAATACAGAGTACTCAGATGCTCAGAAATGGTGTGGGAAGAAATGAAGCCAGACAGGAGGTCAGGCGCATGCGGTGTAGGGGGGCAAGATAAAGAGGGGTTGTAATTTTAAACCCATTAGTCAGGGAAGACTTCACTAAGATTTGTGCAAAACCTGGAAAATAGAATCGTGTATTCTCTTGTTCTTGTTTTTGTGAAGGTGACTTGGTTTATAGGGCTGTTGTGGGGACAGAACCTGACACTTTAAAAGTACATAATAAACATCCACTGAAAAACAAGTTCAAAGAAGGTATTTGGATGCCAAGTCAGCACTGAGGGTGTGGGGAGTGCCAGCACTCACCCTCCCTCCCATGCTGAACCATCATGCTGGGACCACTGGCAAAACCCCTCCTCCTTTCAGGCCCTGGAAACTATTGAAGCTTTGGCTTCTCAGGGTAGTTTGCAATGACCAGACCTCTGCCCCCCCAAGTGAGCTGCTGGCTGTCCTGCTGCACCTCACACCCAGTGGAAGAACTTGGGGGTGTGGGAAGGAAACAGGGCACCAAGAGGGAGGGAAATGGCACCAGCCAAGCCTGAGACAAATGGAACTCCTATGTAGTGACTCTTATCCCAGTGGGCAGGTGCTTCTCACATCTCCCATTCCTAGCTACCCCACTTATCTACCTTTGACATATGTTCAAGGGCATGGATTCTGTAGAGAGGCAGACCTGGGTTCCAGTCCTGCCTGAGCATGCAAACACAGCCAATCCCACCATCCTCTGAACCTCAGTCTCAGGATGCTGACGTTGTAGACTAAGGTTAGAATTATGTTGTGATACACAGAAAGCGCCTGTCGAGCACAATGTGAGCGTATCTTCGTTCATTGCTGGCTCTGGATCCTTGGCCTCAGCCCCCAGGAGACCCTGGTCCCATAGATTGTGTGGTTAGGGCTGGGCTTGGGAACCTTGAACCAGAGGCTCTCAGCCCCACCTCCACACTGGGGTCCTCTGGGGAACTTTTTTTTTTTTTTAATATTTTATTTATTTGACAGAGATTACAAGTAGGCAGAGAGGCGGGCAGAAGAGGGGGAAGCAGGCTCTCGCTGAGCAGAGAGCCGGATGCAGAGCTTGATCCCAGGACCCTGGGATCATGACCTAAGCCAAAGGCAGAGGCTTTAACCCGCTGAGCCACCCAGGCACCCTCCTCTGGGGAACTTTAAAGAAAACATATGCCTGGGCTCACTCCCAGGAGTCTGATATCATTAACTTGGATTGCATCCTGGCAGCACAGGAGTTTCTAAAGTCTTCCAGGTGATTCCAAGGAGTAGCCAAGGTTGAGAAGCATTGCTTTGGCCCAGGGCTTTGATGTCAGTCCCCTACATTTATTCCCAAAGCAGGAGCTACACTTAGACATCATGCCCTTGGGCAGCCTCTCAGATGATCTGATTTTTTTTTTTTCTCCTAACTGGGGTTAACAAGAAGTTGTAGAAAATCAACCATGTTCCTGGCACAGTGTTAGACCCTGAATAAAACACTGTGCCTGTCCTTGAGTAGCTTGCTGGCCCCGTGACCTTACCATGGAGAAATGCTAGGCTTGAAGGGGCCCAGGGATCTGGGAGGAAAGGAATCTCATCCAGATTGGGGGATGGGTGGGAAAGGAGGGGGGTTGCTGTGTCACACCAAAACTTCAACTTGAAAAAATGAGTAGCAGTGGCCTGGCAGAGATGTGGAAGGAAGATGTATGGCCCAGGTAAGCTGAAGCAGCGTGAGCAAATGTGTGGAGGTGGGAAACATCAAGGTGGGGAGTGACATGGGAGGAAAGGGATCACCTACAGCAAGGTGTATGTGACAGGATAAAGGGCAGGAGCAGAAGCCACATAGCAGAGGCCTTAGGGCCCCACAGAGACCCCTGGCCTTCCCGTTACAGGCACTGGGGAGCCTTTATTCTGTGCCTAAGAATTCAGGGTGCAGCTGCAGTTGAGTGCTGGTGGGGTTGCAGCATCCAGATAAGAAAAAACCTTTGTTTGGCAATTTTCTCCCAAGCAACTTTATTTCATTCCCTTCCATCATGTAGAAACTCAGAAGTTATCAGGAGAACATCACTGCCATGGTAACGGTGAGAGAAACAAACAATGCATGGGTTGTATAAAATTGTCCATAAAGGCTGTTTATTTTTCATACCATTATTTTAATAGGTGGGGATGGCAGTGATGGCATGGAGAACAGCAGGCCATAATGGTGCCGCTAACGTTGCCTTTTCTCCAAATGACTCGAAATGCTCACAGACATTCAGACGTTGGCACTTAGATCATGTCTCCGGCTGGGAACCCCCGCTGGTTTAGAGTCTCGCTGCTGGGAAGCATCACCTGTTCCTGGATCCCAGAGGCGGTGTGGCGAAATGGTTATAAACTTGAATTGGAGGTCAGACCGTCCTAGATTTGAGCCCGGTTCTGCCACACTTCCTGCCTGGTGACTGCTGGCCAAATTTCCTCATCCCTCTGAGCCTCTGTTTACTCCCCTGCAAAGTGGAGGTTCATTCATTCATTCCTTCATTTCTTCATTCAATATTGAATGAGACTTCCTTGGAAACCTCCCTATGTGCTTTGTGCTGGAAAATTTCTTGCGCTCTCGGATTTTAGAATCTAGTGGGAGAACACAGATAATACACCTGTAAACATGTCAGTAAATAAGAAAGATGACTTTAGGTGGTGATATACTTGCTCAGGAAAATTTAAAACTGGACAAGTGCTCCCTGAGGAGATGCCATTTAGCTGACCATGGAAGGATGAGAAAGAGCCAGCCATGTGTCTATCAGGAGGAAGAGACTTCCAGACAGGGGGACAGCGAGAGCCAAATCCTGAGAGGCACATTTGGGTTAGGATATATATATATATATATATATATATATATATATATATATATATACATATACACAATGGAATACGACTCAGCCTTCAAAGAAATGAAATCTTGCCATTTGCAATGACATGGAAGGAACGAGAAGGTATTGTGCTAAGTGAAATAAGTCAATCAGAGAAAGACAATTATCATATGATCTCACTCATATGTGGAATTTAAGAAACAAAGCAGAAGATCATGGGGGAAGGAAAGGAAAAATAAAACAAGAGGGAGAAATCTGAGAAAACTAGAGAGGAGACAAACCATAAGAGACTTTTAATCAAAGGAAACAAACTGAGGGTTGCTGGATGGGAGGGGGTGGAGGGATGGGGTAACTGGGTGATGGGCGTTAAGGAGGGCATATGATGTAATGAGCACGTGATATAATTAAGGACCACGTGATGTAATGAGTTCAGATACACTGAACTCTACATCTGAAACTAATAATATACTACATGGTAATTAATTGAATTTAAAATTTTTAAAAAAGGATTGTTTGCAGTTGGAGCTTCCTGAAGGAACCACGAAGTCAGAGAGGAGGAGGGGCTGGATCTGGGGGGCCCTACAGGCTAGGGTAGGAGTTTGGGTTATAATAATACAACTTCCTATGGTGGCCATACGCATTCAATGAGATATCAAATGGTAAACTCTAAGCAGATACTTTATAAAATCAGCTTTGATTCTCACCTGGAGAGCTCGCAGTGGAATAGAGCATCTCTCAGGCGTGGAAGCGGATACCACGGTTAAAAAAGAGAAAACCACTGGGGGTGGTGCATAAACAATGAATCTTGGAACACTGAAAAAAAAATTAATTTAATTTAAAAAAGAAAAGAAAACCACAGGCCCAAGATGGAGCCACTCAGGGAAGGTTTGAGTGATCACTTTTCGTAATTATTTTCCTTTTTCACGTGAATAAAGTAAGAATCAGAGAAGACAAGGGACCTACAGACAGCACACGGGAGTTAGCGGGGTGGCCTCCTGACTCTCCAGCTCCCACCCACTGTTCCTTGGGTTTCTGAGCTGAAGCCCATCCGTGATCTCCAGGGGACATATTTCTTGGCCTCCGTTCCTGCTGTTGCTGGGTGGTGCTTCCTTCTGGAGTACAGCATGAAGGTAACGGAAAAACTCAGATCCTCTGAGCCTCAGACATTAGTCTTCTTCTCTCCACACCCTCCTCTGACTTCCTGGGGACAAAGGCTAGGCTTTGGGCAGGAAGCTGGGAAGAAGGGCAGGATGCCCGGTAGCACGGACCTTTTGGGTACTGCATATGGATGAACATGGTGACGTTGGCGAGAAAGGCGAAGGGTTGGAGGATGTGTCTGCGTTCAAACAGAACGGTGTCACCTCCGTTCAGTTTGAGTGAGGTGAGTCACACGGAGAATGTGTTAGATTGGCTGAGTCCCCTGATGGGCTTAGGAGTTTTACTTCTTCTGTACCCTTAACCCCAGCTGGACCTTCTTCTGGGTCTAGACATACATAAAAACACTTAAAAAATCCTATCAGAGAAGAGCTGTTTGTGGCCTCAGATGTGCCTCAGTTTCCTCAGTTTGGGCTGTATGCTACAGTGAAATTACTCTTTTACTGAGTGCCTGCTGTAGGATGGACACTCGGTTCAGCACCGCATCCTCTCTCTTACCATTACAAAACCCCTAAGAAATCATCACTGATATCTCTTACTTAATACAGACAAGAAAACAGGTCTCAAGGTGACGCTTGGAGAAGGAAACTGAGGCACATCTGAGGCCAAATACACCTGCTGATCCCCAAGAACTCAGGTGTTCCTTGGGTCACCAAACATAAAAGTCGGAGAAGAGTCCACAGGCGTGTGCCTCTTTGCAGAATTAGGCTGTTCTTCATGGTCTGAAAAATGTACATGTTACAGTTTATAATGCCAACAGAGTATATAAATATACACAGTATCTTTAATTGATTTTTTTCCCTCACCTTTGAGGCCCAAAAGCATAAACCCAGAGAAGTCTCCCTGCTGGGTTTGCAGGAACTTGGCTGTGGGGTCTTATCAGATCCTATATGTTTGTTCCTTTCCTTCAGCCTCCTTCACGTTTCCAAAGTACACTGGTTTTCCGTCTCATCTGGCCAGACAAGCTTCTAGAGAATGCAAATCCAGTTTGCAGGCTCACTTTGTATTCTGTAAACTTTCAGCCTGAAATAAAGGCACTGTTTCCCTGTTGAATCTCTGTTGTGCATGGACATTTCTCCAGAGCCAGCGCAGGTGGTATAGACAGATCAAGCATTTCCAAGGAAACCCAAGAGGCATAATTGCTTCTTTCTAGGTAATGTAGACATGCTGGATGAGGCTAGCTGTGTCACCACTGACCGTTCCCTTGTTAGCATCTGGCGAAAATGATGTGACAGCCACTTTGCTCGGCACGGGGTTTCATGGGCTCATGGGAAGTTAGGAAGACCTTGTTGAGAACACTGCGGGGGAGGCTGGTTGGATGCTCAGGCTGCCCTTCAAAGACCCAGAAAGAATTTGTGTCCTGGGCTACTACTACGGCTGTTTTGTTGTTTCAAACTCTCTCCCTCTCTCTCAAGATGTCTCTTTTTGCATTTCACTTTTACTCCAAGACAGAAGTTATATCCAACCCCCGTACCCTCTCGCCTTAGCAAAGCCCTTCCTAACAGCAGGTGTTCCTGGGGGTGAAATGTGGTGCTGGATTTGGGTGGGGCAGGAGTGTGGATAACTTTGAAACACTTGACATGGTAGTTCATGGAGAAAGTCAAACTGAGTATACACTTCCAGGTGATCTCAAAATCAAGCCCTGGTGCACTGTGATCTGTGTGGATAGAGAAATGACTAAACAGAAGTATCCTGGCAATGGCCGCCATTTATTGCAATGACCCTATTTCAGCATCAGATTCTGTGCTTTCTGTGTCCCCTGCCTGGACCATATTCTTCCCCAGATCTTGGCCTGGTAGTTTCTTCTTACTAATCACTTCTCTGCTTAAACACCTTCTGGTCTTGGGAGGCCATTCCCCATCGCTCAAAAAGGAGCTTGCCTCCTTTACTCTCAAATCACCCCATTCTTCTTCCTCATAGAACCTGGAGCATTCGGAAATTCTAAGTTAGTAAAGGATTTACTGTCCATCTCTCACCTATACCAGGTAAGCTCCAGAGAGCTTCGTCTTGTTAACTGCTGCATCCTTTGTTCCTAGAACAGTTCCTGTTCATCCTTCATTCCTAGAACAGTTCCAGTTCCTGGCACCTGGTAGATGCTAAAAAAAAATTGTTGATGGGATGGGTGGATGAACGGTTGGACAGATGGATGAAGAGTTTACTGTATGCTATGTGTACTACCCTAAGTGCTTTCTAATAATTGTCTCATTTATTTTTTAAAAGATTTAATTTATTTGACAGAGAGAGACACAGTGAGAGAGGGAACACAAGCAGGGGGAGTGGGAGAGGGAGAAGTAGTCTCCCCACTGAGCAAGGAGCTGGAGGCAGGGCTTGATCCCAGGACTCTGGGATCATGACCTGAGCTGAAGGCAGATGCTTAAGGACTGAGCCACCAAGGAGCCCCACAATTGTCTCATTTAATCTAAGTCACAGGTCTTCATTGAAACAGTTTCAGAGAAGTTAGGTCAGTTGTTCAATGTTACACAGCTGTTAGCAGGAGAAAAACAATTCAAATTTAGATCTGTCAGGTTTCGAAGCCTGCTTTAACCACTCTGCTACACTGTCTCCCTTGGCATAGAACATCAATCCTGGAAAGGATTTGGCAGTCATGTCTCCAGACTCCACTAGACTCTGGCCCTAGAGAGCAATGGATGGAGTCTTCTGCACCCACAGCATCTTGTAAGAATTTGGCACCCAGTGGCTACTCAATAAATAGTAGATGTTCAAGTAGTGTTTGTAGGTAGATGGATGAGTGAGTGCCGTGGGCGAGTGGATGGACAGATGCGTGGATGGATGGATAGGTGGATGAATAGACAGGCTGGTGACTTACCTAGGATTACACAACAATTTATCAGGGGAGGGATAAAAACCAAGGATTCCTAACTTGCTGCTGTCTCACGCAACACGAAATTTTTGAGAATGAAGCTGAGTGTCTTCCTTACAGTCTGAACTGGGCTCAATGATTTAGTTTATCAGCTCACGGGAACTTGTCTCTAACCCTATGAAATAAATGTTATTGTATCCCCTCATGTCACAGGGATATTATTATCCACTTGGGTCAATCAGCCCACATGGTAAGTGTTACTCTTATCTCTTCTCCTCAGAAGAGGAAAATAAGGCTCAGAGAGGTTAAATAATTTGCCCTTCTTACCCAGCAGAAAGAGGTGAGGACACGATCTAATCCTTTGTCTCCTGACCAATTTTAATTGCCTAAGAGCTGATTTATCCAATGGCAACATGTAGACAGAATTGTGGGCACGCATGTCTGCACAGATGCTAGGATTTTTCCCCTGGGCAGCTGTGGGTAGCAAGGAGTCCTCCCTGATACCAGAACCAAAGATACATGTGTCCTATAGTAACAGAGCATGAGCCTGATACAAAGTAGACCAAGTGTATGATTTTGAGCAAGACACTATCTCCCTGAGCCTCATTTTCCTCACCTGTAATGTGAGTATAAAAAATGCAACGGGGGATAGTTTTCACCGGCAAGCTGCTCTTCTCATAAATGTTATTCTCATCACGACATTTCTTCTTATTGGGGAAGGGGGTCTTAAATAAAGAGAGAGAGCCTTCCCACCGTCATAATCTCAGATTGTAAGGTCTATGTCTGATTATCTCAGAACTTTTCTCCAGGCAAGGGAAAGTAAATCAGCGGGCCAACGAAATGAGTAAATCCTGTGCTATTCAATGGCTTAATAAATTTCACAGTAGTACTTCTCCCATATAATATACTCGCATGCAAGTAATGACTTCTCAATGCCTTTACCAAAAGAGTGACCCTGATGATGAACTTTTAGTCATTGAAGAATGACTGGTAACAAGGGGCTGTCAAAACACCAGGGACATCTACACAGTCATAGCATGGAGACAGCCATACAATTCCTGAGAGGGGATGGGTTCTGGCTTTGGACTCAGACCTGATCTTGAATCTACCTTGTGCTGTTGCTTCCTGGCCATGTGACCTCAGCTAGGTTGTGACCTTCTCGAGGACTCAGGTGCTTATCTGTCAAATGGAGTCAATCATGTCTCACGGTGAAGGATTATGATAAAATTGACATGAGTTGCTACAATGTGGTAAGAGCCCCTGGCAAACAGGAGATGCTTGCAAGCACCTGTTTCCTTGCCGCCAAGTGAGGAACTGGTCTGTCACTTTGTTTTTCTTTCACTCACCTTCTCCCTTTCTGTTTTCCTCAGTTTCTTTGCTTGTCTATGTTCCATTCAACAAGAATGTACATGTGCCTACTGCACACCAGTACTGTGCAGGCCCTAAGTGTATGGTGATGGATGAGACCGGGCAAGGTCACCCCCTACAGAGCTTTCAGGCTAATACAGCAAAACAATGGGAGGTTTCATCTTCCCCAATGGAGAAATCAGGTGTTCTGCACCCCCTGTCGCAGCCTCCCTCTTTATAAAAACCACTAGGTAGGGGCGCCTGGGTGGCTCAGTGGGTTAAGCCTCTGCCTTCGGCTCAGGTCATGATCTCAGGGTCCTGGGATCGAGCCCCACATCGGGCTCTCTGCTCAGCAGGGAGCCTGCTTCCTCCTCTCTCTCTCTCTCTGCCTGCCTCTCTGCCTACTTGTGATCTCTGTCTGTCAAATAAATAAATAAAATCTTAAAAAAAAAAAAACAAACCACTAGGTAAATAGCAGGAATGGAAACTTCTTGCAGGCAAGGAATGGGTTTTCCTAGGGACTCTCTGTCTGTGCATCTGTAGTGAGTGCCCTATGAAAAACACTGAATGCGTGAATGAATGGGAAAGCTTTGGGTGTAGGGGTCTCTTGATCCCCTAGGCCAGAGTGCTCCCTTTCCCCTCCAATCCTCTCCCACCCTGCGCTCACCTCCCCCACCCATTCTTTGTAGGGACTCCCAGCTCCACCACTCAGCTAAAGACATATTCCTCCCGTGCTGTCTGCAACCTTCTCTCCATCTGCTCCCTCTGCCTGCTCAGGCTGCAATGTGGAGATAGTGTGGCAAGGTGGAATAGGGGGAGGGCGAGGGAGGGCTTCTAAATTGGGGTGACAGGCCTGGGAAGCTGGCAGTTCTGCAAAGGTAGCCCACACAGTCCGTCTGAGTCTCTGGGATTGCTTACAAGCCTGTCCCTCACGTAGCCCTTGGCCATGGCTGTTCCCAAGCATCTGCCTGTCTCCCGCATCTACTGTCCCTCACCACCTCCATTTGTGGAGAAAAGACAAGATGCTGGAAATCAGGGCTGGGCAAGAGCACAACATGGAGGGTGGGTCTTGAACTCAGATGGGGGAAGGGCGCAAATACAGCAGAGCTAAGGGGCTGAGCTCAGAGGAAGCCTTGGCTAGCTCTGGCGCCCAGTTGACAACGGGGATGTGAAAGATGAAACTCTGATTAGAACATAGATAAATATTAATTTATAGTCCCTAGTTGGGCTTCAAAGGGCTGGAACACCCCGCCCCCACCATGTATTGGATGCACAATTTCATGGCCATTTGTATTGTTCTAGGGAGATTGACAGCTCTCATCGAATCCCCAGAGTTGAAGACTTTCTAGGTTACAGGACTCACTTTGGAAACACAGGATACTGTCAGGGCAGACGGCTGGTTGGGGCCCAAAGGGCCCCCGGAGGGCTGTCATACAACTGAGAGAACTGGGACTGGGATCTCTCCTGGAGGCCGAGCGATGGAAAGCTCTAGACTGCTCGCAGACTGAAGGCTTCGCTGGGTTTTGAGGCCTCCACCTCCCCGTCTGGAAAATGGTCAGGAAGCTCTACGGCCTCGCCTGGCCAGCACCGGACTGCCGTGAGCATCCGCCGGGAGGAAACGCTCGGTCCACAGGACGCCGGGGGAATTGGCGTTAAACTTTGCGGGGCACACGGGCCGCGGCTGGAGAAGGAGGTTGGCCCTGGGGCGCGGCGGCCCCTCTCCCTGCGGCCCGCCCGCCCCCTCCCTCCCTCGTCGCACTCGCTCGGCACAGACTCGGCCTCAGCCCCCTCCCTCCTCCCGCTCGCTCCCCGCTAGCTCGCTCTCTCGCTCGCTCGCCGGCTCCTCCTCACTCGCCCGCCCGCGCCCGGCGCAGCTCGGCCAGAGCGATCGCGGGGCTGAGCGCGCGTCCGCCCGGGGGGCTCCGGCGGCTGCCCCGGCCCCCGGCCCCCTCCCTCGCCCCGCCTGCCCTGCGCGCTCACCGCCTCCCCGCTTCCCGGCTCCCGCGCCGTCCGCCTGCCCGCAGCCCGCGGCCCCGAGCCCCCCGCAGCCACGATGCCCGCGGCCCGGCCGCCCGCCGCGGGACTCGGCGGGACCTCGTTGCTCCTCGCCCTGCTCCTGGGGAGCCCCGCCGCAGCTCTGGCAGGAGGTAAGCGCCTGGAGGGGCGGGGCGGGGGAGGGGGCAAAGTTGCGGCGAGTGCGGGGCAGCAGGGGGTCGCGGCCCACCTGGGCGTCTCGAGCACCGCCCGCTGCGTTGGAAAGCGGGGGCGGTCGCCCAAATTCAGGGCTGGGAACCGCGTCCCCTCGGCCCGGGCTGATGGGAGTGTGGAGGCGGGGATGTGTCTGAAGGACTCCGGCGCTTCCTTGCTTCGGCTGCGGGCTCCCTTTCAGTGTGCCCGGCTGTGGGGCTGACTCCCCTTTGCAGCCCCAGAGAATCTCCTTGCAGTGGGGTCGCCTCCAAACCTCAGATACCCGGAGCTCTCTGCAACCGCACCCGGGGCTGGGTGCCAGATAATTCTCACCCTTTAAGGGAGAGGACGAGAAGGGGGGCAGCTGACCCGCCCTTTAACTGAGGACTAGACTTGAACTGTGCGTCTGGGGGCTTCGTAGTGCCGCGCCCTCCCACTCTAGGACCCCTTGTCTCCTTTTGGTTCAGGCTGTCCTGTAGGACTGGGTCCCTGGACTGATCCCAACCAGGTGTCTGGATGCCGGACTTGGGTGTGGCTTTCGTTTGGAGGCCAGTCGGGGGGGCTTAGGGTTCTCGGAACTTGGCGGGGGAGGGAGAGGAGATGTCAGGTCACCGTCGGGAACCCGAGCGGACACTCTTCCTCCCACGCGCCCCAGACAGCCTAGTGTCTCAACACTACTATGAATTGAGGAGGTAGGGGTGCTAGTTTCACCCACCACGTGCTTGCCGGTTTGGAAAGGGGGTCCAAGTTTCGCGAAGGGTAGTTGCTCCTCCTTCCCAGACCCGGAGCCACACCCTCCTCTCCACCCCGCTGAGGTCCCCCAGGAAAAGTTGTGTGTTGGGGGTTGGGCGCGTCATTAATCCAGAGCTAAACCCAAGAGCTTTGAGGATTTAATCAGTCACTAGGAGACCCCAAAGTGGAGGAGAGCATTGGTAGACCACTCAACCTAGCCTTCTCTGAAAGGTCCAACTCCCGCTACCAGAAACGCGCTCCTCACGTGGTAAATAAGCAGGCAGCTGCAGGGTCTGCCCAGTCTGAAGACAGTCGGAGGGCGCACACCTTCCCCATCTGGAGCCTCGATGTCTGTTTGGACCGTCTTGACCCGGAGCTGCAGCACAGTCGGTGCTCTTTCTCCCTAGGGAGTTCTGGACGCCTGGCGCGCACACCTGCTTCAGCACCAAAGGCCGCGGACAGCTCTTAGCTCCGTGGGCCCCAGCTCTGGGTCCCTTTCCCTCCAACTCTTCCCCATGGCCTGGAGTGCCCTCCTCAGCATAAATCAGGCATTTTATCCCCACCCCCTTCTCTTTAGCTGTGGAGCCCCGGAGTGCAAAGCAAAGGAAATAATTCATCACCTTTTGTTTAACAAAGCATATCATTAAAGAACCCCCCTTTTATGAAGCAATAATATTCACAATTTACACCAGGTCTGGACAATTTCTCTGGGAAAGATGGGGGAAGAGAACTGGTTTACATAAATCCTTTCCACCACAGCATGCCCTTTCTTAATTAGCTGTCTTTCCAACAATGGCTTGGTGGCCTTGAACAGAGTCCACATCTCCCTCCCTCATCCTTTGAATCTGTGTTGTGACAAACACACAGAAAGAACCCAAAGTTACTCAGCATCTTGCTGGCTTTTCTAAAGTGATTCTACCTTTGAGGACCCCACTCTCCAATACACTGCCCTCCAGGAAAAATGTCTTAATGGCACATACTGAATCATCATCCAAGACAAGGATTTCATATTCCGCTTCCTTCACTGGCTTCAAACACAAAATACGTGTGTGTTAATTTTTAAGACATTTCATATTATTTTTCCAACTGTTCGACACTACAACTAGCCAGCATATATTTTTAATTAACTTCAGGTCACTGCCAAATTAAAGTCAACTGATGTACTACTTCAGAAAGCTCGTTATTAACCGTGTGCTTCTGACTTCAAGACTCTGAGTGGTAAGAAAGGAGTGAGGATAGCCAACGAGCACTGCCAATTCTCATGGTGCGTTTGGAAACAATTGACCTTTCACAGTAAATTCTATTTTAACCCGGAGCCCAACTTCCACTAATGTCAGGAGAGAGGTACATCTAATACAGTGTTGCAAGCTAGTCCTGCTCGCCTACTATTTGTAAATACTTGAAAGGGACTTGTTGCTACATTCTTATGCAGGTCACATGATTCTCTGGGCCATTTTGCTGTAAGGCATGAATAAGTATAAAGTATAACTTGTTTTTGAAGAGGGTTCTTATTGTCTAAGATATGCATATGGGGAATAATTGTAGCTACGTGCTAAGACTGCAGAGCCTGAGTGTCATTTCTTTTCTTTTTCTCTCGAATTAATAAAGGAACTTCAATATTGCTCAATAAGACTCAGATTTGCTGCCTCCTCTAGTCTCTAATGCGCGTTGTTGTTAAATTCACTTAACAACTATTTTCATTATGGATTGTTATTCTTTTCCATGGAGTTCTGGCTGCTCCTGCCAGGGGCCACCCTATCTAAGCTTGAAGGATTCTTCTTGTGTTCACAAGGCTTAGTTAGACATTAGGAAAATAATGTTATATTCCTTCCGCCCTCTTCCAAGGCAAGAGGATGTTTCCTGATTAGAGTGGCTTGTTTTGTGGTTTTGCTCACAAGTATATTCCTGCTATTCAAAAAGATATTCAAAAAGCTATTCAAAAGGGCTCAATTTACCAGTCCTCCTGTTTGGTCCACGGGGCGTGCTGCAGACCTCCACTAGGGGCGCTCAAAGCTGTAGTTGGTGGCTTAGGGCAGAAGGGACCAATTCTGACCTTTGCAACAAGCAAGTGCGGACAATGCCAAAGGTCATCAGAATAGAGGTCTAAAGATGGCATCACGTCCATCTCTACCCACACCCCTTTCTGCTTCCTACAATTGATTCCTATTTCTCAGAGGGAAATTATTGATGACACTTGACATGCTGTGAAAAAGAGTAAAGAAAGGTGGTAAGAAGGCAAGGAGAATGCTCCACAAAAGGCAGTTTCAGAATGCAGAGTCCGGCTGCCCTTTTTCCTACCAGGCTGTGGTTTCCTTCATGGAGCCGAACTGCAAAATGCCAAAGAGGCCAGAACAAGGCTGTTGTTCTGGGGAATTTGAGCTGGGCACTGGTATTAGATTTATAGCGTTCCGGAAAAGAAATACTGTGGCTTTGAAAACCTGGGTTCAGGTCCGGCTCCCCTGGTTATGAATGTGTGACCTTCAGCAGAACTGTCTTCTCTGAACTTCCATTTTACCATCTGCAGAATGGGGGCAGGGGTACAGAATTTTCTCCGTCTGGAAGGATGGTAGCAATGATTGTGTAACACTTCCTTGTAAAACAGCTGGCACATAGTAGATGTTCAAGTAATGTTCCTCTGTTTTCTTCTTTGTGTTCCAAAAATGCAAGTTGCCCCTGTTAGTAGGCACCAAGAGAGTGAGTCCTTGAAGCTGGTGTGAAGCAGATGTTAGCATAAATAACTGGCTAATTTAGGCCAATGTAGGAGGAGTTGGAGTTGGGATATGAGTAGTCCCAGGTAACTATATGCTACCTGTGGCAGGTGAGAATTTTTTTTCACCTGTTGCAGGTGCCCTTTCTTCCCAAATTCCGATACTGTAAATCTTTGCACCTCACTATTACCATCAGCAAGTAGAGTCCATGGTACCAGAGATGCGGATGGCAGTGTAATGGTTGGAAAGAAGACAGAAGGAGATAATCTTCTGGAAGAGGCATTAACTCACTCATTCATTTAACATTTACAGAGTACTTTCTATGCAGGCAGCAACCCCACGTAGAGTGCAGGAGACACAGGGTCATATGATGAGGTCCCTGCCCTAGCAATGACAGCCTAGCAAGAGAGATCAGAAGAAAACCACTAGCATCCATGCCCTGTGATCCGTGCTTCAGGAGGGGATTATCAGAGTGCTGTGGGGATCTTCCAGGGGGCTGTGGTCCATTCTCACCAGAGCTAGTCAGGGAAGGCTTCCCTGAGGAGGTAGCATTTGAGCTGGCCCTGCAGGGATGTGGCAGAGACCAGCTGCCAGGGGTGGGTTACAGGGGGTGGGATTGGGGGGCAGGATTTCTACAGTGGAATAGTGACAATTCTGAAACAGGCTTCACTTTCGGAGCACATCACGCACCAGTGGAATTAGAGAGAGGGAAATAGGAGTTAGTGGAAAGGACAGGCTGGTGGGTACACAGCCTGACACGTGAAAAAAAATCATCAGACCTGCCCATCCTCCCTGCTCTCCCCTGGAATTCCTGGGCTCAGCAGAGGAAGGCTGAAACAAAGGCCCATGAAGCGCCGTGTTCGCTGTGCTCGCAGTTGTCCACTAGAGGTTGTGATGACACCAAAGGAATCCTCTCTGAAGACAGCCAGTCCCAGCTGCTGAGTACCAACAGCAGCCGCAGCGCAGGGTAAAGGCTGCCTCATTGAATTTGCATATTTGCATAATCCTCTGGTTACTGTAGTTCTTCATGGGCAGCCTTTGGGTGTTGGTGAAGGGGTGGGAGTGAGGGTGTTCCAGAGAGAATGGGCTGATTCTCATGGACCCTCCTGAAGTAACTTCCTACAACACGGCTGGGACCGTGTTTCCACAAGGTGAACAGCATTCGTCGAGCGTCGATTTTGTTCCAAGTCCCGTGATAAGTGGTTTGTATAGATTCGTTCAGAAAGCACTCACAATGGCCCCAATAGATCCAATTATTATTACCCCCATTTTATAGAATGGGAAAGTGGAGGCACAGAGAGGTCCAGCAGTGTGTCGGGAGTCACAAGAAGTGTTGCAATCTGGCATCAATTTTCTAATGCCGCACCTCACGGTTGCCTCTTATATTCTGCATTCCCCAAGCTCGTGGGCAGATTTTGCTGATACATAGACAGGGGCCCATACATACTTGTCAGAGGCATGTTGGACATGTACCCTCTGCCCACCACTGTTCCTGGCATATAGTAAGCACTCAAATAAAACTGGTTGAATCAAAGTGAGTCATAAAGTCGAACAGGTTACAATATATGTGTGGGCGGTTCGTTCGTCTTTGTCATATCTAATGGTTACTGAATACACGTCAGACACTTGTGTAGGTTATCTTATTTAATCTCCACAATTCCTCTCCATTTCATACATAAGGAAACCAAGGCTTAGAGAGACGTTTAGTTCAGGAAGCTCAAGGTCGACAGCTAGGAAGTGGCAGAGGTAAGATTTGAATCCAGATAGTCTGACACTGAGCATGGCAGCTTGAGTGCTGGGCACAGAGCCTTCCAAGGTGGGTCCTGCCGTATTTCTCAATGAAATGTGTGTATGAGATACCTTCACCATCGGTGTGTGGTCAGGCTGGGTGGGTCTGAACCCTGGCTCTCCAAACTCCAAAACCTGGCGGGACAGAGACACAAGTCAACTAGGATTTTCCCAAGCCCTAATATCTCTGAAAGAAGAAGAGAAAGAGAAAAAGACAAAAGGAAAAGAGTATTCTTCCCAGCCAAGGAGACTACACAAAAGAGAGTGAGCAGAATGGGTGGTTTGTTGGCTGACTTTGACAATTCTGACTGTTTGTAATATCTCCTGTTCCCAGGCCACTCAACCATTAATGGAGAACTTAAAGTGTGGGAAATTGGTTTCAGTAAGCTCCTAAGTTCAGGAACCTAAATTCAATGACCTCCTAGCCATGAGCCTCAGTTTTCCCATCTGTAAATTGGGTCACAGTAACTACGACCACATATGCAAAGCTGTCTTCACAGGGCTGGGATGAGACGTGGAAGTTAAGAGGCTTTATACTTTATGCATACCAGAAGGTCAAGCTTCAGGGAGGTGGGTGCTGGTGTGGAAGGCTCAAGACCCCAAGCACTCCCGTGCGTTTCTTCCTGGGCTTGTTATGAAAGAATGGCAAAATATAGCCATTTAGCATGGGTCCACTCTGTGCCAGAGGGCTGTCCTTGTGCTTCCTCTATATATTCACTCCTGTGATCCTCACCCACCTCTATCAGGTGATGTCCCTAAGCAGATAATACAAATGAGGAAACTGAGTCTTTTAACGGTATTGGCAGTTGCTAAGGTGTTATAAGCAATGAATGATGCAGTTGCGATTTAGACCCAGGACTATTTAATTCCAAAGCCCAGTTTGTTCTAGAGGCTAGGGTATGAGGTATCACATAGCCATGGCCAAATGGAGAGCAGACACTAGCCCAGAAATTAGGACAGTTTGACTGGACTCCGGGAGAGGAGGTGATTTCTCACCCAGGGGCAAAAGCCAGGTGTCTCAAGTCAGCTCGCCAAGAGGAGAAACTGTTCCTCCCAGCCCTCCATACTGTCTCTGATGGTTCCTAGGTGAAGCATCCTTCTGACCCTTCAGTCAGGACCAGAATGACTGGACAGTCATTCTAAGAGTCATATTCCTGAAGATGAAATGCCCAGCTGGCTGATTTGAGCGGCATGACCTTGAGCTATGTCCTTCAGTGCTCTGAACCCCTTTGGGCCTGATATGTAAGATCTGGGTCCTGTCTCCCTTGCAAGATGGTTACAGATAGTCAAAGTGGATAGATATGTGTAGCCCAGAGTAAGCACTCAATAAAGTTAACATTTTTGCTATCAATAGTTACCTGGTGAACTTCTATTCATCTTGCAAAACCCAGATCCTAATTGTCTTTTTCTGTAAGAACTTCCCTTGCCTCTCTCTTCTCTGTGCCAGTTATGAGTCATACTCTGCGCCCCCATCACATTTTATCCCTCTGTTATAGTTAACTCATGTACTCACAATGCATGAGTTACCACTTCGCACATCTCCATCAAAACCCTCAGCCGAAGCTTCCTCATCCATATGTCTCTTATGTGTCTCACCCAGTGTAAGGCTTTACCCGATTGTTGAACTACACTACATTACCTTCCATCTTACTACCGGTTGTGGGGAGGTAGCATCCATCCAAAGATCTGAGCCCCATTCCTGACTCTTTCTTCTACACCTGTGTGGTCTTGGGCAGCCTCTCCGAGGCTTGGCTTCTCACCTGAACACTGGGAAATGACAAGAGCGTCCTACCTCGAGGAATTGCTCTGAGGAAAATCAGTGAGCTCACAGATGTGAAATGACCAAAGAATTCTCCAGAAAGGAAGACGAGAAAGAGGAATAGGACGAGGAGGGAGAGACACTTGGTGAAGAATAGAAGCAACCTTTGTGCAAACACACAGCCACAAGGCAGGCACCACTCAGTGGGGCCCTGCCGGAGCCATGTCTCTTTTCCAAAGGGCATATTGGCTGCAATTGTTTACCCTGTGGCTTAGCTCATTTCAAAATAGAAACTTTCTGGGCATGACACTGGGGCTTGTAGACTCTGCCTTCTCTCTGGTCCCTGGCAGCTGCAAAAAATAGCAAAGGAAATAAAAATCCATGCTTAGAGTTGCTTTCCGTGAGGTGCGTGACTCCAGATGAGCAGCTCGGTCGCCCCGAGCCATCGGTGGGCCTCACGTTGTCTGTGCTCGGCTAATTTCCCAGTGATGATGTAATGAAGGGGGGCCTGGTATTGACATGCTCTGTAGAAAAAGCTAGCAAGGTACCTTCCTGGGGTCTGTCATATTCAGCAGGTCTTAGCATCAGGCTCTCAACCTGCCTCAGTCCATTCCCTGGTAGTTTCATTTTATTGAGGAAAGAGACCCAAAGGCAAGAAAGAACTTACTCACTCAAGGTCTAGCCCAAGACTCGAACCTCTGACTCCTATTTTCTGACTTTCTTTAAGGGACTTTATCCATCTTTTATGAACAGTGGGATCCCTGCTCTCCTGTAGTGTATGTTCGGAGACCCACGGAGAGCCTTAAGACATCTGTCTCCATGAAACCAATGGCATCCATTACCCAAATCGGATATTTACGTTGGGAGGCCACGGCAGAATGACTGCATAAAAGAAGCGTTAGCAGAAACTGAAATCCAGCCAGAGCTCCCTCCCGTGCTGACTTGGCACTTGAATCTTTGAGGCACTGGCGGACCAGCTCACACCTGGGAATGGTGCCATCCCAGCAGATGGCTCAAGTCAGGCAAGCAAGAATAAAGCATGGAGGCTCAGGGAGGTGCAGGTCCCAGGCCAGGTGCCTGTGCTTCTCTGCTCTCACCGTGGACCATAGAGAGTGGCTCATTGAGAAACCCAGTGGCAGTGTGGGGTGTAGAGAGCTGGGAAGTGTTGCTTAAGGCATAGAAGATGTGGTCAGGGTCAGCCTTGGCTAGAGAGCAAGGATGATCCAAGGGCTGGAAGTTAGAGTCTGGAATGTAGAGTCTGGAGCTTGGGACAAGTCTTACAGGGCAGAGGGGTGGGTATGAGCCAGTGGGTGATGGTTTCCTTATTTGATTTCACCCAATCCCAGTTGGGGGGTAGGTATGTGTAAAGGTTTTGCATCATAAATGAGTGAGTTGGGATTCCGAAATGGAGCACTGACTTAGAACTAGGAGCACTGACTTAGAACTAGGAGCACTGACTTAGAACTAGGAGCCCGGAAAGGCATTATAGTGCAATGAAGAGCCCAGACTCTGGAGTGACAGATATTGGTTCCAACCTAACAGTGTTATTTTAGACAAGTCACTTAATTCAGATGATTGAGGTGGGGTGGGGTAGTGATGAAGATGATGGCAATGATTTGTTGAATCTTCGTGGAGTCTCAGATTCTCAGATTGGTGCTGGCTTCCAAGAGAGGAACCAGTCTTTCTTTTGGCTTTACAGAGCGAAGCATCATTCAGGATAGATCAAGACTAAGAAGTTACCTCGAATATTGAACCAAGGATGTTCCAGGGATGGGCTCCTTTCCTTCATTTCTCTCTTCCATGGCATCTGCTTCTCCCTGCATTGGTTGCTTCTGGCTCTCCCCCCGCCCTTTTTCTTTCTCTCTCTCGCCAGCCTCATTCTACTCACTAATCAGTGATCTCCCTCACCACCTCTCCTTACACGTGGGCTGTCATGGCTTCTCCGGCTCAAACTCTACATGTGCACCACCTGATATGGTGGGCACTAGCCACATGTGGCTATTTAGTTTTAAATGTGAATTCATTAAAATGAAATTACATTGGAATTAGAATTCCTCAGTCCCACTAGCACATTTCAAGTACTCAGTAGTCATGTGTGGCTAGTGGCTGCCATGTTGGAGAGAGAACATTTTCCTCTTGGTAGAAAGATCTATTGGACAGTACTGCTCTAGTCCCTGACAGTTCACATAATAGCCTCTAACACTCAAATTCCTCGTGTTTCCCTGCTCAGATTCCTGAGGAATATGGCTTGTCCTACTGGGACAAGAGATTGACTGTTCATGTTTAATCCAAACATCTGTGGCTGGTGTGGTAAGCATGTCGTAACACAAGGCTAGTTCCGTCCATACTTCGGGGAGAGCGATCACCACCAGTAATATTTCACACTCTTGCTCTGACCTCCGTAGTTGCTTTCTCAACCCTTCCAGTTGCCACGATGTAGCTCTGGAACTCTTCATCCACAGTCATCAAGCTGTGGCCTCACTGGTAAATATATCTAAGAACTGGGAAAGATCACAAATGTGTCTGCTGACTCATCTCCCTTCCTCACTGGACAGTGAGGTGCTTGGAGTCAGGGGTTGTCTCTTATTATCTCTTTACTCACAGCTATTTGTTGAATGGGTGAAAGAAAGAAAGGCAGGAAGGAAGGGAGAGAGGGAGGAAGAGAGGGAGGGAAGGAGGGAAGAAGGGAGGGAAGGAGAAAGGAAAGGAAGGAAGGAAGGAAAGAAAGAAAGAGAGAGAGAGGGAGAAAGAGGGAGGGAGGAAGGAAGGAAGAGAGAAAGAGGGAGGGAGGGAGGAAAGAAGGAAGGAAGGAAGGAAGGAAGGAAGGAAGGAAGGAAGGAAGGAAGGAAAAGAAAGAAAGAAAGAAAGAAAGAAAGAAAGAAAGAAAGGCATTCTTTGACCACAAATGACCACAGCATAGGGCACAAAAGCATTTGCAGATGGGTGCTTAGGTGGCTCAGTCAGTTGAGCATCTGACTCTTGATTTTGGCTAAGGTCATGATCTCAGGGGCATGGGATTGAGCCCCACATTGGGCTCCTCCCTCAGTAGAGAGTCTGCTTGGGATTCTCTCTCTCTCCCTCTCCCTCTGCCCCTCCCCCATGCTCTCTAAATAAATAATCTTTTTAAAAAAGCCATTTGCAGAAAATGCATGATCTTCCCATCATTTAGGTAAGCTTAGGAAAAGATCATTTGAGGTGGGTGTTTATGAGAGCTGGTTCTTATAAACTGGTGTAATTGAGCATTTCAAGGGGGTCCATTCTCGGCAAATCTGGCTAGGGTGGAAAATGAAGAGAAGCTTCAAGACAGGGCCCAGGAGCCCTTCCCCTCCTCATGAGAAGGTTCACCTGGAATGAGAACAATGCACCTAGGAGCAATGGTGGAGGTTAGTGGGAAAACAGAATGTGCTTTTTCAAACATGTTGTTCTCTGCATGGTTTTAGTAATGCAGCTATTATATAATATTGTGATTTCTTCAAAGATTTAATATCATGGAAACAGAGGGAGGAGGTGTTTTAAAGAATGTACTCAGAGTACACTTTCTGAGAGTGGTGGACTCAGCACTGGCTAGGGACTGAGATAGGGCTGGACGTGGATCCCAACCCCTGCGTTTCTGTGTTGTGTGATGCTGGAGGAAGGGGTGTGATCAACTCAGCCTCAGTTTGCATCTGCAAAAAGAGAATGTAATGCTTCCTATGCCTCTCCCAAAGGGTGGATTGTGAGATTGCAATGCTTATGTCACCTCCCTGCCTATCTCCAGCAGTGTAGGTGGGTGGTCCCTCGCCACTGAAGTTAAGCAGTGCACAACCTTTGCAGCTGTACATGGCAGTCCTGGGTGTGGAAGTGCACCACTAAATTGTAAAGCAATGAGCAAAAGGAGACAGATGGACAAAGCTCCTCTGACTCCTCATTCCCTATAGACTTTTGATCAGACCTCTACCTCCATGCCCCCTCTAAGGCAGGTTTACCAAGTTGTAAAGCTAATTTGGGGCCAACCACCTTGGAAATTAATGCAGAATATGTGGAATCAGTCCTAGTTTTCCAGGGCTTCAAGAAGGGAATTTGCCTAATTTATGGCATAAATAAAAAATGATGTGCTGGGTCTCATTTGCATACATTTACTTCAATTGGGGTTAAAAGCAACACTTTATTGTTGTTTCTAAAGAGAGCCTGAGGCCACTCTTATTAATCTGAATGTGTAAGCTCAAGCAGGTCCTGAACTTTCTGGTACTCCATTTCTTTAGCTGTGAAATGACAATGATCAGTGGACCCACATCACAGAATGCTGTGACAACTCATGAGCTGACCCTGTAAAATGCATAGAATAGTGGTTTGTACCCAGTAGCAGTTCAATACTTATGATAAAATATATAATATTAGATAATATTTATGATATCATCATCATACACTCATTCAACACGTATCATGTCCTCCAGTTGACTTCACGGAAAAAACAAAAGGATGCCATCTCGCTGTGTACCCACCTAGAGGTATTACAAGCCCAGAACTTGGACTCCTGCTGGAGCAGAGCAGGTGTCCAGCCAGAGGATGCCTCCATGAACGGATTACAATCACTCTCAACCACTTCCCCACAGATGCAAGAATTGGAAAGCCTTTCTCCCCACTTCTAGCAATGAGGTCCTCCAAGGCAGGGGATGTGTTGCATCTCCCTCTCAATGAGCAGTCCATCTCCCAGAAAACAGAAGCTCAGCAAATGCAGAGCTGTGGAATGAATGAATGGTGAAGTGTAATCATTCTTAATTAGCGTTCGGGCAGTGCTTATTATTAGCATGCAGCTAACGCATGGTTGTCCTCCTCCCAGACTAAGAAAACCTCGTGTCTGTGTCCCCAACATGTAACTCAGAGCATGGCGCATTGAGCAGTTGGCAGGTGCTCACTGGGCATGTGGCAGTGGAAGGGCTCAGAAGTTAGGAACCCAGATGCCTGAGTGTGGATCCCAGCTTTGTCACTTACAAGCCGTATAACCCTCAGCTTTATAACGTTTCCGCTTTATGGAAACAGTATAGGAGGGGAAAGAACTGTACCTTTTTCATCTAGTTGTATAAGACAAAAAGGGAATTTTCCATCAATAGTTCAAGATGGTGCCTGATAGAAATTGGATACTCAGGGAGTGCCTGGGTGGCTCAGTTCCTTAAGTATCTGCCTTTGGCCTGCTCAGCGGAGAGTCTGCTTCTCCCTCTTCTTCTGCCCCTCTGTTCATGCTTTCTCTCTGTGTGTCTCAAATAAATAAATAAAACCTTAAAAAAAAAAAGAAATTGGATACTTTGTATAGATACTACCATGAGTAAATGAGTGAGCAACCGTTCCCAAGAGTCTTGAGAGAAGAAGAGAGATTTGGTATATCATTCCCAGCTGGAACAGAATTTACAAATGCCTGAACCCTACAGATAAGATGTTCAGACAGGAGCACTGGTGTTAGAGCAACACATCTAGCCTCTGCTTCCCATTTCAAGGTATTTTATTACCTTGGTTAATAAAATCGAGGTTCTAAGCAAAAAGCAGGGGTCCAATTAGGTGAACCCATCACTCACTGGCTGCTGTTTAATGTTCAAGGTTCATCTTAGATCAGCCCCAAAACTCCAGACAAGGAACGTGAACATAGCTTGGTCCTCTCTGAGTCCTCTTGGCATTCAGGAGGTCCCAGAAGGCAATGTTTGGGTCTTATCCGTCATGTCTCTCTACTCTGCCTCCACTTTCCCTGTTTCCAAAGAAAACAGGAGATCCCTGGAAAGACTGCGAAGGAAAAAATATTCCCATAATTCACGGAATCCCTGCCATGGCTTCATTTATAGACGCTTGCTTAATTACTAGCAGAGCCTTCTAGGGAGACTCTGATAGCCATTTGATTATAGATAAGGAAGTCGGGGCTCAGATGACTAAGCACTGGTGGATAAGGATTCCTTCATTCATTCAAGATCAAGTTTCTGTTCCTTCAAGACCTTCCATTCTGTAACGAGCACTTGGTAGGTGCTAGAGATGGAGAAGTAAGGTGTACCTTGCCCTCAGAGAACCTAACATGCAATTATTCTGCCAACTCAGGTATGACTCAGATGTGCAAGTTCTGTCTCTCCTCCCCTCTCTCTCTCATGTTGGCCTGATGACATCCAGGCAGAGAGCAGTGATCTCTGAAGGACCTGAGCTGGAAACAGTGCATTCACAGGGTCGCTAGTCCTATTTGGTATCTACCTGTAGTGAGGTGATGTGGTCTCACCCAATCCTCTCTTAAAAAAAAAAAAAAATTTCTAGGTGATGCTCTTTCATGGGCCAAGCCAATGTACACTTGAAGAGAACCTTCTATAACCATTCCAGACTTTGTAGAAACAGAGGCCAGAACTCCAGGAAACCCCACTGAGGGTAATGTTATTGACTTCACTTATGGTAACAATACGTTGGTTCTTTGTTCTCTTGCACATGTGGGAAAAATGCATTCTGAGCAAAGTTGCCAAGAGGTAGCCAAACATGTGTATGTGCATAAATTATATGCCCATTATTTCCTTAATGCATCAACTTGGACAATACGTTAATGAGGTTTGGCCAAAAACAAATTAATTCCTTCAGGTCCTGGGGTAATTTTATTTTAAGTAGTAATAAAAATAGTCATTTATTCTCTGCATGTGTCAGAGGAAACCCCTTATTGGGTTAGGTGGTTGCAAACAATTTTGAGAGGCTGGCAATAGAGAAAATTAATTCTGTTTTTTGGATGAAGAAACTGAGGGCCAAAGAGACTCCATGGTGGAATGATTCCTTGGCCTTCGTGTTTCCTGACATTGGTGTTTTTGAAGAATACAAACCCCTTATTTTGTAGAATGGCCCTCAATTTGGGTACATACACTTTGAATTCTTACAAAATGGTACCATGTCATCCATATTGGTCTGTAACTTGCCTTTCTCATTCTTGGGTTTCTTTTCTGTGATTGGACTAAGGCCCCAAGTTCCCCCAAGTAATGCTGTCTTCACTGGCTCCCTTTCTCCCTCCTCAGTCTCCCAAAGCTTGTATTCCCTTCTGCGATCCCTTCCCAGAGCCTCCCCTCTACCCTCCCTCTCCCTTGGCCATGTTTCCATGGCCCGAGGCAGGCAGCCCCATCAAAATACTTTTCTTATACCCCTGTTTCTCCCACTAGGCTCTGGGCATTTCAGGGCCTGATTCAGTGACTCAGCCACAAACAGCAAATATTCAGTGTGTGTATGTGCAATGTCAGCCCTCAAGGAACTTACACTCTCTGTGATCTTTCATTTATTCACTGATTCAGCATGATCACTCATTCATTTATTCAGTGCATATGGATTAATTGTCCATTGCTGTGCCGCATCCCACGTATGCTGATCGTTCAGTATTTGCATCATGGGGTAAAATGATGGCCCACCTTGCAATGACAGAGAAGGGGTTTGATGTGTTCATCTGTGATAGTACACAAGGTAAAGAGTTTCCAAAGAACATCAGACATTCTCATGGGCACTGTGAACTTGAAGTGGTTAAAAAGACCACCTGGGCTCTGAGAGCATCTGTAACCACCCCCCACCCCCCCTCAAGAGCATGAGCTGAGTGGGAATCCCTCATACTGCCCTTGGAGGCTCAGCCAGAGCTGGGATATATATCCTACTTGGAAAGAATTCACTCCTTTCTGTGGTATAGAGGAGGGTAGGAGTCTACTTTTAGCCCACCGTGTTTTCTCCCCCAGACAGTCCTGGTCTCCTCTCTTCCATGAAAACCTAGTAATGAGCCAAATAAATGTGCCCCATGCATGATCAATCACACCCAACTTCCTGAGAACCAGGGCCAGGCTTTCCGGGTGTGGGGATGGCCTCCCTGACATGAATTATTGCTACCATCAGCCCTCTTCTCTGCTTCTCCACTTGGGGACAGGCTGAGTCAGGGACGCCTTAGCACTCAGAATGCAACCTTTGGCTTGACCTTGGATGAGTCACCAGAGTTCAGGGCATTTGAAGAACTCACAAAAAAGATGTTGGGATGGGGGATCAAGGGCAGGGAAGGAAGTGGGCAAAATGAAGAGAAGAGGTGGTGGGCCACATCTGGTAGGGCAGGGAGGCTGCTGGAAGTTTACTCTCTTGCTCTGAGAAGCTCACTGTAGGCAGGGGAGTGGCCTGTCCTGGTTTGATAAAGCATCTACAAAGGGGAAGGGGGGTTAGGGAAGAGGCCCTCGCTGACAGGATTTGAAGGAGGAATCCCACCCCCTCGCTCCTCACCAGGAGGTCGGCTTACCTGTCCCCTGCCTCCCAGCTAAGATCTGGAATTATCTGAGTTTGTTTCTCTCCGCCCACAGCTCCTGGCACCATCTCTCTCCAGCCACAGTGGAAGGGAGGCCAACGCACTGAGCCTGCTCAGAAGTCCACAGGGCTCCCGGCCCTTGACCCTTCAACTGTGTTTAAAACCTCGACTCATCCACACACTTGCCCCCTTGAAGTTGGCCTGGTGCTTTGAAAGGCTTTCACTGTCCTCTTCTTGGTGGCTGGGACATAGAAAAAGCAGCAGAGAGAAGAAAAGAATATAAATTCGGACAAAGATGGCTAAACCCACCTCTCCCCTCCTCCCAAGCCCTGATCAGACTGTACAAAAGGATCTTATATATATTATCGCTGGCTCTCGTTTGAATGTAGGCCTGACATTGCTGGGTAAATTAAACGCCATTTATAATATAGTTTAACTATAAAAATGTGCTCGGGGCAGAAATTAGACATACCAGGCCTTTTCCAGCGAAAGACATTTTTACAAATGCATGAGCACCTGAACCAATTTGGAGGCCCTGTCATTTTGATTTAGAGCTGGGGAAGCGGGGCTGATCCCTAAAGAGGAGAAACAATTATCCGGGTGAGAGAAGATTTTAGAATTCTTTTTCTTATCACTAACCTGACTTGGACTCCAAAGCCATCAAGTGGAGAAGAGGGTTGACTCGTGAGTGAGAGCTAGGATCCTTGTACTCCTGCTTCACCCACAAACCTCATATGACTTCCGCATGCTCTATCTTCTAGAGAGCCTTCCCTGCCCCTCTCTGTGGGGTCAGGAGCATCTCATTGGAGCACTCATATCCATTTCATTTCAATTAGCTATTGCTGCCTGGCAAACCACCCCCAAAACATGGTAGCTTCGAATAAAAACGATCGACTTATTATCTCCTTTGATTTTGCAGTTCAGCTGGGCTCAGCTTGGTGATTGTTCTGGTCCACATGGTGTTGGACAGAGCCACAGTCATCATGTGGCTTGACTGCTCTGAAAATGCCAAGAGGCTCAGCCACACATCTGGTGGCTTGAGCTGCTTACCCCCAGAGCATCTCCGTTCCTCTCACGTGGCTCCCACGTGTGGCTGGGGCTTCTCCCAGTATGGCAGTGGAATTCTAAGAGGGAGTGCTCCAGGAGCAAGGGGAAAAGCTGAAGATGTCTTATGGGACAGCCTCAGAAGTTGTGCACTGCATTTTGTTGGTCAAAACAAGTCAGGAGGCCGGCTCAGATTCAAAGGGAAGGGAAATAGCCCAGCTCTGGGTGTGAGTGGCAGAGACGTGAGCAGTCATCCTTAATCTATATCTTTTGTAGTTATTCCTAGTAGAGAATTTACTCTATTCCTAATGTAGAATTTACTGTGTGTTTGGCAGGTGCTATGCGAGGTACTTGCCACTTTGTACTCACTAGTCAGTTTGTGTCTATGTCTCCTTGTACAAAGCGATGCTTGTCTAATTCATTTCAGGTACAAAGGAGGTGTTATCGCTATTGATTCAGGTTTGATAGAGGTGCACGGTTCTGGGTGTTCATTTCCAGTGTGGTCACTCTTCACCCAGGAGATTATTATGAAATATTGCAGCAACCTAAGGACTAATATTATATTCGTTTATAGCAGTGGTCATAACGATGACGAATAGTAGTAAGTATTAACAATAGTATAATTCTTACAGCTATAGTAGTAATAACTGTAATACTGCCTTGCACTTAAGTGGGATTTAGCCATTTAAAAAGCATTTTTATTTCCATTACCTTACTACTCTGTCCAACAACCTTGTAAAATTCCCCAAGAGGACTCTTGTTATAAACCGTAGTTTATAAACGAGGATACGGACCCTGAGAAGGGATGAAGAACTCATCATTTGTCAATCCTAATGGATATAATTTAGTGAGGACCTACTAAGTGCTGGGCACTTTATACCAACAGTTTTAATTTCCATCTCAAAGCAATAGCATGAGGTAGGTACTATTATTGCCAGCATATTACAGATAACGTAACTGAGGCTGAGAGATGCAAAGTCCTTCACTTGTCAGTTTTATGATTGGGATTCACTTCTAGATCAATCCAACTCCTGAGTTAATGACTCTTTTCTCCATGCTACACAGAATTTCTTCCAGGTTGCCATTTCTAAATTCCTTTGATCTGAGAAAACAGATAATAATTGTGCAAAAATAGTGTGCAAGATCACAGTGAGGTACTCTTCCATGAATAACTCCCACCCACTTTAGAGCTGACCCTAGACAGCATTTTTGACCTTGGATGACTGCATTCTTCACCTCCTCATAGTTCTTGGTAACTTCCACATAGCTAAAGTGACCAGGAAATAAATTTCCAGAAAAGTGAGTCATCCTATGTATAAAGTTACACGAGGTCAGGGCGCCTGGGTGGCTCAGTCGGTTGACTGTCCAACTGTTGGTTTCTGCTCAGGTCGTGATCTCAGGGTCGTGGGATCAAGCCCCATGTCAGGCTCTGCACTCAGCATGGAGTCTGCTTGGGATTCTCTCTCTCCCTCTCCCTCCGTCCTTCCACCCTCAAATAAATAAATAGAAATCTTTTTAAAAATAGTTATATGCACAATGGAATACTATGCAGCCATCAAAAGAAATGAAATCTTGCCATTTGCGATAACATGGATGGAACTAGAGGGTATTATGCTTAGCAAAATACGTCAATCAGAGAAAGACAACTGTCATATGATCTCCCTGATACGAGGAAGTGGAGATGCAATGTGGGGGGTTTGGGGGGTAGGAAAAGAATAAAAGAAACAAGATGGGATCGGGAGGGAGACAAACCATAAGAGACTTAATCTCACAAAACAAACTGAGGGTGACCAGGGGGAGGGGAGTAGGGAGAGTGTGGTGGGGTTATAGACATTGGGGAGGGTATGTGCTATGGTGAGTGCTGTGAAGTGTGTAAACCTGGTGATTCACAGGTACCCCTGGGGCTAATAATACATTATATGTTAATTTAAAAATTTTAATTAAAATTTTTTATTATTTTATTTTATTTTTATTAAATAAAAACATAATAAAAATTTTATTTTTAATTTTAAATAAAAAAATTTTAAAAACATTTTAAAAAGTTATATGCAAATAATGAATCATTGAACACTACATCAAAAACTAATGATGTACTCTATGGTGACTAACAATAAAAAAAATGAGTAAAAAAAATTAAAGTTACGTGAGGCCATTAAGTCCAGTTCTCCCAGGGATTAAGTCACATTGAAGTTTTGATTAAGTACTTAATGGGAACAAATATATTTTTTTTTTCAGTGTTTCTGATAAAACTTATCCACTGGTACTTTTGGAGGACACACTATACATCAGGTACTAAAAGGTGGGATATTGCAGGGTTAAGTGTGTTAACTTTAAATCATGCCACCTGGGTTCAAACCTCACCTCTGTCACTTATCAGTGATACAATCTTAGGTAAGTTATTTAACCTCTCTGTGCCTCAGGTCCCTCATTTTATTTATTTATTTGACAGGCAGAGATCACAAGTAGGCAGAGAGGCAGGCAGAGAGAAAGAGGAGGAAGCAGGCTCCCTGCTGAGCAGAGAGCCCGATGTGGGGCTCGATCCCAGGACCCTGGGATCCTGACCTGAGCTGAAGGCAGAGGCTTTAACCCACTAAGCCACCCAGGTGCCCCCAGTTCCCTCATCTTTAAAAGAGATTTATAATAGTACCTATCTCACAGGATTGTGGAGAGGATTAAGCGGGCTAATATATGTAACAGGTAGTCAGACTTGGTACCTATGCTCATCTTTGAATCAATCATTGAAGCTGGAGTGATGTAGGACCTAACTGGCCAGTCCTGGACTTTCCAGGGTTGAGGTGAGGGATGCTGGTTTCCTGAAGGAAAATCCAAATGCTGTCACCAAGTGAAGAGCCACAAGGAAGCCCAATATGTGGGGGAACAGAGGGCTTTTTTTTTTTTCCTACCATGTCTCAACTGATGGCTGAAAGACTCAGGAAGGGACTGAGGACGTGCTAAAATAAAATAAAGTGAGCGTGAATTAAACCACATATGTTTCTCCTCGACTGGGTCTGCAGAGTAGTTTCGCCCCAGACCAAGCGCTGCCATTCACTAGTCTGCCTCCTTGGGGAGACAGCAAGGAAAGTGTGCAGGAAAGATCCTGAGGCTTGGCAAGACTGAGACCTGTCAGTTTAGCAGAAAGCTGTCATCAGTTGTGAAACACTATCCTATAAATATGTAGAGCGCCTGAGAAATAGGCATGTGCCACGTCTCTCCAAGAGGCAAACATTTAAGCAGCAGCCTCCTGTTTGATGAGAGTAAAGAAAATGTGCCATCAGCTGTGTCCCTTCCTTCTCTGACCCTCAGTGTTTTCATCTGTAAGAGGAACAATGTTGTCCTCGATGGTCTCTTGGGATACTTTCCAGTACTTGGGCTCAAGGTTTTGTGACTACATTTAAATGGTTTTAATACCAGCTTGAAAGTGAGGAGTCAGGGCTGCTTGCTACCTCACTGAGTGATACTGAATCAGTAATCTCATCTCTCCATCTCTTTGTCTATCTACTTATCCATCCATGCATCCATGCATCCATCCACTTGTTCACCTATCTATCCATCCACACCATCCATCCCTGTTCATCAGTCCATACATGTATCCATCCATCCATCTGCCCACCTGTTCATCTATCCTTATATATATCTGGACATACGTCTGTCCGTCCATATATCCATACGTTTACCTACCCATTAACCTGTTTATTCATCAGCTCATCCTACATAAGGCCACTTTAAGACTTTGGTTTGCCCTAAGCAACCTTATTTTGGAGCCCCAAACTCACATCATTTCATACAAATTAAATGCATTTTTATTGACACAGTTTAAAGGAAATATGAAAGTCAGCTTTTGCAATTATTTTGTTACCACGGTAACGTTCTCGATTTACATTTATCTGTGATTTCTTGACAAATCATCAAGAATACTCTGGAATTCTTGTGAAATGAGATTCTAACGCATCAATTCTTTTCAAATATAATGGAACTTTTATGAACACTAAATTTCAGAAATACTAAGGTTGACATGATGGTAGGTTATGAAGCCCATTTAATTTAAGCCTTTATTAATTCTGGTTGCACCGTTTTCTTTTTCTATTTTGGAGCCAGTATATTGTTTTTTGCTCTCAGACATTTTCATGGGCTCTTAAAAAGCTTGTCGGCCTTAGGCTTTAATGAGTAAAATAGGTCCATCTCCCCAAGTCCTTTACCACCCTGCCCACAGGTCTCGGCTCCAGGTCAAATAAAAAGAGGGAAGTCATGCAAACAAGCTATCTGGTCAACCCATGCTAATGTGAGGCTTTCAGGAAACAACATGAAATAACAACATCACACCAAAGAGATTCCTCATGTCCACCCACCACCCCTTTAGGCATTCCCGTCCTAAATAGAAACAATAATTCTGGACAGAGGAGAAGAACGATAAAGGCAATTTCAAGCACTCGTCATAAATTGTAATGAGTACCTACTCTAGTAGGGTGCATTTTGATTACTTTTTGAAATGTGAAATGGCAGATTTATCTCCTGTGATCACATTGGGAGCATTTTTTCTTCCTACAAAAAGAGGTTTCAAGAAATGCTGAAAGGTTTAGGATAATGAAAGCAAATTGCTCTTACAACAGCGGGGAATTGTGAACAGTTTGTGTGTCTTTGAACACGGGAAAAAAATGAGAGAGTTCCCCAGGGGAAAAAACCCTCAATTTGTCACCAAAAAATCCATGTGAGAACAACATGGCTCGATGCCTGAGGAATACATATGAACCAGAGCCCTTGGTGAATATCCCAGTCCGTCTCCCTTACTTAAAGATGAACTATGTACAAATCAGGGAAGAGAGGTATCTTATCCAAGATCACAAAGCAAGTTCATGTCAAGGCCAAGAGCTCGATGCTTTTCTTCTATCATATTGTGCCATGTTGTCCTGCAAGAGTGGGAAGTGCATGAAGAAAAAAGGTACTTTTTTTACGATTTGATTTTTTTCTCTATTTGACATTACTGAACATTTGGGAGGTGTGCCGAGGAAGTTAATTATCCCATCCCCACCCCATTGCATCCACAGAGCCTGTATTAATAGCCAATGCGAATCTTTTCTTCCCTTTGTTACAGTTTTGAAAAGCAATTTTCTCTTTATGTTTTATATGCTTCTTGAGTCTGTGATGTTCAGACTTTCCACTGCATTCAATTTTGTTCAATTCCCTGGAGCCGTTTGGGTCAAATTCTTCCAGGAATAATTACCATGCTGGGGATCATGGTGCTATGTGCACCCATGTTGGGCGCCTCTTGAGTATCAGGAGCTGTGCTGGTTGTTGAAGAAAAGAAATTATCTAGGACAGGCTCCCTGCCCCCCAAGTGACTCAGAGGCTGATGGGGAGGCTGGATGTATAGGCAGACAATTCTGACAAATAGCGAAGTGTCTTGCCATAGGACTAAGCTACAGAATTCCAGGGATGTATTTGACCCAGACCAGGGCTTAAGGAAGGCTTCCTGGAGGAGATGCTTCCTGAGCTGAGTCCCAAATGATGAATAAAACTTAGCCAATTAAAGATGGGACTCTGAAAAACAACCTGAGGGTTTTGAAGGGGCGGGGGATGGGAGGTTGGGGGAACCAGGTGGTGGGTATTAGGGAGGGCACAAATTGCATGGACCACTGGGTGTGGTGAAAAAACAATGAATATTGTTACGCTGAAAAGAAATAAAAAATTAAAAAGAAAAGAAAAGATGGGAGACAGAAGGGCACTGCAGGCTCTGAGAAGAGCACGTTAAGAAGTTGGAGGCAAGAACGGGGGGCTAAAAACAACCTCAGGTATAACTAGCTCATACTCCCAGAATTCCTGTTTCGCAGAGGCAGAAATCAAGGCCTCTTTGAGGCTATGGTGGTATTACACAGGCAAGCTCATTCTGCTGTTCTTCTTGGCCGTTACAGAAGCCAACAGTACTGCTCAAGATGATGATCCAAAGATCCTGCAGATCTTTGTCATCAGTAATACCTCCTGAAAAATGGAGATGTGGATCATCCCTGCCTGTGAATCTCTGCCCACAGCCCCGGATTCAGAAAACCTTGCCTTGCACTCCCTAGTTGGCAAGACTGGACCACACACCAGTGGTCTGTGATCCACAAGAACAATTTCATCCTTGGCCAAGCTAAGGATACTTGGAGTCTGCCTGTGAGCTGACCATTAAGCAGCACGATAGATTCTTAGAAAAGCGCTAGAGGGTTATAGGGTACTCCTAGTGGTATAGGAAATAGAACACAATTGTTAAGAGGCGGCACCTAGTATCTTTACACCCCTTCAATTTGTATCCCAGCTCCACCACTTCCAGTTTGTGTAACGTGAACAAATGACCACATTTCTGTCTCCTCACCTATAAAATGGGAGTAGACATAGTTCCCACCTGGAGTGATTTTGTGTGGGGTCAAATGCATGTAAAGGTCTCGACTGAGTGCCTGGTGCATCTTCAGTGCCCAAGAACTGGTAGCTATTTGTGCTCTCTTGTTTTAATCCAAACCAAGTTCCAGAGTTGTTTAGGGCCAGCCCCTGACACATTCTTTTCAATAAAGGCTTGTGCTGGGCATAAAGTGAGAGGGAGATGTTCTATGCTGCAGCAGAGCGCCTCAGATGTCCTGCAAAGCCTCCCAGGCGTGATCAGGAATGACTCAGTGTGAGGAGTTATTTTGGTTCACCCTTTGTCTGCTAGGCTCTGGTTGTTCAGATAACTGGACTTTGCCTGACTTTGCAGGACCAGCCAGATGGAGCTCATTGCTGTGCCACCTCAAACGCTCAAGCTATCGCCGATCCACCTCTGCCTGTGAGAGAACTATCTCTCATACGATAAAGCCAGGAGAGGTGAAAAAGTGTTATCAAACTCCACAAGTATTAGGAATTATACAGTGATTGAAAAGCCCAGCTTGGAGAATTGGAGTGAGCTTAGTTCCAGTTTCAGCACAGTCCCTGCCTAGTGGTGTGACCTTGGTCTTCACAGCTCCCGTCTCTGAACCTCAGCTCACTCATTTCTAAAATGGGAATAGTCATACCCTCCCTAACTGGGTCATCGTGAAGATGAAACCGGGATCGTGATATGCTGAGTGTACTGTACTGCACTTGGGATAGAAAACACTCAGTAAATTCTAGCTATTTTATGATGTTTATTTATTCATTCATGTAGGAAAAAAATATCTGATATCGTCTATATAAACCATGCCCCTGGATGTATGCTGGAGATACAGTTGAGAACAAATAGTTGGGGTATTCTCTACCCTCATGAAACTCAGCATTTCAATGGAGAAAGACAAGCAAGTTAAAAATGTATTTATATATGTATATAGACATATGGATGTCATTAATATATATTATACATTATATTTATACATTATTGTATAATATATACATATATGTATTGTATATTACATATGTGTGTATATATGTATCCTATATATTATACATATGTATATATATGGTTACAAATAGGAATGAAAGTTCTGTGAAGGCATCAACCAGCCTGCTGGGATCAGGGAATTGAGTGGTGAGGGAGAGCCTCTTTAACAAAATGACTTTCAGCTAAGATCTATGAGTGGGGGGTTGTCAGGCTAGAAGCAAAGGAAATAGCATGTGCAAAGGCCCTGAGGCAAAAAAAAAAAAAGAGCATGTCCTGTTTGAGTCAGAACCAAGGCCATGGTGGCTGAAACATGGTAAATGAGGGAAGGCATGGTCAGAAATGGAAGGAGAGAAGTAGCCAGGCTCTGGAACACACGGGGCCTTGCAGTAAGTGTTTGGAGGCAATCTGAGATCAGCAAGAGGGAAGCCATTGAGAAGTGTTAAGTAGAGGAGAGAGTGAGTTCCTTTTCTGAAATCTCACTTTGGCTATGGGGTGGAGAATGAACCATCAGGGAAGAGAAGAGGGGGAAGCTGTTATAGTCATCCAGGGGCAGGTTCAAGGTCTATTTTGAAATTAAAGTCAATAGATATGTTGATGGATAAAAGAGAGAAAAGAGAATTAAGGATGTCCCCCAGGTTACTGCTTGAGTGACTGGTTCAATCTGGTGGTACCGTTTACTGAGATGGGAAAGATTTTGAAGACTGAACTGAGATTAGCTCTAGGGCTCCTGCCACACCAACATTGAATGGAAATGTATCTATCAGCAGCAACACAGTGTCCCCAGCATATGGATGCATTTTTATACTGATATATTTAGATGGGTGCATTGAGATAGCTGTAGGTATAGAAACACCTCTTCCCACACATCGACTAAGGCTCTATTACATCCCCTTATTTTATTTCCTTCAAAGTGCATACGACAAACAGAATTATCTTGTTTATTTCTTTTTGTAGGTACCATCTAGCTCCCCAACTAGAATGAAAGGTTGGTGAGGGTGGGACATTTGACTCTTGTTTACTGTTGATCCCCAGTGCCTGCTGCTGGCTCTGGCACATAGTAGGTGCTCCATACTATTCCTGTCGAAACTGTAAGTATATCTGTGGACATGGCGATGTGTGCACTTTTTTAAGTAAGATCTACACCCAACGTAGGGCTCGAACTCATGACCCCAGATCAAGAGTTGCACGCTCTACCGATTAAGCCAGCCAGACACCCCACTCCTGTGATGTGTACATTTAACTTCTATCATTTGCCAAGGGGTCCCGCTTCACATCACTTAGGTGGCCTAATAGATTCTCAATAGGTTCTCTCAATGGGTTAGGGAAGGCCTGAGGCTGGTCTTACTAGGCAAGCTGCACACAGCCGCATATGCTGTCCTTCTTCCCAGGAGGACAGCACTGCAGTTGTGGTGAGGAGAGAGCCAGGAAGGGTCCTGATGTAGGGACAAATGAATGTCATGAGTTTTCTGTTATGGAAATGGGGTGGTTGGTGGCCTTCCAGGAAGACTTGACAATGTCAATTGACTGCAGGAAGAGTTAATAACTACTCCCAGCCCAGCCAACTGGGCTCAGTTGCTAAGCAACTGCCTCCCCAGAGTTATATAATATGTAAGAGAAACACTTTTTTTTTTTTTTTTTTTTTTTTGCAAATGGAACACAGGCTTTCCAAGGGACAGGGGCTTTTCACTTGATGTTTCTGATCTCCAGTTGACTTGGGTGAGTGAAACATGAGGATGGCCTTGAGATAGCTTTCAAGCTGCCCTGACCAAAGAGAGTGCCTTCATCCAAAAAGGGATGAATTTGGACAGAGGGATCAAAGGATGATCTGTGTAATTCTTTACTCACATGGAATTCCTGGGGAGCTCTGGCACAGGCCCCTCTTCCTCTGTGGATTCTCCTGAGGGCGTTGGTGACATCAGACCTCCCTGAAGATTTGACCAAACTTAGAGCTGGATTTGGGTTAAGAGGAAGAAGCTACTGGTCTGTCTGGGGTTTCATTAGCTCATGGAACTATCCATCTCCTTGGTCTCTGAAACTAAAAATGTGGGTCAAATAAATGAATAAATGACTCATTCAAGAATCACCATGCAGTTTCAGAGAAGCAAAGGAGTTCAGGCATGAATCACAAGCTTTGAAGCCAGACAGAACTTAGTTGAAGTCTGAGTTTCAGATTACTTACCCACTCTGAGCCTCAGTTTTCTCCTCTGTAAAATGGAGATGATAATGATGATGACGATGATGATGATGACGATGATGATGATGATAAAACCAGTCCTAAGTGCTTTACAGGGCTGTGGACAAGATCAAGTGAGATCACATATATGAAAGTGCTCCAGAAAGCCCATGAACTATGCTGAACCTATAACTTAGCTTCAGGATGTCTCACTGAAAGGTCATGGTGAGGACCCTGATGGCCAGAGCACACATGTATACAGAGATGATGGCAGGGGGGAAAAAACAAAATAAAATCAGAAAGGGATCACAAGATGAGGGCAACTGATCACGAAGGTGTGACTGAATTTGCATGACAAGAGGGCAAATCAGGAAATGGTTTCTGGAAAGCCCTCCCACTAGATGCCTTGAAGGCAGTTCTTCTCAACTACTCAAGGAACTGGGAAAACTTTAAAATGCGGAGATGCCAAGATTTCAACTCTGGACCAGTGGAGCCAGAATCCGTGCTGGTGGATTATGAAACATTTATTTTTTAACTTTCCAGATGACTCCATAGAATATTTATGGAGTTCTTTACTACATGCCAGGCACCCTACTAAGGACTTTGCATTTGGTATCCCAATTCATCTTCACAAGAATCTTGTGAGATGAATACAATCACCTTCACTTTATAAAAGGAGAAAATGGGCTCAGAGAAGCTAAGTAACTTGCCCAAGGCCACACAGGTAGTTGCAGAGTGGGACCTCAATCCTAGTTCCAAAATCCCACTCTTAACTATCCTAACAGATGGCTTCCCCAGGCACATTGAAGATGTGATTTAAAGCACAATAATTCCATGTGCTCACATGTTTCCAGATTCTTATTATGGGGCAAAGCAAGACTCACTTTTGCAGGTAGTGTGTGTTAGTCATAATACTGGGTTAGTCGCCACAACAAGCAGATCAAAACATAATTGTGGCTTAACCAAGATGGAAGTCCATTTCTCTGCCAATGTGGATAGTCCAGAACTAACAAGCCAGATTTGAAACCATCGGGGACCCCTGGCTGCTTCTAACTCATTGCTCTGACATCCTCAATATGTGGCTTCCTTCATATCATCCAAGGTGGAATAGTCCAGCTTCAGGCATCCTACCCACCTTGCAGCCAATGAGAAAGGGTGAAGAGAAGTGGTAGGTGCTTCTTTCTAAGGGCATTCCAAGGGAGTCATGTCCATGACTTCCCAGCAGCCAGAACATACCCACATGGCCACAATTGGCTACAAGAGAGGCTGAGAATTGTAGTATGTCCCAGGTGGCCATGTCTCTGGCTAAAACATGGAGATTTTATTATGAAAGGAAAGAAAGAGGAGAGTCTCTTGGGGGTAGTTTGCAATCTCAGCTTCCCAGGTCCTAGCGAAGTTATTCACAAGTACATGGGGACAAGGTGAAAATTGGAGAGAAGACATGGAAGAATGCCATGGCAAGTCTAAGCTACCAAGCACAAGTTAGAGGTTGTCAGCTCAAGATAGACCTTATAATAAAGCTTGTCTGACCATTGGGAAGAGGAGAAGATTGACTCTTCAAGAATAGAAAGTATTGGCGCAACTCACTGGCACACTAGCAATGGAGAAAATCAACCCATTGCCAAGCATCAACCAACCTTTGGCACCAATGACTGTGATACAAAAATGAAGATACAGGGGCGCCTGGGTGGCACAGTCAGTTGGGCACCTAGCTCTTGGTTTTGGCTCAGGTTGTGATCTCAGGCTTGTGGGGTGGAACTCCACATCGGGCTCTGTGCTCAGCAAAGAGTACACTTGACATTATTTCTTCCCCTCCCTCTGCCTCTCCTGCTCATGCGCTCTCTCTCTCTCTCTCTCAAAGAAACAAACAAGTAAATAATTTTCTTTTAGGTGAAGACATGGAACCACACCCAGTTCTCAATTTCCCCGGGGTATGGTGCTGAGCAGGGATGGCATAGAGCACCAGACATTCTGCTCATGTTCCCCTTCTGGGCTAATCTCAAGCCAGCTCTCTCCAGAACAGACACCCTGGGAAGGAGGGGGACATCTGAGAGGGGATTTAACTCTTGTCTATTCGTCCGAGAGGAAACCCACAGTTGGATGACGTCGGAAGCCACTTTATACAAAATGATAACTTAAGGAGAGACAAAAGCAATCTCTTTTATTACATTGGTTTGATTCGTCTACCTGATGGTTTTGGGGAGAGGTTAATTTAATCGATGCTTTCACATGTGCAGTCTCATTTCCTCCGGCTGTTTCCAAAACATATTTATGCGGCAAAACTTAAGCAAAGAGAGGTACATCCAAGGGCCTGAGGCAAGGATTTATTCCAAACTGTCAGTCCAGCTTTTTAGCAGTTTGGTGAATTCCCTTTTGCTAATTTGTTCTCTCAGCAAATGCGTAGAGCTGTCTTTTAGCATGCCAAGACCAGAAGCTATTGTACCTTCAGCCCCATGGGTCTTTAGACTTAACTGAATCAACGAAGAGAAGGAAGAGGGCTTGGCATCTCTAGAGCATCTCTTATGGCCTGTTGAACTTGCTTCTTTCCATATGTTCCCACCTTTCATCTGTACTTAACCCAAGTCACGTCCCGGTCAAGCACTTGACATGGATGGACTCCTTGAAATCCCTCAGCAGTGCTGTGAGATTGGGACTGGTATTACTGTTCCCATTTTATAGATGGGGAGCTGAAACTCTACGGTTAAGTTGTTTAGCAAAATTACTCAACAAAAAAAACCCCTAGCACCTACAGGAAGTGGTAAGCTGAGACTGGAACACAGCAGGTCCCTAAGACTTGCTGACTCCCTCTCCTTCTTCTCCCTGCCTCAAACCACCTCCTCCTCCTAATGTATAAATTCCTTTAAACTCCTTTTTTTCTAGTGTTAAAAATTTGGATATGTGTGTGTGTTTGTATGTGTGTATGTGTCTATGTGTGCATGTGCGTGCGTGTGTGTGTGTGCGTGTGTGGATCTGATCCATCCTTTCAATAATGTTTTTTGAACTCTATGAGCCAGGTTTGGTGCTTGGTGCTGGACACACAGCCTCTGCCTTCCTAGGGCTCCCTGCCTAATGGAAGGAAAGTTCCTCCCTCTTCTTCTTCCCCATCACAGGTCAGTGGTCAGGGCTTGTGCTGTCCCCATTGGCCACTGCCTTCCCAGGGCCACCTTCCTTGGCCAGGATCTCACTGTGCATGGACCACTTGAGCGTACTGTTTGAGAAGGGATGGAGGGAGAAGAGGAAGGCAGTGTGATGCCACAGGTACAGCACATTTGGGCTCCGTTCACATGACTTTGAAAGCCAGCTTGGCCCATGTTCACAGCTTCTGTGTGTTTGAACCAAACTGGATGGCTCACTGTCTCCCAAACACACTCCCTACCTCCCAGGCTTTGTTCAAGCTGGACCCTCACCCCAGCTTACCTGCCCCAAGAGCTTCCAGTCAAGACCCCACCCAGAATCCGAGCCCAGTCCAGGTGCTGCCAGACCTCCTCTGGTCCCAGCATGTGCTGAGCCCTCCATGAAGCCTATGGCTCCTTGAGCCATTTATTATACCTCACCTGGGTTTCATTCCCTGGCAGGCTTGTCTTTTAACCCTGCTGACCTGGAAGCTCTTCCAGAGATGAGAGTGTGTTTGATTCAGTCGTGAACCCAAGCCCCTGGCAAGGTGCCTGACACACAGTAGGAACTTCATACAAGTTAGCACAATGTCTCTGGAGGTGGCAATGGAGCCTAATATTTAAACGCACAGGCTTTGGCCCTGATTGCCTGTATTTAAAGCCCATTCCACCACCATTTGTGGCAGCTACCTACATGTCTCTGAGTCTCAGTTTCTTCATCTCAATAATGGGGAAAACGGTATCTGTCTGCCCCATAGGACTGTTGACAGTGGTTAAATGAGCTAATGCATCCAAGGTATCTTCACCAGCCTGGTTCAGAGGAGGAGCTCAGTAAACGGTTCCAACTGTTTTTGCTCCTTTTCCTTCTCCTTCTTCTTCCCCTTCTTCTTCCTCTCTTTCTTTTTCTTCTTTTTTTCCTCCCCCTTCTCCTTCCTCCTCCTCCTTCTCCTCCTCCTCCTCCTCCTCCTCCTTCTTCTTCTCTTTCTTCCCCTTCTTTGTATCCTCCTCCTCCTCCCCCTCCCCTTCCCCCTCCTCCTCCCCCTCCCCCTTCCCTCCTCCTCCTCCTCCTCCTCCTCCTCCTTCTTCTTCTTCTCTTTCTTCTCCTTCTTTGTCTCCTCCTCCTCCCCCTCCTCCCCCCCTCCTCCCCCTCCTCCTCCTCCTCCTTCTTCTTCTTCTTCTTCTTCTTCTTCTTCTTCTTCTCTTTCTTCTCCTTCTTTGTCTCCTCCTCCTCCTTCCTCTCCTTCTTCTCCTCCTTCTTTTTCTCCTCCCCTCCTTCTTCCTCTTTTTTCTTTTTTCCTTCTTCTTCTTTTCCTTCTTCCCCTTCCCCTTCTCCTTCTTCTTCCTCTTCCTCTTCCTCTTCTCCTTCTTCCTCCTCTTCTTCAAAAGTCCAATCTTCTGTCTTCCCTCATACCTGTGTCTATATCCACATGTATCCCTTGAAACAAACAGTTAAAGTTCTGATTCACGTACGAACAGAACCTACTGCTAGATGATCCCACTAAGAGAATGGAAAAGTCACTCCCCCAACTTCCTTAGCCAGTGTGGTACAGCTGAACAGGCACAGAGGTCTTCGCAGGTTTCCATAAATTCATGATGGCACATTCTCTAACAGACAGTGAAGGAGGCATGAGCTGTCTCAGGAATGTTCCTAACCTTTGAGATTGATGGATGAGAAAGCCGCCCAGCCTCCTGCCCAATACTCCCGCAAGGCCACTGTCAGACACAGAATCCTGAGCCAGAGGGACAAGGAGGTGACAGAGGTTAACTCTGATATTCTTCTGCCAGTAAACAATTCATCAATTTTATGTCTTACTTTTTTCTGATGAGGTTAGCGGTGGAGGAGAGGGAGAGTTTAATGATGGTGTGGGCGGAAGGGCAGATCTACTTTTCAATCACAGCCACACAAAAATAGAGCAGACCTTTAGACGAATGATCTGGCCCTGGATGACTTAGAATATTCCTCACTAACTGTGTTATGGAGCCTGCATGTGACACATCATTAATCATCATTAATTCACATTTAATAGAAATAATTAAAAAATGAACACTGGGCTACAATAATTTTCCTTGATTATAATACTTGTACAGCACTATGTAATTCTCAAGTTTGTAGCAAAGTTTCTTTATGTACCACTTTTGTGTTTCTATCCCAAATAGATGATCACTACTGCTCCCCCTTGCAGATCATTTTCTTAGAGTTGCCCCGGTCAGAAGTAGCTTGGCATAAAAACTGTGTCTGCAGCTCTTGGCACACTCCCTTTGTGGTTGATTGGTTTATGAATAGTGAAGATGTCAGTGTCCTGATAACTCCCCAAGGACCTACAACCCTGTAAGGGTACAAAAGCATTCCCCCACAGACATTTGCTGAAGACGTAAATGAAGCTGGCCATCACGATTTGCTCTCTCTCATCTCACTATCATGCACCTTTGCCTGGAATGCCTTTCCAAATCGTGCATCTTCACCAGGGTGGCTTGTCCTTACATCTCTGGGAAGCCTTCTCCAGAACCTTCCAGATCCAGTTAGGTGAGACCTTTATGCCCCCTCAGCCTTAGATGTTTCCCTTCACAGATAGCAGCAATGATAAATGTCATGTTTGCTGGCTTTTATGTCCACCCTTCCCACCAGTCCCCGAGCCCCTTGAGGTGAGGGCTGTTTCCTATTCATCTCTTTGACAAGCAGTAGACATGGAGAAGGTGTTGGTACAGTCTCTTGCACAGATGAGTCAAACCACTTATTTTTGTCCTCTGTCACATCTCTTCCCTCTCTGGGACTAGTGCCCCTAAGTAAAACAAGGATATAATAATCACAGGAACACTTACTAAACACATATTATATGCCAGGCAGCACTTTACCATTTAAACTTTACAGCAATAGTGAGATATGGAAACTTTATGATCCCCATGCTTTGATAGGAAAACTGAAGTCCATAGAGGTATGGGAACTTGACCAGTGCCCTGCAGCTAGCCAGGATTAGAACCCGGGTATGTTTCACTCAAGAGCTCAGGACCCGAACCCTCATGGCATCTTGCTTGCCCTACCCCGAGTGAAGACGAAACTAAGCTATCTTGAAGATCTCTGCATGATGTAGACTCCAAGAGCTGAAGAGGAGTAGAAGTGTAGAGAGAGAAAGCATAAAATGATATTTCGACTTCTCTTTCTGATTATTTGGCAAGAAGAGTGTTACTGCCAGGCTTTGAATGGAGAAAAAAAAATTCCAAAGTGTCTTTCCAAATGTTGCAAATGTTAAGGCACCTTCATTCTAGAACCTTCTCTGCAAATCCTTATACCCACCCCCTCTGTGACCTTGGGAGTATATTTGCAGCCTTACTTCTCATTGCTTTTCCATCTGCAGCATGAAGATTTGATTAGATAAATTCATTCAACACATATTTGTAGAATATCTGTTGTGTGCACATACTGGACTCACAGCAGGACACAATACAGACATGGTCCCTCTTGGCACCTTTGATCTGCATGGGGAGTCGGCTGTGATGTGTATGATCACGCACATAATCATTAACTACCACTGTGACAAGAACACAGTGCTTGGAAAGAACAAGACAAAGGACTCTAATATCTGTTCTAAGCATTTTACATGCACTGACAAAATTAATAGTCACATTAAGTGATGAAATAGCTTATATTAATATCATCATCATTGTGAAGATGGGGAAACTGAGGCTCTCAGTGATTAAGGAATTTACCCAAGGTCACACAGCTGCTAAGTAACATAACCTAAATCCAGGCAGGCTGGCTCCAGAGCCTATGTTCATAACCACCTGGGTGTATTGCTTTGAGGACATCTAAAACAGCATTTGATCCACTCTGGGAGTTGGGAAATGCTTCCTTGGGGAAAGTGGAAGATGTGAAGCAGTTTAGTAGGTGGAGAGCAGGGAGAAGAGTGTTCTGCCAGAGGGAACAGTATATGAGAAGACTCCAGGCAGAATGAGGCACAACTATGCCAGAGACAGGTACAGAGAAGTTCTAATGAGCTGTGGTTTCCAAGGTCCTACCATCTGGACCCATTTTCTGGGTCTTCCAATCACTTTCTCAAGAAAGCTTCAGAGAAATCTGTGCTGTGGTTCTGTGCACTGTCCCTGCCCAGCTCCATCCCCCTCTTTCTGATGAAAGACCCTACTTCAAATTGCCATGACACATGACAACCAGCAACCCTCTGGGCTTGCCAAGAGGAAAGACCCATGTCCTATAACCAGGAGATACCTGTGGACCAGGAGAATTGATTCCCTTTCACCCTTGTTCCCCTTCTCATGATCCTTTCCATTGATATAATTGACAAAGCATTCTCAATGTCAGGTCCAAAGAGAGGTGGGACTCCATTTATTTCATGGATTTCTTTGACACATACCATCCACTCAAAGACTACCTACCACTGCTTACCTGGCATTCAAAACCCCTTGGAGTCTGGTTGCTCTTTGTCCTTAAAGGTCATCTTCAATGATTTCCACCCACCAGCATGATCTTCTTGTTGCTGGTAAATAGGCACCCGTTGTTACCTGTGTGGAATTTCTCACCTGAGATGTATCCCCTACTCCTCTACCCCCTTTAACGATGTAACTCCCACTTGACTTTCTTCCTGAAGTCCTCCCTGATCACTTACACCACAAAACTGTTGCTTCGATTCACTCTTACATTGCTTTCCGGCTACAGCTTGCCTGTAATCCTTCTTTCCCTAAACCACTGCTTCCCGAAGTGTGAGTCCTGGATCATCTGCATCAGAATCACCTGGGGCTTCCACTAAAAATATGGTTTCTGGTTCCCCACCTAATCTCTCTGCATCAACCTGTGAGGGCTGGTGGGGTGGGAGAGAGCTGGAATTGGCATTTCAACCACTCTTTTAAACCAATCACACTGATGTTTAAGAACCACTGCTCTAACCAAATAGCTTTCTTCTTGAATTAATTTTAATTCTCCTGAGAGTCCTTTCAGAAATCAATTTAGGAGAATTTCATCCTCCTCAAGAGAATGAATCAAGCCTTCTTTATTTTCAAGCATTTTTCAGTGACTGGTTAGTACTCTCTGGGATGATTTGAGACTCCAGCCTATCTTCTCCAACCCCACAGCCACTACCCTGTCCAGGCTACTGTCTGTGCTCATGGGGATTGTCATACAGAACTTTCAAATTCCTCAGGCCTCCAGTCTTTGCTTCTGGAGTGCATCCTGTGCCATTCTACTTGAGTGTTATCCCACAAAAGAGCCTGTGATGCATCACTCCCTGCTATGATCTCTCCTATAGGATGAGCTCTCTAACCCTCCCCTACACAAATATGACCCCTTGCAGCTTGGACATTGGATGAATTTCCAGCTTTATTCCCACCATCACTCCAGCCAATGTTCCCATGTAAGTCTTGTCAAATGCTGTTACCACTATCTGGGGTAGCCCTGCCCGTGTAGAAAACTATTATTCACCTTTTACAAACCAACCCAAAGTGTTCCTCCTCTGAGAAAATCTCCAGAATCATCTTCTTTTCCCTAAATTCTTACCCTAAGGCAGAGATTGTAGCTCTTTCCAATAGAGTCCTGCATAGCATGTCATTTTTAAAACATTTAATTTACTGCTCTCTATATGCCAGATAATTTGTGTACTTTATATACATTATCATACCTAACCTTCCAAAAATCTTATGTAAAAGGTACCACTGTTATCTCTCATTTTAAAAATAAGGAAACTAAAACTCAAAAAGGTAAAGTCCAAGATTATACAGCTGATAAGATGTAGACTAGATGCAGAACTGTAACCATCTGACTAACACTAAGCTGCCACCAATAACATGCAAAAACTCAAAAACCTAGAAAGGACAGGCTGACCATTGTAGGTGTTAAGATATTGAGATGGTCCAGCCATCCATACTGAATATTGTATTATCTATATGGTAAATGAGGATAATCAGAGTATTCTAGGATATAGAGAACAACACCCATTTGAGGTCCTGTAACATAACCTAGAGAAATTCATTTTAAGCTAAGCTATCAGAAAAAGGTGGAAGAACCCAGAGAAACCAAGCCATCTCTTTGCAAATGGAAAATTGAGAATGGCATTGAAGCATTGGACTTAAAACTAATCTTCTATGCCTTATGAAGCCACAGTAATTTATTTTGAAAGCTCCAGGGACAAGTAATTCTTAAGAGGGATCTCTGGAATAATCCAGCATTTTTTGAACTCTGACTACCCTCACTTCCTTCTTAATGGATCTAAAATTTCATTTAAATAAAAAAGAACAAACTTCAATATTATCTGTGTAAGGAGTTGGCATATGGGGTCATTCTTGTTGAAGATAGATTGTAGGGTGGTATTTTCTATTATGGTGCCCTTTTCCTGTTGTTTTTTCAAGTTACTTACACCCTATAATTGTCATGAGATAATGGGGAGAAGGGGGCAACATAGTACTCTATTCCTCTTGCTATAATACTACAAACCTTGGTAACTACCCTAGAGGCAAAATCCTGTAGAATTATTATAAGCTTTGCAGTCCAACCTAAAATCTTGTTTCTATCAATTATTAACTTCATCACTATAGGCAATACACTTAATCTCCATAGCCCTCAATTTCTTCATCACAATGAAATTGAAAATTTATCAGTCAAAGTTGTTATTAGGATCAGAGGAAATAATGCAGGAAAGATACCTAGCATGTATTAGGTTCTTGGTAAATGGTAGTTATCATCATATTAACATTTAATATATATGTTGATATGGGTGGATTTAAATCTTCCATCTTAGTTTTGTTGTTTGTCTCTCTGTTCTTTCTTCTTCTCTTCCTCTTTTCCTGCATTCTTTTGAATTATTTTAATTTTTCACAATTATAATTAATTTATTTATTGGTGTTCTCGCTGTGTATCATTGCGTTTATTTTTATTATTATAGGGATTATGACACACAACAGCTGCCTTGAAATCCATGTCTCTTAATTTCAATGTCAAAGTCACCTTGTAGGGAGTCTAAGTTGATTGTTGTTGTTGTTGTTGTTTTTCCTGAGCCTGTGTCAGATTTTTTTGCTTATATGTCAAGGTATTTGAGGCTATATCCTGGATGCTGTTACATTATGGAAAATTTGGATTTTGTTAACTTCCCCCGAAGAGTATTCATGGTTTTATTTTAGTTGGTAATTTGGTTGGACTCAAACCAAACTCTGTATTTTGTATGAAAATTCAAATCTCAGTTCAGTTCTGTCTTTAGCTGAACTGTATATTGTCCTACATGTGAAGTTCATACCATATGTGTGAAATTCAAAGATCAGACAATGATTTGGGCAGTTAATACTTTGGGACTCCTGTCTATTTCCTTTCATGGATTTTCCCTTATTTTTAGGAGCCATCATAGCCCCAAACTTTGTCTCCTGATTCTTCTGGCCAGAGAGACTATAAGTTTCTCTTAGCATTTTGGCTACCCCAGGAAGCATTGACTTCAGCCTGCTCTAAAGCTAAAAACCACAAAAACAAATACTTCATCTCACACCATTCACTTCTTAAAAGTTTTTACTGTTTCACAAAGTCTGCCTATTTCTGTTCCCCTTCCAAAACCTTTGGAGTTAAGAGCTCTTATCTATAGAAGAGTCAGAACCATCCATCATCATCAGATTATTACATTTTTTTAATATTTTATTTATGTATTTGACAGAAGGAGCACAAGCAGGGGGAGTAGGAGAGGGAAAAGCAGGCTCTCTGCCGAGCTGGGAGTCCAGATATGGGGCTCAATCCCAGGGTCCTAGGATCATGATCTGAGCCAAAGGCAGACGCTTCACCAACTGAGCCACCCAGGAGCCCCTATTATTACTTTCTTTTTTTGTTGTTGTTTTGTTTTGTTTTGTTTTAATTTTTTATTTATTTTCAGCATAACAGTATTCATTGTTTTTTCACCACACCCAGTGCTCCATGCAATCTGTGCCCTCCCTAATACCCACCACCTGGTTCCCCCAACCTCCCACCCCTCGCCCCTTCAAAACCCTCAGGTTGTTTTTCAGAGTCCATAGTCTCTCATGGTTCACCTCCCCTTCCAATTTCCCTCAACTCCCTTCTCCTCTCCGTCTACCCTTGTGCTCTATATTATTTGTTATGCTCCACAAATAAGTGAAACCATATGATACTTGACTCTCTCTGTTTGACTTATTTCACTCAGCATAATCTCTTCCAGTCCTGTCCATGTTGCTACAAAAGTTGGGTATTCATCCTTTCTGATGGAGGCATAATACTCCATAGTGTATATGGACCACATCTTCCTTATCCATTCATCCGTTGAAGGGCATCTTGGTTCTTTCCACAGTTTGGCGACCATGGCCATTGCTGCTATAAACATTGGGGTACAGGTGGCCCTTCTTTTCACTACATCTTATCTTTGGGGTAAATACCCAGTAGTGCAATTGCAGGGTCATAGGGAAGCTCTATTTTTAATTTCCTGAGGAATCTCCACACTGTTCTCCAAAGTGGCTGCATCAGTTTGCATTCCCACCAACAGTGTAAGAGGGTTCCCCTTTCTCCACATCCTCTCCAACACACGTTGTTTCCTGTCTTGCTAATTTTGGCCATTCTAACTGGTGTAAGGTGGTATCTCAATGTGGTTTTGATTTGAATCTCCCTGGTGGCTAGTGATGATGAACACTTTTTCATGTGTCTGGTAGCCATTTGTATGTCTTCATTGGAGAAGTGTCTGTTCATATCTTCTGCCCATTTTTTAATATGATTGTCTGTTTTGTGTGTGTTGAGTTTGAGGAGTTCTTTATAGATCCTGGATATCAACCTTTTGTCTGTACTGTCATTTGCAAATATCTTCTCCCATTCCGTGGGTTGCCTCTTTGTTTTGTTGACTATTTCTTTTGCTGTGCAGAAGCTTTTGATCTTGATGAAGTCCCAAAAGTTCATTTTCGCTTTTGTTTCCTTCGCCTTTGGAGACATATCTTGAAAGAAGTTGCTGTGGCTGATATCAAAGAGGTTACTGCCTATGTTCTCCTCGAGGATTCTGATGGATTCCTGTCTCACGTTGAGGTCTTTTATCCATTTCGAGTTTATCTTTGTGTACGGTGTAAGAGAATGGTCGAGTTTCATTCTTCTACATATAGCTGTCCAGTTTTCCCAGCACCATTTATTGAAGAGACTGTCTTTTTTCCACTGGATATTTTTTCCTGTTTTGTCGAAGATTATTTGACCATAGAGTTGAGGGTCCATATCTGGGCTCTCTGCTCTGTTCCACTGGTACTGCCCAGAGCAATCTATACTTTTAATGCCATTCCAATCAAAATTCCACCAGTATTTTTCAAAGAGCTGGAGCAAATAATCCTAAAATTTGTATGGAATCAGAAGAGACCCCGAATTGCTAAGGAAATGTTGAAAAACAAAAATAAAACTGGCGGCATCACGTTACCTGATTTCAAGCTTTACTACAAAGCTGTGATCACCAAGACACCATGGTACTGGCATAAAAACAGACACATGGACCAGTGGAACAGAGTAGAGAGCCCAGATATTATTACTTTCTTGAAGGGTTTATAGTTTTTTATCTCTGAAGAAACATTCTTGGTATCTGAGTCTGGTTTTATAAGATTCAAAGAAGAGTACTGTACACTAGACATGGAAACAGGTTGTGTGTGTGTGTGTGTGTGTGAGAGAGAGAGGGAGAGAGAGAGGTATTTATAATTCACAATCTTTGAGATTGGTACTTGTGTCTCTATTTAAAGATGAGTAAAGCCACCTAGGCTGGAAATTTGGGTGAACTGAGTTCCAACCTGATCCAGGGCAGGACTGAACGGGTTTTCTGAAAAGATGCCTGGGCATTCTTTACTATAATCACTTTGTCAATGAAGGTCAAATAAACATGCCATGTGTGCAGAAATGGCCCAGGTAATGGAAATTGTTATGGGTCCTGTGTTTTGGGAGGATAGGAGTTGAACTGTCCACTTCCTCATTTGACCAGATTATTGCCTCATTTTGAATTTCCTTGTCTGTGAACTATCCCAGAGGATGCTCCATATAGAGAACTCAGATCTTTGATCCATGGTTGAGACACTGAAGTCAGCTTATAAGGTAAAAGTCATATAGCGTGGAACCATTGTGGAGAACCACACACCTCTTCTCTATCAGTCTAATATGGGCCAGATTTTAGCCCAGTCCTATAACAGATGATCTTTTCTTCATTTGGTAAAATAACTGATATATTAGTTAGGGTTAGAAACACTAGCTGCTGTAACAAATAAACCCCAAATCACAATAACTTAGAGCAGTAAAATTTATATCTTGCTCATAAAATGTCTACTGCAGACATTCCCATGCAACAGGCAACCTTCCTCATGGCCATTCAGACATGTAAAGCCTTTCACCATGGAGACTCTACCAAGAGCTTTGGGCCCTGGAGTTCTCTGATGTGTGCTCATCACCCATGTGGAAGACAAGCAAAGAGAAAATATGGAGGATCACATGAGGACTTTTCATGGTTTGGGCCTAAAAGTGGCACAGTCATGGACAGAATTCAGTGTGTACATCACTGTCAGGGAGGCTGGGATATGTAGTCTGATTCTGTGCACAGGAGGAAAAGGAAATAATGAATACCCAAAATTCTTCACCACAGTTGTCTTACACCATAATCTTAATTTCCTCACTGGAGGGGCTCCTGGGTGGCTCAGGGGATAAAGCCTCCATCTTCGGCTCAGGTCATGATCCCAGGGTCCTAGGATTGAGCCACACATCGGACTCCCTGATCAGCAGGAAGCCTGCTTCCCCCTCTCCCACTCCCCCTGCTTGTGTTCCCTCTATGGCTGTCTCTGTCTGTCAAATAAGCAAATAAAATCTTTAAAAAATAAAAATAAATAAAAATAAATTCCCTCAGTGGAGTAAGATGAGCACACTTCAAGACATACGAGAGGACCCAGACTGACTAAGGAAGCAGTAATTACTTGTGGCCGGTTGCTTGGTAGATACTCATGTGGTAGAATGTTAAGGCAAGTCGCCCAAATTATTTAACCTTCTTTTTTCCCTTATCTGAACTTGTGTAGTGAATCCATATAATTTAAATATGCATCTGATGGAAGTCAACTAGGTGCATCTTATCCATTCTGCCTAACACAGTGCCTGAGAGGTAAAGGATGCTCAAGTAGGTATTTACCGACTAAAGGAATGGAGGAAGGAGGAGCAGGAAGCAAAGGAGGAGGAGAAAGGAAGGACAAGAAGGGAAGGACAAGGAAGGAGGAAAGAAAGGAAAGAAGGGAGGGAGGAGGGGGGAAGGAACGAAAAGAGGAGGAAGGAAGGTCAGTGGTAATACACCTCCTATGAAGCCACAGGGACCACAAGCCTATGTTAGCAAAAAATATCACTTGTCTGTGAACCAAGGTGACAAAGTGGAGGGTAACATAAGTCCTACCACCTGGAGAACCACTCAGGAAATATAAACCATTATCCTTCCCCTGCCCTGCACCCCGGTGCATACCCCACATCTTCTACCTTGGTTCTCATCTGAGATCTATCAGGCCAACTTCTGTTTGAGTAAAGATAAAGCAACAATAAAAGAAAAGAAACATTCCTGTGAACTAATCAAAAGCTTTAATCACTTCTCCCTGTTTCCTTCTGTCCCCTGGAGAGAAGGAGGGAGGGCTTCCATTCAGAGAGCTCGTTTTCCTGAGTGGGCTCCGATAAAGGACAGAACATTAGGGTTTTTTTTTCTTCTAAGGGAACATGGCACTGCTTTTAGAATTCATTGGGACATTTTGGAACACAAACAACAGCGGAAGGCACTCTTGTGGTGATAATTTAATGTAATTCCAATGTCAGCGACGCGCCATGATGGTCTAGTCAGCTTGCCTGGAGGCGGTTGCTTTTGTGCCTTCCCTGGGAGAGTGGGTGTGCATGCACTCAGACACCAGCCCAGCACCCTCACACATGGTTCCTCTCTTCCCATCCCCTTTCCCACAGTGGTTTTTTGATTCCACTCCAAAGGACTCCTGGGGAAACAAAAGACACTGGAAATTTTTCTAAACTCCTAATCAGAAGGGAGTATCCATAAACCCACATGCATTTTGGAGCTTGGCCTGGATTATTTTACAATATTTTAAGCTAATTATCCCAACACTCAACATGGATGATTTTTGCATGAAAATCCCAAGTTCAGGCATCTCTCGAAAGATCAGAAGGGTTGACAACACAGGACTCACATTCCCACAGTCTTAGCAGTTGGCTGGTGTGCAGTAGCAGAGTGTGTCCCCTAGTCTGATCTGGGTTCCCTGGCATGCCATGGCCCTACCTAGTCCGCTTCACTCACTTCCAGTTTCCAACCATTTCCATGGGCATCTGATCTCACCAATCATGCTTGTAAGTCTTAGATTCCCACAAGCCCTGTCCTCCCCCATAGACTTGCCTGGGTCTCTCCATTTCTTGTAGAAGAAAACCACAGAAGCCAACCAGATCTGTCCTGTTGTATTGGAAATTTCCATCCCATAGGTGGAAGGATAGGATCAAGACATTTTTTTTTCATTCAAGAGTTTTTGCCACTGTCAACTTGGAACCCTGCCAAGACATCTAGTTGATAGAGTCTGTTGGAATGAGATTGGGCTTAGTGGCACTGGCCAAACTCTGCAATTTCCCTGAAGAATAATACCATCTGGACAAGGCTATGGGCAAGAAGGTAACCCAGCCTCTTCCTGTCCTAGATCCAGAGCCCAGAGGCTAAATTCTGAAGGAAGGAAGACCGGCCCTGTTTACCTGGCAAATACTGCTGGTATGGGCCACACAGGCTAGAGCAGCAATCATACTTCTATAAAGCTTCAGGCTCAGAAAAAATGCCATGAAAGTGATTTGGTCCAGAGGTTTTTCTATCAGGATCTGATGGAAATTGGAAAAGTGGATGGTGAGCCTGGGGGGAGAGGGGGCTGCCGTTTGAGCTCCCCATTGCATTCATCAAATATTTATCAAAAGCTGTTTTGTGACAGGCAGGAAATGGTGAGCAAAAGCAGACACAGTATCCGTGCCCTCACAAAGGAAGTCAGCCAGAAGCGAGAGAAGGGCATGGGGCCATGCCCTTATGTCCCAGGGATCCCAACCTGGGCTTGGTGGCTGGGAAGGACTTCCCGGTGAAATCATAAAATCTGAGGGACGAAGCCAAACTTAGGAGGTGAAGGACAGCAGGGGGAGCGTGTGTCAGAGTAAAAGGACAGCAGACTCAAGAGCCCTGGGACAGGAGGGCTCGTGAGTCACACACAGAATTAGAAGCAGGTCAGTGGGCTGAGGTAAAATGGGGAATGGGGAGGTTTCCAGCCATGTGGGGCCCTTTAGATCATAGCATGGGACCTAGCCTTTATCCTAAGAAAAATGTAAAGCTGTTATAGTCCCGTGGAGTCAATCCGACACTGTACAAGTCACAGAGACAGTGCAGGGGCTCCGGGATAATGGTCTCTACCTACACTTTGCTTGGATCCAGTTGTGCTCACCGTAATATTAAGGACCAAAAATGACACTGCAAGAGACAGTGATGACCATGGGGTTTCAGTGATCAAGCAGAGCATTGAAGGAATGCTCACTTAAATTAAGAGAGGGGCTTTGGGGTAAACTTTATTTAAAACTGAGCTGTGCATCCTTAGGCAGACCACTTCACCTCTCTGAGCCCAGTTTCTTCATCCGAAAAACAGAAGCAGCAATAACGCCTGTCTCACAGAGATGTGCTGAGGATTAAATGTGCTGATGATGTGTGTGAAGCACTTAGTATGGGGCCCAGCACTTGGGGAAGAACCAATAAATGTTTGCTATTCTTAGCTATTCCCGTCTACACAGATTTCCCCAGATAGGCTGCAGAACTTTGGATTCAAGGTTATGAATTCCCCGGTGGAAAAAGGGAGGAATCAGAACTTAAAGTCCTGGAGAAGCCAGAACTGTACAAAGCAAGGGACATTATATGGGTTATTATATGTGAGAATTCGCTGGCTGTGGCTCAGGTGGAACTCCAGGAAGGAAGCAGCTTGCCCAAAGAAACAGGCAGCAGGACCTATTTTCAACAAGCCTCTGCAAAGACGCTTGGAACCAGTTGGCCCAGACTTGGAGGGAAAGCCTGCGGTTAGAAAGTGACCCAAAGGAGAGAAAATGTAGACCATAGCATCAGGTTTGGGGGACAGACAGGATGTCGGGGAGGGGCGTTAACACTGATGAACATCATATGCCTGGAGGTCATGAGCCTGGGTCCTGGATCCGATTCTCTTCTTCTCTCTTGCTGTGTGCCCTTTGGCTAGTAGTTTCTCTTTTTGGACTTCCATTGGAAGAGGAAGGGTTTTTTAAATTAGGTCATCTATGAGATTATTTTGCTGGCTAGCCTAGCCATCTAGACAAGACTAGTTCTAACAATCTAGATAGGACCTAGACAGATCTGTTGACCTCAACATCCCAAGGATGAATGGACACAGACTTGTGGTATAAGGCAGATGGTGGCTGAGGACCCAGGACTATGCAGTAAAAAGACATTGGCTTGAATCCTGGCCCCATCACTTGCTGGCTCTGTGGCTTTCCTACCTGAGCCTCAGTTTCCTCAGCTGTAAAAGAGTTGATCAACTCTAAGATGGCATTAACTATAAGATACCTGACATTTTATGGACCATGAAGCCAGAAAAATATGCCGTCAAAAAACTGACATACTGTGCATCTGGGTTTCAGAAAAAGCATCTCATTCAGAGATTTAAAATGTGTCTGGTGTGCCTGGCAGGCTCAGTCAGTAGAGCGTGTGACTCTTGATCTCAGGGTTGTGAGTTTGAGCCCTACATTGGGTGTGAAGATTACTTAAAAAGAAAATCTTCTATCTTTTTAAATAATAAAATATTTTATTTTTTTATTTTACATTTAATAGAATGTATCTAAATATAAATCAACCTGTGCATGAGAATCAGCGAAATGCCTGGCATATAACTAGTGCTCAGTGTATTAGTTAGGCACTAAACAAGAGTTGATTGAACTAAAGACATGGTTATCAGGTGATACGTACTTTTTTAAAGGAGGAGAGATATACAGTTCAAGAAAAGTGTTTCTCCAAACTGAACTTTCACCAATTTTTACATGGGAGGTACTTGGCTAGAAGGGAGAACTGAATTATAGGTCTTGTAAATATCTGTCATAATTTTCTAAATTTATTTTTTAAATGTGTAATGTTAAATTAGGTAGTTGTACGGTTCGCTTCTGGCCTGAAGTACAGTTTTGTGTTCTCTTGGTGAGGCCCTGGTTTTCTTTTCCCTTGCTGGGGGAGATCTCCCCATGGACTACACCCGCCATCTTGGAATGGCAAACCAAAATGGCAGAGGCAGTTCTTCCTGTTTTCAAAAGAAAACTGGCCCATTATTGGAAGAGATGGAAGAAAAGAGGAGAAAAAAAAATCCAAAAAGGAAGTTGGAGAGCAACCGTTTGACAGTTTCGGAGGAGGGGGAAAAAAGAGCCAAAAAGAAACCCCATAAAGCAGTAAATGAATGAATAAGAAGAATCCCCCAGGCCTTTATTTCTCAGCCTGAAACTTGCATACCAGCAGCTTGTACTGGGCTTTGGATCAAATTTTCAATTCCAATGCCTTGTCAGGGATCATTTTAAATGTGTTCACCTCTGGGAAGCAGGGCCATTCGGTGAGCAGGGATCTGAGGAGAGGTGGAGGGCATCTTGTCTGATTAGCTGGGTCTTATCTGCGGAGCCGAGTGAACGGTCTAATGCGATAAGGGAGCTTTGCGAGGCGCTGAACCATCCCGACTTCTCCCTGACAGAGGCAAAGCTGAGGTCCCGGCTACTCCTTATCAAGTGACAAGAGCACTTGGTGAAGCCACAGAAATTGGATTTGAGTGATTCCTATCCTCCTTCCTCCCCACCCCCAACCTAAAGTGTTCTGATCATCCACCAAGTTAAAGGGACAGCTCTGGTCGGGAACGATGCCCAGAGAGGAGGAGACAAAAACCCGGGGGAGACCTGGGGCCTTGCCAAGGACTCATGGTCGGTTGGTCGGTGGGTTGGTGGAGGGGCTGGAAATGGACCCAGTTCTTTTGTCTATGTCAGTCTTTCCATGAAGAATTTTGTCTTAGAATTTTTGCAGGGAAATTGCTCTACCACCGAGGCTACAGCTGAACCATCCCCAAGGTGGTAGATGTTGGTTTCTGGTCCTCAAGCATGATACAGAAGACAGTGGCATTGTCGGGGCACCTGGGTAGCTCAGTGGGTTAAAACCTCTGCCTTCAGTTCAGGTCATGATCCCAGGGTCCTTGGGATCGAGCCCCGCATCGGGATCTCTGCTCAGCGGGCAGCCTGCTTCCCCCCTCTCACTCTGCCTGCCTCTCTGCCTACTTGTGATCTCTATCTGTCAAATAAATGAAATCTTAAAAAAAAAAAAAAAAGACAGTGGCATTGTCCTTCATGCAAATAAAGCCAACCTGACCACAGTAATAATAACAGTCATGACTTACAGGCACTATGCTATTAATTTTCATTAAATTCATACAACCACTCCATGCGGTAGTCCCCATTGCAGTTGGCTTAGAGAGGGAAAGTCGCTTGCTCAAGGCCACACCACCAGCAGGTACGTGGTCATGTGTGGCCTGCCCCCACCCCAACACCCCATGACTGGTGTCAGAGCCAGAGCTCTTAACCACTGGGCTTTCCTGCCTGCCTAAAGGAGTAACTGGGCAGACCAAGGATTTGAATCCAGTACTCCTGACTCTTAGCCCATTACTCTTCTAACTAATGATGATGTTAGTAACTCAATAATGAGATAGTAACTCAATAATCATTATCTCCTTACTCTCCCCAACAGCCCAATGAACTGGCCTGATGACCCACACTCACCCAGGGTCACACTGCTAGTAAATAGCATAGCTTGGACTCAAAAACTCCTGCTCCTTCCATTCCCAGCCACCACAGCAATATGTCAAAACCAACCTGATTATGCCAGCCCACTGCTCACAGCCCACCCACCCTTAAAACCAAACCCACACTTGACCTCAGGACTTACAAGGCAAGCACGATCCAGCCCATTTGCATTGCTGACGGCCTTTTGTCCCTCATGGCTTGGGCCACGCTGGCCTCCTTGCCACTCCTCCAACCAAAGGGTCTTTACACATGTTTTGGCCTCGCTAACTTCTACTTCTCCTCCAGATCTCAGTTTGAGTGTCACTTCTGCAGAGAGCTCTCTCTCTTCCTTTGGGGGTAAGGATCCTTTTGTGACCCCACATTCATGATGTGACTATTTAACTATATAAATAGTTATGTCCCCATTCATCCATGTCCTGTCTGTGTGGCCATGAGCCAATCTCCTTCCCAGTCTGGGCCTCACTCTCCTAACCTGTAAAATGGATGACAAGACCCCAGGCCTCATCCCAAATAGGCTCTGGGGCCCTAAGGGGGCCTAGCAAATACAAGGCAGTCTTTGTGTCTCAATGGGAATTCTCCACCCTAAGGGATTTGCACTTAGTCCTGCCATGGAAAAGCTTTTTAAACCCCCTTGCCACTTCCTGTGATGGAAAGCCACATGCCTGGCTTTACTCATATGAGGTGAATTGAATCTGAATTTGGAAGGCATTCTAAGGCCAGTGCTGACAAGAAATGAACATAGTCCTTCGCTCCTTCTTCAAATGTTTCCTGGAAACCGTTCCCTGTCCAGCCAGCCTCCTGGGTGCTAGGGAGCAGTGGCAAATTAGACAGGCTCCCTGCCTCTTAGGAATGCACAGCCGAGTAGGGAAGCTGATGCCTCAGGTAGAGAGAAAGGGAAACCATGTCTTCCATTTGCCAAGGGCGTGTTATGTTTCAGGGTGGTGCAAGGCATTTTATAAATGACATTTCATGATCCCTTTTCAATCCCACCCAAAGCACCCTAAAGTGCTGGTCATATCCCCATTTCACAGATGCAACATTTAGGCAAGAGAGGTGAAGTGTCCCCATGAAGAGCAGTGAGGTTTCTTTGCAAAATCTTTCGCCTGGCTGCAGCCAGAATTCTCCTGGCCCTTGAGGAGGGCGGCATGCTATAATATTGGAAAGTCCTGGGTCAAGTCCTCACTCTGACACCAGTTAACACATGATGTCTCCCAGCCTCTGTCCCCTGAGCTGGCAGAGTAAGGATGGCATCACCTCCCTCACAGGGTGGTTTTCACGTTTAAGTAAAACGAATTTTGTGATTATTCCTCGTTCCTTTCCATAGAAGATGCAGGAAAAAAAAAATGTACGTGTTCCTTGCTCCTAGCAAACATCAGTAGGAAAGCAGGTGGGACGGGAGTACTCCCACAATGGGAACATAAACAAGATCAATGGAGCCCTGTGTGCCTTTTTGATAAAATCTGTTCTATATATGGACTGTTTGGATGGAAGAATTAAGAAAATTAGAAATTGTCATTGAGCAAACAACTTGCTACTTTATTTTCCATATGGACGGTTGTCTCAGATGCTGAGAACCTTCCGTATGTGAATCCATCTCCTCTGAGCCCAGGGAATCTACGTAAGCCAGTAATTTGCTACTTTCTAAAGACATTTTTCTTAATCTCATGCCATGAGGAAAACCAATAAAAACAACCAAGCGGAAGCCCAAGGAGAACTCATTAAAGCTTCTGGCTATGTGAATAGGGCACACTTGGCCTCAGCAACAAAGAGGGACACGCAGTACCTGGTGACAGCAATTATAACAATAAAAAGAACAGTGTTTGTCTACCAGGGCACCAGGTGGGTAAGGAGGTGGCTGGGCGGGGGCGTGGTGATTACCAGTGAGCTTTGATGACAGAGTTAAGCCTCACTGGAAGTGGGAAGCTCATGGACTGGAGTGTGACAGCTCTGCTTAAAACCCTGGGTGTGTCATCTTCTTGGCGTGGGACCATGGGCAAGTGGCTCTACCTTTCTGGGCCACTGGTGCCATATCTACAAAATGGAAATCATCATATGTTTATTCATTTGTTCAACAAACAGTTACTGGTCACCTGCTATGTAGCAGGCACTGTTTTAGGCCCTGGGACAGTAGCAGTGAATGAGACTGATAAACCACCAGTGAAGCTGAAATTTGCAGAGTTGTAAGTCAGACACAGTAATAATGATGAACCCGCCACTGACCCTATCCTCCTTAATCTCCCCACATCCCTTTGAGGCAGACAGGGCAGCTATTGTATTCCCACTGTACAGATGAGGACACCCAGCATCAGGTCACAGGCTAGCTCTTCTCACTCTACCACCTGCCTCAGATGAACCAGATCTTATTGCCAGGTGAGATCACAGGATGGGTATGGCACAGGCATCATTCTCAGTCTGGAATTCATCCCCCTGAAGCCACCATTGATAGTACCTGTAGGATCTGCCATGCCAGTTGCCATGTAGTCCCATAATCCTCTGCCTACTTCTCCCTTATCCCTTCTCCCTTCTTCTCTCTTCTTAGGTTGTGAGCTCTTCCAGGGCAGGGGCCATATATCCCCAGGGTTTAGCATAGAGTCTAGCACTGGGTAAGCTCTCATGGAATGCATGTTGAATAGAAGAATGGATGAATGAGGAAGGAGGGAAAGGAGGAGGAGAGAGAGAGAAGGAAAGAAGAGGGGTAGAGAGAGGGAATGTCTGGCTTATACAATAAATACATAATGAGTGAGTGGATGGATGGATGAATGGCTGGGTAGATGGATGGATGGTAGATGGATGGACAGACAGGTGGATAGATAGATAGATGGATGACAGGTGGATGGGTGGCTGAATGAATGGATGGGTGGATGGATGGTAGATGGATGAAAAGACAGGTGGATGGATAGATGGATGGACAATGTGTGGATGGATGGATGGATGAATGAATGAATGGTTCGATGGACAGATGGATGGACAAGTGGGTGGATGGATAGATGGATGGTTGGATGGATGAATGGATGGGCGGATGGTAGATGGATGGACAGACAGGTGTATGGATAGATCGATGGACGATGTGTGGATAGATGGATGGATGGTTGAATGGATGCATGGATGCATGGATACATGGGTGGTTGGATATATGGATGGATGGATGAAGAAATGGATGAGTGGGTGGATGAATGGATGAATGAATGGACAGATAGGTGGATGGATGGATAGAAAAAGAAAGAGTAGTGGGAGGGAAAATGAAAGGAATAGACTGGAGAGAGGGAGGAACAGGCGAACGTCCTTTGGAAGAGTCAACGGATGTTGAACAAATAAAGAATGAAATGCAACTTAAATCCCTTTTTTCACTCCCACAGCTTGCCCCTGCCCTTGCCCATCTGACTCTCCCCACAGCCTTCAAGGCCTGATTAAATCTTGCTTCTGCTGTCTGTTCCAACCCACAGGGACTGGTCTTTCTTTCTAACCTTGCAATGTTCCCGTTGTCTACCTGCCAATTAGCATCCTGGTTACAAACTCTCACTTCCCGTGATTGAAAATAACCATCACACTCACCAGCATGGGGCAGTGTGGTAAAATCACAGCTCTGTAGGAAGACTGGCTGCGGGGATTTTGGCTCTGCCACTTCCTAACAAAGCACAAGTTACTCCAACTCCTGGAGGCTCTGCTACCCCATGTGTGAAATAGAGACACTTTCATTGCCTCGTGGAGGTGTTAGTTAGACTCCCTATGAGAAAGTGTGTAAGGAGCTTCATGCGGGGGCCCAGTGCAGAGCAAGCATTTGCATGGAGTGGTTGCTACCATTATGATCATTGTAGTTTGACCTGCAAATGTCTGTTCCACCCAACAAAATGGTGAGGCTGTCAGAGGCAGCTTCCACCTCTCTTCCCCAGAACACATGCACACACGCAAGCATGTGCATGCCTAGCATAGGACCAGGTATCCAGAATGCTTCTTGGTTGATGCCTACTTGGACCCCAGTCCACAGAGCCTCATTTCCAAACCTGTATGTTCAGTGAGATTTGATTTGCTAGCAACCTTACGCAGGCCAACTTTTCAGAAATCTGTTTTCAATGTTCAATTTTCAGAGTTTATTGCAGAAACCAGAAAAGAATGAAATATCAATGTCAGTGTCTGTTCTCAACAAGCTTGTGGGGCCTCTGATCCTCCTGGGGGTACAGCTCCCCAGAGCCTGGGCCCAGAACCCCTTCCATAGAGATCATCTGGAGGTGGGGTTGGGACCTGGTTAAAATGAAGACTCCTAGGATCCAGCTGAGACTTATTAAATCAGAAACTCTTCGGCTTAGGGCCTGGGATTCTGCATGTTAACCAGTTCCTTAGATGATTCTAGTGCATGCTTAGGGAACTACTACCGTGTGTAGCCTTGCAAGAAACCTACTATGCAGTGCTGGGGGGCCCTTGAGAGCTTCTAGCCCAACTTTCTCACTGCCTTTGCTGGCTCTACAAGGGTGAGAAGGAAATGAGCATTTATGGAGTCCTTATTGTGTATCCAGCGCTTAACATAGGACCAGAGAGGGTAAGTAATATATACAAGGTCACACAGCAAGGCAGTGACAGGCCTAGGACACAAACCAAGGGCTCCAGTCTCATTGCCCTGCTGGCTTTTCTCCATTGTACCACTGACCTCTTTTTGTAGGAGTCCATGCTGGCTCTACAAGGCAGTTGGCATTTATGGAGCCCTTAATGTATACCAGGCCACTGACATAGGGAACCCCCTCCACCCCCAGCAATTCTAAGAGCTAGGTATCAGCATGCCCATCATTTTAGTGAAAGAAAGTGGAAGTAGAGAAAGAAACCATCATATTTTCTGGAAACAAAACCCGCTGGTATATAAGACAAATCCCAGTATTAAAGAGGAAAACTGGGGGTAGACCATTCATCATACATGTGAAGAAAATTATTTTAAAACGGCTTAAGATGAGAAGTATATCTTTTTTCATTCGTGTAAACAGTATACTGTGCTCTAGAAGGATGCTGCCAAACAGCCCACAATGCGCAGGGCAGCCCTCGCCCCAAAGAATGTCAATAGTGCTGAGATTGAAAAATCCTGGTTTGTGAGAGGCGAAGGGCTGACTTTTGTCGGGATGGCGTTTGTGGCCATCTCCACCACTAGGAGGCAGTATAAGGGACGGTTCTCCCAGCTCCCCAACCCCGGTGCGCTTGACCACCACATGACTCTTCCTTTAGCTCTTCCATCTCCCATCCACAAAATGGGTACCTCAGGGTGGTGTGGAATGAGGTGGGTGGGGAAAAACAGAACAGGTTATATGTGAATGATGTCTCCTGTCTGAGATCAAGCACTCAGCTTCCCAAGTTCCTGATATTTCCAGTGCCAGTGTTTTGCCTTAGAGATGAAAGGTCAGGAATCCAGATTTTGCGGCATAAGCCGTTAACTTCCGTTGGCATCAGACACAATCTGTTTTTAATTACATTGTAGAGTAAGTAGGGTTTCCCGGGTTTATTTTTGAGTATAGTCCATGGGGTAGAGTTTCTGTTCCTCATCCTCCCCTTCAGCAGGAGGAAATTAATAGCTTAGGGATCAAGAATGCTGATTTTACGGGCAGCCTGAGTTTGAATCTGCCCCTGCTGATTATTAGCTGTGTGACCTTGGAGAAATCCCTTCTTTTCTCCTGGACTCTGTTTCCTCGCCTGTAACATGGAGATAATAATAGATCTTACTAGAAAAGATTGAGTTTTAACTCAAATAATGCACGTAAAGTGCTCAGTATGGTGTCTGGTACTCGGAAAACACTCAATACATGTTGACAGTAATAATTATTAGCATTGTCATCATTGTCATCATAATTAAGGCCCCAGGATAGGGAAAAAGATGGGAAATTGAGAGTTTGGGGAATACTTAGCATTTTTAAAGTGAAGCTGGTAGAGTCTGGCTCTGATAATTCATAACTTACTAAATCTGACCTGTCATTCTGCTTTTAATGAAAACATATTTAATATTGGAATTAATTACTATTAAAGTGGCCTTGTCATTGAGCATCGAGAGATAGGTGGCAGACCCAGTGGGTTATCATTGAGTAAAATGTCTCAAGGAAGGAAAAAAAAAAAAAAGACCTGAATTAATACACCATCCTGAATCCAACTGGAAAATCCCTAATAACACTGGCTGTCATTGACAATTAATCTAAGGAGGCTGTAAATTATGAGAGAGCTTTGGAGGCAGAAACTAAGGTGGGAATGGAAACAAGGAAGAATTCAATTTATCCCAGCTCTGCCAGGTGTTTCTGAATCAGCGGTTCTGTAATCAGGGAAGAGTCAGGGAGACTTAAGGATGCTTGTTACCCCAAAGGGGTTCACTCTATGTAGCAGGAGAATTGGGCTGGACCAGATCCAGGTCGTGATGGCAGGTCCCAGCCTAGCATCTGTTCTCTATAAGGTGTGGTAGCAGAGAGGCCATTAAGGACAGATTATCTGGTGATTTTAAAGCCATGACAGAGAGATAGGGTTATTTCTAAGTGAAATGGGAGGTCTCTGTTGGGTTTTGAGCAGGGAGGGATTTAATATGTTGGTCTAGAACTCACACTGGCCACTGGCTAGAGAACAGACCTAGGAAGTAACTGCAGTCATTTGGATAAAAGTTTATAGAGGCTAGGGGCGCCTGGGTGGCTCAGTGGGTGAAGCCTCTGCCTTCAGCTCGGGTCATGATCTCAGGGTCCTGGGATCGAGCCCCACATTGGGCTGTCTGCTCAGCAAGGAGGGTGCTTCCCCTTTTCTCTGCCTGCTTGTGATCTCTCTCTCCCAAATAAATAAGTAAAATCTTAAAAAAAAAAAAAAAAGTTTATAGACACTTGACCTAGAGGGTGATAGAGAGCTCATGTAGACACAAGGTAGATTTAAAATGTCAAGTTGGCAAGAGGTGCCTGGGGATTGGATGTGGAGAGTAAGGGGGATAGGAGGCACCCAATGGTGTCTCCCCTCATAGAGCTTAAGTAGCTAGATGGATGTCAATACCTGTACCAGTCAGCTCCTGCCATGATGACGCGGCATAACAAATAACCCCAAATCCTCCCAGGGAGTTAGAACTGCAAAAGCATGAGTCTGTCTTCATCTGCAAATCAGCTGGGCTCAAATGAAAAAATGAGTTTTAGACCAGCCATTAGCTATTACTACAAAAGTTCTTTAAAAAACACCTTTTCCTGTGGAATCTAAAAAAAAAAAAAAAAAAAAAAGAAATTTAAGCTACTCTGAGCAAGTGGACAAATCCATGGTTTGAGGAATCTGTGGCAGGATGGTCCTAGTGCCACTTGAAAAGATTTGTCCCAGCCATCCCACAACTCAGAGCATTGAGAGAGAGGAGTACGTTCCAATTTATCCTGGGCTCAAGCAATTTCAGTTTTCTGATTAGCTTTGCGCAGCTAGCGGGAACTTTGTCAGGCAGATAACTTGTCATGCCAAACACAGGACGAGCCTGTCACTGGTCAGGAAGCTGACTCAGTCAGAGAGATTGGCTTGCCTCCGCCTAATCGATGCCATCCACATAACACTAAGAATCACAACCACTGCCAAGCCATGCCTGCTCCTCCATTACTAGTTTTGAGCATCAGAATCAGTCAGCCTGTCAGAAGCCATTAGACTCTGGGGCTGGCTGATTTTGAGAAGGACGGTGGGGGGTCTTTTCAAGGACAAGTGAACACATAGGAGGGAAAATAGACAGTGGCCCTGGCCCAGCATCCATGGCTGAGGAATTAGATGGCTCCAAGAACGAACAAGATGATGTTTTGAGCCTTGTGGGGGTAATGCGTCATGTCTTGTATGGAAAAAGGATTGGGGATACGATCGAGGTAAATTGTTGCCATCCCAAATGGCCATTTGCAATGTGGGTGGGAAGTAACTAAAAGGGACTCAAGCAGAAACCCGAAGCAGGTGCATTTAGGAACAAGCAGAGCCGATGGTAGCTGTCTGAAGGTGAAGGATGGACTTTGCAAAAAAAAAAAAAAATGCCTTTTAATTCCACACTGTGGCAAACCCTCACTTGGCTAGCACGCCGCAGCTCAAGGCTCCCGCCACGCGACAGACCTGGTCCTCCCTCTCTGCCACGTTCGCTGGCTTGGTGAACCGTGCTGCCATATGTGTGCTTGAGCAAGACAAACACTTGGAAATCATCCATTCTTCCTTGCTCTCCCTCACTCCCTTTATCCAATTCTCTCCAAGTGCTGTTAATTTTGCCTCCTAAATATTTCTCAGAGCAGCTCACTTTTCCCCTTTCCCCGGGGCCATCAGCTTGGTCTCTGCCACCATCAGCCTTCACGTGGCCAACTGCAATGGTCCCCTCATCAGCCTCCTGGCTTCTAGCTCTGCCTCCCTCGGATCATCTTTTCAACACATGGATCTGCCAACGCCACCTCCCCGTTTGAAGACCCTTCTGCTGGCTCCCCATGGCTTTCGGAATAAGGACCAAAATTATGAATATGATCTGCTGTTCCCAGCATGGTTGGGTGTCTGCCCACCTCTCACCACTGCACAAGCTGTTAATCTGCCCGAAACTTTCTTCCCTCCAACTTCCACCAAGATCACCCATTCTTTCCATCCCAGCTCAAGCATCAGCTGTCCTTCGCCCACAGCTACCAATACACCAGAAACCAGAAACATAAATATACCCAGAGAATCCTATCTCTTTCCTTCAGACTCCTTATCCCAGCTGGTCACTGTGCCTTCAGCTGTCTGTGATGATTCGGTTGAAACCTGTCTCCCCAGGGAGCTCTTTGGCTGAACCGTGGGTGAATTTATTGAACACCCAAGACTCTTCCCATCCTCCCTGGGCTTCTTCTACTGTGGTTGAATGCCTGGCCCTCCTTGAAGCTGGGAATGCCCGTGTGACGTTGTCTGGCCAGCAAGATGAAGGCAGAAGGTGCTGATGGACGTTTCTGGGAAAGACTGTTGAAAGAGGGCAGGTGGAGCTGGGATGGGCTTTGTCACTCTCTCTTCCCTTTGTTCCTCTCTGGAATACAAAGACCATGAAGAATGGTGTGGTCGACGTCTTTCCACCATGAAGTGAAGCCACACAGGGATGGCAGAGCAGAAGGAGGAGGAGCTGACACCTTTGTTGCCACGGTTACGTGAGCCAGGTCATTCCTGGTTCACTTACCACTGACGTCTTCCGGCCACTGGGTTGGGGTTCTGTGTTACTGGCAGCTCCTGAGTTAACGGGTATGATTCTATAGGACTTGTATCTTATTCCATGAGAGTCTAACAAGGCAGTTCCAGAAGAATGTGAACACACATCCCCAGCATGGTGCCTGGCACAGGGCACATGCTCCGCGAATATCCTTCGAATGAGTGGATGGAGAGAGCACTGTCGTAGAAGTCCTAACCAGATCCAGGCTCTAACTCCTGCTCTGTCGGTGAAGGCTGTGTGTCCACTTGACCTCTCTGAGCCCTGATTTCCTCAAATGTAAAATCAGGCCAATAACAACAACAGCAGCAGGTTATTCGGAGGGTCTAATGAGGAGAGGCATAGAGACTGCCAGATCTTGTCTAGGAACTTAGTAAAAGGTAGATGTTGCCATTACGATTGTGAGTGACTGTCTCTGTCGCCTTCAACTGCCACTCTGAGCACCATGTACTAAGCTCTATGAGAGGTTGTCGTGGCTGAAGTTCTGCCTCTGCCCTCCAGGATTTAGCAGCTCAGCTGGTGAGAAAAGATTTGCACAAGTGCATGGCGAACTTGCAGTGCCTCTCAGGGAAAATGTGCCTGTGACCACAGGAGGAGCACAGACCCCAGACTTAACAGCCGTGGAGAGCAGGGAAAAAATCACATGCACTGATGAAGTTGTCCATGGGAGCAGCGCAGGGACAGAAAGCCTTGCTTCCTCTCCATTGGGCTAGTTACCAAGCACATATCCACACCCTGCTCCAGGGCCAAGAGCCAAGGTAAGACAGGCAATGTCCGACCAAGGTGCCCAAGTGATTCCACGAAACTTCTTGTCTGCCTGAACAGTGGACGAAACGAGCCAATGTGCAAACAAATAAACTTCTGAAGAGAAACGAATGAGCTAGGAAATAAATAATGTAGGTGTCCCCCAGGAAATAGCTGTGCTTTCAGGAATGACAGTCTAGGAAGACGGAGGGCCAGGCTGCAGGCGTGTGACCCCAATCACAGCGGGGAACATGCAGTTGGAAGAGAAGGCAGAGGAAGGTGGGGCTGGAACCTGTGGGGTTGGGCGGGGGAGGAAAGGCTCTACAACACCCCACCCCTACCCAGTGTCCTGTATGTGCTGGACAGTCTGCCGTGTGTCACTCCACCCATTTTTACCAGAAGCTGAGTAGAAGCCAGCACGGTGCTGGGCAGTGGGCACCCAACGGACAGGAAGACAAGATGCTCTCCCTCCCCAAGCAACGCTCTCCTTCCCAGTCCTGCTGCCGTGAGCGTTGTGGAGATGATAGTGGATCTGGCATTCATGATCATTGCTGCCAATGGGGGTCCTCCTTTCAGCATGGCGCTCTCCAAACACCTCCTTTGCTACCCAATAACGCTGCGAGTTTGGAACTGTCACAGTGAAGCCACCGTCTTGAGTCCCACAGCTGGCACGGGGAAGCACCGGCACAGGCACCCAACTCTCGTCTGAAGCCGAAGTCTGGCCTCTGGATTACTGTGCTCACCTGCTCGGGCTTTTATTCTGAGCCAGTCAAGTTCAAGTTTGAGGTGCTTATGAGGAAGCCCATGGGGGTGATGGAGAGGTCCTCTATCTTGACCGCAGTGATGGACGATTTCACGGGCACATGTATGTCAAAACTTACCAAACTCTAAATATGGAGGGTGTTGTTTTCCAGTTACACTTCAAGAAAACTCTTTTCCAGAAAGTGATCAGAATAGTTAATGTGCATAACCATCCTCCAGGTTGTTCCTTAGAAGGCAGGGATGGTTGGACCCCACCCACTGGCCGCAGAGATTTTTGGCTCAATGGGTCTGTGATTCAACAGACATGTTCCTGGTGATCCTGATTCAGCCACCCCAATTCATGTGACCTGTGTCCCTTCACCCCAGCTGTACCTCTGTATCACCTGGGGAGCTTTTAGAGAACACCAGGGCCAGGGTCTCACCCCTGATCAGGTGACACAGAGTCTCTGGGAGTAGAGAATGGGGAAATCCCACTAGTGATTTGAATGTGCAAAGAACCACTGGGCTGAGAATCCCTTTTGTGGACGGTACACTGCAGTGCACAAAGCTAGGTACAAGTGATACTAAATGCCAGGAAAGGCAGGTCAGGTCCCACAGATGTTCTGGCAGGAGATGAAGGCCCCAACACTCTTGCTGGATTAAGCCCCCTCTCTCTGCCTTGGAATTGTTCTTACCGCACACAGCATCATGGAGCACAGTCCATGACACACCCTGCACAAAGCCCCTGATTGCTCTAAAGACATCTGCTGTGTTAAGAGAGAGAGGCTGAGACGTGGCCCTGGCCTTGGCATCCCTGGAACAGGCCATCTTCCAGCTCCAGCAGATGAGTGGCAGGGCCACGGATGACTGAGACAGGAAGAAACTGGCATTTCATAGAATCCAGGGTCAGAGCTGGTGGGGCCATGAGAAGAGTTTTACGAACCCCCTGCTTACAGGTGAGAAAACTGAGGGAGGAGAAAGGTAACCACTTGAGGGTTATTCCTTGATTGTAAAAGTATAAGAATCAGAAAAGGGTGTCTCCTCCATGCAGTCTGCCCTGATTGCATCCATCTCTCATGTGCTCTGGGACCTTGGACAGGTCATTCATTCATTCAACAAATATTTAATGAGCACCAACTTTGTGGGGGCACAGGGCTGAGTGCTGGGATTATGCAGAGAGCAAGACAGGCAAGATATCTTGACATCATACAAGAAACCCCTTATATTCTTTTTTTTTTTTTAAAGATTTATTTATTTATTTGAGAGAGAGAGTGTGTGAGCAGGGGGAGAGGCAGGGAGAGAGGGAGAGAGAAAACTCCAAGCAGACTCCCCACTGAGCACAGAGCCAGCCATGGGGCTCGATCCCATGATCCATGAGATCATGACCTGAGCTGAAACCAAGAGTCAGACGCTGAACCAGCTGACCCACCCAGGCACCCCTAAACCCTTTATATTCTAATAGGATAAACCAGATAATAAAGATGAAACACACAACAAGAGGAATAAAAAACGCAGCTGGAACAAGGACTTGGAGAAAGGTCCTTCGGGGAAATGAAGTGGAGTCTGACCGCCAGTGACCGGTGACCAGAGTGTCCAGATGAGGCTTCAGAGAGCAAAGGCCTGAGTGAGGGGAGGGAGGGAGCCTGGAAAGAACTAGAGAGAATGTTCCAGGGGATGGGAGCCGGAAACACAGATTCCTAAGGAGGGGACCAGTGTGAGGTGTTCCAGGAAGCAAAAGAAGGCCAGGGCAGGGAAGGCAAAGGAGGCGATGGAGAGCACGGTTGTCACCAAGGGCGATGAGGGGAAGTAGAGGCCAATGGCCCACAGACCAGCCTGGGGGTTATTTTATCCTCAGCACCCTGGGAGGGCGGCCAAGACTTCTGCCACAAGGGAGTCCTCTGTCTGACCACCAGCCATTGTCCAACAGTGAGTTGCACCAGATGGCACAGTTTCTACTCCAAGAACGCCCGAGAAGTGAACGCGGTGCTCCCATTGGCTCTCTTGTCCCCTGGATGCTCCTTCTAGGCTCCAGAGCCAGGCCATCCATTACCCATCCTGCCGTCATCTCGCACAGCACCTGGGTGGTGTCAGGAACCACTCTGCATCTGTTCCCCTGACCCATGATGCAGGACCCCCACCCAGCCCCCTTGAGGCTACACAAGTGACCGTTGGTCAAAATGCATTGTAAACCCAGCTTTGGGCCTTAGCTGGCACCTGAGCAGAGGCTGGGGGGCTGGAAGATGCTGGAGAACCACCATGGTGTCCTGTGATGTGGGGGGACACACGTATGTATAGGGAGGTCCCCAAATAGCACTCCACAAGGCAGGAGGACGGAACTGGCTTGGAACTTCAGCTTTGTCCACCTGAGCCATGGTTTTGCTCTCTGAGCCTCAGTTTCCATAGCTATAAAATGGGCTCACAGTGCCTTCCTCCCCTTGTGGGGTGGATGAGGAGACAAATGTGAAGGCTTAGCATTGTGCCTGGCACCCCGTGAGTGTTCATTCCATCAGAATTCACAACATCCTCATACTGTCAGTTGGGCAAGGCCCAAGGAATATTCCTTCCCTCACAACGAGTCCCAGTTTCCACATCTGTGAAAGGAAATGGTCAGAGGAGCTGAGTTCTGAGGTCCCTCTTGCCCTAAAAGTCAGTGAGTCACACATGCACTCACACTTGTGCATATCCTAAGAGCTCAGACTCTGGACACAGGGAGACATGAGTTCAAATCTCAGCCTTACCTACCCTGGCTATGTACCTTATACAAGCCACTCACTGAGCCTCAGTCCCCTCCTCTGTAAAATGGGGAGGACTGTGTCCGAGAGTGATCTTGAGCTCCGAGGGATCCTGTGGGTTGGCACTCAGCACCAGAGTGTGGAAACCCTGTGCAAATGTCAGCCAGGAGACCCTTTCCCCCTCCTCCTATGCACATCCGCTCGCGTGCTCAGCGGAGCCCTGCCACGGGTTAATCTGAGATGGGAGCAGAACACAAATTTTCCATTCAAAACCCACAGACCATTTTTGTTCAGTAATAGATTTAAACAAGCTTTTCTCTCACAGCGATCTTCCCTAATCTCCGATTGTTCCCTTTTTAGAGATGCAGTGTCCTTTTGCATCGCTCGGAGAATACCAATTAGATATTGTCTGAAACCTCCCCTTGTCTCGTCAGGGGCGCTTTGCTCTTTCTTTCGCTGAGGCCTCTTCTGGGAGCTGCCTCGTCCTGTCATGTGTCGGCTGATTTCTCCCAGGAACATCCTTGCCCGTGGAAGACGGATGCCAGTCCAGAACTGGTGATGGAGAAGGGCCCTATAGTGGCTTCCCCAAGTCCAAATGGAATCCTTCACACTCGAGGAGGAAATAATAATAATAATAATAATAATAATAGGACTGTCAGGGGCACCTGGGTGGCTCAGTGGGTTAAAGCCTCTGACTTCGGCTCTGGTCATGATCTCAGGGTCCTGGGATCAGGCCCCATATCGGGCTCTCTGCTGGGCAGGGAGCCTGCTTCCTCCTCTCTCTCTGCCCGCCTCTCTGCCTACTTGTGATCTCTGTCTGTCAAATAAATAAATAAAATCTTTTTAAAAAAATAATAGGACTGTCATGTTCTAGTGACACTCTGTGTGCAGGGTCCCTTGTCCTCCAACACCACCATGTGGAAGGGAAGCAGACTATACCCATTTTACAGATGGGGGATCTGAGGCTCAGAGAAGTTAAGCGTTTGGGCCAGTGTCACACAGCTTTTCCACAGTCCCTGATTCTCCAACTTCAGGGTGAATGTGCCAGTCAGACACCTGTTCATACAGATACCTGTATGTATTCATTGGGCGAGTGCCGAGTGCCCAGCAACTGAGAAGTGGGGCTTATGATTCACCCCGTCCTAGGGGCACCTAGCTGGCTCAGTCGGCAGAGCGTGACTCTTGGTCTCAGAGTTGTGAGTTTGAGTCCCTGGGTGAAAAGATGACTTAAAAATAAAATCTTAGGGGCGCCTGGGTGGCTCAGTGGGTTAAAGCCTCTGCCTTCGGCTCAGGTCATGATCCCGGGGTCCTGGGATCAAGCCCCACATCGGGCTCTCTGCTCAGCAGGGAACCTGCTTCCTCCTCTCTCTCTCTCTCTCTCTCTCTGCCTGCCTCTCTGCCTACTTGTGATCTCTGTCAAATAAATAAATAAAAAAAATCTAAAAAAAAAAAAATAAAAAAAAAATAAAATCTTAAAAAAAAAAAATCACGCTCTCCTAACTTGAGTCCCAGATCCACCACGTATTAGCTGGGTAACCCTTTGTAAGTGGACCTAACCTCTCTGAGCCTCCGTTTATCCTTCTGTAAAACAGGAGTGAAACACTATTTGTTTTCTCAGGTCTTATCATTAGAGGTTTTGTTTTTTATTAGACTCATTGAGGTGTAATTGGTGTTCAATACACCGCACATTTGAACGTACAATTTGAGAAGTTTCGAGATATGTACACACACCCGTGAAACCCTCCCCACAATTGAGATAATGAACACATGCATTTCCCCTAAAATGCTTTCATGCCCTTTGATAAAAGTTCCTTTGGCTCACTCCTTCCCACTCCCCCCACCTCTCCCAGGCTAGCACTCTCACAATATATTAGTTTGTATTTTCTAGAATTATCTACAAACAGAATCATGTCCTACATACTCTTCTTCTTCTTTTTTTTTTTTCTCAATCTGCCTTCTTTCCCTTGGTGTAATGTTGTTTGAGATTCATCTCTGTTATTATGGGTATCAATAGTTCATCCCTTTTCTTTGCTAAGTGGTCAATATTCCATCATCTGAACGTACCACAGTTTGTTTACCCATTGATGGACATTTGGGTTGTTTCTAGTTTGCGAATAGATCCGCTGTGGACATGTGAACATGTCTTCACATGGACGTCTGGTCTCCCTTCTCTTAGGTAAACACCTAAGAGTGAAATTGCTGGATCATATGGCAGGTGTAGGTTTAACTTCGTTTTTGTTTTTTTTTTTAAGATTTTATTTATTTATTTGAGAGAGAGTGGACAGGGATAGGGAGTGAGGGGGGAAGAGTAGAGGAAGAGAGATGGGCACACTCCACGCTGAATGCAGAGCCCAATGTGGGGCTCTATCCCAGGGCCCTGAGATCATGACCTGAGCGCAAACCAAGAGTCAGACACTTAACCGACTGCATCACCCAGGCCCCCAGTTACTATTGAGTTTAGAGAATTATTTCTATATTACAGGGTGCGGTTCTTTATCGGATTGGAGATTTACAAATAGTTTCTCCCCATCTGTAGCTTGTCTTCCTTTTCTTAACATTGTCTTTCAAAGAGCAGACGTTCTTGGTTTTAATGAGGTTCAATTTAAGCAAATTTTCCTTTTATGGGTATTTTTGCTCCTCGGAGGGTGTGAAGATCATTCCGCGCCTGGTGTGTTAGTAAGCACTTAATAAATGGCAGATGCCACTGTTATTACTATGTAGGAAAATATATAGCAGTGAATGAGGGATGAGGGTCCAGTGCCTCTGCACCCATCTCTGTGCAGCCCGGCTAAGCCGACTTCCACTCTCTGGGACTCAGTTTCCTTGTGTGTGCAGTGGGGGGTTTGCATGGCTAAGTGATGTTTGGGGGATCCTGGACAGGTGAGAGCTGGGAATGTGGAGGCTCCTTTCCAAGGACCAGAAGCCCTGCCTCCCTCTTGAACCGGGCATCCTGGGGGTGGTCTACAATCCTCCAGGGGCCCTGGAGAACCTCTCACTCCAGAGGTCTAGGTGTTTCCCAGGCCTGCTCAGAAGCTGAGATTCTGCAGGTGAAGAAGCCGGAGCTCAGAGAGACGTGGCTAAGAAGTGGGCGAGCCAGAATTTGCACCCAGGTCTGTGTGACCCCAAGCCCAGGCTCCCCGGGCTCCAACCAGGAGGGATCCTGGAGGAGGGAAAGGACAGGGCAGGCAGAGAGCGGGGAGCTTAGCCAAAGAAATGTTCCATCTGAAAGGCACAGTGCATTCCCTCCCAAGCAGCTGTGAGCAAAAAATAGAGTGGGTTGGAATTAGCAGACCTTTTTTTTCCCCTCCCTTTTAATTTATAGCTCGTTAGTTGACATGCTCATTGGGAGGACGTCTTGCTCTCTGGTTTGGCAAAGTCAATGACAAAATACTGACGGCCCAGAACAGCCTTCTTCCCCCGTGTCAACTCATGACTGGGATTGGGAGCTCATCGGCATCTCTGGGCTTCTCAGCAATAGCGGCCCTCATACAGACGTTCCCCTGGGTTCCGGAACGTGGGGAAACCCCACTGTTGGCTTGATGTCTGCGAGAGTCCTGTTTCTGGTGTTCATTTCCCCCAAACATTTAGTAAACCGCTCTCTATTCTCTAAGCACAGGAGAAAACCACAACTAGGACACAGCCCTTGTCCTCAGGCTGGAGAGGCGACAGTCACATACACAAAGAATTATGGGACAGTGTGTTGTCTGCAGCGGCAGAGAGAAAGGGCAAACTGAGTCTGGGTTGGGGCATCAGGGTAGGCTGCGTAGAGGAAGTGATATTTATTCATTTATTTATTTTAAAATGTTTTTATTTATTCATTTGAGAGAGAGAGAGCATGAGCAGGGGCAGGAGGCAGATGGAAAAGCAGACCTCTCGCTGAGCAGGAAGCCCAGACACGGGGCTGGATCCCAGGACCCTGAGATCATGACCCAAGCCAAAGGCAGATGCTTAACTGACTGAGCCACCCAAGCGCTCCAAGAAAGTGACATTTAAAGTGGTTTTAAAGGAAGAGTAGGAATTCAGCTGGGTAGAGCTACCACCAGCGACTAATTCTTGGGGATGTGCAGTAAATGTCCCAGTCCTATTCAGATTCCCAGTGGTCTCTCAGGGGTCGCTCATATGTGCTTTGCCAGATTATGAACTCACTAGGGGTGGGGATCATGTCTTTGTTTTCTTCTTGTTGCCTGTAGCAACAGACCCAGGCCTTGACACACAGAGCAGAATTTCTCAACCTTGGCAGTGTTGGCATTTGGGGTTGGATGATTCTTTGTTTGGGGCAAGAGGGTGGGAGTGAGGGTGCATCCTGTGTGTTATAGGATATTTACAAGCATCCCTGGTCCCTCCACCACTAGAGGCCAGGAGCGTCTCTCCTCTTCCTCCCTGCAAGTCGTGGCAAACAAACAAAAAGTCTCCAGATATTGCCAGATGTCCCCTGGAGGCAGAAATCACACTTGGTTGAGAACCACCATCATAGAATATCCATGCATTTATTCATTTACTCATGAAATTTCTCATTTGCGTGTTCAACAAGCATTTACTGAACACTTACCCCAGGCCAGGCATTTTGGTAGGCATTAGGTACATAAGGATGTGTGAGATGCAGCCGTGGACATTGCCCTCGGGGATGCCAGGCCAGAGAGGAAAAGAGGCAAACCAACAAGATATGGCTGGGGAGCACAGAGGCTGGGGCAACAAGCGCAGGGGGAAGTGGACAGATGGATGGAATCCAGGAAGGCTTCCTGGAAGAGGTAACACCTGTACTGAATCTTACACATAAATAGAAATTAGCCAGGGGAAAGGGGGAGAAGGCATTTTAAACCTGCATATGCAGAGCATCGATCTCCACGGTTGCCAGAGGAGTGGAATAGAAAGCCTTTATCTGGAAAGACCGTGTAGGAGCCACTGGCAGATAGGAAGCAGGGAAAGAAGGGATACGATCAGAAAAAGCAAGAGGAAAGCTCTCTGGCTGCAAAGTAACAGAGAGGCTCCATAACACGGCATGAGTTGTTGGCTTGGGTGATGTTCTCATCCCTGCAGACCTGCCTCCTGGCACTGGTCCTCTGTGGTTCACCCTCCAGTTTTTCTTTGCAGAGGAGACTCTGGGCCTCATGCCAACCCCGACCACCATCACCCATGGCTTGGTCTCCATCCCGTCTCAGCCATCTCCCGCACTGGATTCCTGTCCACTGGATTCTCAGGTTGACACAAGGGAAAGCGTGTGATCTACCTGTCACTGAACCCCTGATTGCATTTGGAGTTTGAAGACAAATTGGGGAGAGGGGCATAATACGGCTCATCTCCCAAGATTTGCAACTGCCAACCCATAAGGTCTACAGAACTGAACGGAGAGGCTGAACCTCTAATTATTTGAGAAATTTGGTGTTACTGAAACTTCCCCATGCCTGAAGGATGTATGATCTCCTCAGTGCGGCTCAGGCATTTCCCACGGCTCTCCAAAACAGATAAGATTTTATTTTTTAAATACGATGTATCTATGTATTTGGTTGATCTGTCTGGGAAGGGAATTTATTAAATAGTGGGGATAGAAATGGGAGTGGGAGGTGGTCAGACCATTTGAGCCCATGGGCTTGACTAATTCCTGTTGTGACGTTTATTTCAAAAGGGCCCTTCAAACAGGTAGTTATAAACTAAACCACCTGTTCCCATTCTGGGGTTCCCAGACCCTAATGGTCCCTGAAAGGAGTGATCGGGGATGGTCTGAGGGATAGGCTAAGGGCTTCTGAAACTCTCCTGGGGATTCTATACTTGGTGAAACAGAGGCTGAATCCTCTGGTTAATAGGTCAGGTTTTTCCAGCTTAAAATTCATCAGTACTGCCTGTAGGATGACATTCTAACTTTTCCCTCAGGTCCAGCTTGCCATGGCCACTGCCAACCTTCCCAGACTTCCCTGTCACCATTTCCCCTTCCTGATTCCCCCTTTGTTCCCCTCTGACTGCACAAAAGCTCATGCACACCAGTCCCCTCTCCCACCTATCCCCATACACACCAGTCCCCCATCATATGTGTCCCCCATTAAATCTATCCCCATACATGCCAGCCTCTCTCACATCCAGGCCCCAATGAGGACCCTTCTCTTCCTCCCCTCTTCTTGGGCCCCACCCAGTACCCGGCTGACCATCCCCCCCCAGAAGCTGCCATGAGTGGTTCAGGCTACCCCTAATCTGTACCCCCAGGGCCCCCTAAGTGGTGGGATCTTAAGTTACCAGACCTGAGTTCAAATCTCTGCTCAGCCACTGAAGATATGACTTCACTTCCCTGAGCCTCAGTTTCCCCAACATGTCGAGCAAGGATAACAAAGTTCCTATCTCAGGATTATTGTGAGGATCCAATGCAATGGTCATTGTATGGGCTCTCAGCACTGACCTGCCTCTGAGATAGTCCACGTAACATTAGCTACCACATCATCATCTCCATATCCGTCTCCCCTGAGAGTTCAGGGACCAGATCTTTGGTCCCTTATTCTCAGGGTCTGGTTCAACACCTTACAAGTAGGAGACCTCCAATAACATTTGCACAGAGGGGTCCAAAGACATTAGAGCGGGAGCCGGAACCACTGACCAGCCAGGGGAACCGAGGCAAGTCCTTTCACTTTTCTGTGCCTCTGTGTCCCCATTTGTAAAATGGGTATCGTGACGGTACCAACTTTGTAGGCTAGTTAATAATAGCTGATAATAGTTAACTTGTGTTTGGCACAAAGCAAACACTACTTTAGCAATACTCTTATTATTTGATTCATAAAACCGGGGAACTGTATGATTTATTAATTCTCTACAGCAGTGTGGAAGACAAAACACATTCCAGAGTGTACAGTCGCAGGGGAGAGCTATTAATGATGAATCAGCTGTGGCCGCTGAAGCGGACCCATCTGCCCCCTCCCCCCACCCGCACCCTCTCCTGGGCCTCGAAGCTGGTGACTGCGGGAAATAACGATTTGGAATTTTTTTTTAATCAGCAGAGTGCGGCCACGATATTTCACACGCCGGCTGTTTAAGCATACACCTAGTTACAGCTGACTGCCTTCGATGATTGGTTGAGGGGGATGAGTTCCCGTTTGTCCCCAATCAATCTGGAAACTGAAAAGCGGCCAGAATATTCATTTTCTGCCATCAGGCCTACAGCCTGGGATTATTCTTGATGGAGTTGCTGCTGAGCCCAAGTGAGTGGGAGGAGGCGGAAAGGCTGGGGTCCTTCTGATATTCCCCAGCAGGGGATGCACAGAGAAGGGGGCTTAAGCAGATTCTGTCCCCTTGATCAGTTGTAGGGAAGGGCCTCAGTCAGAGAGTCAGTGGTGGCTCTGGTTGTGGATGTACAGGTTGTATCTTTGACACAACGTAGCCCGAAGTAACCAGCAGGCACTATGAGCTCCCATCAGGCAAAGCACTCGAAAGAGGAAACACAGAAGGGAGTGAAAATGCTAAAATCACCAGTTCTGGGGGCACCTGGATGGCTCAGTTAACCAACTGAGTCTGCTTTTGGCTCTGGTCATGATCTCAGGATCCTGGGATCGATCCCTGCATCAGGTTCTGTGTTCAGTGGGGGAGTCTGCTTTTCCCTCTCCCTCTGCTCCTCCTCCTGCTTGTGCATGCTCTCTCTCTCTCTCTCAAATACATAAATAAATAAATCTTCAAGCACAACAACAACAACAACAATACCAGTTCCATCTGGAAAGATCGAAAAGTTGGGGAACTGTGTTTATAAAGACCTCTCCATGACAAGATGGCATTCTTTCAATCATCCCTCTTTACTTTGAATTGTGGATTAGCACCTACCCTGAGCCAGACCTGCTCCTATTTGCAGACGCCAGAGAGGAATAAAAGGCAGGACCTGCTTCCCAACGCAACAGCGTGAAAAGCAAGATCAAGAAAGTGCATAAACAACGAGAATAATGATAATAACAAAAATAGGAGTACCGGCTGTTTATTGGGCACTGACGTGGACACACAAATCATTTCATCTAATTCTCAACAGTAGCTCAAAGAGAGAGGTCCTATTTTTATCCTCGGTTTTCAGAATGCCAGCCTGAAGCTCTAAGAGGGGTTGGTGGCTGGGCTGAAGCCCATGCATTCAAGAAGGAATCAAGAGTTAAACCGGGCAAGGTTGCTAACCACCAGGGGATGGTTTGCCTGTGTTCTAAGTGATACACATGATGTTCTAACTGTTGGGCGAGAACTACAGAAAGTCCAGTGGGATTTCTCAAGTGGGAGTCCCCAGGCCCCCCATCCCCAGCACACACGGGAGCAACTGCCCACAGTAGGTGGTTGACCAGCGTGCACTGGCTGGGTGGCCCACAAGTCCATTCAGAGCGTTTCTGAGCACGATCAGGCAGGTTTCTGCCCTGTTTCTTCCATGTTGTTCACAAATCATCATTTTATCCGTCAAGTCCCTGCAGAGGGATTGCAGTGATCCTTGTTTTGTAGGGAGGAAACAGGCTCATGAGCAGTGGGGTCCAGACTTAAACCCAAGCCCCCAGGACTCTGAAGCTCCACTTCCTCCTCTGGGCTTCAGAGCTCCCCCTCCCCCAACCCAGGGGACCGATTCAACATGATATCCAGACTTCAGACCCCAAATCCTTCCAGCCCCACTAGCTGCCTCTTCTTCAAATCCAAAAGTCCAATTTCCCCTCTCTGGTGCCTTATCCAAATGGAACCACTGAGATGTTCTGACTCTGTGAGGCTACTGGGCTGGTAAAACCTTCTCTCCTATCACTCCCCATCCCCCACCGGGAAAATGCATCCCAAACCTGCTGGCATGACCTTGGGTTGTTACATGCAGATCCAAGCGGGAAGCCATTCCTTTTGATGTCAGGGTCTCCCCTCCCCAACTTTAAAACCCCCTCACCTAGCCTCCTGGAGCTCCATCTAGTGGAAATGACGGTAGGACCTGCCTTACTTAGCTGTTGGGAGAACTGAGAAAACATAATGCTTTAAAAAAGCATCTGGTCTTCTGCCAGGGGGCAGACGGAAGATAGTTTATTCAATGTGAAAACACTTTGCTTAGAGCAATTTAAATAATAATTTATATGCTACCGTTTACTGCATGACTGCTGTGTCATGGGCACTAGGTTAAGTATCCCATATCCATCATTCATTCAACAATAATTGAACACTTGCTATGTGTCCGGCACTGCCCTAGGCAGTGAAAGAAAAATACAGACTGTGAATTCTTGCCGTCATGGAAATTGGAGGTGGTCATGGAAGGTTTCATGGAGATGGTGGTATTGGACGTACTTGTCACCAATTCCTCGGCATAAATGACCTTATTAGATCCAGAGAGGGGAGGGAGATCTGAGACAGGTGACCACGTGCCCCTGTAAGGGAGCCAGCTGTGTGTACATTTTATGTTTTTGTAAAGGTTTTATTTATGTATTTATTTAAGAGAGAGAAAGTGCCAATCTCAGGCAGGCTGCCCCCTGAGTGGGGAGCCTGACATGGGGCTTGTTCTCAGGACCTGAAGATCATCACCTGAGCCGAAATCAAGAGTCGGAGTCAGATGTTCAACCAACTGAGCCCCCCAGGCGCCCCTTGTGTGGACACTTTAGAGGAAAACATCCAGGCCTGTTCATTCATTCATTTTATCCCCCATGGGATGTGTGGGGATTATGATCTGCATTTGAGAGATGATGATGCTGACCTTCAGAGAGGCTGAGGTCACATGTGAGGATCAGAGAGCCAGCGGGGGATATCCCTGGCTCACTGCAAGTCCAGGCAAAATATAAGACCTTGTTACAGTCCGGAGGTTGGTGCCTCGTATGATAAAGAGAAGGGGACTCTCCACCCTCCCATTGCAGCCCCGGCCCGTTTCCAAGCCCCACCACCCACTCTGCCTCCAGGAACCTAGCACAGACGACAGCATGGGCACCCGGCTTTGCCTTATGCTCTCCAAGCGGCCCTGCCCTGGATGGAGGAGAGGGAAAGGGAAGCGTCACCTTCTTGTTCTGGGCTTGAATCCTCTGTCTTGGAAAGCGTGTCTCAGAACATCTGCTCAACCGAGCCCTGGCATATTAAACAGCCGCTGAAAATGCATTGTTGCCTCCTTCAATACATAGCAATTACATGGCGTGTTTTGCTCATTAGCGAGAAATTGACACAGAGGCAATCCTGCTTTTTAAATTACCACTAATCTCACTGCACCTGTTTGGAAAGACGGCAGGAGGAAAAAAAAAAAAAGGTTGGTAATAACCATTTCATGATATTTTAAAAACAAACACTTCTAGAACTCTCTTAAAATAGCTTTATGGGCTTTCAGACTCCCATCTTATTTGAAGAGGAACCCCTCTGCCTCCTGCCACGGGCTGGCATTACTCTCTGTCGGCGTCACACGCTCGAATGCCACGTGTCCCGGCACAGGGGAGGCACAGGAAGTGAGCCTGGCATCCTTGAGGTTATTGAAAGTGAGAGGCCGCGATTAATTGTGTGTTAAGGGCTGGGTTCAGTGCACGCTGATACCAACCATCATACATACATACATTATACATTCATACATCATACATACCTAAGAGGCTCATGGAAAACTGACTTCTTTGTGGGGTTGGTTGGGGGAAAATGAGGGATACAGGTGCCTTCACAGATGTCATCAGGGCTCAGAGAAGGGGAGTCACTTGCCCAAATCAGCCAGATAAGGCAGCCTATTGTCTTAGAGACCAAGGGAGGGAATGAGAAGGAAGCCACTGGAGGGTTTTGCACAATGGCTTGACCCTGTCATGGTTTAGGGTTTATAAGGATCATGAGCTGGTATATGGTGAACAGATTATATGGGAACAGAGCAACTAAAAGAAGAGGGGGGAGCACTGAACTTCAACAAAGGACTTGGTCTGCTCAGCTCATCAAACCCCCCAGAGAAGAAAAATCATGGGAACATCCCCTTACCCAAGTTCATGAGTGTTGAAACTCTTAGCCTTGCCTTGTGAAGAGCAGGAATGAGGAACCACAGTGGGCTTTGTGCAGATGAGCTTGACTTTGTGGTGTTAAGTTCTGGCCACAGGTGGCCGAGGGTCCCAAGAAAGCAGGGTCCCAAAACTCAAAGCATTTAGTGAGGAGAGGGGAAATTCTCTCTAGGCACACGCAGCTCATCAAGGTAAGCTCTAGGATAAAGACACAGTCATTCTAAAATGGGACATCTGGGAAGTATCAGGGGAGGTGGTGGCTGATCTGAGCCTCCCAAGTATGGGTGGGATTTGGGCAGAAGGAGTTGCAGTGTGGACCTGCCTGGTCTTGGAGGAGGAACCTTGAAAGATGTTGAACTTCAATTTGCCTTATCAGTGGCAGAAGCAGAGTGTACACTGAGTATAGAAGTTGACACTTTCCACTCTTCCCTCTTTTGTTTTTTTTTTTCCTTCCTGCGTGTCTAGTGTGAGCCAGGAACTGTGCCAGGCACCAGGAAAGGCAACGATGAATAAGACAGTCCTGGCGCCTCTTGGAGCCCATGAACGGGTGGGACTTTAATGCTTGGGTGCAGTTACATATCGTGGAAAAGAGAAAAAACTTAAATACCATCCCAGCTGGGGCTCAGTCCTTCCAGCACTGGGGAGCCATGGTGGGTTTTAAGCAAAGGAGTAAAGTATTGAACCAGACAGGAGGTAATCATTTGGGCAACATGTATGGGATAGATTTGAAAAAACGGGTTCGCCCCCCAAAGGAGAGTGTGTGGTTGCACCCTGCCTGGTCAGCTGTGCCCCAGCGTGGCGGGAGATGGGAGGTGGGGGCTGGAGTGCCCGGGGAGGGAGAACAGGCTGCAGGTCTGGGAAGGGATGAAGGGTTTCCATGGCAACCTTTGCTTGCCCGTAGAAGACATAGCTCTGCAAATTCCCCAGGCACCATTCCCACGGACCCTGAAGCCTGACATTAGAAAAACTGAGCTGCTGTAGGGTTGGAAGGGGGAGAGTAAGAGGCTAGAGGCAAAGCTGTTGCTGGAACTGGAGTGTGGGTTCCCAGTCAGCCTTGAAATGCACCAGTCCTTGCTTCCTGCAGGATTCTCTCACCTTTTCTGGGGCCTGGACATTCCCGAGCCCACCCTTCCCCTCTGGGTGGCATCTTACCCCAGGGGGGGGATACTCAGGCCACCTGGAAAAGGGGCTGCCTTTGCCTCCTGTCAGGGTCCTCGTCGGATTTATAATACTGTTGGCTGAACTCCCTACAAAAGGACCAGCCCCAGGGGAGACAGGTGAATGCCAGTGGTTACTGTTTTCCTTTGGCATTAGTAAGGAATGCTGGCCTGGTTGCCAGGACACCGGGTCCTCCTCACAGACCGGTCACTGGCTGGCATGTGACCTTGAGAGAGTCACTTCCCTTCTCTGTCTATCTTTATGTGCCATATGGGGACGTGGCAACTTTCCCATGCCTGCTAGTTCTTCACCCTGATTATTGTTATTTTGTTGCCGCTGCTACCATTATTATTGCTAGTCCTGCTGTTATTAGTATTCTTATTATAACCCCTATACCATTGATCCCTGCTGCAAAGGGCAAAGATAATGAGTCCTGCAAATACTCCACTTAGTTGAGAACGTGAAACCCTTTTACTGAGGCAGACAATGCACTACCCTTCTATCTCCCTTGCTTGAGACATAGATGAAAATTGTTAATGGAAATTACATACTATATTACACATACATCAAGACGGAATTGCTCGAGGGTGTAAGACCTCTTATAGCACAGTAATCCCTTAAGTGCTCATTTCCCTTAGTCTTAATAATTGACCCAAAAGTCTCCTATCTCAATTCCTACACCAGGTCTGCGTTCTGCACCCTTTTCTTCCCAAAGGACTTGAAAATTCTATTGCAAATCAGCCCTTTATAATCCAGGTGTCCTCCTTGTATAGAAAAGCACACACCCTCGGTCCAGGTAGCTCCCACTATATTCCTAACCCTAACCCAACAACCCAGCCTGGGTGTTTGGCACATAGCAAACACTCCCCTTTACAGGAAATAAGAAAGAGGGAGGGGAGAGGGTCACGTTGCCTTCTGAGCCCAACACCTGCCAGTCATTAATCTGGACAAGTACAAGGTAGAAGCAGACCCTCTTATATCTCTCTAGAGGAAAGGCCAGTTTTCCCACTCTGGCTCCAGTCTTTCTCTTCCCTTTTACTCACTAAAGGGAGACAAAAATATTTCTAGGACACAAGAGCATCCAACAAAGTTTCAAACCTGCTAGTGCTCCTCCTCACAACAGAGCCAATTAATCCCACAACATTTCTCCTGGGCTGTTGCCGATAATTGAATTAAATGAGATAATATTTGTTGAGTACTTAGCACCGTGCCTGCAAATGTTGATTGCACGGAATTGAATCCGTAATGGGTAGCGACTGTTAGCCTTATTGTTGCTACTGTTAATTAGGATTATTAATAACCCTCTCCATTAGCACAGCACTTCAGAACTTGCAACCCATTTTCCCATGCCTTTCCTCAGGATGCCATCTGGGTCTCAATTTTCCCGTCAGACAAATGGGGGTGATCATGGGAAGCACGTGTAATCGTTGGAAGGCAGCTCACCCGGTGTCCTGTGCGAACATGCTTTCCAAACTCCGGAGGGCTTTGTAAGCATCGAGAGTGTGCTGGGTTATGTAGTCAGGGCAGAGAGGTGGAGGTCTCTCTGTCACAGCTAGAGGGCCCAGAGGCTCAGGACACGCTGTGCAGTGACTGCCTGGCCATGTGCTTTTTTGCCTAGACCTGGCGGGTATGAGACCCACGTGTATGAGGGCATTTGTAGGGGAACACAGAGAGGTCCCAACGATGTTATTAGTGGACTAGTGAAGAGCACCAAATCTGTGTTCAAGTCTGAGCTCTGCAACTCCCTCAAACAAGTCCCCATGTCCCTCTCCTGTCCTCAATCGTCTGCCCTCCTCACAAATTCATGTCCACCTGGAACCTCAGAATGTGACCTTGTTTTGGAAATCAGGTCTTTGGAGAGGTGATTGGTGAAGACAAGGTCCTAGTGGATTACGGTGGGCCCTAAAGACTGATGTCCTCATGAGGAGGATGTGAAGATCCAGGAGATGCTCCGAGGGAAGAAAGTCCCCGTGGCAGCAGAGCGGGGACCAGAACCAAGCAGCTGCAAGCCAAGGAATGCCAAGGTTTGCCAGGCACAATCAGAAGCTGCAGAGACAAGGAAGGGCCTTGCCTGGAGCCCATGCTTCAGGAGGAGCATGGCCCTGCAGACACCTGGAGTTTGGACTTCCGGCCTCTAGAGCATCAGGAGAATAAACTTCTGTTCCTCTAAACCACTCAGTTGGTGGCAGATTATTACAGAAGCCACAGGAAACCAAGGCGCATTCTCTAGGCTTTGGTTTCCCATAAAATGGGGAAAATACAGTACTGATCTCACTTATGACTAGGAGACCTCAGAGAGATGATCTAAGCAGAGCTCCTAGAATGGGGCCAGGCATGTAATGGCATCCAGACCAGCACACCTAGGCACCTGACTCTGATCGAGAAAACCAGAACTCCATCTGTGCTTCCGTCCCACCACACAAACCCAGACAGAGGGTTCCCTATGCATTTGCGGGACTCAGTGAATGGACAAGGCCATGCTGCAGTAGCTAGGTGGAGGCCCTGATGACATGACTCTGCTACCTCCCTAAGCCACCACGTCCTCATCTGTAAAATGGGGATAGTGACGTTCCCGCCTCCTAGAATCAAGGTGAGGGTCAACTGAAGGGTTAACAACTCTTGGTGTTTAGATTGCTGCCATTCTTTCTTTTTCAAAGTGGAGAAGGCAAAGCACAGAGAGGTAAAGTAACTCATCCAAGGTTGCACAGCCAGCAGACGCTTGATCTGGGACCTGGATGTGGGACAGGTCTGACTCTGGCTCATGCATCTCAGGCCCCTTTGGAAAAGCAATTTGCCTCCTGGCTCTACCAAGGAGATGGGATTGTGGGAGCTGGGGTGGGGTTTTCGGAGTTGGAAACCAAAGTTTTGGTTCATGTTGCATAAAATGCCAACCCTGTTTTGCTCCTTTGGTGCTGGTGAGCACATGCAAAAGAATCTGGTTTTAAGGCCAGGAACCCCACAGGATGGATCCTGTTGCATGTTTGCAAAGAACCGGGAGGCAGAAGCTTGCTACACAGAGCTGCCCCCACTAAGTGGTCTGCGAGCCCCCATCACTGCCATGCACTTCTTAGTGCTACGTCCCCAGAGAATATCCCAGGGCTCACAAAGATCCTAGGGCAGTCCTCAGCAGTCAGGCCCAGTCACTGAGAGTCAGGGATCACCGGTTTGCAAGTTTGGGGTAGGGGTGGGGAGAGGCTTGGAGTCAGCTCTATAATCAAATCCCATCTTTGCCTCTTGTACCCACACCCTTCATAGTCCTGAAACTCCATTTCCTCCACTGTAACATTGGGGTCTGACACCTGCTGGTTTATCTCAGGGCTACTGGGTCGATCCTGGCTAAGGCAGCAAAGTGCCTGCAGAAAGTCAGCATCCTCTGAAGAGGGGCTGTCATTAGGGGGACTGCTCAGTGGTGTTTGTGGAGCAGAAAGCTTCACCCCAGGCCCAGGGACACTTGCAGCCTCCAGCCAGAGTGTGAAATATACATTCAGATCTTGCCTGCTCTAGCAAAGGGGGATGCTTGTGTGCAGACACTTGTGCCCCTGGTGGCAATTTGGGATCTTCTGTCCATCTCTCTCTTCTTCTTCGGGATGCCTTGAGTGTCCTGAGATCACCCACCCCCAGCAAAACCCACTGGAGCAGTGTCACTCTGGGAATGGTCTGCAGGCCAGCAGCAGTCCTTGGGAATGAGTTAGAAATACAGACTCTTGGACCCCATCCCAGACCTACTGAATCAGATTCAGCATTTCAGCAAAATCCCCGAGTGACTCATGGACACACTGAAGTTTAAAGAGCACTAGGTTGAGAATAAAAATGAGAAAAGGGCCTTGGAAAGGGGATAACTGAGCATTTTAGTGAGGTATGTACTTATTTTTGATTTCGCATCTGAGGGTCACATTCTCCCTTAGACCCTTGAAAAATCTTGTGGCAGAGCCATTCTTCACCCCAAATATCTGATCGTCTGCGGACAACATTCTCAAAATTAACAGAGTGATAATAATAATAGCCAACGGTCTTAGAGCCTGAACTCTGGGCCAGGCACCCTGCTGCGAATTTAGGGAGCACTCTCTCATTTAATCCTTATACCTACCTGGAGGGATGGGTCTTACTATCTGCCCCATTTTCCAGATTTGGAACCTGAGCTCACATGGCTGGCCCAGATCACATGGCTGGCTGTAATTTCTGGCAAGTAAATTACTAATTGGGGTTACAAGCAGCTCCTTCTGTACCTTGGCCCCTCTTTGACCACCGGGCTGCCCAGCCTTCTCTACCAGGAGGACATGATCTGGGGGTTGTGAGATCAAGCCCCACGTGGGGCTCTGTGCTGGGCATGGAGCCTGTTTAAGATTCTGTGTCTCCGAAAAAAAAGAGAGAGAGAGAGAGAGAGAGAGATTCTGTGTCTCCCTCTTCCTCCCCCCTCCCCCCACCCCCAAGCACATAAGTAAATAAATAAATAAATAAATAAATAAAATGACAGTAGAGTCCTTGATTTCTCCGTTTCTGAAGCTAGTGACTAGCTCATTGCTCATACATGATAGGTGCCCAGAAAATATTTGTTGAATTTCATTTGTTTATTTAGCTGAATTATTAGTTTGTGATCATTAGTTCATTACATCTTAGTGGAACCATGCAGTTGAATTTCGTTCTTTGTACACCTTATCAACAGGCACAATGTTTTCCCCAAGGGGACAAAAATTGGTTCTTGGATTGCTGCGTATGCGTAAAGGGCAGATCTACGTACAGTCCCTAGAGAGAGATACACAGTCTCTCTGCGGGATTAAATTTTTACAGGAAAATTATATTAAAAGGCTGCTAGGATAAGCAATAATGAAAACTCTAAAACATTTATTCAAAGTTATCATTGAGAGATCTGGACCACAAAATACAAATGGACACAGTACATAATTTAAAAATCCAGCAACGTGAACCACCAGGCGGAAAGTTTACGGGGAATGTTCATCCTTCACAGAGGTCAAGTAAATGCGCCTGAAAGTGTCCTGGAGGGCCCACATTACACAGACTAAATTAGCTTAAAACACTTAAACCAATAACACTGGATGCTGGCAAGGTTACTGTAACATTGGTAAGCTTGGATGTCTTGTAATTGGTAGGACCCCTTAGGAAAGCAATATGACAATTCTGCTCAGCGAGAGCTGTAAAAATCTTCATGCCCTTTGACCAGAGAATTTCATTCTAGGGAATTTGTGCTTGGGAATGGATTAGATCATAGCAAAAGTTGTATGCATAAGGAGGCTCATTGGCTGTGGCTAGGAATTTTAAAAAAAGAGGAGAAGGAAGGAGGGAGGGGGGAAGGAGGAAGGGAGGGAAGGGGATCCATCCAATAAAACCCACACATGTGATGAAGCACCTAATAGGGCTGAGCACACAGTGAACTCTCCAAAGACAGTGGCATCTCCATTAATCTCCCCTCCCAACTGGAGGTAGATAGGAAGAATTGAGCTTCTGAACTGTCCCGTGGGGCTTTGTAAGGGAGGGTTAGGAGTAGGGGTCATACTGCAGGAAGTCTGGAATAGGAGCCCAGTGAGCTAAGATAGTGGGCAGCTACCAGCTCAGGGGGACATCCTACAAGGCTCCTTGTTAGCAGGTGGGTGTCTCCAGCCATGTGTTCGTGGGCTGGCTCCTGTCCTCAGAATTCTATTACAGGGCCCTCCCAGCTCATTGCCGGTGAGAAATCGAGAGCTTCTGGTTCCTGCTGCGAATCTGAGTTGGTTGAGAGTTTTCCTACGCAGCCCGCCTGGGGTACACGGTGCAGACCAGTTCTAAAACACACTCAAGAATTCTCTCCCACTGCCTGTTTTCCCCGGCCGAGGGGTGTGAAGGCGTGTGAGGCGTTCTGCTCTTAAGGCTCAGGCATCTCCATTTACACACTTGCCCGTTGCTCGCCTCTGAGCCTGATGCATGCTTGAGGACATCTGTGTTCATCCCCTGCAGCTTTCCCACCTGCAGGGGCCACAGTGTCTGGGAGAGAGATGAGAATCCCCTCTGATGAGTAAATGTCAGACGGTCTGGGATTTGGAAGTCCAAGGGGTGCCCCAACTGAAGAAGATGGCCAAAACCAACCTCCTGCCCCCCAGTAGAAGGAAGAGAAGGACTTTCTGTGGGGTTTGTAAGCATGGGTTGAGATGCAGCATTTGAGGCCAGCCTAAGAAATCACTCTTAACCCTTGAGAATAACTTTTGCCAAGATAGTAAGGATTAGGGCTGTTCCTATCTTTTCTAGGTCAACACAACCCATCTGGGTCCACATTGGCTGAGAAAAGAGCCTGGGATTGGCTGCTGCTTCCTTGTCCATCAGTTACTGGTACAAAGGACCTGGCCAGAGGCAGCTGGAGGGGGTGGTGAAATGCGGCAGATGTCGGAGCGCTCTTTCTGTATTCGTTCAACTCAGGAGCAGGACCTTGTGGACCTGGGATCCAACAAGAGCAAAAGAGACAGGACCCCTGTCCCCCATGAAGCCCATAATCCAGGAACACAGACAAAAAGGAACCGTGTAACTTAAAAACCCTTGTAAAATTCCATCTGTGAGATCTGTGGTGTTGTAAGAGCGTGTGAGAGAATTCCCCATGCAAACGCCTATTGTCTTCGTCATTCTTCTCCTGCCCTCCCTGCTCACGAAGCAAGACAGGAAGATAAATGAGCTAAGATAAAAATGGGGAGGAGAACGAGCATGCAGGTATAGAAAAAGGGAACCATTTGAGACACTAGTGAAGTGTGGAAAGCAGATGAGGGGATAGGGTATTGATGGCTGGAGGAGATGCATGAAAGAATGAATGAAGCAAGGCCATTTAGGGAAAAGCAGGTTTCCTCCATTCCGGAATTTCCCCAGGGCCAAAATGGTATGAAGGATTCGTTTGAATGAACAGGATGTAGAAAATGTGGAAGAAGTGCTCAGGGCTGGCTCTGGGCCATGGGACAGAGGGCTTGTCTGCCCAGTGGAATCCCCTGGGTACTTTAGAAATGCAAATGCTGGGTTCAACCCCAGAGATGCCAATGTCCTGGAGTGTGGCCTGGGCACAGGAGCTCTCAGGCACTTCCAGGACTGGGAGCCGTGACCACAGAGCACTGGTTCCTGCCTTGCTAGAAATGCAATCTTGGCTCCTCCCCAGACTGCTGAATCAGAAGCTCTAGGGTAGGACCAACAGTCTATGACACAAGAAATCCTCCCAGATGATTCTGATGCTGGCTTAAGTCTGAGACTTGCTGCGGTGGAAGGAGTTTGTCACTGGCTGAGAGTCCTTCAAGGGGAAACGTGGCAGGGAAGGTTCTGGTTAAATGCAAAGAAGGACCCAGTACTCCCTTAACATGATTCTCCAGGCCCCCATGGTCTAGGCCAGGGGTTCCCAATGGGGATGGGGTTTGCTCCCCAAGGGACATATGCAATGTCCAGAGATGATTTTGGTTGTCACCACCTGGGTCATCGGGCAGCTACCAGAATCTAGTGGATCAAGGCCCAGGGGATGCAGCTCGGTGTCCTACAAAGAAGGAGACGGCCTCCACCAGGAAGAATTATCCAGCCCAAATGGCAATAGCTTCCAGGTTGAGAAGCCCAGACCTGGGTGAATGTACCTAGCAAGTCTTAGAAGAGCAGCCCCCACTATGAAATGCCTCCTTCCTGGTCTAGTCCCCATAAATACATAGACAGTGGACCCAGAAAGAACTTGACAAAATCGCATTCAACTCTCGCACTTTCCAGGAGAGGAAGCAAGCCAGAAAACAGAAGTGATTTCCCAGAGTCTCATGGCGCTCCTACTTGCCATCCAGCAGCTCGTCCCGTAAATATTTATTGAGGCGATCCTATATATGGTACGATGTCAGCACCAAAGATAGAAAGGTAGATTGGATGCAGGTGGGTCCTGCCCTCAGGGAGCTCACTATCAACAGGGACATCGGAGAAATGATAAAGACTTCCTTAACCTAAGGTGGCTGTGGAAGGTCCTTCTGAGGATGCAATGTTGATGCTCCATCTGTAGCCTGACGAGGGACAGCTGTGCAGAGAGGGAGCAGGTGATGCCCAGCATCCCCCGGCTTGCTGACTCCAGCCCAAAAGGAGACTGGCTTTTCCCCGAAGTCAGGTGTCTGTAGCTCACAGATCTGGGGGCAGCTGCTAGAACTGGGAAGAGAACAGGCGTTTAACTCGAAGGCAGCGCTCAGAGTCTTATAGAAACCCCAGGGAGTTTATCACATCTAAGACCCTGATAGCATCTGTATTAGAAACGAGAATCCGACCAGACTGCTCATGAAAGATTAGCTTGAGTTCTTTCAGGAGAATAAATGGCTTATAGCAACTCTGGCTGCCTTTATCAGCATGCTCCTGCCAGCCTGCCGCCCTCTCCCCCCATCAGGATGGCCACGCGAGGGCTCCCAGAATGAGTCTGTCATTTCCAATTCAGTCAAGCTAAAAAGTCTTTTGTGAGCATCCACTCTGCCCAGGTCTGGATGGAGAGCTGTAGAGAGGGGGGGACCAGGAAAGAAGGCATCACCTTTACTTTGAAATACACACAGGCTCAAAGGAGAAAAGATGCTTATATATCCACTCATTCAACAGATGCTGCCTAACCGTGACCCTCTATGCCAGGCACCATGCCAGGCGCCGAGGATAGAGAGAGCTGCATTTCTTAATTCACATGACATGTGGCAGAGACACGGATGGTCCCAGGATGGTGTGAAAAGTGAGCAGGGATCAGGGAGTCGTTGACCCAGCCCCAAAGAACCCAAAAAGCCTTCCCAGAAGAGATGCCCCCTGAATTGGGAGCTGAAGAGTAGGCATTAGCAATTAACAGGTGAAGAAGCGGGCAAAGTACGAGGGTGAGCCAAGGCAGATGGTGCAACACATTTCATGGCAAGGAAAGAGGCACTGTGTTAAGACCCGTGTGTGAAGCATCTTGTTTATGCTACGACAGCCTTCTGAAGCAGGCACTACAAGATCTATTGTTTTTTCCTATTGTAAAATGAGGAAATTCAGGCATAAGGACATTACATACAGCTAGCAAATTGCAGAACTGATGCAAAGCCAGGCAGTCTGACCGTTGGACCCATATTCCTAAATTCTATGCTTCTACTGCAACTATCTGGAAAATTGTATGTGAGTCTGTATAATTGGACGATTGGATTCTGAAGGTTCGGGGTAGGGAGGGGAGTGAGGGAGTCCAGGCCATATATGCAAGCCTGGACTAAAGGACTTCATCCTCCATGTTCGGAGGAGTCAAACCAGATTCTGAGGGTAGACTCTGAAACATTTTAAGCAGAGGAGTAATATAGTCATATTTGAATTTTAGAGGAACTGCCATGGAAGGAGATCTTTCAGGAGGGAGAGATTGGAATGAGGACAGACAAGGAGGAGGCTGTCAGAATCAGCCGGGCAAGAGATGCGGGTGGCTTGGGCCAGTTGGGCATGAGCTGGTGGAGGAAGCTGTGAAGTCAAGAATGTGAACTTGTCCTTGACTGCATACGGAGGGGGCAGAAACAGAACACTTCCAGATTTCTGGCTTGAGATGGGACCACGATAGCTGAAGTGAGAAGCAAATGATATTTCTGTCCCAAGCACGAGGAAGAAAAGAGCTGTGGGTTAAGGTCAGGTTTAGAATATGAGGATGAAATGAGCCGGCGCCAAGAGAGGCAAGATAGTGATTGTTGGTGACTCCTTCCGTCCTTGACAATCTTGGACAGAATTGGGGGCAAATATCCTATTCTTACAGTAATGATGTTCAAAATAGAGTTTTGCCTTGAAAGGCAATCTGGGGAGCAGGTCAAGGTGAGGACCCCATAGGATCACCGCTGCAAGGCTACCCTGCTCTCACTCGCTTTCCTTCTTGGCTGGCAAAGCAAGAGACGGGGAAGTTTAGGGGCTATGGAGATGCATCAGGGCCCCGACCTCACGAAATCTACACTCGAATGGGGAAGACAGCCCTGGATCAAGTGATTATAAACGGGTAGCCTGTGCCTACTAAGCATAGGGTACTAGGTGCTACCGGAATACAAAGCTAGCCAAAATAAGGCCTCTACTTTCAAAGAATTATAGTAGAGATGGTGGGGTGTACACAGATGAAACAAGGATAAAATATCCCCCGTGAAAGTGGTTCGGACGGGGCGCCTGGGTGGCTCAGTGGGTTAAGCCTCTGCCTTCGGCTCGGGTCATGATCTCAGGGTCCTGGGATCAAGCCCTGCATCAGGCTTTCTGGAGTCTGCTCCTCCTCCTACCCCTCACCGCTGCCTGCCTCTCTGCCTACTTGTGATCCTTGTCTCTCTCTCTCTCTCTCTCTGTCAAATAAATAAATAAAATCTTTAAAAAAAAAAAGTGCTTCAGACAAAAGGGGTCTGGGTGTCCTAGAGAGGTCAACTTGGACTGGGGTGGGCTCCTAAGAGCAAGCCTAAATGATCCCAGAGTCCAGAGGAGATAAGATTGGAGGACTCCGTTTGGCTCAGCCCTGGAAGGTCTTAAAAACCTACTGAAACCCTTTGAATTTTCTCTTATCTCCGGGGGTAGGGGAGCTGGGTTATAGGAGGAGGAAGGAGGAAAGAGGAAGTCCAGGCATAGTAACCTGGTGATCAGGGGTTAAATGGGGGACATTTAAATTTTTTTAAAAAGGGATCCACAACCCTTCTGGGAAAGAGGAGGTACGTGCAGAGCAGAGATGACACTCAGCCATGCACCTGCTCGGGGCAAGGTGTAGGAATACCCGGGGAAGGAAGGGAAAGGCGTTAACCCAGATGAGGCGAAGGATCCAAGGTACAGTGTCCAAATTCATTCATTCCTTTATTCAAGTACTTATTTCTCCTTGAGTATGTGCCCGTCCCAGAGATGCTGGTACTACACTTGTAACATCGGATCTCTTACCCTCGGGCTTCTTTCCTAGGGGACAAGACAGATGTTGAGCAAATAATTAGAGCATGAGGAGCTCAGGGAGCATGTCATGGAGACTGACCTAGTCCAGGATACTACAGAGGTGTTTAAGCCAAGATCCCAAAATCTGAATGAGAAAGGGTAGCCAGTGGAGACAAGGAAGGCCACCATGTGCATGGTTTGATAGGGGGCAGCTGAAAGCCCAAGATATAAAACCCACATTGTATTTACATTTTATTTTTATATTTTATTATTATTATCATGAAAAAGCTCAGTCCCTAAAGAGAGACCAGTAGGGGTGACTAGGACCCCAAAGCAATCAAAAGGAAGAGGGAATGGCTTGAACACAAGACCGAGAACATTGGTTCCCCTGAAGTCTACCAAATGACTAACCTCGTATTTCAGAGCTCCCACACCCATCTACCCTTCTTCCCATAGTCTTCCACTGCTTGACTGATTGCTTTTCAGTTTCAGATCTAATGCCACCTCCTCCAGGAAGCCTCCTGGAGTACACGGCCCTGGTTCCCTTTAAATGCTTTTGGAAGGGAATCTTGATACCATTCAGCTGCCCCATGGTCTGCTGGCGCCAGATGCCACAGTAGCCCTCCCCTCGTCTCATTCTCATAGCCACTGAGGAAACTTGTCGTTACCAGGATACCAGAATTGCTGCAGAGCTCACCAGCTTGGAGTCCAAGTCCAACTCCATGTGCTTACTGTGTAACCGGGGCAGGTGCATTCTCCTCTCTTCCCCATTGTCCTTATCTGGAACACAGGGCTTGTAGGAGTTGCCCCTGCTCGCCATGTATGAGGGTTAATGGAGATGTACATGTCAACCACTTAGCACAGTGCCTGCTCCTCCACATCTCCATGCCATCCAATGAGGAACCAAGACTCAAATAAGTCAAATAAGGAATTCAAAGTCAAGTGGTGACCAAGTGGCAGACCCTGGATTTGAACCCATGTCTCTCTGACTCCAGAAGGCACATTCCTTTGCCTTTGTTGATATCCTTCCACCTTCTTTAACCATGCCTTTAAGGAATATAGATATATGCTTGGCTCTGAACAAATGTTATTTCACTTCTTCTTCCCAACAGCCAACTAAGATAAAGAGTTTCCCCTTTTTACAGTGACCCGCATGATAAATCTGATCTTCCTCCCAAAAGTAGTCCTTGCTCAGCATTTTCCATCTCAGGAAAGCCTCCACTATCCACCTGGTTGCTCAGGCAGAAACCGGGGCATCATCCTTACACCTTGCTCTCTTTCAACCTCTCCCCACCCCATATTCAGTCCAGTGCCAAGACCTTTGGACTCCAAGCAGATTTTTCCAAATCTTATCTTTCCATCTCCATTGCTAACCAAGCCTCACCATATCTCATCTGCGTTGGTCTTTTTGCTTCCACCTCTGGCCCCTCTTCAAGCTCCAACCACAAAGGAGAGTGATTCTTGGCCAATCTAATTGTGTCACTTCTTCCCTGTGTTTAAACCGCCATCCCCCCAGCCACTGCTCTTGAGCTAACTCCAGCCCCTTCAACAGGGGTCAGCTCTGATGACCTTTGGCCACCTCTCAAATCAAGGATTCCAATCACAAAATTCACTCTCAGCAACACAAACTCAAGGTCATTCCAACTCTGGATTCTTGGCAGACTCTGAGGCTGCATTTGCTAGGGCAAGCACTGCAGGGGAGGTGTTGATATTTGGTGACTTGGAGGGCACAGAGGTGGACAACAGGGCATAGGCGTTGTCAGAAAAGCAGGTATCTTGGAATTGGGCTCCTGAATATGTATCCTGATCTTGTCAGTCTCCAGCTGCATGACCTTGGGCAGGTCACTTAACCTCTCTGAGCTTTAGTTCTGTTTACCAAATGAATACAAACGAAGAAGATTAGTGAGATGAGCTGTATAACCTCGGGGACTTAATACCAAAATGGGGCTTTAGATTAAACCCTGTGAAATTGTCAATGTTTTACCTTTTTTTTCCTTTTCATTTCTAAAATTATAATTTCATATATCCATTCTTCAAACCAGAAGTTGGCAAACTTTTTCTGTAAAAGGCTAGATGGTAAATATTTTAGACTTTGCTGGCCATTGAATCTCTGAGACAAGTATTTAACTCTGCCATTGCAGCATAAAAGCAGGCAGAGACTACATGTAAAGGAAAAAATATGACTCTGTACCAATAAAACTTTATTTACAATAACAGATGGTGGGCCAGATTTGGCTCATGCACCATAGTTTGCCAACCTTTGCTTTCAACCCATGAATTTTCATTTGTCAAGGGATTTGATGTAGGATTGTTATGGAGTAGCTTAGCAGAGCATCTAGTGAGTAACAAATGCAGTCTCATTTCTTTTCTGGTGTCCTCTCCCAAGAAAGGCTATGTAGAGAGAACCAACATGTGTATTTCCTACAGGGTGTGGAGCAATTGTATTGCATAGATATGTTTCAGGGATGGGAGAATCATACAGGGTCACATATCCCTGAGCCCTCCTACTCTTAGCCCCCACTCTTAATGACATCATGGACAGCATTCCTATGGAAACACTCTGGGAGTTTCTGAGGATGGTGTCCTTGGAGCAAGTTCTAAACCTGCACCCTGTGCACCTCTCCAGTTGACCCAAATGGCCTTGGCATAGGCTCCTTTCCCTTCTAGTCCCCTGGAGTGTCCTCTGAGCCTGACACAAATTCGGATCTGTTCTGTGTGAACAGAACCTCATGCACGCAAGGTCTGAGCTGGGAAGGAAATGAATGCTTCCATCAAAATTAGGCCAAGTAATACCCGTTTTCTCTAGGGGGGAATTATTTAAATAGCATCAAAATCAATTTCCGTGCCATTAAATATTCTGGTCTGTGTTTTAATTGAGACGATTACATATTCCCCAAAAAGAGAAGAGCTATTTGAAGAATCGTGTCTTTTCTCTCTCCCTCTCACTGGAACTGACAAGGAAAGCACCTCCGAGAGCTGCATACCGCCAGTTAGCCTGCCTCCGTTCCTATTCATCTTCTTTAGCACTAACCTGCTTTATTATTTTTCTTTAAGAAATAAAAATGGAGCTCTGAGAGGCACCCAGGGCACTGGGAACTCTGAGTTCTTCAAATAGAATAAACCAGGCCATTCTCTCTTCCCTTCCTTAAGGGATTTGGTTTAGTGCTGGCTCCAGGTGGTAGATGTCCCAGTAGCTGGCAGGTGTGTTTGGTCAAGGGGGACAGAGAGATGAGGGTTGTTCCCAAGCTTGGCTGCTCCCAGGCCCTCCCTCCCATTCAGTAAACATTTCAGATGTGACTTCTGTGTTCCAGGCACTCACTCTGGCTCCTCCAGTGGGAAAGATGTGCCTGAAAACAAATTGCTGAGGTGCCTGGTAGCTGACTAGGTTAAGTCTCCAATTCTTGATTTTGGCTCAGGTCATTATCTCAGGGTCATGGAATCAAGTCCCACGTTGGGCTTCTCCCTCAGTGGGAAGCCTGCTGGAGATTCTCTCTCCCTTTCCCTCTGCTTACCCCCCTAATAAATTAATAAACCTTTAAAAAATTCAAGTCACTAAAATGTAAGATACTAAGAGCAAGAAACCAGCGCCCCAGCAAGTGCTTCTGTGGCTGTCCTCCTAGCTGCATGCAGCTAATTCCCTGTGTCATTCTTTATTTCTTGTCTGCCTTTCTTTCTAGACTTTCAGCTTCAAGAGGTCAGAGACCAAGTCAATCTCATTTCCACTGTGTTCTCAATGCCTTGAGTGGCAGGCACAGAGTAGGGGCTCAGTTAAATGGAATGAATAAAGGAAGGAAGGCAAGGTGCTTCAGGAGAACATGGAAAGGTGCCTTTCTCTTCTAAAAGGTTGTGTAGAAGACTCTATAGAGGACTGAGGTCAGGGCCGAGACATTTGGGAATGACTAGAGGTTGATTAGATGGCCAAGAAGAGGGCAGGTATCTCCAAAAGAGGGAATCATATGTACAAAATTATAACCATAAAATTAAATCAAGACCTAACATGTACTGAGTGTCGACTATGTTCTAGGTTCCTTATGTATGTCTGGTCATTGAATTCTTACAACTACCCTATAAGGTGGTACTCTTATACCCTTTTCATGAGTAAAGAGACTGAGGTCATGGTTGTTCACTCTTGAAGTTCATACTGCTAGGAAATGGCACAACTATGATTCAGTGATTCAGTAGCTCCAGGCTTGGTTGTAACCGCTGTGTTTTACTGCCTGCCCTTCCAAAACATGGGATTTGGAAAATGACAAAAGAGTTTGAAATTGCCATAGGGCAAATGACATGAAGCTGGCCGTGGCGTCAAGAACCTTTCCATGGAGAGCCTTGAATGTCAGGCCAAAGATTTTGTACTTCCTTGTACAGGTCACTGTTTCTCAGACTGGAATTCTGTGGAAGCCTATTTTACAAGACATAAATAAGTGAGCTGTGGATGAACAGAATAGTAGAAAGGGAATTCATGTACAGATGATTAGGGAAATGTGGTTTCAACCCAGCAGGGTGCAATTTTTCTTTGCTGTAGGACTTATCAGTGCCTTTACCCTGAAGGTGAGCATTGTAATTGTCCAAGAGGAGGAAGTATATCCAGACTTGTTTTTTGTGGCCCATCTCTCAGTAGCCCCCAAATTAGTGAATTTGGTCATTGCCAGTAGAGATGATGGAGACCCATGGAGAGGTTTTAAGGCAGGAGGTGGAATGGTCGGATTAAAGGGGGCATCACCAGGACCACAAGGAGGGTGGTCGGAAAGAGCAAGAGGCACAGTTAGATTTGGAGGCACTGGTGAATTCGAGACTATTCCAGCCAGGTTGTGCATGAAGGCTATCATGCGGGCTGGCTTGCATCTGGCCCACTGGCATCAAAGAGATGCTTCTACTCACAGTGGGTCCAGTGGGAAAGAAAGTGAATTCACACACATGGCATTATCCAAACAAAGCCATGTTGCTTCTGTATAGAACAATGGGTTGGCTTTTCAGGGTAATTTAATAGCTGTGGCATATCGCCCAGATCATCAATTAAATTCCAATCCAATTTCCTTCCAAAGCATTCTCTGCCTTGGGAGTTCCTTTTTAACATGGAGCAAATCTGGCTGATGAGGCGGGAAGATGGATGGGCCAAAATGCACAATGACTTTCAGAGGGCCAGCCTCTCAGATCTTGTCTCGCCTTCCAAAGGAGGTCACCAGCATTAATGGAAAATTAGACAGAATTAGATCATAGAACAGTTTTAAAGTGACAGGAGGAATCCCATTTAGTGGCATCCCTACATCCCCAACCTACCTAAGAGGAAACTGAGGCTCAGCGGGGAATGGTGGCCTAGCCAAGGTCATGCCACGACTAAATTAGCTTCCTAAATAGGTCTTCCAACATTTACTTCGTCTTCTTGACAGTTCCCAGCTAGAGGGACCTAGTGCCTTCATCTGATCATTAACTCCTTGTGCTAAGAACCCTCCAGAAGCATCCCAGTGAATTTAGAATAAAACCTGGGTGTGAGATAGATCCAGGTACATAGGTTAGAATTTCTCCACCTTGGTACTACTGACATTTAGGCTGGTGGGTCTTTGTGGCTGAGGTGGTCCTATGCATTTTGGGTGTTGAACAGCACCCCTGGCTTCCAACCACTACATGTCGGGAGCACCCCCTCCCCACCCCAGTTGGGACAGCCAAAAATGTCTCCAGACTTTGCTAAATGTCCCCCAGGTAACAGAATCACCCCCACCCCCCTGAGTTGAGAATCCCTAGCCTAGGAAGAATCCGAGAGAGCAGGATGTGTTTGGGGGAAGGCTCGGGAATCAATGCTGACTGCCATGTTTGCTGGTGACGAGGTCTTTGGTGTGATCTCTGACCTCACCCAGCCTCAGTATCCTCCTCTATCAAATGGGCAGGGTAGCTTTCATTTCTCTTCCACAAGGGTGTTTGTTCTAGGGCAATGGATGTGATTGTGCAGTGTACTTGCCGAAGTGTTATAAAAACATTACATGATTAACTATAATGCAGTTCAGTGAGGCTTTATGAGTGTAATGACACGGTGGCGGGGACATTATGCGATGTCATTTTCTCCATGCTTGGCGCTCCCAAATGGAGTGGTTCTCAAACATCAGTGGGCACTGGATTCATTGGGGGTACGTGGTAAAAGTGCAGACTCCTTGCTCCCAACCCTGTCCCACATTCTGATTTACTGGATCTGGGATGAAGCCCGGGAGATCATTTAAAAAGTCAGTCTGGAAGATTCTGCTGTGAGTGGTCTTTTGAGAAACACTGGTCTGGGGGGAGGTGATAGCCAAGCCTTTCTGGATCGGGAACCTAAATGCGTGCAAAAACCTGGGGCATGAGAAGGTGTTGCCAATGTCATCCCAGAGGCAGCATTGGAATTCTGTCCTCAAAGCTTGGAGGTCTGAGCATTCGTTGGATTTTCTGTATCCCTTTGGAAAGTGGAGGTTAACCTCACCCTCTGATCTACCAGCCCCCACGACTGACTGTATTTTTCATCTGCTACTTACCCAGCGTGACTGCCTCCCAAATGTATTTTGATGCTAACATCACCCAGTCTCTGATCAAAAATTATGGTAAAACATTGTCTTGTCATAAGGCTAATAAAGCATGGTATCCTTCCTGTCACAGAAGCTGCCTTACAGATGCTGTTTGCTATCTGCCAGGGCCCAGCATTAATCTCCCTTCCACTCGCTACAAGGAATAGAGTCTGCTGTGGGAAGATCAATATTGTATTATCTCGCCCACCAGTGTTGTTCCAGTTGTGGCCAGTGAGTTGTCATTGTCGTGTTAGACGCCTAGAGCACGAAGGGAGAGGCATGGGAGAATAGGGAAGAGAAGCCATCCAAGAAGGAAAAGAACGTTCTCAGGAAGAAGAAAACAGGGAAGGTACCAGAGGGCCAAGAATGCAAGAAGTGAATAAAGACACTTGCCCCAGACTCGGGCAGATCTCAGCATATGCTACACCTGCTTTCAGAAGTTTTGGGATAATCATTTCATTTTTTTGATCGTCAGTTTACCTATCCATCAGATGGACACAAACATGGCACTTGACACCAAGGAATTAATTCAGACGATGCCCAGTAGAGGGCTGACCCCAGTTCCTGGTACCATGTGTGTGTCTGTCTGTGTGTCAGGGAGGGAAGGACTGGAAATCATGGCGGAAGACACAGCAAAGACATGGTAGCAAAAAAAGTAAGAGGGCCAGTTTGCAGTATAGAAGCTGTATATGTTTCCAGTGCCCTGCAGAGCGATGATGTGGAGTCAGACCTCTTGGAGATTTAAATTCTGGATGCAATGTCATCTTGGGACCACTCCTTCAGCTCTTCTTCCCCCAAGCGGGGGTCAAGATGGTGCACAGGACATACTCATTGCTTGAGGCTGGCTGTCATGGGAAAAGACCTCGCTGGCGTCTCCCAGATATTTATGGCTCCTCCCCATGTCTGGACTCCCTGTCCCCATCCACCTTCCTGCCGGTATCCGTGGGCAAGCCACCTTGAAACCTCATTATAGACCAGACCAGCCCCCTGGATTCATTTCACACTCAGTTAAAGAGGCAATCCCCATTCAAGGATGTAATGAAGTGTCCACTAATGATCCAGATACCAAAATGAGGACGAAACGTGGCCGGTCAACCCTTGGAAAACGGAAATTGGTATTGGAATATTGTCTGATTGGCCTTGTTGGATGTTCGCTTGGTTCAGGTTTTTATCCAAACCCTTCATTTGGTGCTTAGCACGTGCCTTCATTCCCAAGTCCTTGGAGGATAAGAACAACAGAACAGCAGTAAAAATAGTAATTATTATTAGTATTTATATAAACAACATTAGGTTTCTGTCAGTCTGATAGTTACTGCATTGTAGGAAGGCAGCTGGATAGATTTATCATCACAATTGGAAGATTCGTGCTAAATCTCTGGCAGAGTCTTTTAAAGATGAACATGCCATGCTGGGCGGCCAGCACTCGGCTGGGAATATAGCCAACAGGAGTAGGTATACGTGTGTTGTACTGTTCATAATAGTCCCACACTGGAAGCCGGTCAGATGCCCTTAAGCAATAGAATGGGGAAATTGCAGTATGGTCATGACATGGAATAAAGAAGGGAATGTACCATCACTACATGGAACAGCACAGATAAATCTCACAAATATAATGAGTGAAAGAAACCAGATACAAGAGAGAACATGCTGCGTAATTATCCAGTGAATTCATCAACAGCCTGAAGCCTCAAACAATAGAAAGCAAAATAAAGATCTCCTGGAGGGGTGTGTGACCAGAAGACAGAGAGGATAAGCTTGCCACGTTTTGCTAACTGGTTCTGGTTGCTGGTTCTATGGTTGTGCCCAATTTGAGAACATTCATCGAATTGTACACTTACAATTGAGTGGACTTGTCTATCCGTGTATCACACTCCAGTCAACGCTTAGGAGGCTTTAAAAGGTGTGTTTGGGACCAAGAGACTCTGAGTATGGTCTCCATGATATTCCACACTTTGGGGGTTGCACACAAGAGACCCGAGTTCTTGTCCTGTGGTCTTATCACTTAGCCAGACTGCTTATGGTTATCTTATGCCAAGTAGAAACCTCAGACTCTCCTGGCAGAGGTAAAGGACAAGTCTTAGGGCACCCCTTGCCCCTGATCCCACAGCCTCAGACAGGGGTGTGTGCCTGGGAGATAAATAAAGGGGCTCTGGAGCTCACTCTCCTCCCTTTCCTGGCCACCCACTGTGAGAACAGGGATTGATGCCTCGTATTTTATATCTCCTTCCACGTTGCTTGCACAGTGACTGGCCCCACCACGGGTTCCCAGTCAGTGGTTGTTGAGTGACTGTATGGTGTGAATGAATTAGTGAATTGCTATTGAGAAAATTAAATAAGATCGTGTATTGGGGCACCTGGGTGGTGCAGTCATTTGAGCATCCAACTCTTGGTTTTGGCTCAGGTAATGATCTCAGGGTCGTGAGATCGAGCCCCACGTTGGGCTCCGTGCTCAACAGTGAGTCTGCATGAAGATTTTCTCTCTCTCCTTCTCCCTCTGTCCCTCCCTGACCCAGAAAACTAATTAATTCATTATTTAAATTTTGTTTTGTTTTGTTTTTAAAAATCTTGTATTTAGAATGTGTTGAATAACACCTGAAACGCAGTCGGGTGAGACGTTCAGGGACTTCTATGTCAGACAGGCTGGGGTTTGAATGCCAGTTCCACCACTCTCTTTCATTCTGTTTTTGGGTGAGTGGATTTCCCTCCCTGAGCCTCAGTTTTCCCATCTGCGAAGTGGGAAAACAGTCCCTGTATCACAGAGTGTTTCTGAGGCTTCAATGAGATGGCACATGTGAATAACTTAGCACATTATAGGGTTCAAATGGGTAACTGTTGCTGTCATTATGTAAAACTTTCCAGTGGCATTGTGAGTGAAGCTGAGGTTCTGGCTCATAAGGGACATGACTATCTTTTCTTCTTCATCTCTCTGCGTCTGTCTTTCTCTGCATCTTAAGCCCCACGTGTGCTGAGCCGACCTTGGCAGCGTTGCCTGCTGAGTAAATCAAAGGACATCCTTTCTCCACCCCAGGGAGATGGCCCAGTGCCAGGGTGTGCAGGCACAGTGCCTGCAAAGGGGGCCAGGTGGGCGCTGGGATACTGAGGCGCTCTGTGTAATCTCGGCTGGGTGGGGAGGGGGCTGAAAATGGCCACTCTGAGGACCGTTAAATCTGCTCCCTCTGGCACTTCCCCCAAGCCCCACACCCACCACCTGCCCACCAGGCAGGCCTGGGAGTGAAGGGATGCTCTGTGTGCCGCCTCGGCCACAGGCCCACACACACCCGAGACGTTGTTCTTGTTGGCTGCAAGAGCTCGTTAGGCTCTGGGCAGAGGCTGGCTGGACTCCAAGAGGCAGACATCAAGGACCAGGAGTTAAAGAATGGAGGAGCCTGAGGCTTGGCATTCCGTGGTGCCAGCCTGCTCCCCAGGATGCACTGAGCTCATCTGCCTGGTGAGAACCTTGACCTGTGGGGGCTGAGATGACATGTTGTGCATCTTTTATTCCTCCCAACACAGCATGTGCTCAATACATGATGGGATGGGATGGGATGGGATGGGACAGGGTTGGATGGGATGGGATGAGATGGGTGAGATGGGATAGGATAAGATGGTATGGCATGGGTGGGATGGGATAAGATAAGACAGGATGTGATGGGGTGAGATGGGTGAGATGGGATAGGATAAGACAGGATGGGATAGGATAGGATGGGGTGGATGGGATAGGAGGGAATGGATGAGATGGATAGGATAGGTGGCATGGGATAGGATAGGAGGGGATGGGATGGGATAAGTTGGATGAGGATGGGTGGAATAGAATAAAATGATTTCTCCTATTGGGCACCCAAGTTCCCCTTGAAGCTGGCCCGGAAGGTAGCAGGTGTGCACCTGGCATGAAAGAAATCACCTGAGAGAGCAGAGAAATGAGGATAAGCAGAAACCATTTCTTCCTCCAAGCCCCAGAATTCTCAGCCATGGTCTCCAAAGATAAATTATCCTTTAGAATCACATGTCCATGAGACATCAGATCTGAAAGGGATATGAGAGACCATCTTGCCCGATGCTTTAAAAATTATGTTCCCCTGACACTCCCCACCAGCCACTAGTGTTGCTTTGGGCAAGTAACCAAACTTCTTTGGGTCTGAGTGTCCTCATCTGTAAAATGGAAGTAATAATATGACCCACTTCCCAAGGGTGTTGAGAGGAGTAAATGAAATAATCTGTGTAAAAGCATTTACTATGGGAGCTGGCATGCGGCAGGGCACTCAACCACCATTAACCCCCATCATCATCACCACCATCACCATCATGATCTTCATCAAAGGCTGTTCAGGAAAGGGGAAGCCTCAGAAGGCAGCTCTCAGACTCATCCTGATTCAATCTCCATCCTGATTCAATCCATATGGTCCCATTTGTGGTTGATTTGGGGGTTCAGTGCTCCTTAAAACTAACACTGCCAGGTTCAGTAATTTGCTGGAAGGACTTATGGAACTCAGAAAAGCCATCAAACCCAGGGGTCTGGTCTATTACAGTGACAACACCCAGACTAAAATCAGCAAAGGGCAGAGGCACAGACAGCAGAGTCTGGGAGAGGTCGGGTGTACATTCCCAGTGGTCATTTCCTGGCAGAGTCCTGAGGACAGCCCCAACTTTCAGCATGAGGTGCTGTGTACCATCCACAGAGTATGGTTAACCAGGAAAGCTCTCCTGAGCTTTGGTGTCCAGGGTCTCCACTGGGGTTTGACCACATAGACGTGACCAACCACCCACGTGGCTGATGTTAGTCTCTAGTTCCCCTAGAGGTCAAAGGGATGCCAAGCCCAAGGTTGCCACCCATAAATCACACTGTTTAGTGTAGAGTACCAGGCAGGGTCCAACACCTCCACCTAAAGGAAGACCCTCCCATCAGGCAGGATAATTCCGAAGGTTTTGAATTTCCCTCCCAGGAGGGGGGCAAGGGCCAAATCTTTCTTTAAAATGTGCAGAGTGTGGACAGTCCCAACCTACTGAGTTAATCCTTTAATGCCTGTTTAGAGAGTATCATTGCATTAAGCTTTTATTTGAAGAAACTATTCTATTCTAACAGCGGATAAAACTGAGTCCCAGAGATGAGAACACACTTTGATCAAAGTGCCTAGAGCGAGTCAGCGAGGAATCCTCACCCTCCTGATCCAGAACTTTCCCCTTTGCACCTCAGGCCTTGGTTTGCCAGTCTCTAAAATGGGTATGCTAAGCCAGCTCCCTTACCTTTGTGTTCTGCCTTTGAAAAGGTTATTCTCTCACTTTTCTCTACTATCCAGTCCTCAGGAGGAGCACCTGGCCCTCTGCTACCTGTGGGACATGGTGGGTATCCTCCTTTGTCTTTGGGGACCTCATAGCTTGAGCAGATCTTGTGCTAGTCTGTTCGCTGGCAGCACTTGGCATTCACTCTGGAAGCAGCCAGGCCAGGATTCGGGAGCCAGGTTGAATAGACATGCAGCCCATTCCCCACCTCAATGGGGTGTGGGTTTGGGGGTCAGACAGCCCTGGTTCAAATCCCGGCTTTGTCACTCACCTGCATTTCCTCATCATTAAAATGAAGATAAAAATAGACACTTCTCAGGAAAAGAAAAATTTCAATGACGCAGGTCAAGCCATGAGCATGTTTTATTTGGCCTCAGCAAATAAAGCCACTGTTGTCCAGGTTCTGTCTGATGAGAGAAGCAGCCTTATCTCTTAAAAGAAGCAAAGTGAGGGGCACCTGGGTGGCTCAGTGGGTTAAAGCCGCTGCCTTCGGCTCAGGTCATGATCCTAGCGTCCTGGGATCGAGCCTCGCATCGGGCTCTCTGCTCAACAGGGAGTCTGCTTCCTCCCTTCTCTCTCTGCCTGCCTCTCTGCCTACTTGTGATCTGTCTGTCAAATAAATAAATTAAAAAAAAAAAAAAAGAAGCAAAGTGATTTGTCTTCAAGTTGTAAAAAGTGCTTTAAGCACCTCAGAACTCTGTCGTACACCTAGCTCTTCCCTGCCGATCTCCTCAATTTTTCTCTCTTTAAGGTTGACCAGGCAAAGATCACTGCCCTCATTTCGCAAAGCCAGCAACCAAGGCTTTGAGAGATGGAATTTGTTCAAGGCCACATACCAACCGGTGGTGAAACCAACGCCTGAGCCCACATGTGCCCATCTTTCCATTTTTCCCGCTTCCAAGTCCATCCCCGTAAGCGTGCTGGGATGCCATTCTGTTCTTTATTCTTGTCTGGGAATCTGAGCAAACAGGTGAAGAGACATTGCAAACTTACTCATGATGTCTATTAAACTCACCTGTGGGCCATGTGGATTCATTCCCAAGTATTATATTTGTCTCTGTGAGTAGATAGGTAATTGACTCGAGATAGATTTCCCACCCTGGGGCTCCTCTCTGAGCTGTTTCGTGCCTCTGTCTCCCAGCCCTGCCTGCTCCCAGTGACTCACTGATTTTCCTGTAGAAAGAAAAGAAATCGCAAGTAAATCGCACCCTATATCTCTCCTCCTCCTGACTACCACGGGCAAGAAATCACAAAGTCAGCACCATGAGACATGAATGGAGTTTGGTGGGTGGGGGATGGAGGTGGGAAGGGAGAGAAGTGTTTGGATGCTAATCAGTTGGCACTGGTGTCAGCCGCAGTTAGTCAGATTGTTAAAGGTACAAAGGCAGGATGGCACCCCTGTGCCAACAGCTCCCCGGGCTCATTCACAAGGGGAAAGGACTGCACTGCCCAGCCACTGCTCTGATGAGAGGTAACTGGACATAAAAGAATTTTCAAGGCTTTCTGAACCCGACACGGGTTACAAAGGAGGCTCATTCGTGAGGGGAAGAAGCCAGCTCACAGAGGACAATTATCAGATAATTACTCTAGTAGCCAAGACACTAAGAGAGTCTTTTCTTGACTGTATAAGCTGGCTCTTTCAACATTTGCTGCAAGTCCCCTGGGGTCCCCAGTGGGCAGGGCCAGAATGAAGACAGCAGCAAGCAAACTCACCCGTTGGGCTTCTATTTGCCCTCCCGTTGGCTGGAGCCAACTATGGGGTTTATGGGGACGGGCTACCTTCAGGCTCTCTGCTTGCAGAGACAGAATCACATTTTGCAATTAGAACTAGGCGTGTACGTTCACCTAAAACTTCTCTCCAGACAAAATATTGCAAACCAAAGCATGCTTATCAAGGATTAAGTTCACCATGGATTCAATTTTGTGCTAGCCAGTCATGTAGTCTTCTAGTCCTCTGTGTCTCTTAAAGACGTGGACTTCTCTAACACATCGAGTCTGTTCTCAACCAGGAGAGATATTTGTGGAGGACCTACTGTGTGTCAGGTCCATGGCCATGGGATAGGTCCCAGGGAGGGAGTAATGAGCAAGGCGGAGGTGTTCGCTCTCCTCTGGAAACTTACTTCCAATGGGGGAGACAAAAAAGAAGCCAGACCAGTATGATAGTGTGATTAACGCTATGACTTATCTCTTCGTCAGTGTTAGGAGTCAAGGGAAGAAGAATAAATGCAGGGAGGACCACCCACCCCACCTGGGAAGGGGGGTTGGTTTGGAAAGATCCCTCTGGCTACTGAGGAGAGAATGGGCTGCAGTTACAAAGCAAAGTCTGGGAGAGAAGCAGGTTTTCATAACCATGGCTTTGGGAATAAAGGGATATCTAAAAATGTCTTTTTAAGCTACAACTTGCCGTCTTTACTTCTCTCATGGTGGGACTATGGTTCTTTGGTGCATTGTAAAAATGAAAAACTGAACTCATCAAACTCCCCATTCAACCCTGGTGCCTGGTTGCCTGTGGGGTCTGGCCAGCCTTAGACATTTCCTGAGCTGTCTGTGAAAATGCAACACCCTGTAAGTAATCACCTTTGATAAGTTTTTTTCAGAGTGATGGAGGTCTGAGGCTGATGGAGAGGGTTGCTAGATCCTGGTTAGGTTGACCCCATGTTGGGAGGATTCTCCTACCTCCCCTCCCACAGAGGGTAAACTGCTTAGGGTAGAATGCAGTACGGCTTTGCTTCGGGGACTCAGTTTCCCATCCTGCCACTGTCTGCTGGGAGTCGGGTTTTTTCCTGGGCGCTCATGATGGAGGGGTTGAATCACAGATGGTTAGTCAATGATCCCAGTCTCCCTCCCTCTTTCCCACCACCCACTTCTCTTCCAGTTAATCCTTGTCCAGGTGGAAGGAGGACAGGAATACAAATCTGTCCATATTTGTCTTGAGCAGAAAATTGGGTGAAAAGGAAAGAGCTTAAGACAGCTGATCCATGAGAAGACTGAAGACCCAACCGTAGTATCCTTCACCAGGATGACCCCTGGGCACTTAACTTCTGCCAGTCATGTCTGCACTCTTCTCCCCACCACCCACAAACAGCCACATCCAGAGTTCTAGAATTTCTGGATTTGAAGGAAACTTCATCAGCTCCTAAGCACTTGCTAAATGCCCCAAGACATTCTTTCTCTTGTCCCCTCCCTTTAATATTCATTGGCTACCAAATGGGCATTGTAAGAATCCCAAGATTAAGGATATATTTCTTATCTCAACTTTGTTCCTGCTCCCTGGGTGTGGACCATCTCCTGGAGATAGACAATGAAAGAGGAAACACATCATCAGGAGTAGTTCATTTTGCAGCAAGCACTCAGGAAATTGAGATAGAAAGTGATGGGGGTGGGGGGCAGGGTGTCTTAGAGAAGACAAGCTGAGACCTAAATGACCAGAGGCAGCCAGCCAAACAAAGATAACACACAAGAGAATTTGAGGCAGAGGGAAGAGCATGTGCAAAGGCCCTGAGACACAGGAAGAATTTGGAAGTTTTAAGAGCAGGAGAAAAAATGTGTGTGGTCATACTATGGTTGGGGGGGTTGGTAACAGGTGGTTTGGAGAAGGAGGTCCAAAGTCAGAATCCAAAAGGCCTTGTAGCTCATTGAAGGGAGTCTTGATATTATTCTCAGCATGGTGGGAAACTATTGGTGTGTTTTAGGCAGTGATTTCATGACTTGATTTTTACATCTTTAAAGTACTACCCTTCCCCCCACAAATGATTTACTGCCAACTTAAAACACAAAATCTGATCATTTGAGAGGTGCCTGGGTGGCTCAGTCAGTTAAGTGTCCAACTCTTGATTTCTGCTCAGGTCATGATCCTAGGGTCGTGAGATCCAGCCCCACTTCAGGCTCCTCAGTCCACACAGAGTCTGGTTAAGATTCTCTGCCTCTCTCTCTGCTTGCTTTCTCTCTCTCAAATAGATAAATAAAATCTTTTTTTGAAAATCTGGTCATGCGATCACTTCCAAGGGCTCATCTCGTACAAATCTTGATTGGGGATTGAGTCTTGGAGATACGGCAGGAAATCTGTAGTTAATGGCCTACCCATATCGGAAGATTCTCAGCCCTTTTGCCAAAGGTAGAGGACCACCAGGGACTGTCTGATGTAACCAAGAAAGCAATACTCCCTAAAGGGGCACGATGGGCTAGGTGAGGTCCAGGTTACCTGTGCTTAACCTGAGTAAAATAAACAAGACAGCGAGACACAGTAGAAGGTTCTCCTGAGACTCTGGACTCTAATTAGTCAGCAGGAGGCGGGGCGGGGGGGGAGGGGGATGGTCACCTACCTCCTTGATTTTCTCCTCTGATTTTAACCAACTGGCAAATAGACACAAAAAGCCAGAAGGGACAAGCTTAATTCCCGGTGAAGCTGAGCTGCAGACCACAGCTGGACACATACAGTCTGTCCTCCCCAAGTGACTTTGACTTGGCTCAAGTTGACAAGTGGAGAAGTCTGGAGAGAAGGAGAGGACCCCACTGCCGGCTTCTCAGTCCAGCAGCTCTGCCCTGGAAATAGGACACAGCAGATATCAGTGACATCCCTAATACCTCCTTCCCTAATACCTCAAATCAGATGGTCCCTCATTTCCCTGGGAAGCAAGGGAGGGAGGGAGAGCCAGAGACTGCTTATTGTCCCTTGGGGACCCCCTGCTCCAGCCAAGCCAGTCTCCCCACCCCTGTGGAAGTCCAAGAGCCATTAGAAACTCCAAGAAAGGCTGGGGCTTGTTCTCTGCCTCCTCTGAACCTGGGGTGACAAAGCTCAGGAGTTCATCATAATTATTAACTATTATTACTAATTATTCCTGCTACAAAAATAGCATGCACTTTGCAAATTAATCAAACTATATAAAATGATGCACAATAAAATGTGATTCCCTCTTCAGCCCCAAGCCCCCGTCCTGCTCCGCAGGGGCAGTCCCATCCCCTTGTTCATATGTACCCCTCCCACTCACACAAGACCTATTATATCCACTATTCTCCCTTGATTCCTTTTTACTTGATGCTGAATTGTGTTGGCACACAGCTCTGCCATTCTTTTTTGTTATTTTTTCAGTTACGTGGTTTTTGAACAGGTAATGTTTTATTTCTGTAGACACACATGCATACACACACATATATACACAGATATGTATCTGTGAAAAGGTATAGAGTGAAAATTTTCTTTCTTGCCCTTATACCCCATACCATTTCCAATGTCCCATCTCCCCTATCGCCAGCATAATTTGTCCCTTGGGCCTCCTCTCCAAGTTTCTTTATGCACACAGTAGCAAAGGCAAACACAAAAGCCTTCTTTCTCTCCGTTTTTACACAAAAGGTAGCAAACTCCATCCACATTGCTTTTTAATAGAACAGAAACTGGCTACCTCTCCTCTTCGGGCTGCAGGGAGCTTCCCCATTCTCCTCTTACCGTTGCACAGCACTCTGTTCGGATGTTCCATAATTGATTAAACCTTCGTGGTGGATATTTGATTTACCTGGGTGTCTTTTGCTACCACAAACAGCCTGGCTTTGCTGAACCTTGCACGGACATCATATTGCACGTGGGCAGACATCTTTCTGCAGGATGAATTCCCCGAAGTGAGCTTGTTGAGTCAAAGGAGAGATGTACTTATAATTTTGAACATTCTTGCCAGGTTATTCTCTGTGTTATTCTCCAGTGACTTCATCTCGTTCCTTTAAAGCCTGCGTGGATTTCATTTTAGGTTTCTACAATCATGTAACCCGCTGCCCGGAGATGGACAATTGCATCATCTCCAGATTTTTGCTCTCTCCAACAGGACTTTGTGTCATGAACGCTCTGTACCATCCCAATCGATGTCAGGACAGTAGCTGTCCCTCTGCTTTGGGACATGACCACACAGCCCATTAACCTACAAATCTGTAGCAGTTTAGATGAGCCTCTTTTGCTCTGAACGCTTTGCAACCACACGCTCTTCCTAGCCCTCATTGGTCACCGATCACTGGCCTAATCTGTTACCTAATCTCTAGCCGTTTCAAGGTGGATCAGTGAAGCACCCTAAAGTGGGCTTCCTGGGGTCACCTGGGTGGCTCAGTGGGTTAAGCGTCTGCCTTCAGCTCAGGTCATAGTCCCAGGGTCCTGGGATTGAGTCCCGCATCAGCCTCCTTGCTTAGCGGGCTTCAGTAGCAACTAGGGAAAGCCAGAGAGCACCTTGAACCACCCCGGGGGCATGTTAGAAGCACACTGTGCATGGGTCCAGCTGCCCCGCATTCTAACCTAGATGGTTGAGTTGAAAGTCACCGAAAGCAAAATATTATTAAAGCTGGAGAGCAAGAGCACTCTCAGGTTGAGTTAGCAGCAGGGTACATAGGTTCAGGTTATTCTAGAAGGTACTTTTTCAGTGTCAATCAAAATTTTAAATATATACATTGTTTATATTTAAACCACTTCTAAGACATTCTCCTAAAGAATTAGCTGGATACAGTCACCAAAGATACTGCAGTGCTATTTGGCAGAATGGCAACAACCTAAATATTAATCAATAAGAGCCTAGTTCAATAACATATGTGTTTAGGGTCACCTAGTTGGCTTAGTCAGTGGAGAGCACAACGCTTGATCTCGGCGTCATGAGTTTAAGCCCCATGTTGGGCACAGAACCTACGAAAAAGATAATAATAACATGTGTTTATATTTTAATGTAGCCATTAAAAAATGAAATAATAATGTAGGTGTTGACATGAAAAGATAATCATGATGGATGTTAAGTGAAAGACTGGTGGGGTGGGGGGAACAATAATGCAAAGGAATATTATACAGCAGTGAAAATGAATTGATCAAAACTACAGTTATCAACACAGATGCCCCTCACAAAGTGTTTAGCAGGAAAAAAAGAGCAGGGTGTTGAAGGATTCACTAGGGATGACTGCATTTATATAAAGTTTTAAAACATGCCACATATTCAGAGAAATTGACATGGAATAAATAGACACCAACAGTAAATAATTGTAAGGTGATAATAATGCACCTAATAAATAATTATGCTGAAGGTAACATTCAGGACAGTAGTTAGGGGTGGAGAAGAAGAAGGAGCATGTGGTAGGAAGGGAAGCAGAGGCTTTGACGTACTGGTTGAATTCTATTTCTTAAGCAAAAGGTGTATACAGATGGATATTTGTTGCCTTGGTCTTTAACTCTTTTTGAGTGACTGGAATATTTCAAAACGCATTTCTTAGTAAGTGACAGAGCAATATATACAATGTAATAACTCTGAGAATGCTCAGATAGAAAGTGACAGCCGGGCTTATGAGGGTTGTCAGGCTGCTCTGCAAGCTGTGCTTTATCCCTGTGATTTCATTTCACTCTCCAACACCACTAAAGGATAAGACTGGTATAATCCCACCTTACAGATGAGAACAGTGAGGTCCAGAGAAGGGAAGTGATTCTCCAGGATCTCATGGGCAATGAGCAGCATGCTGAGCCTGGAACACAAGCAATTTTTTTTTCATTTGTGTCTTACATAGGTCTTTTATTTATAAAAAAAAAAAATCCATTTACACAATGTCAGTAGAAACTGAAATGATAAAAATATGTAAAGTTATAGGTCTTTTATTTATAAAAGGTCTTTTATTTAGGTCTTTTATTTATAAAAAAAATCCATTTACACAATGTCAGTAGAAACTGAAATGATAAAAAGATGTAAAGTTATAACCCAGGATAAGCAATGATCAGAGTGTATTTGTACACTGGCAAATATATATTTACTATTACCTGAGAAAAGACAAAGACAACTTTACCAAGGTTTCTAGAACTTTTTTTTATTAACACATAATGTATTAATTGCTTCAGGGGTACAGATCTGTGAATCATCAGTCTTATACAATTCACAGCACACACCATAACACATACCCTCCCCAATGTCCATAACCCAGCCACACTATGCCTCACCTCCCACCCCCCAGCAACCCTCAGTTTGTTTCCTGAGATTAAGAGTCTCTTATGATTTGTCTCCCTCCCCAGTCCCATCTTGTTTCATTTTATTCCTGCCCTTCTTCCCATGATCCCCCACCCTGCCTCTCAAATTCCTCATATCAGAGAGATCATATGATAATTGTCTTTCTCAAACTGACTTATTCACTTAGCATAATGTCCTCTAGCTCCAACCACATCACTGCAAATGGCAAGATTTCCATTTTTGATGGCTGCAAAATATTCCTCTGTGTGTGTGTGTGTGTGTGTGTGTGTGTGTGTGTGTGTATCACACATCTTCTTTATCCATTCTTCTGTTGATGGACATCCAGGCTCTTTCCATAGTTTGGCTATTGTGGACATTGCTGCTATAAATATTCGGGTGCACATGCCCCTTCAGATCATTACATATGTTATCTGTGGGGTAAATACCCAGTAGTACAATTGCTGGGTCGTAGAGTAGCTCTATTTTCAACTTTTTGAGGAACCTCCATTCTGTTTTCCAGAGTGGCTGCACCAGCTTGCATTCCTACCACAATGTAGGAGGGTTCCCCTTTCTCCACATCCTCGCCAACATCTGTCATTCCCTGACTTGTTAATTTTAGCCATTCTGACTGGTGTGAAGTGGTATCTCATTGTGGTTTTGATTTGTATTTCTCTGATGCTGACTGAGGTTGAATAATTTTTCATGTGTCTGTTGGCCACTTAGATGTCTTCTTTGCAGAAATGTCTGTTCCTGTCTTCTGTCCATTTCTTGATTGGATTATTTGTCCTTTGGGTGTTGAGTTTGATGAGTTCTTTATAGATTTCAGATACTAGCCCTTTACCTGATATGTCATTTGCAAATAACTTCTCCCATTCTGTCAGTTGTCTTTTGGTTTTGTTGACTGTTTCCTTTGTTGTGCAAAAGCTTTTGATCTTGATGAAGTCCCAATAGTTCATTTTTGCTTTTACTTCCCTTGCCTTTGGCAATGTTTCTAGGAAGGAGTTGCTGCGGCTGAGATTGAAGAGGTTGCTGCCTGTGTTCTCCACAGGGATTTTGATGGATTCCTGTCTCATATTGAGGTCTTTTATCCATTTTGAGTCAATTTTTGTGTGTGGCTGAAGGAAATGGTCCATTTTCATTCTTCTGCAAGTGGCTGTCCAATTTTCCAACACCATTTGTTGAAGAGACTGTCTTTTTTCCATTGGACATTCTTTCCTGCTTTGTCAAAGATTAGTTGACCATAGAGTTGAGGGTCCATTTCTAGGCTCTCTATTCTGTTCCATTGATCTATATGTCTGTTTTTGTGCCAGTACCATACTGTCTTGATGATTATAGCTTTGTAATAGAGCTTGAAGTCTGGAATTGTGATCCACCAATTTCGGTTTGTTTTTCAGCATTCCTCTGGCTATTCGGGGTCTTTTCTGGTTCCATATAAATTTTAGGATTATTTGTTCCATTTCTTTGGAAAAAACTGATGTTATTTTGATATGTACCCTGTATCACTATACTGTGAAGGGTTTTGATCAAGAAAGGATGCTGTACTTTGTCAATTGCTTTCTCAGCATCTTTTGAGAGTATCATATGGTTCTTGTTCTTTCTTTTATTAATGTATTGTACCACATTGATTGATTTGCAGATGTTGAACCAACCTTGCAGCCCAGGAATAAATCCCACTTGGTCGTGGTGAATAATCCTTTTAATGTACTGTTGGATCCTATTGGCTAATATTTTGGTGAGAATTTTTCCATCCATGTTCATCAGGGATGTTGGTCTGTAATTCTCCTTTTTGATGGGGTCTTTGTTTGGTTTGGGGATCAAGGGAATGCTAGCCTTATAAAATGAGTTTGGAAGTTTTCCTTCCATTTCTATTTTTTGGAACATTTTTGAGAATAGTATTAATTCTTCCTTAAATGTTTGTAGAATTCCCCTTGGGAAGCCATCTGGCCCTGGGCTCTTGTTTGTTGGGAGATTTTTGATGACTGCTTCAATCTCCTTACTGGTTATGGGTCTGTTCAGGTTTTCTATTTCTTCCTGGTTCAGTTTTGGTAGTTTATATATCTCTAGGAATGCATCTATTTCTTCCAGATTGTCAGATTTGCTGGTGTATAGTTTCTTATAAAATGTTCTTATAATTGTTTGTATTTCTTGGTGTTGGTTGTGATCTCTCTTCTTTCATTCATTATTTTATTAATTTAGGTCCTTTCTCTTTTCTTTTTGATAAGTCTGACCAAGGTTTATCAATTTTATTCGTTCTTTCAATGAACCAGCTCCTAGTTTAGTTGATTTGTTCTACTGTTCTTTTGGTTTCTATTTCATTGATTTCTGCTCTGATCTTAATTATTTCTCTTCTCCTACTGGGTTTAGGCTTTCTTTGTTGTTCTTTCTCCAGCTCCTTTAGGTGTGGGGTTAGGTTGTGTACTTGAGACCCTTTCTTGTTTCTTGAAAAAGACTTGTATTGCTATATACTTTCCTAGCAGGACTGCCTTTCCTGTGTCCCAAAGATTTTGAACAGTTGTGGTTTCATTTTCATTTGTTTCCATGAATTTTTTAAAATTCTTCTTTAATTTCCTGGTTGACACATTCATTCTTTAGTAGGACGCTCTTTAGCCTCCATGTATTTGAGTTCTTTCCAACTTTCCTCTTGTGCTTGAGTTCTGGTTTCAAAGCATCATGGCCTGACAGTATGCAGGGAATGATCCCAAACTTTTGATACCAGTTGAGACCTGATTTGCAACCCAGGATGTGATCTATTCTGGAGAATGTTGCATGTGCACTGGAGAAGAATGTGTATTCTGTTGCTTTGGGATGGAATGTTCTGAATTATCTGTGACGTCCATCTGGTCCAATGTGTCATTTCAAGCCTTTATTTCCTTGTTGATCTTTTGCTTAGGTGATCTGCCCATTTCAGTGAGGGGGGGGGTGTTAAAGTCCCCTACTATTATTGTATATTGCCAATATGTTTCCTTGATTTTGTTATTAATTGGTTTATATAATTGGCTGCTCCCATGTTAGGGGCATAGATATTTTAAATTGTTAGATCTTCTTGTTGGACAGACCCTTTAATTATGATATAGTGTCCTTCCTCATCTCTTATTACAGTCTTTGGCTTAAAATCTAATTTGTCTGATATAAGGATTGCCACCCCAGCTTTCTTTTGATGTCCGTTAGCATGGTAAATTGTTTTTCACCTCCTCCCTTTAAATGTGGAGGTGTCTTTGGGTCTAAAATGAGTTTCTTGCAGACAGCATATTGATAGGTCTTGGTTTTTTATCCATTCTGATACCCCATGTCTTTTGATTGGGGCATTTAGCCCATTTACATTTAGGGTAACTATTGAAAGATATGAATTTAGTGCCATTGTGTTGTCTGCAGAGTGATTGTTACTATATATTGTCTCTGTTCTTTTTTGGCCTGTTACTTTAATCTCTCTCTTTGCTTAGAGGACCCATTTCAATATTTCCAGCAGAGCTGGTTTGATGTTTGCAAATTCTTTTAGTTTTTGTTTGTTCTGGAAGCTTATTTCTCCTTCCATTTTCAATGACAGCCTAGCTAGATATAGTATTCTTGGCTGCATATTTTTCTCATTTAGTGGTCTGAATATATCATGCCAGTCCTTTCTGGACTGCCAGGTCTCTGTGGATAGGTCTTTTGCCAATCTAATATTTCTACCATTGTATGTTATAGACCTCTTGTCCCAAGCTGCTTTCAGGATTTTCTCTTTATCACTGAGACTTGTAAGTTTTACTATTAGATGGTAGGGTATTGACCTATTTTTATTGATTTTGAGGGGAGTTCTCTGTGTCTCCTAGATTTTGATGATTGTTTCCTTCTCTAATTTGGGAAATTCTTTGCTATAATTTGTTCAATATACCTTCTGCCCCTCCATCTCTTTTTTCTTCTTTTCAGATCCCAATTATTCTAATATTGTTTCATCTTATGGTATCACTTACCTCTCAAATTCTCCCCTCATGGTCCAGTAGTTGTTTATCTCTTTTTTTCTCAGATTCTTTATTCTCCATCATTTGGTCTTCTATATCACTAATTCTCTCTTCTGCCTCATTTATCCTACCAGTAAGAACCTCCGTTTTTATAGCACCTCATTAATAGCTTTTTTAAATTTCAATTTGTTTAGATTTTAGTTCTTTTATTTCTCCAGAAAGGGATTTTATTTCTCCAGAAAGGGATTCTCTTATTTCTTCCATGCTTTTTTCAAGCCCAGCTAGCTCCTTGATAATCGTCATTCTGAACTCTAGTTCTGACATCTTACTAATGTCTTATTGATTAGGTCCCTAGCCATGGGTATTTCCTCTTATCCTTTTTCTTGAGGTGAGTTTTTCCACCTTGTCATTTTATCCAGATGAGACTAGATCAATGAGAGAACAAAATACTAAAAGGGTATCAATGACCCCAGAAAAATATACACTAACCAAATTGGAAGAGATCCAAAACTGGGGGGAGAAGAAAGGAGAAAGAGAAAGAGAGAAGAAGAAGAAGAAGAAGAAGAAGAAGAAGAAGAAGAAGAAGAAAAAGAAAATATATATGTATATGGTGAATAGAACAGAGCCATACACTTGATTGATTTGGGGTGTATTTTGGTCTGTTAGAAGAAACTGTCTCCCAAAATTTTAAAGAACTAAAAACCTATATGTATAGAAATAATAAGGTTAAATACAATTAAGGGATAGAATATGACTATAATGATGAAAATTAAAACATAATTTTTAAAAAGGTATTGATAAGAGAAAATAGTTTTAAAAAGTTAAAATAGGAAAGGAAAAGTTTTTTAAAAATAGAATAAGAAAAAATAAAATTAAAAAAAATTTAACTTTAAAAGACTAAAGAATCATGGGGAAAAAGCCATGAATTCTATGAATTCTAGGGGCTGTATTCCCCTAGCTCTGGAGTTCTGCAGTTCTCATTGATCAGTGAACTTGGTCTTGGCTGGATGTTCTTGCTGGATTTTCTGGGAGAGGGGCTTGCTGTAGTGATTCTCAAATGTCTTTGCCCGAGGTGGAATTGCACCGCCCTTGCCATGGGTCTGGCTAAGTAATCTGCTCAGGTTCGCTCTCTGGAGCTTTTGTTCCCTGAACGCTTTCCATAGAGCTCTGGAGGACGGGAATGAAAATGGTGGCTTCCCAATCTCTGGCCCTATAGGAGCCAAGAACTCGGGGTCCCACTCCTCAGTGCGCCCTCGGAGAAAAGCACTCAATCACTCTCGTCTCCCTGGCCTCTGGCTGTGCTCTGAGCTCACCCAGCCTGTGACTGAGCATTTCTATCTCTGGCACACAGCTCCGTTTAGAGTCTCCAAACCCAGATTCCTGCCACGCACTCCCACGCTGCTCCTCCCAGAGGAGGAAGGTGAATCTCCCCAGATCTCCCACTTGTGGGGTCCCTGCTCAAAGAGCAGCAGCCTGACTGTGCCTCAGATCATGGTTTAAGGTAACCCCGAGCTGAGAGCCCACTGCTTGGCTCCATCTCTGCAACCAGATTTCCTGCTCTGATATCTGGGAGCTCTGCTGCCCTCAGGCACCCCCGGTTTTTCTGCAATGCTGCGAGTCCTGAGACCACACTGTCCCTGTGAGGGCTCCACCCCCACTTAGCCTCTGGAGCAAAACCCCTCCACAGAACAGACTTCTAAAAGTTCCGATTCATGCTCCACTGCTCCACCACTTACCGGGAGTCAGCCCCATCCCCCCGTGGTCTGTCTTCCCATATGTTGCCTCAGATTCACTTCTCTGCACGTCCTACCTTCCAGAAAGTGGTTGCTTTTCTGTTCCTAGAATTGCTGCTCTTTTCGTTGATCTCCTGTTGAGTTTGTACCATCAGAATGGTTTGATAGTTATCTAGATGAACTCCTGGGACCCAAGGAAATTTAGGTCTGCTCTTCCTCTGCCATCTTGCCCCTCCCCCTGGAACACAAGCAATTCTGACCTCACCCCTAAACCCCAATGTGCTAACACACCTTTTAAGGAAAAAAAAAAAAACCTTATTATTTTTACATCAGTACATTCTATTGGGAGATTAAACAAAACCCTACCAACACCGATTCCCTTTAGAAAGCAGGATTGGTGGACAGGGCAGGGGAGGGGCAGTACTTAACACTTTTGATTCCATAACTTTCAGGAATTCTTAAATTTTTAAAATTATTTTATTTTATTTTATTTTAAGATTTTATTTATTTATTTGATAGACAGAGATCACAAGTAGGCAGAGAGGCAGGCCAAGAGAGAGAGGAGGAAGCAGGCTCCCAGCTGAGCAGAGAGCCCGATGTGGGACTCGATCCCAGGACCCTGGGATCATGACCCGAGCCGAAAGCAGAGGCTTTAACCCACTGAGCCACCCAGGTTCCCTTAAAATTATTTTAAAGGGAAAAATATTTGAGGGTGTGGAAAGAGGAACGAGCACAGGAAACAATGTTAGAAAGTATCCAAATTTACCCCAGTTTGCTCCATGATCTGAGACAAGTCACATCCTCTCTCCATGTGTTGATTTTTTTTTTAATCTATAAAATGGGAAATGCCAGTCTGACAGAATGGCTTACAGAGGGAATGCAATGACAGCAGGCAATATGCTTTCTGGAGTGTAACTCACCATTTGCTATCCATATTGTCCACATGGACACACAGGTACAGGGCTGCCACTGAGGCAGAAGATGAAACTCCACTGCCCCCAAGCCCACCTTCCCCACCTCTGCCCTTTCTGCCCCAGAAAGTCTGTGCCAAGCCCAGCTGGGAATGGCCCTGTAAGTCTACCCGAGGGTCCTCATTACTGCAGGATAGAGTAAACTGGGTCTTCCCTGGCTGCAAGGAATGGGTTGTAGCCAAAAGTTCCAACAGTTTATTATCCAAGGTGGACCTCTGGGTGCCAGCGCCTGTTGGCTGGTCCAGCGTTGGAACATACTAGATGCTCACTGAATGCATGAATGACTGAATGAATGAATGTATAAATGAATGATCAAATGTGAGTGGGAGAAGGAAACTCAGCCCTCACTTAATTCAATTTCCTTAATCTATGAAATGGGAATTAGGCTAAGATCTTCTCCAACCTAAAAGTCAATGCAAGTAATACAAGTAAAACAAAGCTGATCAGATCCAGGAATGGGAGGGAAGGTCTTCTCGGTGCTGAGGGCAGTGCCAGTGGTTATCGATCATAGGGGATTTTGTCTCTGCTAGTGGGACATTTGTCAATGTCTGAAATCACTCATGATTCTCCCAAGGGGTGGTAGCGGGGTGGGGGGAGGCGTGTTGCTCCTGGCACTGAATGGCTGGAAGCCAAGGATGCTGTTCTATGCATGTCCTACAGTGCACAGCATAGCCCCTTGTCCCCCAACAAAGAAAGACGCAGAAGGCACAGGACTAACCAATGTTCTTCGGGGCAATCCAGATGATCCTAGTTTTATTTCTGACTGTAATTGATGTGTTCCAGTATGGTTTTTCAAGCCTCAAATAGCTTGGTCTCTTGCTACCAACATGCCATGTGACCCTGGAGGCCATTCTCCTTCTCTGAACCTCAAGTCCACTTTCTGGGGAGTTTGTAACCACAAATCTTGAAGATGTGATATTTCATTATTGACTTTGTCCCTCTTGGGCAATTTCTTCTTGAGGAGTGCTAAGGCAGGAGAAACCACCAACTGAACGGATCATTATTAATGAGGATTAGACTAGGAAACAACAGTTTCGTCTTCCCCTTTACCAAAAATACACCCACTGATGCGCTGGCCAGGCCCACCTCCTAAAAGTCCTCCCTGTGAACAGTTCGATGAGGGAAAAATTATCATCATCCCTACTGGAAGACCCAGAGGGGTTCCATGACTCAGCGAATGAGGTACTTCTGTGATAGCAAATGTGTCTGTATGTTCTCTTGGCCTTTCCATCACTAAGTACTAAAGGCAACGGTTAAACCCAGCTCATTCTATAATTTTTTTTTCACTTAAGGCAGTATTAAATATTTATTATACACATTTTGGAAAACACCAAAAAGTAGAAGGAAGAAAACCCATGCCATCCAGAGGAAGCCAGGGCCACATTGTTGGAGACATTCCTAGAGTAATGTTGTAGGAGCCCCTGGGTGGGGGGTTGAGCATTCAGCTCAGGTCATAATCTCAGGGTCATGAGATCCTGGGCCCCAAGCTAGGCATGGAGCCTGCTAAAGATTCTCTCTCTAGGGGCACTTGGGTGGCTCAGTCGGTTAAACGTCTGCCTTCTGCTCAGGTCATGATCTCAGGGTCCGGGGATTGAGTCCCGCATCAGGCTCCCTGCTTGGTAGGGAGTCTGCTTCTCCCTCTCTCCCTGTCCCTCCCTACCCCTTGTGCTCTTTCTCTCTCTCTTTCTCAAATAGGTTTAAAAAAAGAAAAGATTCTCTCTCCCTCTCCTTCTGCCCCCCCCTTAAATATATATATGGTAACAACATTATAGATAGTGACTCCGTATCGTGATGAGCACCGAGGAAGGTATAGACTTGTTGGATCAATATGTGGTACACCTGAGACAAAGAGAACAGTGGATGTTAGTTTAAAAAACTTTTAAATTAACTTCAAAAATTAAAAGAAATGAAGTCTGATATAGCTTACAGTAAAACAAAGCCCACCAAAACACCAGCTTTGCATCGCAATTTGTTTTAGGTGGTTGGTCCCGTCATTTTCATACACACCATAGAATTTTACGTCTTGCTCTTCTCACTGCACATTATAGCAGAAGCACTCCCCAGCTGTGGCTTCCTGGGCTTCCCACTCCATCCCTGTGTGCCTGCGTGGGGAAGGGCTGTTGTCAGTCACTCTGCTGCCGCCGAGCGGCTCCGATTCAAATCCTCAGCTTCAGAGCGTGTGGTGCATCTTCGACTCTCACGGGATGCTTCCCAGTTTAGTCTCCCCATCTCTCCCATCAAAGTGAGAGAGGGAAAAAGGGAAAGGTGCTCCCTCCTCATCTTCGATGGGAGAACAAACGCTCAGTTGTCCTCAGCATGTGGTCTGGAGAAGGGAGAGCAGCCTCTCTATTTAATTAAAGCCCCATCTCTTCCGTTGGATATCCGTGTTTGGTTATCGGTGTATGTCTGTCTTCCGGAAGTGTCTAGAGCATTGACTCTCTTGTCCTGAGTATCAACCAGCAGAGAAATGTCACTCATTAATTGATGGGCAACACTGGGGCATTGAATGCACATGATAAAGGCAGAATCACCCAGATGTGACTAGGATGACTGAACATTGTAAGTGCTCTGAGAAAGAAGAGTTCATTTAATCCAGTGGTCCTTGAGCCCCTGGGAAAAGCTAGCCTAGTACAGCAAGTGATTACATCTCTGGATCTCAAAGGCCCTGGAATCCCACTCTGACTAACTCCGGCTGGGATCTGGTTTTGTGCGGCACTCCCCTGGCCAGCATCCCGGCTGAGAATGAGGCTTCCAGCGGGGAACACTGCAGACTACAGACAGACTCTCTTCTGTCTTGAACATGGCCTTGAGTTTGGAGCCAGCCACTAAGATCCCACAGGTGAACCCTGAGGAGGAGGCAACATGGGGGCGGGGAGGGAAATTTACCTGGTGGATCTGCAACTCCCCTTGATAGTTAGGTCTTCAGTGGGAAAGAGCTGACTCAGTCCAGCCAGATTTACTTCCTAAAAGGCTGACTTGCCACTATGGTTAACACCCTTTGTACCATGAGGAACGCAGAGCTGGGTGCAGGGGCTGTGGGGAGGAGGCTGATCATGGACTCTTTTCTCTTGCATTCCCTCCTTCTCTTATGGGCTGCGTTGGATCTAGACAGGCTGGGGTGGCCAGGGGAGGTCACAGGCCTTGAAAGTGTCAATACCTGTGGCCCAGACCTACACCTCGGTTCCTGCCGCCTGCAACTTACAACAACTTGAAGGCAAAACTATCAAGGAGTAGAAAGTCAAGCAAGATCACAGGTTCCAGAAGGAGCTCTCCTGATCAGTCTGGTGATAAGAGTCACCCAAGGGGCTTTAACAGCCCCCCACTTTCAAGCTCTACCCCTGGAGATTCAGATGTCAGGGGTCTGACAGGGGAGAGTAACAAATGTGTATTTCAACAAGGAATCCAGGGAGGGGTGAAGGGTATCATTTGGGAGATTTGAAAAACACTATAGCCCACCCAGCAGGGAAACGAAACAATGGAGGTCTGAGGGGTGGTTTTGGAAGGGGCCACTGCTTTCTGCTGAGAAGGAGAGGCTGTCAATGATAACAGTACCTCATGATACTTAACAGAGCTGCTAGCATGGTCTTTGGCATCAGGAAAATAGAGGTTGGAAACCCAGCTTTGCAGGTTTGTGTGACCTTGGAAGTTAACTTAGTGTCCCACAGCCTCACTTTGCTCATCTGTACAGTAGAAATAATTTTTCCCTTGAGAAACAATGAAATTAGGTAATGGGTGGGGGAAAAAAGTGTTTAGCAGATGCCTGATACATAGCCAGCACTCAGTAAACGATATTTATGATGTTTTATCAAAAATAAAACGTCATAAATATCGCTATTATTATGGCCAAGGGCACACTGATGTGCCTTATGTCCTTTGTCATTGCTCCTTCCCCTTCCTCACTTGTAATCAAGGGGACATGTTTGTAAAAGGACTGGCAGAAGCTAATACAGCCACCGGACCCAACAAAACTCACAAGCCAGTGTCAGGATTGAACCACTCACTCTGCCCTCTCTAGCAAGATTAACAAAAGGCTTGAAGAATAATTGTCAATTACCTGATCACGCCCCAGATCAACACAGTCCAAGCTGGAAGACCTGACTAGTGTGACCTAGTCTGGCTACCCACCTGACACAGACAGAGAAGATGGAGAGAGAGAACATGAAACCCACACGGTTATGCTAGGGAGCAGTGGTCAAGGTTGGAGCACCATCCGGGTCCCCCAACCCCAGGGGCATCCAAGCTTTGTGCACTGAATCACAGCCAGTGCTTGGGAGCCACGTGTCCTGACCCCTCACCCTCTTTCCTCTCTTTTGGCCCCTTCCCTTTTTTCTCACTGCACAGTCTACAGAGATGGTCAACATCAATCATTTAACAAAAGTGACAGTGCCCACAAAAAGCACAGCTCTTGAGCAGACCAGTGTCTGATCTAATTCTATGAGGTAGATGGGGTGGCTCTGTTATGCACAAGAGGCTTCATGGATTTGCCCAGTCTCATGCAGCTGGGGGAGTGTGGAAGGCAGGATCCGAATCCGGATCCAATTCTAAAGCCTCGATGCTTCCCACCTTGGACAAGGAAACCTGCTTGGCCCCTGAATGCCCTTGATCTGCCCTCGGGTCATGCATATGCCCTGTCCTCCCCCAGACGGGTTCCTGCCATGGCGCGACCAGGAGCCCGGAATGCGCGCCGGCTGGTGATCAATGGGACACAACAGGAACATTTGTCGATGCCAGTTGCAAACTGTTGCAGTCTATATAGATTAAGCCACTGCCGCCGACTCCATGAAAGTAAATGAGCCTTTCCGACAGCGGCAGAAATAAATTTAAATGACAGTGCTGAAGGGCCCAGAGACTGCGGCTGAGTGTCTGTCTGCAGAAAATCGACAAGGACAGCTATCAGTCCCAGGGCTTCTATCCCAGGATGTAATTCTCCTCTATCTCAAGATCATCATCGGGGATGCTCTGACCGCTCTGGCTTCCCACGGAAGGGTGCGAATACAATGACAATAGTAAAGACAGTGACAGCAGCTGGCGCGCTAGGTGGGTGAGGCACCTACCTACAGGTACAGGTATGCTTTACCCACATCAACCCATTGCACCCAGGAAACAGGGTGCAATAACCCTGCTTTACAACTAGGGAAACTGAGGCTCAGGAAGGTCAAAGCCACATGCCAGCTTGCAACTGACGGAAGTGGGTCTCAAGTAAATGCAGGCGATCTCAGGCATGAGTCTGCCAAACAGTTGCCAGGGCCAGCCCTTGTTTAAAGTTACTAGGTGGTTTTACATTCAAGGCAAAAATAAATCACACTTAGGATATAGAGTGCCCACCAAGGCCTGGCCTGGCAACCACCCTGACTCACCGGCTTTCTCTCCAATCACCCTCCAACTGCTTCCCCTCATATTCCTCTATCTTGCTCCCCTTCTTGCTCCACACTCTTCCTGCAACCCTCTGTTCTGAAACTATCTCATGATTCTGAATTTTCAAATCTTTCTGGGTCTCCCACAAGGTCAATGTTTAATTATTTAGAAAAAATAAAAAAAGAAAGAGAAAAAAAGAAAAAAGAAAAGAAAAGAAAAGAAAAAGTGTCTCCCCATCAACCCCAGTACAATATAGCCCTGAGCCAGGGCACACAGCTTGGAAAGGAGTGTGGTCTTGTTACAACTCCCACTCATCCCTTGGGTGATGGGCTCGTGTAGTGAACAACCTGCCCAACTGTACATGGTGGTCCTGCCCCACAGACTGAGTTAGAGGACTGTTCTCTGTGCTCTGTTAGCATGCTGAGCTTCTCTCTTTCTAAGCATCTATCATACCAAATATGATTATTTCTCCTTTCCTATTATCCCTTTCAGTACATAAAAAACTGGCACATGAGACTCTTGCGCCCTTGGTTTCTGTAACCCTAATGCTTAGCTGGAGCCTGGCAGGATCAACAGTAAGTCTGTATGGTCAGCAAAAGGAAGAAAGGAAGGGAGCACGAGACAGAAAGGGAGGGAGGGAGGGCCGGGAGAGAGGGAAGGAGGGAGCTCCCCTATCTGTTCTGGCATCTTGGAAAGTTTTCTGCCCTACCCTAGGCCCCCGGGGTCAGGAGGTGGAGGACCTAACCCCCACCCTCGGCCCCAAGCTAACAGATGTCTTTCCTCTTCTTCCACAGATGCATCCCAGGAAGCAGACATTGGTCCTTCGGGTGCTTCCCTTCTACCCTCCAGAGCTCTGGGGAGCAGCAGTCTGAGCAAAGAGAACCTTGAAGAGAGAGTGACTACGGCCCCTCTGAATCCAGTGCAGTCGGGGGAAGATCTTCGAGAGCCAGGGCTGGAAGGGGAAGCCCCCTCGGCCGCCCTCTCCACGTTGCCGGAGGAGACCGCCACCAAGCGCACCCTCCCCTCCGGGAAGAAGCTGCCTTTGCTCAAGCAGGTGAACTCGGCCAGGAAACAGCTGCGGCCCAAAGTCACCTCCACAGCAGCGGTTCAGAGGACAGTGTCCTCCCCTGCCTCCTTGGGCCTGGGCATCCTCTCCTCCTCCACCACTGAGAAGCCCCGCCCCCCGGGAGACCCTGAGCCCGCTGCCTCCGAGGAGCCCCTCTGGCTGGACCAGAAAGCAGGTGCGGTCCCCACGACTCCGGCACCCCTGCAGATCTCCCCCTTCACCTCGCAGTCCTATGTGGACCACACACTCCCCCAGAGGCCAGACCCTGGGGAGTCTGTGGCACCTGATGACGCCCCCGAGGCTCCCCCCGAAGATGCCAGTCCCATAACCTTGATGGACAAAGGTGAGAACGAACTGACCGGGTCAGCCTCAGAGGAGAGCCAGGAAACCACGACATCCACCATCATCACCACCACGGTCATCACGACTGAGCAGGCCCCCGGTAAGCAGCCCCCAGACCCTCAAACCCTCCTCCAGCAACCACGAGGCACCCACTCTGTGCAGGCCTTGGCGGGAGGGGGGCCAGGGAGACCCACGTCTCACCATCACTTACCACCTATTGAGCACTGACTTGAGCTTGACCTTGTGGCTCAGAATTACTATCCCCATTTTAAAGATGAGACAACTGAGACTCAGAGACATCAAGTAATTTGCCCAAGGCCACGCAGCTAAAGAGTGGGATTCAAACCCTTTTCAGCTTGGAATAGAATCTTTTAACCTGCTGAAGACCCTTGACTTTTCAGTCTTTTTTTTTTAAGATTTATTTATTTATTGAGAGAGAGCACACATGAGGGGAGGGGCAGAGAGAGAGACAGAATCTTAAGCTGATTCCTCACTGACAGTGGAGACTGATGTGGGTCTTGATCTCAGGACTCCAAGACCACCACCGAAGCCAAAACCAAGAGTCTGACACCCAACCACTGTGCTAGCAGGTGCCCCTCAGAGTGCTTTTACTTTGACTCTTGCATTTACTTCTCCAGACTTGATAAAATGCACGTCTGTGTCCCAGTCTTCTATCTTCTTTTCTGTTTTCAAACAGAGAAGACCGACACCAACTGTCGATCATAGATAGATTTGGGACAAATGCATTATGGCCTCTCTTTAAAAAGTATAAGTTCTGGGTTTGAATCCTGCTCTGTGAGAGCTTGGCCCAGACACCACCCCTCTCTGAGCTTCGGTTTACATATCTCTAAAATGGGGATGAAATGTCAGGTCCTACAAGGGTGAATGGGGTTGGCCCTGTACAGTGGTTAGGATAGTGCCTAGTGGAATGAAGTAAGCAGTCAGCCTGTGTCAGCTATCACAGTTTTGATTATCGTGTTGATTCTGGGGACTGAAGAAGAATTAGCAGCAGTGGGAGGGAGGGGGAAAGAAAAATGCAGGCGTCCCAGAAGCCCAGAGCCACCCCACAGCCCATCTGAGACATGACATCTGAGCTGTCCTCTGTGTCCTAATGAAAGTCCTTCCTCCAGCTCCCTGCAGTGTGAGCTTCTCCGATCCCGAAGGATACATTGACTCCAGTGACTACCCACCACTGCCCCTCAGTGGCTTCCTGGAGTGTACGTACAACGTGACGGTCTACACTGGCTACGGTGTGGAGCTCCAGGTAATTGTAGAAAGTCGCCTGGAGAGTGCCTGCCTCTTCCAGCAGGAAGTCTCTGGAGGGTTGTCTGACTCAGGCTTACTGTTATCATCCTAACTGCTTTGGTTCCTTCTTTGCCTTAAGCGGGGCAATTTGAGCTGGGCTTTGTTGAATGAGTAGGAGTTCCAGATTCAATGCACAGCTGAAATAGGCATACATGGAGGAGGGGAACTGTTGATAAATTGTGAGGTATTATACTCAGAAGGAAAGTCCTCTTATACCCTGTATCAAACACATTATATCCTGTATCAAAACTTTCGCCTGTAAGCTAAGAATGGAAAAGCAGAGTGGCATAGTGCTCAAACATCTGGGTTTAAGTCCCAGCTCTACCAGTGAAAGCTGAGTGACTGTGGGCAAGGGATGTTACCTCTCTGACCCTCGGTCTCTCCATCAGTAAAATAGAGATGATAAAACTACTACTTTACAGATACTCAGGATGGTATGAATATGACAATGCACAGATCATTCATCCAGAGAGCTTAGCTCAGTGTATGTTACCAATTATCCTCACCCTAGTTCCTGGCCTTCCCCAATTGACCCCCCCAAATTTTAAAAAATGGAACAAGGAGGGGTGTCTGGGAGTGGGGAGATGTCCAGTTCACTGCCCCACAGGAGAGGACAGGAAAAGAAAGCTGGTACCAAGTCATGCTGGCAGACCCTTCCAGGCTAAGTTTGGAGGTCTGGATGTATACCTTTTTCTAATGGACAATAACGAACCATCAAAAGTTTTTTAGCTGGGTTGGTTGTGACCTAACCAGAACTTTATTTTAGGAAAGTTTTTCAGACTTTCATGGAGAGAATAAAAATTAAGCCCCTCAGCACCAGGAGCTGTGGTCTTTGCAGTCCCCAGAGCTTAGCACAGTGTATGGCACATAGTAGGTACTTCCTAAATATTCATGAAATTAAAATGAGCTGGAGGAAAGTTGCAGTCCGTCTGAATGTGGCACTCCGTGGTCCTTTTACTTCCACTTGGTGTCTAACACTGCATGGAGCTCTTTACCAGGCACATAATTCCTTCACTGAGTACCTACTGGGTACTAATCATGGCTATTTACACTGGGGGACATGGGAGTGTGCAAACTAATGCAGTACCTCCCCTAAAGGAGTTCACTGTCCTATGATTGGGACAGACATACTTAGAAGACATTAGAATGCCACTTGAAAAGGTCTCCAGTGGGTGCTTATAGGGGATGTTGTAACATCCCAGTGGAGGCATGGGAAAGCCCTTTGGTAGTCAGGGAAGGTCTCACAGAGAAGGGCAATTTTAGTAGGGCTTTGGCGAATAAATAGGAGTTTGTCAAAAAGAAAAAAGGAGTAAGATGTATGATCTGCAAGAGGAAGGGTTCGTGGGTGAGACCAGCCGTGCTTTGGTGAGAGGCAAAGGGGCTAGGATCCCAGGCCCCACTAGGAGAGGCATCAAAATCCAAATTGGGCACTGGGATCTGACTAAAGGTCCCCCCCAGCCACACTCCATTTGTTTAGTTCTTTGTATACAACTAAAGTATCTCCCCTCTTTCTCCTCCAAACCTGGAAAGTGGACTTGGAAATCAAGTATGCAGTTCTTTGCGTAAGTTATGAGGTTAGAGCCGCTGTTTTACAACACATGAGAGTGGCCCTGAGAATGCCCTAGAAATGAGCCCACACTCCCTCTTATCAGTTCATGCAGAAAGGGGAAGAATGAATTCAATCTACATAAATATTTATTGAGCACCTGTTATGTGCCAAGCACTCTTCTGGGCACTGGGGACAAGGAACAAATGGGGGGCAAAAACACCTTCATTCATGGAGCTTACATTCTGGTGGAATGCCTTATTCTGTCCTCCTGGAGTTTGGGCTTCAGGAACCAGCGGATCAAGCCCTTGCCCTTCCCCCTCCATCCTCAGGAGAACTTACCTCAGCTGCCGGCGTGGAGGAGGCTCTCTCACAGGACTCATCCATGGACGCTTCCAGATTTTTGCAGTACCTTTGCCCTACACCTTGGCTTCAGTCTGGTCCCTCATGAGGGGAACCTAGATGTTCCCAGGGCTCCAGGTGTTTCCAAGGGGGCCTGTATGTCCTCTTGACTTGGGGCTGGCTGAGGGCTGCTGTGTTTGCATTGTCTGGGGTCCTCTGGCAGCCGCACAGCCTGCAAGGGCCCTGCCTCAAGCACAACTCAGAGTTCCTCTCCATCTGGCCGTGTCTGTCTGCAGGTGAAGAGCGTGAACCTGTCTGACGGTGAGCTGCTCTCCATCCGCGGGGTGGACGGTCCCACCTTGACTGTCCTGGCCAACCAGACTCTCCTGGTAGAGGGACAGGTTATCCGAAGTCCCACCAACACCATCTCTGTCTACTTCCGGACCTTCCAGGACGATGTCCTTGGAACCTTCCAGCTGCACTATCAGGGTAAGCTCGCATCTAGGCTAATGAGGGGGGTGGGTAGCTGTTTGCCTCAGTTTCCCTCTGGAGCCAAAGATTCTCCAACTTTTTGTGCCAGGGATCCCTCCATCAGTTTGTTAATACCTCTGGACCCCTTCTCAGAACCATGTTTTTGAAGGCATAAAATAAAACCTTACACGATTAAGAAGGAAACCAGTCAGGTTGAATCACAGTTGTCAAAATATTGTTTTAATCTGCAATGTCATAATCCATGTGCTTCTTTATTAACACATTAAATAGTAATCTCCCCCGGCAACTCTGATAATTACTGTAATTTCAAAGTACTGAGGAACATAAGAAATATGTCAAGATATCTACTATGATATGAAAATATCTGTATTTCTTTTGGTGACGAAGTCACACGTTCTACAAATAGGTCATAGTCTGTTGCTTATCTACGTGATTGACGGAAATACCACCGTTCAGTTAAAGGGAAATAGGAAACCAGCAAGCCACTTTTTCCCATTCAGATCCACAGCTCCTGGATTTCCTAAATGAATCCTCAGGGAAGTCCATGAATTTCTGGTAAAAAACCTCAACCCCCAGGGGCCAACCCACAGGGGTCCAGCTCTCTCTTCTGCAGTGTTTTTTTCTTTCCTTTTTGTCTGACTCTGAGGCTCCTCTCTTGCTTTCTGTTCATCTTGTTCTTCTCTCTCCCTTCCTTCCTTCCTCCTTCTTGGTCCCCTCCCTCTTTTCTTGCCTCTTCATCCTTTCCTTCTCTCCCTCTCCTCTTCCCTCTCTCTCCAATTCTCCCTTCCTTCTGGCCAGTGCCCTCTCTCTCGCTCTCATCCCCTTTCTCTACCTCTGGAGACATTCTTGTGACCTCAGGTTACTTCCTGGAATGAGAAGCTCCTCTATGTCCTTGCCAGATACCTGCGTGGAGATTGGAGTCTGCCCTCACACATCTGGATATTTGGGCACCCTCCACATTGGCATCAAACTGAGTGAACATCTGGAAAAACAGTTCTGTTGAAACTTTGCCCTCAGACGTTTCTGAAACAGGGGAATGAGTGTCTATGGGAGTACCCGCCTAATCACCACTTTCCAAGACCGAGACTCCCCCTGTTGTCCGTTCATTACTGAATGGGGGCAAAGAAATAGCTTGTAGAGCCCTTGGGTTGGATGTAATCCTCCCAGTGAGTTCTGGGATCATCAACACGTCATGCAGCGGGAGTGCTCAGACCATACAGCCGAAAGGGGCAGTTAGGAAGGATTTCACATCCTCTTAGGAGAATCAAGGAGCTCAGCACGGTCCCCTAGAGCCTTCTACTGCCCCCAGCTAGATGTTGGACTAAGGAGGCTCTTCCTCGGTGTTTCCTGCTTAATCCTTACTGCCACTGGTGAGGCAGGGACAATTGTCGACTCCACTGGAAAGATGAGGAGAACCAAGTTCAGGGCACTCTGTCCCTTTCTCAAGGTCACACAGTTTCTAAGGGATGGAGGAAGAATGTAAACTCACATTGGTCTCCTCCACAGGCCAGGCGTGTGTGGGCCAGGATGGTTATTTTCAAGCTGTCCTATCCTTTGGCATTTCCTGAAGAGTTGCTTATTTGAGTTCTGGTCCAAGCTTGTGCGAATTTTTAACAAACACCGGAATTGTCTGTGCTGGTAGGACAAAACCCACCTGAGTCCTATGGCCCCTTCTTCCCCCAAGGAGAAGGCAGCTCTGCATCCACACGGAGAGAGGCTCACATGAGGTCTGGAAACTTATTTTTCACCCCAAATCTGTGATCTCTGGTTAGACAGGGTGGGGACCTTGGACACCAGATAAAGTGTCAATCTGGCGGTCTCCTCACCCTGTGATCAATGAGAGTTCCAAAAATACACACATACTGCCCCCACCCAGTGCTCTGGAGCCCCCAGGGGCCTTATCTTGTCTCCTCAGCACAAATTGGCTCCCGGGTTATGGGTCACGTCCTTCCTGTCCCTGCTCCTAAGGGACGATCATCTGCCTTTGCGTTTCTCCCAGCCTTCATGCTGAGCTGCAATTTTCCTCGCCGGCCCGACTTCGGGGATGTCACGGTGATGGACCTGCACCCGGGTGGGGCGGCCCACTTCCACTGCCACCTGGGCTATGAGCTCCAGGGCGCCAAGACGCTGACTTGCATGAATGCCTCCAAGCCCCACTGGAGCAGCCAGGAGCCCATCTGTTCAGGTACGCTCCCCGCTCACCAGACCAGACATACATAGTCCCCTCAGAGGCAAGACACCAACCCCAGGGCATTAGACTGACCTTAGGGATAGGCGCCCAGCCCAGGGGAAGAGACTGCCCCCAAGATGGACAGCCATGGCCACTGAAATCTTTAGCCTGTGGAAAAGCACACATCACCTAGAATTTACCATTAGCCACATTTAGCAGATCTGAAACTTCATGCAACCATCACCACCCTGTAGTTCTAGAACATCTCCATCGCTCCCAAAAGGAAACCTTGAACCCATTGGCACCCGCTCCCAATTTTCCCCTCCCCCACAACCCTTGACAACCAACAACACGCTTTCTGTGTCGATGGTGTTCCTCTTCTGGACATTTCACATAAAGGGGATCCTACAATACATGGTCTTTTCCAACTGGCTTCTTTCACCCAAGATCATGTGTTTGAGGTTGACCCATGTCGTCACGTGGGTCAGTACCTTGTTCCTTTCCATGGCCGAACCATATGTCTGTGTGTGACTCTGCCCTATTTTGTTGGTGTATTCATTGGTGGACGCTGGAGTTTTTCCCACTTTGGCAATGATGAATAACGCTGCTGTGAACATCTGTGTATCAGTTTTTGTGTGGACGTATGTTTTCTTTTCTCCTGGGTCCTATGCTAATTCTCTGGTTAACTTTTTAAGGAATTGTCAAGCTATTTTCTGCAGAGGCTGCACTGTTTGTCTTTCCCACCTGACTGTGTGTGAGAGTTCCTCTTTCTCCACATCCTCGCCAGCACTTCTTATGTTACACGTTTTCTTTTTATGATTCTAGCCATCCTGGTGGGCAGGAGTCTTTCTCATTGTAGCTTTGATTTGCATTTCCCTGATGGCTAACAATGCTGAGTGGCTTTCCTGTGCCTCTTGGCCATTTGTAGATCTTCTTAGAGAAGTGTCTGTTCAAGTCCTTTGCCTGTTTGTTTGTTTTTCTAATTTTGTTATTTGTCTTTTTGTTGTTGTCCTTTACATATTCTGGATATTAGATCCGTATCAGGGATATGATTGGCAAATATTTTGTCCCTCCCTGTGGGTGGCTTTTTGACTTCTTTTTTAAAATTTACTTATTTATTTGAGAGAAAGAGAGAGCAGGGGGAGGGGCAGAAGGAGAGGGAGAAAGAGAATCCCGAAGCAGACTCCCCACTGAATGTGGAGCCCGACTCCACTCAGGGCTTGATCCCAGGACCCTGAGATCATGCCCTGAGCTGAACCAAGAGTCAGGTGCTTAACCGACTGCACCACCAGGTGCCCCATGTTTTTTCACTTCTTGCTAGTGTGCTCTAATGCAGAAAAGCTTTTCATGCTGACAAAGTGTAATTTATCTATTTTCTTCTTCTGTGGCTGTACTTTGGGTATGCCTGCTGCCACACTTTGAACCCAGTCAGTAGATACTGAGACACTGCCAGGGCTGCCATAAATGTTCATGTAGCAATGCTGCATGATGACAACCATCACCTCCACATTACAGATGAGGAAACAGAGGCTCATGGAGGTGAAGTCACTTGCCCAAAGTCAACAGACAGTAATTGAAATGAGTTCAGAGCCCTTCTCTTCTGAGCTGTTTTTCTCAAAGCATGATCTACAGACCAGCAAGATGACTACAGACGCATAGTTCTGGGCCCCCTACAGGACCAGCTGAATCAAAATCTCCATTTTAGCATGCCCTTGTGTGATTTGCATGCACATTATAGATCAAGGGGCTCAGGGTTACCCTGTACTGTTAGGCATAGCCTTGACTATCCTTAGCTATCAAGAGAGAAAAACCATATTAGATTCTCAAAAGTTCCAGTGGTGGTCAGGAAAGCACAGATCGCCTGTAATAACTGAGCACCTACTATGTGCCAGGGCCTGAGCCACGAACAAGTAGAATACTGGGAATAATAATAAATTATTCCTTCCTTCCAGGCATTCAGAGTCAGGGGAATCTGAAAGCAAATGAGGCCTGATGACACATTCTGAGATTTGATTGTTGCAGTATTGTTTCCCCAAAGCCCTTCAGAATTTTTCTTCTTTGCTTTTTAACAAAAGGGAAATACCCAAACCATAGGGCAGTTGGGCTCTGTGCCTCTCCCACGTTAATTTTTATCTATGTGTGAAATCAGGGAGGAATTAAGCCTCAATTTGTGCTAAGAAAGATGGATGGGGAGCCACGGCTGGCAAATTGAAGCCAAACAGAGCCATCAGTTGGCTTAATAAGGCAAGGAAGGGGAGCAGAGAGGCAACAGATGAGTGGCAGCTTGGGGAGGACAGATGGCCGGTGCCCCCCACCAGGGTCTGTGTCCTCTGTATCCTCAGCTCCTGAGCCATAGGACAACAATGCTGGCTATGTTTTGAGCACCTACTCTGTGCCAGGGACAGTGCCAGGTCCCCTGTGTGCATCATTTCATTGACTTCTCACCATAGCCCTATAAGCAGGGTGGAATCAGTATCACCCTTTGATAGTGAACTTGAGGTACAGAGTTTCTGTGACTTGTTCTAGATCCATAGAAGGTTGAGTGGCACAGGCGGGGTTTAAACCTCCACTTTAGGACAGGAAGGCAGTCGGGAGAGAGAGAGACAGACATACGCACAGAGACACAGATAGGCGTGTTCACGTGCCCACACACCAAAAACAAACAAACAAACAAATCAAAGAAACAAAAAAACCACACACCTCTGTCCATGGTGCTGGAAGACATATAGGTGGTGGGGGTAAGGGGGTGGGGAAGGGGCTTCTAGGCAATGTCTTTGTTGTAAATCAGCACACTCCAGAGCAGAGCAGAGAGCTATCTGCCTTTTCACCCACTGCAAGTCCTTATTGGTCATGCAGTCATTCAACAAACATTTAATGAGACCCAAGTATCTCCTAAAAATAAGAAACAGACTACTTCCTCATGTTTATCTATCTCCCTCCAGTTCACAAATTATTTTTTAATATTTCTTTATTAGATTTTTATGATAAAAGTAATATATACTCTGGTAAAAAAAAACCAAGAAATTCAAAATTGTAAAGATAGGAGCAAATTACTTTCATATTTATGGTCTCAATAGATTTTTACAAATAGCTCATTGAAATAGGTAAGGTAGACAGACCATTTTGTAACTTGTTTTTTTTTTCCCACTTGAAATATATGAAGTATTATTCTATATTCCCAAGTATTCTTTAAGAACATGATTTTTAATAGCATGTGAATGGAGTGCATTTATTTTACTGAAGAGCTGTGAGTGGATATGTGTGTGGCTTCTCGTTTTTCGCTTAGAAGCACATCAGCAGTGAACACACTCATTCATAAATCCTGGTGAAAATCTCCAAATCTTCCTTTTAGCATTAATTCCCAGAACTTTAATGACTAGGTCAGAGTTTGGGAACATACTTTATAGATTTTTCTCCAAATTGCTCTCCTGAAAGGTCATAGCAATTTGCATTCTAACCAGTTATGAGTGAGACTGCCCATTTCCCACCACCTTTCCCATTGGCAAGTTATGGCTGCTTTTTACCTTGACCGGTCAGGTGGATGAAAATAGAAAGCAATCTACATTTGCCTTTCTTTTGTTATGAGTGAGGCTGCATTTTTAGTGCTTACTAAACACTAAAAGTATATGTCTTCTTTTGTGGACTTCCTATTTACGTCTTTGATTACCATCTTATAGTGAAGAATCCAGGCACAGCCAGCACCATGGAAGAATCCTTAAATCACAGTTGTTCCTTAACATGGGACACACAAGGGGGTGGATCCAGGTGTGGGATGAGGTCTCCTTCCAAACAGGATGAATCTTGTCCAAGACAAGAAGCTTTTTACCGTGTCTCCCTCTTCCCATCATGTTGCCTCCCACTAAGGGGTAGGGGTGAGGATCTCTCTCTCTCTCTCTCTCTCTCTCTGCTCTTCTCTCCTCTCATGGTCATCCCCTCCTATTTTCTGCCCCCAGCCCCTTGTGGAGGGGCTGTACACAACGCCACCATTGGCCGGGTCCTCTCCCCAAGTTACCCAGGCAACACCAACGGGAGCCAGTTCTGTGTGTGGACAATCGAAGCTCCAGAGGGCCAGAAGCTACACCTGCACTTCGAGAGGCTGTCACTGCATGAGAAGGACAGGTAAGCCTCTGAGGGCTTACCCCAGCAGCCTCCTTCCTTCCCAGAGTGTTGGAATGTGGTAAGGGATCTAGAGTCTTGAAATGGCTCATGGAGGTCAAGAAAGGAAAGGCTGGGGAGGCTGGCAAGGATATTAGACACCATCTTCGACCTCCTCCTTTTACAGGTAAGGAAACTTGGACTTACAGAGGGAAAGTGACTTGTCGCAGGGCATACATCAGGATGGGGAAGAGGCCTGTTTCTCCTGCACATCCTTTTTTGCAGTTATCAAGGAGAGAATACTCGCTGAGCACCTGCTCTGCACCCAGTCACATACTAAGCTCCATGGAGAACTGGAGAGAAGTAGCAAGACATGGTTTCCAGTTTGATAGGAAATTGATGTGGAAACACTAGACTTGTACACAGGAAGGAACTAGGGACAAGTTACAAGGCAATACTTAACCAAAAGCATGTCTGTAAACTCTAAGTTATATGTATAGAATCCAGAATCTTAAAGCTTTCTTGTTCTATAACTTTATACTAGAATATTCTTGAATGTTCTAGAAAAGTAAGACCTTAGCTGTTTAGACTTGCTGCCTTTGTGTTCCCTTGGAAATGAACATGGGGACAAGGATGTTAGGGAAAGTCATTCATTTGGCAGCTAAACCTGGGAAGCAGTAGTAGAGGCATGGGACAGTGGGCAGGGAAGGGAAAGGAGTCAACACAGTGTGTGTGTTAATGAGCAGGTGACTGTGGGGGCAGCTGGTGCTCTATCTATTGGGGGCCTCTGGGAAACTGTATTAAGCATGCCTCAGCATGATCGTTTTGGAGGCGTGAGGGAGCTGGTGTATTTACCTGCCACAAACCCCCCGCCCAGCCATCATTGGATTTGAGATGCTCCTGGACACACTATCTCCCCAGCACTGCCCACCACCCTTTGAGCTGGTTGAGCTGACTGGCAAGCCAGGCCCCTGTCATCCCAACCACAGTGGACACATGGCAAAATGGACAAACTGGTGCTTCAACATTTATGCATTTTAGTAACATTAGAAATTCATCTGGGCAGTGTAAGATAAACCCTTTTTATGAGTCCCAGTAAACACACACACACACACACACACACACACACACACACGCACCCCTCACAGGATTAAAAATGCCTGTTTATGACTCCATAAAAGGAGTTTGTCTAATTTGTATACTATTTATCTCCCTAGTTTTACATAATTCCTTTAAAAATACCAAGACTAGCAAGGAGTCAAGTATCAAATGGTTTTAATAACAGTAAAAATGAATACCAACGTTTTGTGTAGCATATTTTCTTATTCAGGGCACTTGATCCTGTCATATTCTCAACCTGTAAGATAGATAGGAGAGATGTTATAATCCTTCCTTTCATGGCTATGGAAACTGAGGCCCATGATGTGCTGAGACCTAGTACACCCAATTGGTGGAGAATTGGGAAGTAAAAATCAGGACTCCTGATTCCACACACAGGGCTTTTAGGATATTAGAATTTAAAAAAGAGCCTGTTAGGAGTCAAATGCTTAATAAACTTGACTCATATACCTACCCCTTCCTGGGCACATTATGCACATGGCCTCTAATTCCTACACACTGATGTAGATGGGTGTGATTGCACCCATTTTACAGATGAAGAAACAGAGGCTCAGTGATGTGAAGTGTCCTTGTCCAAAGTCACACAGCTCAGAAGGTTATAGCTTTGGGATTCTGGTTGTCTGGCTACCATTCTTTCAGCCTATAGATCTCTTTTTCTCAATTAGTAATAGTAATTAGTATACATTAATTAGTCTGGTTCATTATATCACACACATCATTTTTCCTGTGACTTCAGAATCCATCCGTGAATCTAGGACAAGCTTTCTACAAAAGAGGAAACAGGTCGCATAAGGTGGAGCAGCTTGTCCAGACAAGTCAGGGGGTAAAGTCGGGATCTGTGTCTGGAAATGAGGCTCCAGAGGTGGCGTTCATTGCACATTCCTCCTGTTGCCATGGTGTGTAGTTATCCTCCTGACCTCTTCCCACCCTGCTCCTCCCACCAGGATGATGGTCTACAGTGGCCTGATCAACAAGTCTGCTCTTCTCTATGACTCCCTCCAAACTGAGAACGTGCCCTTTGAGGGTCTGCTGAGTGAGGGCAACAGCATCCGCATTGAGTTCACATCCGACCAGGCGCGAGCAGCCTCAGCCTTCAACATCCGGTTCGAGGGTGAGGGTCCCTGGGGTCCTCTGCCATACGGGGTGACGGCGTGGGCGAGGAGGAAGCATGACAGAGCTGGGCTGGGTCCTGGGAGCTAGAAATCTGACCTGCTAAAGGCAAGGGAGACCCAGTGATCAGACTGACTCTTTGACTTCCAAAGTTAGACTCTGCAGGGTTGGGAGGGCAGGGGTTTATATTCCCATTTTAGAGATGAAAATATTGAGGTCCCAAAAAGCAAAGTGAATGGTCCAGGAGCCCTAAGCAGGTCAGCTGGAATTGAAACACGGGAGCTTGTGTTCATTTTCCTTGGAGTTTCCCTAAACAGCAGGAGGGGTCCCATCTTCTGAGATCCAACACTGTGAGGAACCCTTGCCTCATCTGCACTGCTCCCCCTCTTTTGTATCCCCACCCTAGCCTTTGAGAAAGGCCACTGTTATGAGCCCTACATTCAAAATGGGAATTTCACCACATCTGACCCGACCTACAACATCGGGACCATAGTGGAGTTCACGTGCGACCCTGGCCACTCTCTGGAGCAGGGTCCGGCCATTATTGAGTGCATCAATGTGCGGGACCCGTACTGGAATGACACAGAGCCCTTGTGCAGAGGTGAGTGGCCCCACTGCCTTCTTTCCGAGGTGACGCAGGGACCTCCACCTCCTCAGATGAAAAGACCAAAGGTGCAGTCTAGAAGTATATGATGAATTTACATACCAATTTTAGCATTAGAACCCTTTCCAGGGCTCACTATCTTTTGGGTCAGATTTGCTGCTTGTCCTTGAGAAAAATTACAAAATTGGTAAATTTTTAAAGGTGCCCTTTTCTCCAAGCACAGACCCCATAGTGCATAACTTAGTGAAAAGATCTCTGCATAGATTTCAGCTCCTCTATACCCCCTTACTATGTACTTTTGTGCAGTGCACAACCCACCCACCCACACATGGCAGCCCTGAGTTTAATTAATAATGATAATGATATTAATAACAGTTACCAAGGGCTGCATTTGCATTATCTGATTTAATCCTTACTATGACCCTGTGAGGCACATAGTATTAACCCCATGTACAGGTGAGAAACCTGAAGCTGTGAAGTGATATTCTTAAGAACAGACTGAGGGTAACTGGTACAGGTGGAAATGAAACTCAGGTCTCTCTGTTCTCAGAGACCTGTGTTCTGAGCCCCTCTGGACAATGTTGGGGGGCAGAACTCTCATCTCCATGGAATCCCACTGCCTTGCCCTGCCTTGTCTCTCTTCCCATATTCAAGGCCACAGAGCCCCCTTGAGCCTGGCTGCACTTGGAGCATGTGGTGTAATGAAGAGAGCCCTGGCTCCTGGCCGCTGCTGCCTGGATGGCGGTTGGCGTGAAATCACAGCTTCGTCGTGGTGAGGGATTGATCCCTGTATTAAATGTGCTGGTTTAACAGAGCGGAATTTATTGGTGTTCTGGCCTCTGCCACATTGAGAACTTTCCAAAGCGGTAAACAGAGTAGAATTTAAAGAGCCAGGCTCCAGGCACGGCCACATCTCTACTTCCAGCTCAGAGCTGGGCTCTCTGGCAGTAATGTTAAGTGAGAAGTATTGAGCCTTTACCTTGGGTCAGGTGTTTGGCTGTACTTAACCCCCATGAGCTCAATCAAGCTCCAGAATAACCCAACGGAGCCAGTGAGCAGTGGCGTTACTACAGCTTTATGGAGGGAGGGAACTGCAACTCCAAAAAGTCGCATGCCTTGTCATTGAGTCTGTGGGGGCAGAGGCAAGACTCGAACCCAGGTCCACCTGAATGGAATGTAGCATCTGTTAGCCACTACTCACCCTGCCCAAGAATAGGGCTGCTGCGGAATCATCCAGAATGTTGAGCTCTGTCCTTGATCCTGAAAGAAGCACAGCGCCCTTAGCCCCACCTTCACCAACCATCAGCTAAAGGAGGCAGGCAGCCAGCCCTAACTTAGTCATCCCAAACACATGCACGGACTGCCTGAGGGGCAGACACCTGTTCTGGGTACATGGTGAGCCGTGACTGTCTGACTTCATAGCTCGAGCTCTTAACCGCTATGCCCTACTGACTTCCTTATGAATAACATGCGTCTGTCTCTGTCTGTGTCTCTCTTCTGCAGCCATGTGTGGTGGGGAGCTCTCTGCCGTGGCCGGGGTGGTGCTGTCCCCAAACTGGCCAGAGCCGTATGTGGAAGGTGAAGATTGTATCTGGAAGATTCACGTAGGGGAGGAGAAACGGATCTTCTTAGATATCCAGTTGTGAGTGTTTCTGATGGGGGGCCCTCCAGTCCAGCCCAATTGGGGAAGAGATAGCTCCTGCTTTGTTCTTTGAGCCAGTGTTAATGAAGCATCAGCTAGGTGTCAGGGACTGTGTGCAAAGAGCTGGAATCCCAGCAGTGGGAGAAACGACAGCATCACACACAGAGACAGGGTCCCTAGCCTCCAGACATTCTGTCTTCAGAGGAAGCAGGCATTAAAGGGAGAAATGCACCCACAATGGCATACCATAAATTTGGTGAGCAATGTAAGAACACATGAATGGTGCCATGAGATCCTATAGTGGGGATGATATAAAGAGGAAGGTCAGAAAAGCCTTCCCTGAGGATCCGAAGCTAAAGCTCGGAACTAGCGAGTGTGTTGCTGTAAATACATCTGAAAGGAACAGAATATGCAAAGGCCCTGTGGCAAGTACAGTATTTGCGAAGGACTGAACAGCCAGTGTGGTCGGGAAGAGGGGGGAGGTATAACATGTGCTGTCTGTACTGTAGCAGGTTGTTTTCTTATCTGTCCTCTCAACTAGACCCGAAGGTCCTTGTAGTCAGAGCTTTCTCTGATTTATCTCTGCCCCGGGATCTAACATAGAGCTTGCCACAGAGTAGGTACTCAGGAGACCAATGCTACATGAACTGCTGTAATGGATGGTGTTACCTGGCCGTGTGGCTGTTTGCTCTACTCAGTGGGGGTGTCTATGAGATGCTCTATCCAGAACTGTCCCTCTGCTGAACTCCCCAGGGATGAGGAGAAGCAGACAGAGACAGATGGTCATGTCTAGAGAAGCAGAAGAAAGGGCTTCTGGGCAGACCCAGACACTGTGCATTGGACGGTGGAGGGCAGGGGGGGAATGCCAAGTTCTGAAGGGCTTCTCTGGAGGCAGCCAGGGCCTGGGGAGCAGGGGAGGGTGCTATTCCCCTCAAGCCTGGAGTAGAAACCCAGTGGGCTGGGAAGCAAGACCCAGGCTGCCTTGCTCCGCGGAGGAGCCTTGCAAGAAAGTTTTCTGCAAAATTATGCTAGAATTTTGAAGTTGTCCCTTAGGGCCTGGGGAGGTGTCCTCAGAGGCTGCCCCAGGATCTTCTGCTCTAGATGAATCGAAGATTCACAGACCTTTTCCAGTTGCCCCTTGCAGACTTGGGGCCAGGCCAACCTGGGTCAGAATCGCATCCCCATCTCTCCCCAGCTGTTTCCTTTGGGCTTCTTTCTGATTTGGGTTTTGTTCATCGGTGATGAGGCTCTTGGAATATCAGTGTTTTGTGGCTGCTGGGGGAAGCTTGTAAGCATCCCTTGCTCGTTCCTACCCTCACTCACTCGTCGGTGGGTGCTCACGCCTTCATTCTGTTCTCACCTCTGACTTCTAGAGTCTGGTATGAAGCGCTCATTCAAGATTCAACTACTCAAGATGTAGTTTCTAAGTTGTCTACTATGAGCCAAGTCCAGATGTAGGCTTTGGCAGCTGTCCCTTGGACAGTGAAGTTTATATTGGAGCAGAGCTGGTTGGATGATCTCTATTAGCTCTGAGGGAAAAAAAAATACATATATGCCAACTGTGTGCAAGCACTAAGCTAGTCTCTGCTGGTCCAGTTGTGAGAAAAAAAGAACCATCTATGTCCTCACTGTGTAATGGGTGAGGCGGATATGAAACTATAGGCAGTGTGGTGAAAGCAGTGATAGGGAGGAGGCCTGAGTGAAATCAAGGAGGGCTTCCAGGAGGAAGGGACTTCTGAGCTGGGATGAAAGAGAATATAGGCAATGATGAGTGGAAGGGAAGTGTATCCCAGACAGTGAGAACAGAATGTGCAAAGCCTGGAAAAGAGAGAGAGGGTGGCCTGCTTAGTGACTTCAAAGAAGTTTAAGGTGGCTGGGGCATGGAGATTAGGTAGGGGTTATGGAGGGAAAGGGTCCAAGACCTGACATCTTCTTAGGTGAAGCTTCAAATAGAACACTCCTTTCTAAAGCTGTTTCCTCTGGGAAGCCTTCTGTGGCTCCCTACTGCCCTCGTGGTAAATATGAACATGTGGGCCTGGCTTATGAGCCCTTCTCCACCAGAAGCTCCAGCAAGCCACTTCAATCTTCAGCCAGGAGAAGGAGAAACCAACTCCTGGTATCGTGGCTTCTCTTGCAGAAGCTCCTCCCAGCCCATGCCCCCAGAAATTGTCCATGCTCCCCACTTCTGCTGGGCTCTGTGACCTTCTCCTTGCTGCTTGCCCCCCAGAAGCATGGTTCTGCTTCACCGAGAATGGCCCACGTCTCCCCTTGGTGACACAGGGCTGGATGAGGAAACAGGAAAACGGGAGCCCTTGCTTTCACTCTCTCTAGGCATCAAATACTCAATTAACCTTCCGCTTGACACTAGATGGGGTTTTATTTGCACTGCAGAACACGCGATGGAACCGTCAATCCTGAGCAGTTAGGTTCCTCAAAGCCGGGCAGCCACTGGCACCTGCATCAGGACGGGACCCCTTGTCAGGGTAGGGGGGGTGGAGGGGGCAGACATTCTCTCTTCTGATCATCCCGGCAACCCCAAGTATGAGGGTTGCTGGGGAAAGAGGAGCCTCTGCTTCCCTCTTCTGTGCCATGCCAAGGATCCCTGAGCAGCCCCAGACCCGGCACCAAGCCTCTTTGGGCTTCACATTCCCCCTCTGCAAAGCAACGGGCTGCCTTGAACCAAGAGAATGCAGACTCAGACTCAGGGAGGGCCAGGGGAGTAAGGGAGAATGGGAACCGGGGCCAGTGTGGGGGTGATGTGGAGGGGAGGGATCTGGGATGGAGTGGGTAGTGCATCCCCACACCAAATCATTTAAATTTGCTTTTTTTTTTTTTTTTTAGAACAATGTCTTGACACACACACACCCCCGCCCCACCAAAAAAATACTGTATCTGCTGTTTGGGTCCAAACTCAAGGGGCCACCTATTTGTAAGCCTTGGTCTAGATGGGGATAAAGGTTCTTTCTCATTGCCATGATATAGAGAGCAATTTTCATCACTGAGTGTTTCCTGTTTGCAAAGTGCTTTTATAGACACTGATTTATTCCCTCCCCAGAGTAGTCCTGTGGGAGTAATACAGCTACTCTATTCAACTCGTATTCCCTGCCTTCTGACCTCTTTAGTTGGGTGCCTAAAAGGTCCCCCGAACAGAGGGTACTTGAAGTTAAACCCCCGATTTCCCTTCTGCAAACCCGTTTCGCCCCACCAGCCCATCTCAGGAAGGAGTCCCCTTCTGCCAGCTGCTCAGGACAAAAAGACTCAGGATTGTTCTAGGCTAGTAGAATGGGTGCATGTCCAACAACTGGCTTTCTTGGCAGCAGGGTGGGGAGAAACACCCTGATTCACAGCATTTGTTGATTTCCATGGCGTGGATAATCCCACCATGGCCCATTTCAAGCTAACACAGTGCCAACAGGATCACTAGATGCTCGGACATTTAATGACTGATTCCTGAGCCAGAGCGAACTGTGGGCCCCAGAACACTCACTGTGAATTGGGTTCTTCTCTTTCTCGCACTCCCTGTCTCCCGAGTCCTCAGCACCTCCTCCTGATTCTAGAATTCCAGAACCTTCAAGAGCCAGAAGATGCCCAGAGTCTAAGCATATGGTCCTCCCCACCACTGACACCATGCCCCATGTCTCATCCCAGGATTATTCCAGAAGCATCCTGCCTGGTCTCCCTGCTCCTTCTTTTGTCCCCTTTGGGACTATTTGTAACCCACCATCCTGAGTCATCCTGTTAAAATCTAAGACAGGTCACACCACGTTCTGCTTCAAAGCCTACAGTAGCTCTACATTTTACCTACAGCAAAAGCCAAAGTTCTTACAAAAGATCCCATGTGACCTATCCCTCATCATGTCTCCTCCTTCACTGCTTTCCACTCCTCATTCTCTCCATTTGGCCACACTGGCCTCCTTGCTGTGCCACAAACATACCCCAGGGCCTTTGCACTGGTTGTATCTTCTCCCCTCCCCTGACCCCAGGATGCTCTTCCCTGAATATCCTGCATAGCTCACTCCCTAGTTCTTATAGGTCTCTGCCCCCAAATCACCTCCTCTGACATGTCCCCCAATACCCTGATCTAAATCAGCCTCTCTCTCATTCTTTTTTTTTTTTTTGAGATTTTATTTTTCAGCAAACTTGACGCACAACATAGGGCTCAAACTCACAGCCCCGAGATCAAGAGTCACATGCTCCACCGACTTAGCCAGCTGTGTGCCCCAGCATCTCTGTCATTCTTGATATTCTTACCTTGCTTCCCATTTCCCTGTAGCACCTTGTACCACCCACCGTACCACATATTGTTAAATTTGTTGAACCTGTCACCCCCTACACCAACAATGTCACATCCATGAGAATAGAGGGATTTGTTTTCCTATTTGATTCCCTGCCAGTATGTAGATCCAAGGCCTGGCCTGTAGTAGATGCTCAATAAAATAAGTGTCCGTGAAATCAAAATACCTTACAGCCATGCTCAATAAAATAAGTGTCCATGAAATCAAGATACCATACAGCCATGAGGTTTCAAAGCCAGAATGTGAACCCCAATTCATGTCCAGCTGCCTCCAATGCACAAGAAGGGGAGAAAAGTTCAGAAAAATATGGAAAGACCATCAAGATGTGGCCTTCTTTTATTGCTAAGTCTACATTTATTACATGGCCAGCAATGTTAAGGAATAAGATTTTGGTTAAAAGCTATCAAGTAGAATAATCATAGTGGGAAGACCCCCAAGAGAAGGTTTTATAGAATGATAGTATCAAAGGATTTGCCATCATAGACTTAGAAGCAAAATCTAGAGTGGGTCTTCTGAGGAGCCCCAACTCCGTGGTGGCCAAATCCGCCAGTAGAGTTTGGGGACCAAGTGGGGTGGGATGTGGAGAGGCTGGACCGTCCTTCTGCGTGATCAGATGCTAAGCCAAGGGGAAAGTGATGGTGGGACCACAGACAGTGGGGCTCTGAGCGGGGGCCATGAGAGAGGTTCCTTCCACGTGGGCACACAGCCAGCATCCTCCTGACACCTTAGGCCTTGAAGCGACATTAAAATCAATTCAGTCCAGTTTCAGTCACCGTGGACATGCTGTCATTTTTCTCACTGAGCAAGTTCCATGTGATTCTACATGAATTTCTCGAGTGTCCGCTGCGGGGGAGGCTCCCACTGGGCCCTGGCAGGGAGCAGGAACGGTGTGGCCCTGGGCTAGGGGGCATGGCGCACACAGGAGCAAACACAGGGGCCCTCGAAGCCCGGAGTGAGGAGGGGGAGCCTGGTAGACGATGCAAAGGAAAGCTTTCCAGGGAAAGCAGCATCTTTCTCAGCAAACAGTCCTGTCTGGACGCGGGCCTGGTTGTACAGTTGGCTTTGAGGGAAACAGGGTGTCTCGGGCATCTAATCCCCACCAGCCCTTGAAAGGAGCCGCAGGAAGCCCCGTGTATCTGGAACTCAGGGACGCGGGAGAGGCTGGCATCCATGAGGAGGGACCTGCCGCTGGTGATGGAATCAGGCGGGGCCTTGAAGGCCTCGGTCGGAAGTCTGCACTCGCCCAAATTGGGCAGCAGGGGAAGGGCTTTAAGCCGTTAACGGGGATTAAAGCTTTGCAGAGGGGAGCCGAGTCCTCCGGTCAGCAGCCTCGGGCTCTCCCCGGCAAACTCTGGCACGCGCCTGGCAGCGTGGCATCTGGACCTGGCACCCCCTTCCTCCCACGGAGGGAGTGAAAATAGCATCTCACCAACCCCGGTTACGTGAGGCCCGAGAGCTGCTGGGTTTAATTTATCTTGCTTGGTTTCCGCTGACAGTTTTAGTAAACCAATTTGGGTTTGATAGTAAAAATAATTCTGTCCTCAGGGCCCCTCACACCGCCTAAGCGCTTGCAATTGTTACTTATCGCCTTGGCGAGAGGGAAGGAATTTGCGCCGTTGGCTGAGCGGGGTAGGTGGCCCGTAGTAGGTGTTGCGCACTGTCTGCTGAGTCATGAGGACGTAAACCACGTAAACCATGTGCGGCAGGCGGGAGGGGACTTTTCTCTGCCCCATTTATGGGGCAGGTCTGTTGATGCCATGGGCACTCGCCTCTCCACTCCAGTGGGCCAGCATCTGTGAAGGGCCTACTGTGTGCCAGACCCCCCAGCTGCATGCTTTAAGCCAATGAGCCGTAAAGAGCACGATGCACGTTATGACACATTATTATGCAGTGATCATAACGGCATAAATTAGAGCTACAGGAGTAGAGATCCTTACAGAAGGGAAGTTACCTGCATTAGAGAGAATATATGCAAAGCGGGGAGCGTGGGGTCCTACTCGTCGCTGGCAAATTCATCAACAGAGACTCTGATTGCCAGGAATCCTTATGAGATAGTGTGGTTGCCACACCCTGGATTTGCAAATGATAGAGAACTTGTTAAGTGGCTTTCTGGGGTCACATGGCTAACAGAGGACTGAGCCAGTGTTCACATACACACCATAGCCTCCATTTTTAGGAACTTGAAAGGGCTTTTGGGGAACCAGCCTTATGTCTCCGTGATGCACCAGGGAGGTTCCCGGGCCTCCAGAAACTCAAAGTTCAGGAAGGAAAGTAGTGCCATAAAAAGAGAACCCTGGCGAGATGCAGGCTAGGTGGTGTGGCTGGAGGGGGGAGGGGGGAGGGAGAGAGCAGGACGCCCCATTAGCTCTGTGGGCCATGGGACTGTCACAGAGAAGGTGACCTCCAAGCCAAATCTTGAAGAGTGTCAGTACCCAGGCTGGAATGGAGGAAGGGCATTCCAGGAGGGGTCCCCTGGGAGCAGGGCACTCAAGCTGTGACAACAGGGACCATTAGACCCAAGTGGATGCCCAGAATTGCATCATTAATTAGAACCGTCTGCCTTGCATTATTGGAATTAGAGGTGGGAAGGGGGAGTGTAATCTTAAAACAAGCCAGGACCCCCCAGGCTAAACCTCCTTCATACCCCAAATGCCTATTCCTCAACCCACTATGTACCTCTTAGCTCCATCGGCTTACCCGTAAGAGTTTCTGAAATCTCTCTCTCTCTTTCTCTCTTTTTCTTCCTCCTTCTCCCTCTCTCTCTCAAGATAAAGCATAGAAAGGAAAATAAAAGAACTGAGTATTTATTGGTGAAACCATTGTAGAATGGAAGAGCTGGGAGGGGCCCAGAGAGGGGAAGTTACCTCCTAGTGTCACACAGCAAGTCAGAACTGGGACCCGAGAAACTACTTAAGCATGGCTGCAGATGATGAGCACAGCAGTCAGTCATAGTCCTGAAAGTGCCACATGACAGGGAGACAGAACAGCTGCTAGAGTCCGAAAGGGGTACATTTAAATCGGGGCTCTGTTACCCCACTAGCTCCGTGGCCTCGGTCAGGTGATGGCAGGTGGCTATTCCCCGCCAGGCATACAGCAGGTGCTCAACAGACATCTGTTGTGTGAGATGATGAGCTTCTGACACAAAGTCAGCAAATAACCACAGTCAACCCCACTTTCACCCCTTACTGCCACCTTTTATGCTCAGTACTTGGCATGCGTCATTTCATTGATGATGACACCATATGAAAAATGTCTTACACTCACCCAGCCAGTTGCCTGTTTCCCCATATTAAATCATTTCACTCCTACCAGGACAGCTATGTGATGTCACAGAAGTTTTCCATCCCTTTTTTCTTTTTTTTTTAAGATTTCATTTATTTGTGAGAGAAAGAGATAGTGAAGAGATAGAGAGAGTGGCAGAAGGAGAGGGAGAAGCAGGCTCCCCGTGGAGCAGGGAGCCCGATGAGGGGCTCGACCCCAGGGCTCTGGGATCATGACCTGAGCTGAAGGCAGATGCTTAACCGACTGAGTAACCCAAGCACTCCCCACCTTTTATTTTTTTCTAAAGATTTTATTTATTTATTTGAAAGAGAGAGCATGAGCGGGGGAGGGGCAGATAGACAAGCTGACTTCCTGCTGAGCAAGGAGCCCAACACATGGCTCGATCCCAGGACCCTGAGATCACGACCTGAGCCAAAGGCAGAGATGCTTAACTGACTGAGCCATCTAGGTGCCCCGTGGCCATCCCTTTTTACTGATAAGGGAACTAAGGCTGAGAGAGACAAAATTGCTTGAGGACACAGCTGGGGAGGGATCGAATTGGGACTTGAACTCAGATCTCCTTGACCAAAGCCAGTGTTATAACCCTGCAATAAATAGTAATGAGGTGCTCCACAAGGGAGAAATGCCTTGCCCCATCTTACAGAAGGAGAAACTAAGGCTCAGAGAGGTGCCTCCCCCACCCTATCCCACACCCATTTCTGGGGACCTATTGCAACCATACATCTCTGGAAGAAAAAAGTGTCACCCCGCTCCATCCAGCTTGCTTTCTCTGACTCTGCTCCAGAGCCCAGCCCCAAATCTCTCCCTGTTTATGGGTCCCAACACGGTTCTCTAACCAGAAAATAAAAGGACCTAATAACAAAGCCCAGTAACCATATGATTGATAGCCATGGAATATTTCTCTTCAGCTACTGCCAACCTGATCTGTGCTAAGTTAATTCTAAGCCCTAAAAATTAAGTGCCTTATCCAGATACTACAGTCCTTAAAATAGGGATGTTGCTGCTTTGGGCAGCAAGAATTCAGCTTGAGATCCAGGCAAGAAAGAAGGGTCAGCAGTCAAGGGCCGCATTGACCCCAGGAGCACAGATGTCCAGCAGAAAGCATGGGAGCAATGGCCCCAGTAGAAATAAAAACCTTCAGTCCGTTAGTGGAGGGAGATGGGATTTCCTCAGGGCCAAAAGTTGTAAGGAATCCAAGAACAGCAAAGTTCCCAGAGCCCAAATCCCATCCTGTTGCAGATAAAGAAACTGAGGCCTGGAAATCAGAAGAGACTGTCCCAAGGTTACTCTATCAGTCAGCTATTGCTGCCTAACAAATGACCCCTGAACTCACCAGCATCAAACAGCAAGCTTGTATCATTTCTTACGAGTCTACAGGTCAGCAAGCCGGTTCTGTTCTTGGCTGGCTCATGTGGGCATCTCTGGGCAGCGATGGGTTGGGTAGGTAGGTTCTGTAAATTGTGGCTTGTCTTTCTTATATGTTTGGGGTGGGTTGGCCAGTAGAGGGCTGGGCAGGCCTAGAGATGGCTTCCCTGCTCCCTGCTCTGTCTTCCAATAGCTAGCTCAGGCTTCTTCCCCTGGTGGCCAGCCCAGGTTCCAAGACAATGAGAAGCAGCATGCAAGACCTCTTGAGCCTAGAAATTGGCTATGGCAAGTCACAGAGCAAGGGCCAGCCCACATCAAAGGGTGGAGAAACACTCCACCTCTTGACGGCAGGTGCCTTGAAGCCTTGCTGCAAAGAGCATGAACACAGGGAGGGACAGAGCTTTGAAATGATGTTTGCACTCAAGCCACCTCCGCCAGGGAAGAGTGAGGGTCAGAACTCAGGTCTCCCAGTTCCCCGTCCAAAGCTCCTAATGACATCACTGTACACGGCAGTCCTATGGGGTGGCCCTCACCATCCCCATTTTATGGAAGGAATCCAAAGCTCAGAGAGGTGAGGAACTGGCCTACGATCCCACCTCTAGGAAGTGAAGGAGATAAGATTGGCACTTAGCGCCTGGTACCTAGAATTTATTTTTTTTAAGATTTTATTTATTTATTTGAGGGAGGGAGGGAGAGAGGGGGGAGGCATGAGTGTGGAAGAGAGGGAGAAACAGGCTCCCCACAAGCTGGGAGCCCAACACAGAGAATGATCCCAGGACCTCAGGATCATGACCTGAGCCAAAGGCAGATGCTGAACCGACTGAGCCACCCAGGCGCCCCAAGGTACCTGGAATTTAGAAGGCTCTGGGAATGTTTCATTCTCTACACGACACCTCCAACATGTAGGAGAGAGGAAAAGGCCTTTGCTTGTGGTAGGAACTCTTGGGTTCATGTCCCAGTTCTTCCACTTACCAGCTGTGTGACCTTGGAAAAGCCACTCTACTTCTCTGAATCTCTAGATTCCTATCTTTAAAATGAGGATCATAATAGTACCCACTTCTTTGAGTCTGAGAGGCTGAAACCCTTGGCAAGAAGCTGGTACATTACACACACTGAACGATGTAATTGGCAGCTCTGATGGGGATAATCATGGTGAATCCTTTCTCCTGGCAGGTACACACACTGAGCTCCGTTATGCAAACACACACACACCCCCATGCACTCACAAGGATTAATGGACCCTGATCTTGGTATTTGGTGTGACATTGAGGTATCAAGAGCGTTCATGGAAAGTGCTACCCAGGCAGGCGTCCACCTGATTGCTCCCCCTCTCCGGGGATGGGCATGGTCAGTGGTGGCATTCCCCACCACCTGCCTGTGTCCTTCCCCTCAGCCCCTCCACGCTCTTCCCAGCCCTGGTCTTGGTGAGAGAAGCTGTGGGAGTGGACCCACACCCCTTCTGAGCTGGGCCGAGGGCCTTGCCAGTGCACACCTAGGAGCTCAGGGCGTTTGCATGCAATTAAATCTGATACCCTGGGGAGATGCAGCCACTTGTTTTATGAAGCCCTGACATGCGGTGGCCTCGCACACTTATTGTTCAGTGGAGTTTATTGAGGGCGCATGGTGGGGCTGCTTATGGCACTAGATCACCCAAGACCTGAGGCCCGGCGATAACAACTCCCGCGGATCAAGCCCTTCCCCCAAGCCAGGCTCTCCGTGGGCACAGTCCCTGGGTCAGCTTACTTAAATCTCAGAGCAACCAAGGAGTTCGTGCAATGAGGTCCCCCGTGTCACTGAGGAAGACAGAGATGCTCAGAGGGGCTCTCGGAAGCTGGCCAGCTGGACGTGGGTTTCCAGAGTTGAGACTGGGCTGTCTGACACTAAGCCCGTGGGCCACATCCCCTCTCGGCATGGAAACAACGTGATCCTGACAGCAGCCGGCAGCCCTTGAGGGTTCTGAACAGGCCAGTGGCGCAGTCAGTGCTGCGGTGTGGACAGTGAGTGCGGCCGGTGGCCCTGACTGTGGTCCCCCGATGGCCGTGGCCGGGGGGAAGCCGCTGGATGCCCTCCTGGTGCCTCCCAGGAGAGCTCGGGTGAGCCCTCGGGGTTTTGTCCTGGAGGAGGCTTCCTGCGCACAGCCCACGCGCCCCCCGCCCGCACTGGCTTCCTCAGGGCGCTGTGACAGCCCAGCCGGGCCACCCCTGGCTCCGCGAGTGACGCCTTCTGTGTGTGTGCTGGGATGGGGATTTGGAATGACAGGGACACGTCTAGCAGCTGTCAGTTCCTGCTGGGGACAGCTCGGTAACATCTTCCTCCGGCCACGCAGAACGCAGGCCCCTACCACCCTGTGTCTGTGTGTGTGTGTGTGTGTGTGTGTATGTGCGCATGTGCACGGGCATCCACCAGCCCTGAGTGCATATACCACACACTTCACGTGCATGTCATAACATGCACACCACACACACATACACTATAAACACACACACACTGCACAGCATACACACACACAGCATACATACACACACCACATACACCATACACACACAGATACCACATACGCATCCCACACACCACACACACCATACATACTCACACACACAATGCACACCACACACACACCACTCATACCATATATACACTGCGCACACACTGTACACACCATACACAAACCACACACACCACATACACACTGCACACACACCCACCACACACATCACACACACCATATACACACTGAACACACACTACACACACCATATACACACTGCATACCATACACCACCACACAAAACGCACACACACACATCACACACACCACACACACACCACACACACCACATATACACACACACTATACACACACCACACATATATACCACATACATACCACACACACCATACGGATGCCACACACATGCCACTTACACACCACACACACCATATACACATTGCACACTATATACACACCATACACACACCACACACACACCACATACACACACACACTATACACACACCACACACACACACCACATACATATCACACACACCATACAGACATGCCATGTACACACCACACACGTACCATGCACACACCACACACACACACCACACAGCAACACACAGACGACAAACACACATTCACACACACAAACACACACACCAGAAATCCCAGTCCGCCCCTAATTATGCTTTAATTATGCTTTAATGGTGGTCTCTCAGGGTCACCAATTGGGCCCTGATTTAGAGGTCCTAATGGAGAAGACCTCAGAGCCCACCCACTAATTTCATATATTTGGAGAAACTCCTTTCCAGAAAGAGGAAGAGGTGTGGGTATCTCCACACAGGAAAGTCATGGCAGGGCCACAGATCTGTCTGTGGTCCCACTTAGGTCCCCAAAAGCCCAGGCTTCACCAACCTATGTCTGAGACCTGTCCCTGAACCCTATCGTGATGCCTTCATTGCTGCTGAAAGGGGAAGGGGGAAGTGTTGGGTCCAGCCTTCCGAATAGAATGAAAGCCTGAGGCATGAGGAGATTGTGGCCATTGTTAATACATTTTTTTTACAGTTCATGGATTCTGAGATTGTCACCTGGGGGAACTGAGGCCCAGGTTGGGTAGGAGACTCATCCATAGTCACAGAGCAGAGAAGTCGCAGAGGGGGTGGCTCTGGGCGCGATCTCCTGATACCGGGGCTTTGCTGCCACACCAGGCTACCTCTCTCCCTCGTCCCTTTGCAGGACTGTGTCATTCATTACAAATATTCATTTAAAGGCCAAAGATGGCCTTTCAATCAAATTCCTGGGCCTCATTGCCTCCTTTACTGCTCTCCACTATATTATCCCCATCTTACATGGGAGGACACTGAGGCTCGGGAGGTTAAGCCACTATCTCGGGTCACGCAGCTAGAAATCAGCACTTCGAGGGTTTGAACCAGAGCCCATTCTCTTGGCACTGTCTCTCAAGACAGAGCAAGATCACCAAGGTTGTTAAGGACTGACCTTTTTCGTAGACAAACCAGCCAGGAGCTGGTGGGTTTTCTCCGGGTCCACGAGGCTGGGTGTGAATTGTCTTGTCATTGACCTTGACAAAGCCTTGCGTGCTGCATTCAGAGATGGCCCCAGCCAGCGATGTGGAAATGAGAAGCAGATCGGTCCAGGAGTGGTCCCAGAGGAAAGGCATGTCCAGCACAGGAGTCTCATTCTTCTCTTTCTCTTTGGGGAGGAAAGGGGGAATTGGTGGAGACGGGGAGAAACCAGAGAAGAGAGGGAAGGTGGTGGAGAACAGAGTCTGAGTCTCCTCCACACTGAAACCACAGCATAGCAGTCCCCTTGGGTCCTGGCTGCTGGTGCAACCTCTTGGAGAATCTTGAGAGACATTGACCCTGGGGCCTACCTCCCGAGATGCCGAGGGTCTGAGTGATTTGGGGTGCAGCCTAAGCACCATGTGGATGGTTTAAATCTCCCCGGAGACTGTCATGTGCAGCCCGAACTGAGACCCACCGGCCAAGGCTGGGTTCTGAACCTGACCTAGATGGATGCTTGGTGAATGTCTTGGGAGAGAGGAAGCACAAAAAAGGCAGTAGGAAAACTGCATTTTTTAATGCATTCAGGTGTCCTTCCTGGGAGCCAGAAAGTTTGGTCTTTTATGTCCTCCCTGGAGCTGGCATGGTTTCTTGTTCTTTCTGCCATTTTATCAAATTTAATTGAAACCAAATGAGCACTGGGCCACAGGGATCCTCAGAAATTCCACAGTGCCGAGAGCTGTCAGTGTTGGCCGTGCGGCATCATGAAGGAGCACAGAGGCCTTGGGACCTGAGCCTTTCTAGACTCCATTTACTCCTCTGTAAAATGGGATTCATGACATCGCTTTGTGGTTAAGGGGATCTGATGAGAAATGGACACAAAGGAACTCTGGACAGGTCTTTTTAGAAATTTTAATGCACCTAACCCTGCATTTATGGGTTCTGGGGTCTCTCTCTACCACCTTATTTAAATCCTATGGTTTATTTAACCAGCATCTCTATGGTCCCATGGAGGTCCTGTCTTAATTGCAACACAGTGTCTTCTTAAAGTCATTTAAGCCCTCTGAGCCTCAGTTTGCCTATCTGGAAAATGGAGGAAAAAGTCACCATCATTCATCCATGTAAATGACACTTATATCACCTGCGCCAAGCCCTGTGCTGGGCTCCAGGGATACAGGAGAGGCATGGAGAGGGGGCGTCTGGGTGGCTCAGTCGGTTAAGCATCTACCTTTGGCTCAGGTCATGATCCCAGGGTCCTGGAATGGAGCCTCGAGTCCAGTTCCCTGCTCAGCAGGGAATCTGCTTGTTTCTCTCTCAAATAAATAAATAAAACCCTAAAATAAAAGAGCATGTGGTTTCAGGGAGTTTGGACAATCTGGTGTGGGAGCTGGCAGGTTCTGCCATAGGTTTGGACTCTGGCTGTTCTGTACGACCCGCTGCTCCAGCTGCAGTATTTTCTTCACCGCTGGGTGCCTCAGTTTGCTTCTCTGTGACATGGGTGAAGATAGTAGTATTTACAGGCTTTGTCTGAGGATAGAAATGGTGTGTGAAGTGGTTGGTAGAGCTCCTGGAATGCCGAAAGCCTTATGGAAAACTTGGCTCATTATCATAGGGCTGTAAATGCAGGGTGGGGTGGGGAGCACCTGGGGAACTCGTGGGATTCATAAAATGTTGTCAGGCAGAGAGGTGAGATCCCTTTATTCTGGTTGAAGGGACCAGCACAGGCTGAGCAGGTCTAGGGGTTGCAAGGGGTAGGAAGACGTTTGAGACGCCAGAAGCGGTCTGGGGCCCCGACGGCGGGCCCTCAGGAAGTCCAGGAAGGCTAAGAAACTGGACTTGATTCTGTGGGCTTCGTTTTGCTTTTTCCACAGCCCTGTTCCATCACCGGTGACTTCTGATTTTTTTTCCCCCTTAAACTGCATATAAATTGGCTTGCTTTCTCACTTGGCTTACTCTAAGCAAAATAATGTCCATGAAATTAGAAGTTTGATGTGCAGACCGTATATTTATATATTTTTTCTAATTCACATTTAAATAAATACATAACCATTAGACATTTTCAAATACGTTTGTCTAGCTAAAATCATCTCGTGAATGCCCCTGGGGAAAGCCTTTTAAAGGCAAGATTTCCAAGCAAGGGTCAGCCATTTGTTTAAAAAGGAATAAAGAAAAGCAAGGTGGCTTGCTCATCATTTCTTTCTACATCCTCTGTAGAATATTAACTGCAGTTACAAAACTCACCTACCACCTTCCCCCATGGGGGCACCTGCGGCCCCCGAATGGCAGTGTACACCATGCTTAAGCATACACTGCCCTCTGCTGGCCATGAGAAGAATGACTTCACCAGAGAAGGGTTTGCTAATCTGTGTCAGAATCAAATTTGTATCCTACCCTAAGCTCTTTGGCTCTCTAGACCCTACCGAAAACAATAATGGGGATCCCTTGAGCGATTTTTATCCTTTTTGAAGAAGTAATATATTCACACGATTCAAAAGCCAAAACATACAGAAGAATCTACTGTGAAAATTACGTTTCCCTTGTTTCCACAGCCAACAACCTCCTCTCCTGTGCCCCTCCCTAGAGGCAACCACGGTGACTAGAGTTTCTTATGCACCCTTCCCAGACTCTTCTTTTTTTTTTTAAGATTTTACTTTTTAAGTAATCTCTGTACCCAATGTGAGGCTTGAACCCACAAACCGGGGATCAAGAGTAACATGTTCCATCAACTGAGCCAGCGGGGTGCCCAGATTCTTTTGAAGTATACTAAAAAATGTAACAGAAACTTTCTATCTACCAAAATAAAGTGCCCCCCCATGACTAAAGTCATCAGTTTAACACTGGTTTTATTACATACTCGATTATACACCATCAATAATGACAAGAAAACGAGGCAGATTTGATACCAGGAAATGTAAAATGTTTAGGAGACAGTCTTTCAACACAGGGAATATGTAAAGAAGAAATATTACCTTGGCAGGAAAACCAAAGTTGAAATGACTGGTCTAATCGAGTGGACTTTAGTGATGTTGTCATGAGAACATAAGGCACAGCAGGAGGCTGGGGGCCTTGAGATGGGGCTTCCTCATGCTGCAGATTTTGTTTGTAATGTTTTTCACACTTTCTGACTGATGCTAGTCACACTTTTTTTTTTAATATTTTATTTCTTTACTTAGTGGGGAAGGGCGGAGGGAGGGAGCAAATCTCAAGCAGGCTCCCCGCTGAGAGCAGAGCCAGATGCTGGGCTCGAACCCCCAACCCTGAGATTGTGACCTGAGCCAAAATCGAGAGTCCCATGCTCAACCGACTGAGCCACCCAGGAGTCCCTCGTCACTTTTTGGAGACATGTACATGTGACTTTCACGGGACATCATGTAAAATAGTGGTTCCCATCTCAGGCTTTGGCATCCAACACACCTCAGGTTAGAGTCCTGGGCCTGATTCTTTTGTGATCTTGGGCAAGTGGTTTCTCCCAGTTGAGCCTCAGTTTCCTGATCTAGAAGATGGGTGTGAGCCTAAGTCTTAGAGTGTAAGTTGTTGTTTGAGTGCTTAAGACTCTGTTGTTATTCAAAAGCTAACTGAGGATCTTGGGAGATCTTTTCTCAGAGATCTGGCCCAGAAACAAGAAGGAGGTGGCAGGGGACACCAGAAGTGGGAGCATTGGATAGTGTGCCCACAGATGGCTGCTCAGACCCTGAAAGGGGCTGCAGGACATGTCTGGAGCAGGGTCAAGGTTGGGAGGGAGAAGGAGCTACACCCTAGCCAGTCAAGTCATGGGCTGGCATTGGAGTGACTTATCAGGCAATGTAGGGGTGTCATGGTGCCAAGCTTGATTCTGGAAATGAGCATATCAGGAAAGAAAGGAGGATGTAAGCAATCAGTTCAGTCTTACAGAACTTCCCAGTTAACCCATGGAGGCAAGCACTGAAAGCAGCCTGAACGAGAGGGTTGATCCCACAGTTGATGCAAGTAAGTCCACTTGGGGTCAAGGTTCCAGGTGGAGATGGGGTCAGAGCTATAGCCCACCCTGGGTGCTAGCTGAGGCTCAGATCCAGACACCTGCCCCTGGGCTGGTGCTGATTCATCCAACACATGCTCAGCATGGTGCCGAGCAGAGAGCAGGGAGCCGGACAGATCTGCCCCTGCCTCAGGGAGCTTCTGGTCTGGTGCGGATGCTCCAGACCATTGGAGCGCGGAGTGCTGAGCTCCGTAGGAGGGGTGAGCCCAGAAGGGGCCCTAGCCCAGACTCAGACGGGGAAGTGGGGGCTCCGTGCAGGAGTAAATCACAGAAGACCGTGATGGGGATGAGGGGGCAGGAGTTACCCAGGTCTACAGCGGCAAGGCTAAATTAGGATTCGGGCTAGAGGGGACAATAGCCTGTGGAAAGCCTTGCAGGTGCTTCCGCATACCTTGGAGAGACTGACGAGTCTTTGATCCTGGCTGGAGTGTAAAATACCGGGGTTGAAAGGCATAGTGAGGAATGAAACTGTGAGGAGGTAAGGGGATGCAGCTAATAGGTACAGGGAAACCCTGAAGCTAGGGCCAAAAGTTTGCACTTAACCCCGATATGAGGGGCAGTGTTTTTGTAATTGAAAATTTGCATAATGTGCCCTTAACCAATTTAACTTCTACAGCTCAGTGGCACTTAGTACCCTCACAGTGTTGTGCAATCAACACCCCGTCCAGTTTTAAAGCACTCTCATCCTCCCCGAAACAAACCCCACTCCTGTTAAGCCAGCGGTCTCCATTCCTCCCAGCCCTTGGAAACCACCAAGCTGCTTTCTGTCTCTATGGCTTTACTTATTTTGGATATTTCTTCACAATGCAATCATGCACCTTGTGGTCTTCTGTGATAGGATTCTTTCACTCGGCGGGAAGTCAGGTTCGCGCCCGATATATCATGGGTCCGTGCTTCGTTCCTATTCACAGCTGAACGATAGCCCATTGTAAGGATACACCGCATTTTGTTTCTCCATTCATCTGCTCCATGAGGGGGCCAGATTAATGTTTTGGAAAGACTCATCTGGCTGCTGAGGAGAGGGACTGGGGCCAGGCAAGGAGGTGGTGTCCCACAGTTCAACTGAAAAAGGATGGAGAGAACCTAAAGGCGGCAGCTGAGGAAACAGGGCAAGAAGGAGACCCAGAAGCTGAGGTCTCCTGGTAGGAGCTCCAGGAAAGCCTCGCCCTCTGGCAGCAGAGAGGGGCTGGAGCAGTCAGGGGCTGGCCCTGTGGCATCCTCCCTGAGGGGCACCTGCTAGAACAATTCCAGTCCCATCGAACCCACCTACCTGCGGGCACCTCTCCTCCTCTCATTTGTCCTGTAGTCACGCTGACATCCTGATTTCTCAGCACCTCCCTGGATGGTCTCTGGCTGACATATCACTCAGGTCCTCAGTGGAAAGCTCCTGCTCTGCCCCAGGCCAGTCTCTGGGCTGCTAAGTCTGCATTTTCACCTCGGCTGCTGAGGACGGTCCAGCACAGGGACCCTGGATGCCCCTGGTGTATAGACAGCCTGGACGGCGGGTGAAATGCACGCTTGTCTTTTGGGGTGGGCAGGAGATCAATTACCAGCATTCACATATATTGGTGGAACCCGTCCATCAAAAACGTGGATCCAGAAGGATTCGGCAGAGGATAATCTTATTCTTACGCTGTTCCTTCATTCATGGTTTGTTTGGGGGTTTTTTGGTTTTGTTTTGTTTTGTTTGGGGGGGTTTTTTGTTTGTTTGTTGGCACTTCTCAGGGTGGAAGCTTCATTCTTTTAGGTCTTCTGGTCATAACAAGTGTGGGTCAGTCTACTAATCATAGAACCCCTGAACCTCATTCATTTTCAAACTTCCTGTGCCCTCCACAGGGTTCCTGGGGCTGGGAATTCTGCGGTGGGAAGGGGCTGGGTGGGCTGCTTCCTTCTCGTAAAAAAGCCTGACCGGACAGCCTCATCCTGCTACGGAAGATACAGAATGCCAGGGGTTTCCTCTGTTATGGGGAACTTGATGAAGACAAAGCCTCCTGAGTCTGGCTGCTCTTGGCTTTCCCTCCTGCTGGACCCTATCATCCTTCCAGGATGGGGAACACTTTTTTTTTTTTTAAAGATTTTATTTATTTATTTATTTGACAGAGAGAGAGAGATCACAAGTAGGCAGAGAGGCAGGCAGAGAGAGAGGAGGGGAAGCAGGCTCCCTGCCGAGCAGAGAGCCCGATGTGGGGCTTGATCCCAGGACCCTGGGATCATGACCTGAGCCGAAGGCAGAGGCTTTAACCCACTGAGCCACCCAGGTGCCCCAGGATGGGGAACACTTTTAAGGAGACCCATAGAGACTCCTATCTTCAAGGTCCATATCTGGCCCCGGAAAATGTGAATATTCTGTCCACTCTTACCAACAACAGGCAACTGACTTCCAATGCCTCTTTCTCTCTTGGCTCTGCCCCAAGGCAGGCAGACATCTCTGGCGTGACTTTTGTCATTACTCTTCTCTTGGGGAGCGTCAAAAGCAGTCACTGTTCCCCAAACCCCAGAGACACCTGCTATACCACCAAGAGTGACCTCGAATCCCTCCTTACCTGGCTTAAGGGGAGGGCAATACACTTTCTCCTCTCCCCCCATTCCTCTTCCCAAGTGATGCTCTCTCTGAGTCACTCCTTCCTACATGCTTCCTCCATGACCCAATAAATTCTCTGCCTTCTGCAAGCTAGAGATAGGGGAGGATGGGTTTAGACTGAAAGAGATACATTGATGTGATAACAGGTGCCCCCGGGGCCCTATCTGAGCCCTGCCGCACCTGCCACTGTGTACCCACCATGCCTTCCTACTGCAAGCACCTCATGAGAAACCCAGAAGTGCTGGGGGCTTGGTACCCCTAAGAGCAGCCCTCAACCAATGAGGAGTGGGGGTGGAGGATAAATTCCCAGTTCCCTCTCCCCCAAGGCACGTTCTACACCATTCCTGCACAATTGAGCCCAGTGCCCGCAGTGGAAGTCTCCCACCAATGACCACGCATTGGCTCTTTCGTTTCCTCCTATCTCTCTTACTCCCCGTGCTGCCTGGGGTGGCCTTCCAGATCCGCCAGACGCCAAGAGACACTCCTCTTTGCTCAGCTCAGCTTCTGGAGGACCCAATTTCAGTCAACAGCTTTTTTAAAAAAGTAGGAATGCTTTCTTCTTATGCTCTTTGCTTATTCTTAGCTTAGGGGACTTCTGCTGAAATCCCAGGACAATAGATGTTGCAGTGAATGGTCTCTTGCGCACAGTTTACAAAAGGCATTCACATAAGTTAATGTTTCTCAACCTTAGCGCAATTGACATTTTCGACAAGATAATTCTTGGTTGTGGGAGGCTACCTTGTGTCGTGTCGGATGTTTAACAGTACCCCTGTCATCGCCTCCCCAGTGGCACTCCCCTCCACAGTTGGGAAAACCGTGTCTCTAGACATTGCTCACTGTCTCCCGGGGGACAAAACCACCCCTGTTGCAAACCACTAATGGAAGTCATCGGATGTCATTTGGGGTAAACATTTGTCTAAAGGGAGCATGATCTTGGCGACCATGACGACAGTGATGCTGGTGAGGATGATGATGGTGGTGGGGTGGTGATGTTGGTGGTGATGGTGACATTCATAATGACACGGTGACAGGACGTCACATTCAAATGACTTGACCGCATTTGCTCAGTTGCTGTCAGTGCATTTGATGTTCGATCCCAGATTTCTGGGATGCCTTACCTCACTCCGGCAGCCCGTGACATAGACTGGAAACTCACAGTCTAGGAACTTCAAAGAAACTGGTGCCCTCCGTGCAAGTATCAGAGCCAAGAAACCAACCAAAGCTTACTGCTTTCCAAGGCAGTGCACTCTGCTGCTTCCCACTTTACAAAGCACAAAGAACCATGCTAGCGTTTTCAAATGAAAGCTATTTGCCCCTTGAAGATGCTTCTGCCACATTTAGATCATTGAAATGAGTGATAGAGGAAAGCCAAGTTGCAGACTCTCTGGAACTCACTGTTAACAGCATATCAGCTGTGAAGTCAGCTTAAGGAATAAATATTGGCGATCTACCATGTTTCACACTAGCCTAATCCAACGCTTTTGTGAACCACTGATGTTTTCACAGTTCTTAGAGTTAAGAGGCTCTTCCCTAACACAGGTCAAGAGCTGACATCAACCACACCGTTTTTGCTATCAAAGAGACTCATAGGAGCACCTATGGCATGCAAGGGAAGGTGGCAACTCCAGAATTTCAGTGCAATAGGGTTTATAGGCTGGAGCCCTCGCTGGAAACTGGCAGAGGATATGACTCTACAGGCTTTTTCTGGAAGCCACACATGGACAGCTTTTGTTAGAAGAGGGTGTTTTGGGGGTGGTGCAAGGGAAGCTGATGGCGGTCTTGGGGGCAGTTGGAATCTCCCTAAGCCAGCCCTTGGGACGACCTTACAGGAGGAATGTGAGATGTGCTGGGGAGGACATCACTGTGAATACAATTCATCCCCTGCCCTGTGTGCCCTTCCACAAATGTTCCTTGTCTTTCTGTTGCTTTGTTCTTACTACCAGAAGGAAGCACTGGCTTGTGCAGTTTCCACCGCTCCTCTGGCCTCCCAGACTGTGGAAGGGGAACACTGCTGGGTGATGCTGGGGTGCTGGGTGATGCTGTCAGGAGGGAGGGCTGTCTATACTCTGCATCATTTTCTAGGAACTTTGCTGGGGACCATTTCCTGGAATGCCCCTCTCTTCAGGCACTGTCTGTCTGCTACAGCCCTCCAGGCTTCTGTGTCTATACCCACAGCTAGGGGACACTTGACCACTGGGCAAATTCTTTCAGGAGCCATGATCTTGTTCCCTATCTCCTTCTACCTGTACTTTGCCTTCTCACCACCCTCCCTGCTTATCAACCTTATAGCCCTCTAATCTTTCCTGATGGTCTGAAACAAGCATCACCTCCTCCAGGGAGGCCTCCAGGATGCCACCCAGTCTCCTCTCTCTCTGCACTCACCTGGGTGATAACTGCCACCACAATCCCTGGTTTCATAGTCTAAATCCACCACTGCTCTGTGACTCTTGTGTCCTCTGACCCAAGCTTAGCAGCTAGGTGTTCAAAAATATTAGGGAGAGGGACACAAGAAAAAGTGGAAGATGTAAGAGAGAAGGTAAGGAGGAGAATGGAAGGAAAAAGAGACATGAGTTAACATCTGTCCTCAACCAACGCTGAGGTACCTGGCATTCTTTCAATCAGAGATCCAGTTTTATCCAGCACACCTCCCATAACACATGTGTCCGCTGCACGCAAAAGTGCTTTCTGGATTATTAACTATGTATTGCTGTCCTGTTATTTAGTGTCAAGGTGCTTGTCTGCATTCCTGCATTCATGTTATGAATACTGATAGCCGGCTTGGGCCTCTTTCAGGAATAAGGTGCCTCCGTCCCTCCCTCCGCCCCATTCCCTGAACATCACAGATACCAGGTCTGATTTTGAGGACTTTGCCACATAATGATTCGAAGGCTCATTTCACCCGATATGGAGATGCAGGTTCTAATTAGGAGGCAGTCAACTTGTTCTGCTTCTGAGAAGAATGGAAAACTCATGCCACACCCCTGGCAGATAGCCCAATGCCCAGCACTCAGCTTCACTGGCACTGAACGCAGGTCTCTTACAATTCAGCATTCCACTGTGCAATGAGCTTCTTGCAGGGAACCATCTCCCATGTGAGTCCCTCCCCAAACCCAGGCGCCATGCATGCTCTCGGACAGGATCAGCGTGTCCTGTTCACACCTGTGGTCTCTGCCTACCTTACCCCCAGTTCCTACCTAGCCTGGAGCTTGCTGCTGAGTATGTTGCCTGAAAAAAATAAATCAAAGGCTTGTTGAATGTCCATAACTGTGTCTCACAAGACCCCTCTTCTTTTGTCTGCCCCACTGCTCTAGCCTGAACCTGAGCAACAGTGACATCCTGACTATCTATGACGGCGATGAGGTCATGCCTCACATCTTGGGGCAGTATCTTGGAAACAGTGGTCCCCAGAAGCTGTACTCGTCCACACCAGACTTAACTATCCAGTTCCACTCAGACCCTGCTGGCCTCATCTTTGGGAAGGGCCAGGGATTTATCATGAACTACATAGGTAAGTGTCTCCTCCAGTAATTTTGTGTGTGCGTGAGTATGTGTGTGGTTAGATGGTTTCTTCTAGATATGTCTTTTGGGGGGTTCTGTGTTACATGGATCTTTTAATATATTGGCACAGAAAATATGTGTAGTTTTTAGGCATTTGGGCTCACTGGTTGGAAACAATAGGGTTTGAGTTTTAGTATTGCTGTCAATGGCTGTGTGATCTTAGGCAAGTCACTCGACTTCTCTGAGCCTCCTTTTGGTCATCTGTAAAATGGAAAAAACTGATAGCTGCTCCAGAGGCTCGATATCAGGACCTAGTAGACGATGCCTCATGACTTTCAGATTCGTGGTGTTTCCCTTGTAGTCAGCAGGGATCCTAAACCATCAGCACACTCTCCTGCATTTGCAACTTCTCAAAACAGCATCTCCGCCATCTTGCCTGACCAGAAGTTGGGCTTTCCCTAAGGGCTCTTCTTCCGCTGCAGCCCCATCCAATGGAGACCATGCATTCTCTCCCACCCCCTGTAAATAAGGCCCAGAGAGGCAAGAGGTATCTTCCTTGCTCTTCAATGGGGCTTCCAAACCATTTCTCTCACTCTCACATTAAAGCAGAAACAAAACCCAAAAAAACTGCTATAAAGTTCAAGCCAAGTTCACACTTAGCCATCCAACACCTCTTCTTACCGTTTCTTCCATCCACAGCCTTCCCTCCTCATTCCTCATCTGTGACCCCCTCTTCTTCACTGCTGGCTCTGTCACCCTCCTCAGAACACTGGAGGGTCTCAAGCACCACACTGAGACCTGTCCTCTGTCCATCTAGACTCATCCCCCATACACTGTCATCCAGTCCCAAGGTTCTATACAATGCCTCTCTGTGTTCTATTGCCCCTAATTTGTACTTCCAACCTTGACCTTTTCCATGAACTGTCCACCTAACTCCCTGAAGCTACCTTCTTGCATGTCTAACCAGCATCTCAGATTTAACATGGCCCAAACAGAAGTCCTTCTCTCCCTACCCCCACACCCCACCACCACCCAACTTCTGCCGCCAGCAGTCCGGGGATGGCTGTGAAGTTCCACTAATCTCAGCCCCAGGAAGGATTTGAACTGACAGAGCTCCTACTCCAACCCTGTCACTTCACAGCAGAAGCAGCCCTGGGCCACCGAGGATAAAGGACTTGCTTCTCAGGGCCAGGCAATGAGGCTCATACCTGGGCTTCCTGGCTCCCCTGGTTCTTAGTGTTTCTCTACCCCTGATATTCTTGGCAACAGCAGAGAACTTGGGAGACACAAGGGGGTACTTAAGATCTCACCTCTTGGCATCCAGGATGGTGGGTGATTACATGCTGAGCATTTCAATGGGCAGGATTCACACAGCAATCAGAGAACTTGCTTGGGTCACCCCGGAATGAGGCAGACATCTTGATTTCCAGGATGGAAAGGTGGGGGAAAGAAAGGGTTTCATTCTGCCAAGTCTCCCCACTATCACGCCCACCATCAAAAACCATCTGGCTTGAGTCAGAGTCTCCGTCTGTGATTCCTTCTCCCCCCCTGGCATCCATCTCTATTTTGAAGTATTCTCTGTGTCCCACCTCTTGCCTCTAAAACACAAGCCCCCTCTCTGACCTTTGGCTATCTCAAAGAGCCAGATGCATGTGAAAAGAAGTCCCCTGCCTTTTTTGTGTGTTTGTTTCCAGTTGTTAGATGTTTCTCATCCCTGCCCGCTCTGCGTACACCTCTCAGAGGGACAGACACAAGTGTTGATCTTTTTCATGTTTCTCGGAGGCCTTTTCCACCTTGATTGTGCTGCTAAGTGTTTTCAGAGTGTTACTGCTGCTACTTTCTGCGGGTTGCCCACTCTTTACTGGGCAGGGCCCTGGACACTGGGGAACGGCTTGTGCTGGCTGCCCAGACGAGGCACCATCCAGAGTCAGCTGCCTTTGGAGGGAGAGTTTCTGGTGACTTGGCTTCAGTCTCTCTCCTTAAACTTCTCTTCTCCTCATTCCCCTACCCCCCGCTTCCCAGTTGGAAGATGAGGTCATAGTTTTTTAATTTGTCTCCTCTGGTGTCTAAGTCAGTCTTCTGAAACCCCATTCAGCTCAGTGGTGGAAATCTGACCCTATCCAAGGCCACCCAAGGTTAACCCAGAAGTCTGGCCAACGTTCAGTGTGGCGCCGTCATGAAGAGGAGGAGTCCCTCTTCACTGAAGCTGACAGTTAAGATATGTGTGACAATATGAAATTGGCAGGAACTCTTCCATATATTATTTTCTTTCATCCTCAAATGCATTATCTCCACTTTCTACAGTGTTTGGTCCACAAGAGTCTCTGCACATGTGCCAGCCCCTGCACTAGGCACCAGGAGCCAGGCATGAATGGACCGCTCTCCCTGCCTTTATTTCTCTGGCTGGTGAAAGTGGGGGAGGCGGTTTCAGGGTTCCAGGGATACATAGCCTAGCTAATATGGGCAAATGTAGGCGACATACAATGAGAACAATCCTGTTCTTATTTCTGTCAAAGAAACACACACTCAATTTCACAGGGAAGGCAGGTAGGCTTCTGTATTTCATTCTGATGCCAATCAATTCCTTGTGATTATCCATGTTGAAAATAATTCTGAAGCGTCCATGCCCGAGGTCCGTGGAGGGAGAGTGACATGATTGACTAGTGATGTCTGCTGTGGCATGGGAGAGGTAGTTGCTATCCCAGGTCTAGATTTAACCAGATGTAGATGCAATTTTCATTGAGAAGAGGGATCACATGGAAGGGTCAGGGGGTTTTATGGTCATCTAGAGATTTCAGAAGCTCCTAAAATGATCTCAGGGCCAGCACCTTACTCTGCAACGTGGCCAAGACTAATCTGCTAGGACTGCTGGTAAACCTTCCACAGGAACATTCTGGGCTTACCTCATTCTGACCTCCCATAATTCTGCTTTACCTAGACAGAAGCAAAGAACCATTCTCCTCATCAGTGTCTGTGGCCAAGGGCATGGAGGCAAGAGAATAAAAAAGCAGAGCTGAGTAAGCAGTGTTTTTCAAAGAGATATTAGTCACTTCTGTACTTATTCCTCTAATCCTAGGATAAGAAGTAAGCTCCATATTGTAGGTCAACTCCAATCAAATGACGTGGTGCCTAGGATGATGCCTGCCATGAGCATAAGACCAGTAAATGGCAGCATGTACTCAGTGCATTTGAGTATTTCTTTTGCCCAAGAGTTAGACCAGGTTGCCGATCTTGACCATGAGACTGGCAAATGGCGGCATGTACTCAGTGCATATAGGTATGTCTTTTACCCAAAAGTTGGACCCTGATGCTAATCTTGACCATGAGACTGGGAACATGACTTCAGATCCCCATATTCCTAGTGCCTGACATATAGTAAGTTCTTACAAAATGTTAGTCGAACAAATGAATGAATCCATATAGAACTCACCTAAGCGTCATATAGTGCACATTGATTAGTTTTCACATTGCCCTCAGCAATAGACAGGGTCATGATTCTTGTCTCAGTTCTACAATTGAGGACAATGAGGCTCAGAGATGCTTATCAACATGACTGGAGTCACACAGCTTCTAAAACAACGACCAGAAGGGAAGTCCTCCAACTCCTAGGCCAGCTCTCTCATTCTTCACAAAGTTAAGGGCCCACGAGGGCAGTGAGCCAGAACCTCCATCCAGGGTGCTAGCTAAACATACAGACTCCTGAATCAGACTCTCTGGGGGTAGAGTCTAGGAGCTGAAGAACAGGAAGACCGTCTAACTTGGGCAAGGCCACTGAATTAGTAAACAGTGGGGCCAAGATCTGAGTCATAGTGTCCCCAACTCGATCATCAGGAATGTGATGAATGTCATAGAGGAGATGGGAGGTCCCACGGGAGCATGTCACCATGCTGGCTCAAACTGAAAAATCAGACCAGCAAACCTTTCTCAGTCTCGAAGCATTTGGCACAAGGCAGACCCCATACCCAGTATCTACCCCTGTTTCTCCTCCTTTCAAACACAGTTTGAGCATTTGCAGCCGTGTCCTAAATCCAGGGCTTGGCTGATTTTTCAAAGGCCTAAAAATAGAGGTCCCTGTTCCCCATGAAGCAATTCCAGAAGCCATTTCCCTCTCCCCTTCTTCTTGTAGACACCCCTGAGATCACCGTTCCCCAAATAAAATCATGATGAAATCCCAGGAAAAGCCATTGCTTGTTTCTCAGAATGACTTTCCTGCAGACAGGGAAGGTGCTTGGCTTTCCCCAGAAGTACATAAGAACTGCAGATTAATTATACAGCCTAATTAGCTCTCTTCTCAAAATCTGTGCAGTGGGCACTTGGATGCAAGAATAGTAATAGTGGGCTTTGCATTGTTCCCTTAGTAATGAGGATTTGCAAGAAGGAAGGCAGGATTGTTCCAATCTGTGATACTGAGCTGTGTATAACTTATTTTGGAGTGTGGTTAATGTTCACAGATGTTATGCAACATGATTTAAAGAATGCACCAATAATTATTTTTATTTCAACAGTTGAGTGTTTGTCTAAATCTGTATCACAAAACCATATATTACAAATTCATCAAACCCCTGAATTTTCAGACATTCTTAGGATGAGGCTGAGTGTGTTAGCTACTATTGCTGCCTAACAAAATATCCCCCCCCCAAATTAGCAATGCACATTTTTTAAAGATTTTATTTATTTATTTATTTGGGAGAGAGAGAGAGCATGAGCAGAGGCAGGGGGTGGGGTGGAGGGGCAGGGGGAGAGGGGGAAGCAGACTCCCCGCTGAGCAGGGAGCCCGACTTGGGGCTTGATCCCAGGACTTAGAGATCATGACCTCAGCTGAAGACAGACACCTAACCGACTGAGTCATCCAGGTGCCCTACAAGGCACATTTACGATCACACACTTTCGGTGGGTCCGGAATTCAGGATCTCATGCCAGATGGTTCTGACTTGGCATTTGTCATGATGACTCTGCAGTCATGATGTCAGCCTGGGTTGTGTTCATTCGAGGGCTTGACTGGGGCTGGAGCCTCTGTTTCCAAAATGGCTTCCTCATGTGGCTCACAAGTCAATGCCAGCTGTTGGCAAGAGGTCTTGGATTCTCTCTATGTGGATTGCTCCAGAGGGCTGCCTGAACAGCCTCACAGTGTGCCAGTTGCTCTCTCCAGAAAGCAAGAGGAGAGCCTCTCAGTGTCTCTTATGGCCTGGCCTCCAGAGCCACACACCGTGGCTTCTTCAACAGCCTGTTCATTGCCTACACGCATACGTTGGCCCTGCTGGGCACTGCAGGGAGTACACAAGAATGTGAATTCCAGGAGGTAAGAATAACAGGGTGGGGTCGGCGTCATGAAAGGTGAGGACCTGAGACAGAGAGAAGGGGTTGTCCCCTAAGCCACAATGCTAGTAAGTGGCAGGGCTAGGGTTCCGTGTCTCCCCAAATCCTACATTGACGTTGTCAAACTGAACCTGGCAAGTTCAGGGGCCCACAGGAAGAGCTTATCATAAAATTTCATACAGCAGAGTTCTTGGGCTTTAAGGAATTTCAAAGTGTGTCACTTATTTCTGGAGACTTTTTCTTCTGTTTGCTCCTTCCTCTGACATCTGTAAAGGGAACCCCACACAGAAAGGGCCCCCACTCATCTAAGGACAATGTTTTTGTTTTAAAGAGGTGTCAAGGAATGATTCCTGCTCAGACTTACCAGAGATCCAGAACGGCTGGAAAACCACTTCTCATACGGAGCTTGTGAGAGGAGCCAGAATCACCTACCAGTGTGACCCGGGCTACGACATAGTGGGGAGCGACACCCTCACCTGCCAGTGGGACCTCAGCTGGAGCAGCGACCCCCCATTTTGTGAGAAAAGTAAGAGTCATCTTGTTTTCTTCCTCTGGGCCAGCGGGTGGTAAATCCCTCCCATGGAGTATTTTTCATGTAGATGCAATGGAATCCCTTCATGTAGAATCTTCCTCCCTCCTATTCCACCAGCTGGCCCGAGCTGCTCACAAATGTCCTTTTGGAGTTCTAAGTCAGGAATGTCAGACTCAGGGGCCTCCAGAAGCCTGGCGGTTAATGTAAATGAAGGAACTAGGCTGAGGGAGAGACAATAGGGAATGGCATAGACTGCAGTGAAGCCTGTGTGAAATGATCATTCAAATACATCATTAAAACACCGGTAGTAACCACTCAAGACCAATCTAAGTTGGGCTTTGGGGCCCCAGTTAGAAACCCCTATCACAGGTAACCGGCTTCACCCAGAGAGTACCAATCCCAGCCTCCTGGCGCCTTCTGCCTGCTGCGCTCAGGCATGCAGGCCAGGTACCGCCCATTATAGCTCCATCTGGTGTCTTGAACAGTGTCAGAAAAAGGAGGTGCTTCTGGTTTCTATACTGAATTTTAGCAGAGGTGGGAGAGGAGCTAAATTTGAGGCTGGCCTCTTCCCGCTAACCATTTGCTTCCTACCTCCTCCTACACAAGCCTCCATTCTGCATCTGTCTTGCTGGGACTCCTTGGGGATTTTGGTAGACCTGCTTGGCCTGCCTCGAGTGACAGGCTGCAGGATAAGAAATACTAAGTGTCAGCAGAGAAAGAGGGTATTGGGGAAGAGGGGGGTTATACTCAATCCCTGTCACAAATATTCCAATGGCAAAGAAAATTAATTATCACGGGGGGAAACATGAAAAAGAAAAATCCTCAAAATTGGCTACAAAAACATCTGCTTGTTCCATAACAGGATGTGGTGTATGTGTGTGTGTGTGTGTGTTTATAATGATGGAAAATAAAAAAAACAACAATGAGAAGCACCATGGGGTGGCGAGACCCATCGCAGACACATTAACATGATCTACACCATCATTGCTTTTTTTTCTCCCAAGATTGTATTTATCTATTTTAGAGAGGTAGAGAGAAAGAGAGCGCGAGCAGGAGGAACACAGGGAGAGGGACAAGCAGACTGAGCACTGACTCTACACGGAGCACGGAGCCCAATGCGGGGCTCGATCTCACGACCCTGAGATCACGACCTGAGTCGAAACCAAAAGTCAGGCGCTCACCCAACGGAGCCCCATCATTACTTTATAAAATGTTTTAAACATAACGTGTCTTCGTAATGACTTTTAAATTTTTGAACAATAATGATTTTTAAATATTTTGAATAATGACTTTTGAAATTTTTTGAGTAAGAACAGCTTTTAAATTTTTTGAAAGAAGATTTTTAAACCTTTTGAATAATAATGATTTTTCAAAATTTTTAATAATCATGATCTTTTTAGGGACCCCTGGATGGCTCAGTCGGTTAAGCATCCAACTCTTGATCTGAGCTCAGGTTGTGATCTCAGGATCATGAGTTCAAGCCCCTTGTTGGGCTCCAGGCTGAGCATAGAGCCTACTTAAAAAAATAAGTAAATAAAAGAATAATGATAATGGTGCTTTTTAAAGTGTTTAAAAAAATGATGATATATATTGTGGTAATGAGTTCTAAAAGCTTGGAGGGGACATAAACTAGCTCCCTCTGGGAAACTCTTCAGCTGCCTCACTCTTTGCCAGGAAAAGACCCAAATTAGAGCAAGTGAATTTGCACTGGGCCCCTTCTGGATATCAGCGTTTATGTTCCTTTGCCGGTTGCCTGTTGTTGTGCATCTAAGACAGAGACCCACCAACCTGCCTCAGTGGCTTCTCTTCTAGTGGAATAAGAACAGCAGAACATCCTGAGGCCAGTGGGGTCTCCCCCAGAAATCCCTGGGGGTCACCAATGCCTTTCATTCATTCATTCCAGTGATTCATTCAATGACACTCTTGACGTCAAAAGATGCACATAAACATATCTTCCCATGACACAAGTCGAAGCGGTTTACTTACAGAACTCAAGCAGCAGTAAAATTAGAAAGTACAGAGTGAAAACCCCTCATGATCTTCCTCTCCGGAAATGACACCACTCTTAAAAGTTTGTTCTGCGTTGTTGCAATGCATTGTGTGTTACACATACACACATCGATGTGTGAATGTGAATCGTACATATAAAGACACGGAGATACTCATACAGAAACAGCCATAGATAAGGATATTTTACCACTGCTGTTTTCTCAACTCAGAAATCCAGATACTTTTTCATATCACACACACGGCATACTTCATTCTTTTTTTAATTGGCTTAATTTTAATTGGCTTACTGTTTTCCCTTTATGTGCATTGATTTTTTAATTGAAAAGTAATGGATGCTTGTTTTACTAGATTCAGGCACCACAAAGAAAGCAGGGAAGGCCCCCCTCACTTTGCTGTCTTCGGTGGGTGCTCAGGATTTCATAGAATAGCTGTTCCACATTTAACTCTTCCCTTGCATTGTTTCTTTTTTTTCCGTTTTTGTTGTTGTTGCTGTTGTTTTGTTTTTTACCATTACAAATAATTGTGCAGTGAACAACCTTGTACGTAGGTCTTTGGGTCCAGACGCAAACATTTCTTCAGGCTACTTCCCATACGTGGAATTAAATTCAGGTCTCTTTCATCCCGTCCTCTTCTCTAGCCACCTTCGATGAGCTCAGACGCAGCTTCCAAACAGGAGAAGAACTAAGTTGGAAAACTTCCCAGATCATTCTGTAGTTCTCAGCAAACCTGTGATCATCAAGCATCCTAACACCCTCTTGGTCTGATTTCGTCCATAGTTATGTACTGCACCGACCCCGGGGAAGTGGACCACTCGACCCGCTTAATTTCAGATCCCGTGCTGCTGGTGGGCACCACCATCCAATACACATGCAACCCAGGCTTTGTGCTGGAAGGGAGCTCTCTTCTGACCTGCTACAGCCGCGAGACTGGCACGCCCATCTGGACGTCACGCCTGCCCCACTGCGTCTGTGAGTCCTATCTGTTGGCTTGATGCAGACAGGGGTTTGCTGCTTCTTATCTGTGGTGGAGGGCTGGGCTGCTAGGAGGAGGCATTCCACCGTTTGAGAGGGCTTACTGTTATTACTGTCCCCCAACCATAGCCAGCAGATCAAAGGCATGCGTACTAGAACATTTACGGTAAATGTATTGGGCACTAGGCTAAGTCCTTTACCAAATGCCCCTCCCTTCTGCCTTGTGAGCAAGGCTCTGTTGTCTCTGTTGCAAGAAGAGGGTACTAGGGGGTGTTATGCTAAGCAAAATAAGTCAATCAGAGAAAGACAATTATCATATGATCTCCCTGATATGAGGAATTTGAGAGACAGGACCGGGAATCCTGGAGGAAAGGGAGGGAAATGAGACAAGAAGGGAACCGGGAGGGAGACAAACTGTAAGAGACTCTTCATCTCAGGAAACAAACTGAGGATTACTGGGAGGAGGGGGAGGGATGGGGTGGCTGGGGGATGGACATTGGGGAGGTATGTGCTATGGTGAGTGCTGTGAATTGTGTAAGACTGATGATTCACAGACCTGTACCCCGAAGCAAATAATACATTATATGTTAATTTTTTTAAAAAAAGAGGATATTAAGTTTCAAGTAGTGAAATCATCACCCCAGGTCACCCAGCCCATTAATAGTGGAGGCCGAAGTCAAACCCAGAGCTGCCTGACTCCACCCAACAATCAACCCATCCATGGGACACGAAACTGGTGAATTTAAACTCTCCTTTGGTCTTACCTATGTGAAGCCACTAACGCAGATGTTTGGTTAAGAGAAGACTTTGGGGCTTTCTTACTCATAAAGAGTCAAAAAATAAAAGTCTTCCACAGTCACTCTGACAAGGGAGGAATTACTATTCATGCCAGGGAGAGAGGGTAGAGAGCAATGGTCCAGGGGAGCTCAGCCTGACTGTGTGTGGGATCACTCGGGAAGTTTTAAAACTCGCTGGAGTTTCTGAGGCTCCTGGCCTGGGGCGTAGCTCAAGCAGTGAGGTTTTTCAAAGCTCCCCCACCCCACCCCCAGGGTTCCTATGTGCAGCCAGGGATCAGAACCATGGCTCAGAGGAATAAGGAGACAACGTAGAAGGAGCAAAGGCTCACACAATGCATGGACTTGAGAAACCATCAGCTGCGCTAATATTTTATATGAGCGTGTTACGAGCAGCTCTATCTATTAAGGGTTCAGTCAGCTCGAGTTCCAGAAGCTACTAGTAGAGCTATCAAAATTTAAAGCTTCTGCACAGCAAAGGGGGACTTTCTTATTCTGGGTTCCCGTGCAACGAGGAACCTTGGACTTCACACCATGGGTCTCCATCTGCCTCTTTAGTCCAGGTCCTAGAATTTCAGAGCTAAGGACATCTCGTAGGTAAAATACAGTATGATTCAGACATTAGACGCATCTGCTCCCTTTTATAGATAACGGTTGCTATTTATTGATTGTGTAAGACATCATGCTAAGCAGATTATATGCATTTGTGAATGTAAGTGCATGTATGTGTGTAGCGTGTGTGTGTGTGTGTGTGTGTGCGCGCAAATACACTCAGAAAACCAAAGCTCAGAAGGGAAAAGAGATAACAGTAGTTACTGTTTGTTGAATGTGTAAAACACATTGCTTGGATGCCTGGGTGGCTCAGTTGGTTATGAGTCTGGCTTCTGCTCAGGTTATGATCCCAGGGTCCTGGGTTCGAACCCTGCACTGGGATCCCTGCTCAGCAGGGAGCCTGCTTCTCTTTCTCCCTCTGTATGCATGCATGCATACATGGTTTGTTTAAAGGTGGTTGAGACTCACAGGGACATGTGATTAAGGTCACAACACTTTTTCATGAGCAGAGCTGAGATTCTGGTCTTGGACCCCACGGCCCTTTCCACCAGCCTTGCCCCGACATATTTCATCATGAGTGACTGGGGACAAAGCCATGCAAGGATGTCCCAGCAAAATTGCAACCTATGGCCCAAACTCCTCACCCACAAGCACATCCCCTCCCAATCCCCAGACCTTTGGGCCAAGTTCCCAGGACATTTCCGGGAGAACTGTATCTCCCAAAAGGAGATGTTGAAATCCTAACCCCGGTACTGTAATGGGAACGTTTTTTGGAACGAGGGTCTTTGCAGATGTAACCAAGTTAACGTGAGGCCCTACAGGATTAGGTTGGGCACCGACCCAGTGACCGGGGTCCTCATAAGAAGAGGGACGTTTGAACACAGAGACCCAGGGAGAAGCCATTCTGTGCTTGCAAGTCTAGGAACACCGAGGATTGCCATCTACCCCTGGAAGCCAGGAGGAAGCAAGGAACGATCCTTCCCCCTCGGTTTCAGAGGGAATGTGGTCTTTGAAGGCCACCTTGACCTGGGACTTCTAGCCTCCAGAGCTGTGAGACAGTGCATTTCTGTTATTCAAAGCGCTCCCCCGCCCCCCCCCCGCCCCGCCCCGTCAGATGCATATCGCTAAGGCAGCCCAGAACACCCGTGCAGTTCCCATTCCCTCCAGGAGACTGTGAGGGGGATCAGCAGCCGCTTGAGCTGGTCCAGCTGCAGAGACCCAGAGATGAGAAGCTAAAAATAAAAGCTTATTTAAAAGTACTGAAAGGTGGAGGTATCATTTAAGAAAGAAAGAGAGGAAGGAGGGAAGGAAGGAAGAAAGGGAGGGAGGGAGGAAGGAAGGAAGAAGGAAGAAGGAAGGAAGAAAGGGAGGAAGGAAAGAAAGTCACTTCCCTAACGAGGCACAGCCTCCAAAGACCCTCTAGGCTGTGCTGGCTGCTGGATTTGGGAGACACAAGCCTCCCTCCCTCTGAGGCTGCCTTCCCCTGGAATCTCAGTTGTGACGGCTTCCCTGACACCCGCGCTAATGAGTCACGAGCCAGGCTGGGTGTCAGGAGACACGCGATCCTCCCAGAAGCCCAAACAGGAGCCCGGCACGTGCTTCGAGCCTCATTACCGGCAAGCGAGACTGGCAGGAGATGGGAGGCAAGAGGATGGTCAGTTCTGGCAGTGGGGGCGGTGGGGGGGAGGCAAGAGAGACAGGCTGTATCTGGGTTCTGAGGGTGTTTCTAGGGATGAGTTTGTCAGACATCTACAGCTTTCAAATGTCTCCTCTGCCCATCACCTTGCCAAGCCCGTCCCCAGCATTAGTGCACTGAACACTCATGAAACTATATGGGTGGTACCTGTGTTCACTTAAAAGCAGGCAAAGGAGGCCCAAAGAGGCCGAGCCACTTTCCTGAGGTCACAGAGCAGGGAAGGGGAGAAGCCAGGATTCCAACTGAAGACTAAGCCCCAAAGCAGCATTTTCCCACCTTAGCACTCTGCAATCCCAGCTTCTGAGCAAAGCTCTGGTACTTTACCCTTGACAAAGATCTTCCACCAACAAGTGCATGAAGCGGACAGAGCCAGTTGTAAAGCTCTGAATGTGTGTAGTTTTTGTTCCCTGTGGCCTGCTCAAGGCCATTGTTTGGTCCAGCCGGGACTCCAAACCATGTCTTTTGAGTCCTCCAAGAACTGACGGGTCAAGCATGGGTAGAAGGAAGTGTCTGGAATTCACAGCCAAATACCAACCCCCCCTGCTTTGCTGGGTAACCTTGGGCAAGTAGCTTGCCCTTTCTGGGCCTCAAAGCCCTCAGCTGTGAAAAGGGAATGCTACTCCCTACCAGACAGGGCAGTTGGAAGTGACTCATGCAATAATTCAAAAAGTGCCCCCGAATGCAGACACAGGCATGTCCTGACTTTCTCCACTCACAGTACCCTTGGCATCTCAGGAATTTTTTTGGTAAATATCCTAGGCTGAAATACCAAACAGTTCCATCTGCTAAGTAATTAGCTCCAAACAACTTAATAAGTAGCTCTATCCTGACAACTTAGTAGCTGTTTGAAAAAGTAATGCACGTATTACAGGATTTGATTTTGATTGCATTGTTTAAAGATTTTATTTATTTATTTGAGAGAGAGAGAGAGAGAGAGAGCAGAGGGAAAGAATCTCAAGCAGACTCCCCACTGAGCAGGGAGCCCGATGACCCCACGACCCCAAGATCATGACCTGAGCTGAAATCAAGGGTCAGATGCTTAACTGACTGAGCCCCCCAGGTGCTCCATGATTTTTATTGCATTCTTAAATAACTAGAATCACAGCCACAAGGGCGTGGATGCCTCTTGGGCTCTGACAAACTTGTCAGATTTTGGCACCTGGACTCTGCCACCTTCATTCCGTTCCACACTGATTTTCTCAGAGCTCTTGCTTTTTAGTGCACCCACTGCAGAAAACCCAGCTTTGCAAAGACGGGGCATCATGAAAAGAAATGTAGCTCTGTCTAATGTTGGCACCATTCACATGGGTCTGGGAGGTGTTCCTTTGTCTCCTCTAAGTTTTCAAAAATCACACAGGGGTGCTGTTTGTGGTGGCACCCTGGGGTGCCGCAGTGCACAGTTTGGGAACTGTGGTGCAAAAGCCCTAAAAATACAGCTGTGTCTAAACAGACATGATCCACATTCTCGGGGAGCCTGGGGACTGTTGGAGATGGGAGGATGAGAGCCAGGTCTGTGAAAGAAATAACAATGACTCCTCGGCATCACCTCCTCCAGGAAGGCCTTCCTGATTGCCGAGGCTACATCGTGTTTCTCTTCCTGTAAGCTCCCATGGTTCCTACAGTTTGCGTTGACCACAGCACTTGCGGCAGCTTATTGAAATATCTCTTTATCTGTTCATAGACCCAAATACGTAACTCACTTCCCAGGTGGGTTTTTGCAGGCTCAAGAAGTGACAGCCCTTGCTACTATTATTGCCATTGATGTTGTTGGCAGTACTAAATGCAGTCTTTGTTGCGACTTCCCTTCGTTGATGGTACCTGACTCCCAAGGCTCCCATCCAGAAGATAAAAACCACACCACCAAAAGTAATGCAGAGCCTACAAATTCAGTGAGGGTTTTATGGGCGGTTCCCCTGGGAGACACTTAGGGATTCCCAGGAGGCCCTGGCTCTTCACACCCTGCCCTCGGAACACCACAAATAGGAGACACGGGGATCTCCTGACCGGGGCAGAGCCCGCGTGGCCAGACCAAGGCCATAGTAAAAGTTTCCACCGATGCATCATCCCCAGCAGCCTCACCGTGGCTCCCATGCAGGCTTCCAGCTGGGTGCCCCATCTTCACTTAGAAATTCCTGACTCTGAGACAGCAGTGGTTCAGAGGAATTCGTGACAGCCCAGGGGACTTGGCACAAGAAGGGCCCCTCCTACCCCCGCTACCCCAGAGCCATTAAATGCACCAGATTTCAAACCCGCCGGGTCCACCTTGCTGGTTGGACGACTTTGCACAAGCCAGCATCATCATCAGAAAGGATGATTGTGCCAACCGTAAATACAGATGCTGGTAACCATGTGTGTGGCCCACAGTAAGGGCTTGGGTACCATTGGTTGCTAACGATCACACAGATTTGGCGCTTTGCTATTTGTGGGGTACTTTACAAACCATTCATAGCAATACCTGGGGAACCTGATTTTCACATTTTGTTCCAATGTGTTCCCCAAAAATGTACATTTTTCCCCTACAGTTAAGGAGAGGGGAGAAATGGGAGGAATGTAGAAATGAGGGTGGGTTTGTGACCGTTTCCAAGACTGCCAGCCCAGCTCAATTGTATTCCTGAGAAAGAACAGAATGAGTTCACACGGAATTGTTGAAGAGCCAAGATCAGTGATTCTCAGCCGGGGTGACTCTGCTCCCGGGAGACATGTGTCAGTGGCAATTCCTAGAGACATGTTTGGTTGTCACAACAAGGAACAAGTGGACAGAGGTCAGGATCTAGTGGCTCCACGTCCTATAAGGTGGAGATGGCCCCATCACAAGGAATTACCCAGCCCAAAATGTCAACAGCATCTAAGGTTGAGAAAATCTGCCTTCAATGGTCTTATTTCAAAGTGTGGGTACATCCTTGGAGTGGGAATGTCATCACCCAGCCACATTTCAGCTGAAGATGGGGTCTTGACCAGTCCATTTATGTAATAAGCAGGAAAGTTAGAGTCCAGAGCCTGGAATAGGTTAAATCAGGAATGGGTTCAATTTTCTAGTATGTCTTAAACTGCCAGGCATCATTTATGATGCTCCTACTGTATAACGTAGGATCATATATGAGAGTCCTTATAGAGCAGGCCCTGAGAGCTTCAAGCTCACCCTAACAGGTTCATCTCCGGTGAGGAGAAGCAGTATTAAATAATTAAATACAAGGCAGTGTGTTCAATGCTGGGGCAGAAGAAGAACTAGGAAGATTAGTGACTCTATTAGGGATAGAGGCCACCAGGAAAGGCTCCTTGGAGGTGGAGAAAAGAGGACTGAGTACTGAAAGACCAGACTTATCCAAGCTGGGTGGGCAGGTACGGTGTAAGGTGAGGAGGAAGAATATTTCATAATATGACAACATGGCCATCCATCATTGACCGAGCACCTATGACCTGCCAAGAACATGCTAAACGCCTTATATTCATGACCTTATTTAATCTTCCAAACCCCTATGAGAATATTCCCATTTTACTGATAAGAGAAATCGAGGCTCAGAGAGGTTGCGGCCCTTGCTGGAGGTCACACAGCGAGTATGTAGTAGAACCCAGATTTTAAGCCAGATTCCACATCCTGGGACCTTCGATGATGCCCATGCATAATAGGTGGCCAGGGGCAGGAGATGGGGAGGTGAGTTTGGGGAATGGAAAAGCACTGGAGGTGAGGGAAAGGCAGAGAGACCATGCTGGCGAAAGGTACTGGCGAGGGTGGTGAAAGCCAGACCAGACAGGCTGTGAGCGGGAGTCCCCCGGGATTTGCATGATCTCATCAGAGCTGTTTCGGGCTTGCATTTCAGCCGAAGAGTCCCTGGCATGTGACAACCCTGGTTTGCCCGAAAACGGCTACCAGATCCTGTACAAGCGGCTCTACCTGCCGGGAGAGTCCCTCACCTTCATGTGCTACGAAGGCTTTGAGCTCATGGGCGAAGTGACCATTCGATGCATCCTGGGACAGCCATCCCACTGGAACGGGCCCCTACCCGTTTGTAAAGGTACAGAAACCTGTTCACCACGCAGGGACCGGGAGCAGGAGATGTCCAGTCTGGCTTCTTGCTATGAATCTCAATTCGCTCTCAAAAGTCCAGCTACTGTATTTCCTGACATCTAAGATACCGCCATTATTTTCTGCACCGAGAAAGAAAGAAAAAAGTGCTGCCAATGAAACGGTGGCACAATGCCTTCTCCTGGCTTAGCGTTTTTATCCCTACTTACTAACAGCTCTGTTTAGAGCTTAGATTTTGTCATGAAGGAGAGCCATTCTGCTTTGAACTCCTGCTTCGGTTACGCGGCTTAAACTTTCCCCGCCTCCTGCACCCCGTTTTCACAACCACTTGGTTCCCAGGGGTTACGAGGGCTCCCCGGTTGCCTCTGGGGTGGTCTCCCCGGCCGCTCTAACCCTCCCCAAACGCTGATGATGGTGTGATGGGCGAAGGCGCACACACAGGCATCATGAGCGCCACCTGGTGGCAGCAAATTAATATGCCATTGGTTGCAAGACATGCCCCCATCCCAGAGATGGTGAAGAGGGAAAACTTGTTTTAAAATCAGTAAACACTTATCACCGAAATTAAATTTTGACAAAGCCACTGAGATTTGGGTTTGTTTATCCAGGTCTTTGAGGTATACAATTAATAACAATATCCTAAATCTGATCTTAGCTTTTTATGGCATTAATGCCCCTTTGAGAATGAGGTAGAAAGTTCTGAATTCTTGCCCCAGCAGGGATGGAGGCATCATGGAGTTTTACACTTCTACTTGGGAGCCCATAACTTCGATGGATCCCCAGATGCTTTATGATGAACTTCAGCCTTTATTAAGCCTTACAAATGTTTTCCAACCAGCATTTCTACTCCTAGGTAGAGGCGCAAAACAATTGCAAACAAGTACTCACTTGTACATGAATATTCCTAGCAGCATTGCTCACAAGAGATGGGAACTACCCTAATGTCCATCGACTGGGGAACAAACAAATAAAATGTGGCCCAGCCATAGTGGAATATTATTCAGCGGTGAAGAGGAATGGAGGGCTGACACCTGTCGCAGCCTGAATGGACCTTGAAAACACGATGCTAAGGAAAAGGAGCCAGACACAAAAGATCACATATGCTATGATTCCATTTATATGAAATATCCCAAGTGGTAAACCCATAGAGAAGGGAAGCAGATTGGTGGCTCTCATAGCTGGGGTGGAGAGAGAAGAGTAACTACTTAGTTGGTACAAAGTTACCTCTTAGGGCTAATGAAAATGTTCTCGAACTAGAGAGAGGTGGTAGCTCCCCCAAATCGTGAATGTGCTAAATGTCACCAAATAACACACTTTAAAATGATCAATTTTATGTTATATGAAATTTACCTCTGTTTTTTTTTTTTAAGATTTTATCTGTTTATTTGAGAGACAGCAAGAGAGCAGGAATGGGGAGAGGGTCAGAGGGAGAAGCAGACTCCCCGTCGAGCTGGAAGCCCATTGCGGGACTCAATCCTGGGACCCGGGGATCATGTCCCAAGCTGAAGGCAGTTGCCTAACCAACTGAGCTACCCAGGCACCCTTACCTATATTTTTTTTAATGTTTTTACTTTTTTTTCCTGAATGGTCTCATTTAAACCTCGGGACCACACTCTAAGATAGATGAGGCATCTTACCCATGGTACAGTTACAAAAGGAGAAGCTCAGAGAAGTTAAGTGACTTTCCCAAAGACACACAGCTATTACAAGACAAATCCGGGATTTGAACCCACATCTCCTGATTGTGAAGTCCCCAACTCTTCCCCAGTGAGCCGCCTGCGGGGTAGACTTCAAGGCTGTGAGTCTGGTGGCTTCCAACACCCCATTCAGCATTCGAATCACCCAGCCTGCTTATGAGAAACACGTTCTTGAATCTACTACTCCAGCTCTACAAAATTTGAATCACTGAAGGGTAGGACCCTGTAATATGCATTTTAACAAGCTCTGGGTTGCTCCAATGCACTTTGAGTCTGAGACACTTAAGGCAGTGGTTTCTGAACATAAGATACAAATATAAACAGATTTCTGGACCCCTGAAGGGGAAATGCTAAGTCACTGGGTCTAGGGCGGGAACCAGGGCCCAGGGTCACTAGCAGCAGCGGTGAGTCTGATCCTCAGGCAAGTGTGGGAAACACTGGCCTAGAGATGCTGCATATTCTCACCTGGAATCAAGCCAGAGCCTATCCTGTGAGAGCCAAGACCTTATAGAAGCAGTTCTTAATAAGAGGGCAAAAGTAAGAAGTCGGCAACTGAGATTTAAGACAACTGCCTCCCTCCTCTTCCCTGCCATAATTTTTGACAAAGTCTAGCCCTGTGCTTGACTTCTTTTTGATGGCACAGGAAATCCACTTTGTCGAGGTGAAACATTGGGATATTTTCCTGGGGGAAAGATTGCCTATAAACCTTCTAACTGCTACAGGGACATTCACAGGAGCTGATCTGGTGTTGTTGGTAAGTGTTCTGTGTAGAGGGAAATTAATAGGGTTTGTTTTTAAGAAATCCAATTAACGAGGGTGCCTGGGTGACTCAGTCAATAAGCATCTGCCTTTGGCTCAGGTCATAATCCCAGGGCCCGGGGATGGAGCCCACATCCAGCTCCCTGCTCAGCGGGAAGCCTGCTTCTCCCTCTCCCACTCTCCTTGCTTGTGTTCCCTCTCTCACTGTCTCTGTCGAATAAATAAATAAAATCTTTTAAAAAAATCTAAGTAAGGACACCGTGGAAGGACCGTTTTTGACTCTCCATGTAATCTGCCCCCTGACTGTGTATGTTCCGTTTTGGATTTGCTACAAAAGTATCTCATGCAAGAAATAGAAGAAACCAAAGTTGCCAATGAAGCATTAACGGTTTTTCCCTTCCTTTCTCCATCCCTTCCATTCGTTCGCTGGGGAAGCTGGTACTGATCACCAGTGAAAGTCCAGTCTCCTCAGTTCCCTGGACACAAGGAGACACACTGCAAAGAGCGGACAGGGAGTGTTCGTGTGTTGCCAAGTAAAAAACGCCTCATACCATACGTACTTTGTGTTTTCCGTTCCCGCATTTATCACACACATCTGTCAAGAGGGAAAAAAGAAAAAATAAAGCCCTGTCTTATCTTTTTAATTGCCATGTGGCTTTGTACACTGTGATGTCTCCTGATGCATTCACTCCTTCCTCTGTGCGTGGGTCTCCCAGTTCTTTTCTGGTTTCTTGTTTGTTTTGTCTCTTTTTGCCCAGAAATCGGCTTGCTCATGAATCTTTGGGTACTGTCGTTTCTCATCAAATAGGACAGATTCCTTCAAGGGGGATTGATGGCGTGGGCAAAGTTCTGTGGATGCTGACACTTTGTGGATCTTGCCAGATTCTTTTCTGCAACTGTAGTGATTCACCTCCCCCTCTAGTAATGTGTGATAATGTCCTTTTCCCCATATCCTTGCCAGCACTAGATATTATCAGGTTTTGGTTTTTTTTTTTTTTGACATTGCCCATCTGATGGGAAGATAGAACTACCATCCGAAAATACATGATAAAATGCAAGAAAAGATAAAAGGTGCTCAGTCTTGCATCCCTGAGATAGGCAAGCCTTTGAAGGCCCGGCAGGTGAGTGGCCCCCTGCCCCTCACTTTCTTCCTCAGGCATGACAGAGTTTCTGGCATGATCTTGGGGGATGCTTCCATCTTTCTTTCCCCTCTGTTTCCCCTCCTGAGACCCCACAACTCTGTAAGGATATGACAAATCATATCCTGTTCCAAGAAAAAGTGGGATGTGTGGCTTTGTGTTCTAGAGTTGGTAAAGTGACTGAGCGCCAATGTAAAGCCATCTGCCTGGGACTCAGGGTCCCTGGGCTTCCTCCTGGCTGGGCTGTGGACCACCTGCGTGACCTTGGGCAAGCCACCCTCCCTCCCTGACCTTGGTTTCCCTTTGTGGGAAGTAAAAGGAAAAGACGTGGCCCAGGAGGCTGCATTTTAATGTGTGCCCCAGAGGGCCATTGACCACACTCCCAGGGACACGAGTTCAAGGTCTCCTTCCAGCTCTGAGAAACAGTAGGAGTTCCTGCACTCCCAGACACACCCAACCCAAGTCCTGCTCACCTCTGGGGCAGAAAGTATCTGTCTCAGTCTTTCCATTTTCCTAATGCCGTAGCTCCAGAAATCACCTGCAGTCAGTTAGTTAGTAAGCTAGCTTTTCAACTGCTTCTATTGGCATCACATGGTAACAATCAACATCCAAGAGTGACTTTGATGAGGCACAAATTAGGAAGTTTCAGTATTAGGGTGTGAATACAGCTAAGACTTTGGTGGCCATCCCCAGTCATCCCTGGATAATGCAATCTGTTTATCTAAGCCCTTCGCTCTGGGGTTTGCTTCTTTTAAACCCATCCATGTGGGTATATTTTGGTGCTCAGCTACTATGAGGTCTTTGGTGCCAAAACCTGGGAATGCCAGTCCCTATCATCTTGAACTTCTGGAGAAGTTTTATGGGGACTATGGGGAAATGAGTGAATTCTAGGGAGTTCTAGTCTGTGGTAATGAATGGAAATTGTTTTGGAGGGAATAAGAATAATATTCACATAAATATGGAATAGAAGTGAAATCAGAGAGGTTCATATAAACATGTATTTCAAAGCAGGAAAACAGTTTCAGCTCTGGCTGGATTTTGGATATAGGGCTTTATCTTGAGCCTCACTGTTCATCAGCCTTTGTCCTACATAGGGAACAATGAAAAACAAGCAGAACTATGACATAAGTAAGAGCAGAGGCTGGAGAAAGTCGAGCAGTCTGGGTTTAAAGACTGCCTTCATCCCTCGGAAGCTGTGTGAGATCAGAGAAATTGCTTCACTTCTCTGAACCTCTGTTTGTTCATCCGTAAAATGGGGATGATGATAGTATCCACGCAGTCAGACTGGTGTGGGAGTAAATGAGCGAATACATACAGAAAGCTCTTGGCACGGTATCTGACATATGGTGAGTGTTTTCGTAATTAATCACAGGCAGCACTCTTGTCCTTGTTTCTTTCATATCTATGTCATGATCTCTCAGGAACCTAGGAAAGAAATGTGTCCAGGCATTTTGGCTAATTCCAGGAGCCCAAGATAAATCAAAGCAGAGCACTAACTTCAGCAAAGCTTGGCACAGGCTTTCGCTCCCAATTTTTTGGCTTCATTTTATGCAGAGTGAGTTCACTCGACATTAACCAATGCTTCCAATTTCCCTTTCAGTTAATCAAGACAGCTTTGAACACGCATTAGAAGGTGAGTTCCATAATGAAAAAAAAAATCCAATAAATCAAGCTAATAACAGAAAACAAGGGCAGGTCCTTGCATGTCCTCCTCCAGGTGCTTAAAAAAATAAGCAGAAATTCCATCTTCACGTTGCTGAAGGTAATTTCAAAAATAGGACATTGTAAAAGACACAAACCATTGTTTGCAGCCTAGGGTCCTAACTATGACCTGAAAGGGATTTCTCACCAGTTCTGTTCTTGAGGTAAGAAAATCTGAGGGTCCACATGCCTGAGTGAGGCACAACCCAACCATTTGAATTTTCACCCACACAGTGCTGTTTGGGGAAAGTAAATCCAATGATGCCTCACCTTCCATGCCAAGCACCCCCCTGTTCGCCTGGGGCATGCTCTGGGCTCCATTTCCCCCAAATTACCTGTCCCTGTATTCTCCTTGTTTTCTATTCTCCTCCTCTTAGGAATTACCAAGAGAGATTTTTTTTTTTTTAAGATTTTATTTATTTATTTGACAGAGAGAGAGAGATCAGAAGTAGGCAGAGAGGCAGGCAGAGAGAGGAGGAAGCAGGCTCCCTGCTGAGCAGAGAGCCAGATGTGGGGCTCGATCCCAAGACCCTGAGATCACGAACCAAGCTGAAGACAGAGGCTTAACCCACTGAGCCACCCAGGCGCCCCCCAAGTGAGATTTATTAATGGGGAACAGATAGTAAATGCTAGCTAGGATTTTGTTTGGGTTTTTATTTTGTGGTTCCCTTCCCTTACAATCCCTCCCACACATAAAACAGTCTACATTCTGTAGGACCTCCATTCATTTGGGTACCAAACCACTCACTGGGGCTGTGGTGTCGTAAGGTGTGTGTTTATATATATGTATGTATATATCGTGTTATTTTTATTTTTAAAAAAGTTATAACCAATTAAGCCATTTTTATCACTGTTTTTGGAACCACTTAGCTTTCTGACAATAAATCATTCACTCGGAATGTGGGGCTATGGGGATATGCAAATTACGGGTCGTTAGTTGCTGTCCCTTGCGGCAGATGACATTTTAATCCCAACAGGCAGAGCCCGGCTCAAGTGTTAAGTGCAGAGGTGGACCGTGTGGGAGTCACTCTGCAGGGAACAGAGAGGGCATTCCGTGTCGTTAGCCTCCATTCAGGCCACCCCTTTGCTGCCTTTCGGCAACCAATGAACCATGACAGCGTCTCAGAGGCCTGGGTTGCTCGGAGATTATGAGCGTCTGTGTAATGTTTTGTGCTCATGCATCTGTCATGGGTGTTAGCATCGATTTTTCAGACTCCCTAGAGTGGCGGTTAATGGATTATAGATTGGCGTACAGCCGAGCTCTGAGGGTTGCGGCCGGGGAGAAGTGGCAGCGAAAACCTGAGGACTGGTGTCCGGAGGAGATGTGGGGTCTCCCTTCAGGCTGTGCGGAGAACACGCCCCTGGCTCCCACCAGAGCCATCTTAGTTCTTACAATTGCCACAAACCAGTGGGGGTGGGGGGCAAGTGAGGCCAAGAGGGTGCAACCGTGACCTCTGAGAATCAAAACTGGGTCTTGGCAGTTGGGGTGTCATGGGGGGCGGGGTGCAGGACTGAGAACAGGCCCAGCTGCCCAGCGCCCTCTCCTGGACGGTCTGATAGAGCAGCCATTGGAGGCGCCTGTCAGTCTGGGCGCAGGGAGCTCCCCCTTTCCCGTGGAATGTCGAGCAAATCTGCCTTCCCAGTTAGCACATAAGAGATTTTCTCCAGATTTCTCCTTGAATTGGATTTTAACCAGATTTCAAATGCAACCACCCATCCCCTCCCCCCCCCCAAAAGTGGACATGATATGACCAGGGGTTAAAAGAGTGTCATTCTTCTGGGTAGCCCCATGAGCACCCCACCCAAGGATGGGTCTGGCCTCCGTTGCAAAGAACCAGTCGTATCTGCTCTACTCTCTGCCTCTTCTCCCCCGGGGATGGTGGTCCAACGGCTCAGGGTCTGTGATGCCAGCTCTTTGAATGAGTGCAGAACTGGGAAGGCAGGCTCGCACCTGGGACCCAGGTGCCCGTGTGGGCTGAGAGTGGTGAGACCCGAGGGCTTCACTGGTTTGTGTGTTTAGTAGCAGAAGCGGCAGCCGAGACATCGCTGGAAGGGGGAAATATGGCGCTGGCTATCTTCATCCCAGTGCTCATCATCTCCTTACTGCTGGGAGGAGCCTACATTTACATCACCAGGTAGGGGGCTTCGGGAGAGGGTGTGGGGGACTGCCATCCACTGAAGGACCAGCACACTGGGGGACAGGGTCTCCATCAGTAGCTCGTGGCCGGTGGCATTTGGGTACTTGGAGATGATGTCATTCAACTCAGCTCTGGAAGAAATACACCTGCTGAGTCCCTCCCACCCCTCCGAGACAAGAGAGCTGACCACGCAGCAGCAAATAAGCAGGCACTACCCTGAGCTCAAGGGGCTGTGGTTTAGCGGGAGAGACAGACACACAGACGCTGATCCCATGATGCACTCATTCATTCATTCATTCACTTAGGCCACAAACATATGCTGACAATCTAATACGTACCAGACATTGTCCTGTGTGTTGAGGATCCTAGAACTTGCCTGCAATGAGGAAGGAAGATATTTAGCCATGGCTAGGATATTCACGAATTCCTTCAAATTCACAACTATGGAGCACCTACTGTGTGCCAGGCAGTTTGGGGGCAGGGGGCAGACCTAGGAACATCACTGTGGACAAAACAGAAGGAGATCTTTGGTATGTGTGGCCCAGGTTCTAATGGGAGGAAGACAGCAAGGAAAGTATATACAGTCGACCCTTGAACAACGTGAAGAGGGTGAGGGGTGCTGACACCCCATGAGTCAAAAATCTGCATATATACCTTGTGACTCCCTGAAAACCTAACTACCAATAACCTACTGTTGACCAGAAGCTTTATTGATAACATAAACCATCAATTAACAGGTGTTTTCTATGTTATATGTACTATATACTGTGTTGGGTTTTGTTTTGGGTTTTTTTTTTTTTTTGAGAGAGAGGGAGAGCATGAACATGGGGGATGAGGGCAGGGTAGAGGGAGAGGAAGAGAGAGAATCCCCAGAAGACCCCAGGCCCAGTGCAGAACCTGATGTGGGGCTTGATCTCCTGACCCTGAGATCATGACCCAAGCTGAAATCAAGAGTTGGACACTCAACTGACTGAGCCATCTAGGCACCCCTAATACCATATTCCTACAATGAAGTAAGCCAGAGAAAAGAAAATGTTACTAAGAAAGTCATGGGGCGGGGGGGTTCCCTGGGTGGCTTAGTCAGTTAAGCATCTGCATTCGGCTCTTCAGGGAGTCTGCTTCTCCCTCTCCCTCTACCCCTTGCCCCCCACTTGTGCTCTCTTTCTAATAAATAAATAGAATCTTAAAAGAAGAAGAAGAAGAGGAGGAGGAGGAGGAGGAAGAAAAATCCTAAGGAAGAGAAGATACACTTGCAGGACCATACTATATTTATCAAAAAATCCACATCTAAGTCGACCCATGCAGTTCAAACCTGTGTTGTTCAAGGGTTAACTGTGTACATTAGGAGGTGATAAATGCAGGGAGAAAAGAAAGGTGGAAAGGGAGCAAAAAGGAGCTAGGACAGAGGTGGTGATTGCACTTTAGGAATTCCAACTGAGACATGACATTGGAGTAAGGACTTGAAAGCAATAATGAGTAACCTATGCAAATATCTGGAAGAGGAGGATTCCAGGCACATACACGGTATGTGTCAAGGCCCTGAGGCAGGCATCTGCCCAATATCATTTTTTTCTGTTTCTGTGGAGCCCACAGTGTTGAAGGGGGAGAGAAGAAATACACAAGCTGTAACACACCGTGATTAATACAAGAAAGGAAAGAGATAGCATGTAGTAATAGAAGAATCGCTTTTTTTAAAAAGATTTTATTTATTTATTTGACAGAGAGGGAGAGCACAAGTAGGGAGAGAAGCGGGGTGGGGGGAGGCAGGCTCCCCACTGAGCAGAGAGCCCATCGATTATTATTATTATTGATAATAATCAGTAATTGATCCCAGGACCCTGAGATCATGACCTGAGCTGAAGGCAGATGCTTAACCCACTGATCCACCCAGGTACCCCTAGAAGAACCACTTCTTAAATAGGTAAAGAAGGTTGCTCTGAGGCAACACGGTATATAGTCGGTGCCCAGTAAATGCTCATTATTGCTGTTGTCACCCTGCGTGAAAGAGGAGCTCAAATCACCTTACAAGGGAAGACCAGCTGAGCTCTGGCCCTCCCCAGGAAGGGGAAGTACCGAGGCTTTAGTTGTCAGTGACCAGCTTACAAGCTGAGAGCAGTTATGATTTCAGTGTTCACCCACTTGGATTCTCACTGTGAGAGACCCTGGATGGGGGCCCAGCCGGCTGTTCTTCTCCGCTACTGGGAGTAACTCCTCTCTCCTTTGCTGTCCCTTCTCCAGATGTCGCTATTACTCCAACCTCCGCCTGCCTCTGATGTACTCCCACCCCTACAGCCAGATCACCGTGGAAACTGAGTTTGACAACCCCATTTACGAGACGGGGGTGAGTTGGTCTCTCTTCTCTTTTAGGTGGCAGACTTTGTGTTGGGTACTAGGGACACAGTCGTGAATCCGACAGACCTGGTCCAGCCATTAATGAGCTTATAATCCTTCAAAAGAGACAGAGTTCGGTAATAAGAAGAAGAAGAGTATGTACCATGAGCTGGGTCCCTTAAATGCGTAAGCTGCCCGAATCCCTGCAGCTCTGTTGTACACTCTGCAGTTATCTCTGTTGAACCGAAGATGATCCTCAGGGTCAGAGAGACGAACAAATGATTGGGCCAAGCTTGCACACAGCCAAAAGGATGGCCTGGAGCTAAGATACAAATTCAGACTGATGCCATTAATCATTCTATTATCCCGCCTCCCTTGAACCTCAACCAATCAAATAGATACCAATGGGTATCTTGATTGTAAAAAAATCATTTTTAGGGACCATGAAAAATTTGGTCAGGGCCAAGACATCCTAGCACCTTTGCTATGTTCTAATGGTTAGAAGCAAATCACAAGTCCTGCGCACACTTATGGAAGGGGGATCATGCAAGAACGTGACCACCAGGAGGTGAGGGGGCGCAGCTTGGAGTCTTCCCACCACACTCCCATCTACCACAGACGCACTTGCTTATCTGTGTTGACCCAGCAGACACAGTAGACGTCCATGAAAGCATGTGACAATGACCTCTTCTGGGGCCAAGGCTCTGACTTCCTAAACCTCCCAGCTCTTCTGCCTCGGAGGCCTGGAGTATATTAGATGCACTTGACAAATATCGGAGAAACCGGAGTGGTTGCCATCCACATGCCGGGGTCATTTTCCATATGGCTCTGCCAAGAAGAGGTCGTAGGTTATTTTACATTCTATAGACCTTGTTTCCAAATCCGAGAAGAAGGTCAAGCTGATAACAAAACAAAGAAAGGGCACTTCAGAAACTAGATCATATCAATACTTACTAGTAGAGTGTATCCACTCCCCAGGACTATGATAAAGCCGAGTAACAAATAATCCCAAAGCTCGGTAGCTCAAGGCAAGTGATATTAATTTGCTCATCAATCTGTGGGGCAGTGTTTTCAGTTAGCGGCCGCTGGGCAGTCATCCTGGCTCAGCTGTGCTCACTCACACAGCTGGGAGAGGAGGGTAGTTGGGCAGCTGAGTCGGCTCTGCTCTCCCCATTCCTCACCTCCTTGGCTAGGACGAAAGGCTCTCAGGGCACGCTCTGTCCATGGACCTGTCCCCTAGCAGTTTCCCCGATCTGTGCTTCCTTCTCTTGCAGGAAACCAGGGAATATGAAGTTTCCATTTAAGGAGAGCTGCGCCTGAGAAGAGAGCTCACAGACCAGAACTCAACTACAACCTCCTCGAGAAATTCATCCAGAGATCACGTGGCATTTGATTGAAACCCCAGAATGTTATCTGTCTTTTCTTTAGACTCTTTCTTGAAGATTCACTGTTTTCTTCACTGTATTTATTATATTTAAAGTCGAAATTGGTGTGGTTGGAGGTGTCGCAGCTGCGGCCAAATCCGTGTGACAATCTCCTTTCCAAAGGCGGGGGGGGGGGGTGACCTGAGAAATGACCGACATGGCAGCAAAGGTGGGAGAAAAAAAAAAAAAAAAGCAGCTGGGTTTCTCCATCAGCGGTGGCCATGCTGCTCTGGCTACATCAGATGGCACACATTTGGGGATCTATGCCCATGGTGCTTTTAGGACAAATCCCAGGCCCAGGATTAGGTGGGAAAGGTATCTCTTGATGGATTAACTTGGGTCGGACTTTAGCTTGAACAGATCTGCTCCAAAACAAATCCCAGTCTGCTCTTCCAAATGTTCTATCAGCTTCTAGAAGGTCTCGCCACCTCCTCTCCCTCCCATGATCCTCCCGAAGGCGCCCAAGGCGTGACCATGAGTGTTCTCATCCGCCAGCCTGGCCTCCCTGGATGCTGGCAGAATCAGAAAACATTGCAGAGTAGATGATAGATTTGAGAATTCGGATGGAGTGAGGGGTGGGGGAGGGGCCATCGAGTCAGTAAAATGTCCTTTCCTCTGACCACCAGTAATGAAAGGGAAGGGAATGTATGCTACGAGTTCCAGAACCAATTCTTTCATTCAGCAGCCCCACCCCCCACCCCAAGCTATGACCTAGGTCCCCTTGGGAAGCTTCAGCCACATAATTACAAGGGTTACAGTTGTGGGGGGCGATGCCAGGTCCTGAAATCCAGGGACGGGCTTGGTTTGATTTCCGGGAATACTGAAACCCCTGAGGCCTCCAAATATGCGCAACTCGGATGCACTGTTTCTCCAAAAGGGGCGGGAATATACTTGCAATCCCATATTCCGGAAGTGAGGATCCTACGAGGAAAAAAAAACACAAAACAAAAAACTGTTTTGTTCTTCTCCGAAGCTCTGCCAGATGTTGGAGGGGGGTACGCAGGCTGTGACCAGGGAGGAAGATTCTATAATACAGGTACAAAGAAAAGGCAGGGGTTGAGGACGCAAGGAAGGGATAGCACGTGTAAAGTCGATTTGCCTCCCCGGGGTCCATCACCTCCCTGCTGATGGCCGGTGGCTCACGGAGGAACAGGCTTGGCGCTTGGGGTGCCCACTTTGGCACCCGCCCACGCTCGCTAGAATTGTTTTATATTGGCTGGTTTCCCGACACGAGAAGCCCTTCCTGGCTGCCATGCTGTTGAGAAAATGGCTGGGAGTCCGTATTTTGGTAGTTCGTCTGGGCAGCTCGGGAGCAGGGTAGGGCGGCTGGTTTTGACAAACACATCGTCTCCTCTTGGCTAGAAGCTTGGGCTTCAGTCTTGGGGGGGCTGAAGCCCAGTTCTTTCCTTCTGCCAGAAAAGAATCCCGCTTATACGCTCCTTAAGGCATGCATTCATATGCACAGCAAGAGATAATTAAAGGCTGCTTTCCAGCCACCCAAAACCCACCCCATTTTATGCAAAAAAAAAAAAAAAAAAAAAAAGAGTAGAATCATTCCAGACCATTAGTAAGCAATGTCATATTTGGAGAAGGTCCAACAATGCAAATAATGTAAACTTTTTTTTAAAAAGGCAGAATTCAGTCTTTGCTTTTACTTCCATTTGATGCTTATTCTAACCCTAACCCTGGGTCATCTGGAAGGAAGAACTCTATTAATGATATTTAATTTTAGAACATTACTCTGGTTATGCGCAAACTAAACACCCGCCTTTTGTCGAGACGGACAGAATATGAAATCTTGATTCTAACCCTGTTTCCTAAAAGTGGCCGGGCCACAGGCCAAGAGTCCTTATTGGATGTTGGAGGAATAGAAAAGGTGTTGTTTGTTGTTTGTTTGTTTGTTTGTTTGTTTCGGGATACTGATGTCTTAGTTTTGTCTTCGTAGTACAGCACCTATGACCATGTTTTGAAAGTTTATTTTCACCTAAAAATGGATCCTGTGAGCTTGATAATGTACAGTGTGATTGAAAAGACAGGTTGGCGTCTGTTTTTCTTTTTAGAATATCTGAATGTGTATTTGTAATATGTAAAGGTAAAAACACAATATTCGTGCCAAAAATGTACTGGGCACCTCATTTCAGCTCATACGTGTCTGTTTTTATAAGATCAATGTCAAAACCCCTTGGGATTAAATATTTTTGAACAGGATACAACCTTGAGCAACTCGAGAGCCAACCGAACCTTCCTACAAGCCACTCTTTGTTTTTAAAACAGTGGGGAAATACGTTTACAGAGATCTCGAGCTTCAAAGAATGCATGTGATGGTGTGTATTACATGCTAAGTCATATAAGCTGTATCTGTCAGCTACCGCCCTGTGCTTTAAAAATGCACACACTCGATCCTCTTCAGCTTGGAGCTCGTCTTTTTGCTTTTTTAGGGGGTGGGGGTAGAATTATTAAGCCGACATAAGTATGCTGGTCGCAACTTGAGGGCCATCCTTCCTTAGTTCCATAGACCTGCTTTAAATATGATCTTTTGAAGCCAGCTCCTTGGAAAGCCTCTGGTAACTCAGGCTGATCGCTTTGGAAACTGACAAACTGCCCAGCAGGAAGTAAAGCGGAGACATAATTAGGATGGGTTGTATAAGCAGGAGTGAGTTGGCAAATAGATGGGTAGATTTAGGCTGAGCATGAGCCTCGGGCACAAATGACCTTTCTTGGGGGGTAAATCCAAAGGGTATGACTTTCCTATGCCCTTGAGAAGTCATGGTGGGGAGGGGGCAGTCATGTGAGGTCATGGAGTTGTTCAACACCCTCAACGGTAGGCTTTCTCCTGGGATGTTTTCATTTTCATTTTATCCCCAAACAGAATAAAAAGCAGAACAAACTTTCTAAGCTAGAATAATGAAGTTAAGTCATTTTCCACTTTGTATATATTGATGCTAATAAAACAAATGAAAAAGAGGCGAAGCTGTGGGGTTTTTGTTGCAAAGACACTCCAGGATGGCATCAAGGCCGGGAGGGCTGTTTCTGGTGTCTGGGGATAGGGTTGGGGTAACATCGGCTGACACTTTGATTGACAAGACAGGCTGCCAACTTGGGAATGGTTCCAGGAACATCTTGGTGGGGGAGGGGGGCAAGGGAATGTTCAGCACAAGACAAGAAAGCTGCCATCATCAGACACACCACTGTCCTCCGCCCAGCTCGGGCTGCCGTGACAAAGACGGGAGGCTCAAACAACAGAGGGTTATTTCTCGCAGTTTGGGAGGCTGGAAGCCCAAGTTCAGGGTGCTGGCCATTCAGTTCCTGGTGAAAGCTCTCCTCCTAGCCTGTGGATGGCCTTCTCCCTCTGTCCTCTACTTTTAAGGCCATACTCCTATGGGACTCAGGCTCTTATTACTTCATTTCCCCTTAATTAGCACCTACAGGCCCTGTCTCCAAACACAGTCACATTGGGGATTAGGACTCCAACTATGAATTAGGGGTGGGACATAATTCAGCCCATAGCATTCCACCTCTGGCTGCCCAAAATTCATGTCCTTCTTTTATGCAAAATGGACTCATTCCATCCCAACACCCCCAAAGTCTTAACTCATTCCAGCATCAGGTATAAAATCAAAAGTCCAAAGTCTCCCTAAATATCCTTGAGGTACTCCTGGGTGGCTCAGTCGGTTAAGTGTCCAACTCTTGGTTTGGGCTCAGGTCATGATCTCAGGGTTGTGGGATCAAGCTCCACTTCAGGTTCCCTGCTTAATGCGGAGTCTGCTTGGAATTCTCTCCCTCTGCGCCTCCACTGCTTACGTGCTCTCTCTCTCTCTCTCTAACATAAATAAATAAATCTTGAAAAAAATAATAAGTATCATTGAAATCAGGCATGGGTCATCCCAAGGCAAATTCTCCTCCAGCTGTGAAGCTACGAAACTAAACAAATTATGTCCTTCCGCACGATGATGGGACAAGCATAGGATAGACATTCCCATTCCAAAAAAGAAACTTCAGAGGGAAGAACGGGATGATGGATCCCAAGTAAATCCGAAACCTAGCAAGGCAAATTCCATTAGATTTAAAAGCTCTAGAATAATCCTTTGTCATTCAGTGCCCGGCCTTGCAGGCCCACAGGGATGAGAGCATGAGCCCCAAGGATTTAGGGGAGTGGTGGGTTCAGTGCCATCCCCTGAGACACTGGGTGGGGTCATTCTGGCAGAAACCAGAGACACAGACCCAGCCTTTGAAACTAAGGGGGAAACAGCCTTGTCCCTGGACCACTGGTGGGAGTGACAGCTGTCACGACCTCTGAATCACCTCCAAGATCCTTCTTCCCTCTCCTTGAAGAACAGCAGCTCCACAGCTGAGTAGCTGTGTGGTCAGATTCTGTAGGATCCAAGAAATGCCACAGCCCTGCCTTCACTCTGTCCCATTTCCTCTGTCCCGTTTGGTGTCATCCCATCTGTATTCCTGGCTCCCACAGAGATGGCTGGGTCATTCATGAGTCTCACCCACGATCTCTTCATCAGCCCCGATGTTCAGCCACTCCCTTACTCTTCCCTTCAGATCAAGCTTTCTCACTCTGCAATGTGGATAAGACTGAGAATTTGCCAAATCTTCAAATTACCACTCCTGTTTGCTTAGCAATCCTGCTTCCATCCATCTTTCTCCTCATGCATTTGAGGAACCAAACCTCTCCTCCATCACTTTGCTCTGAAATCTCCGCAGCTAAAGATCATTCTCGTTGCTCCTGAGATGTACCTTCCTAGAAAATGCTAGAACACAGTTCGGACAGGTTCTGTGCCACTTTAACACAAGGATCACCTTCATTCCAGTTTCCAAGAACATGTTCCTCGTGTCTTCCGGAGGCCTCATGAGAATGACCTTGACCATCCGTATCTTAAATCACATCTTCCTGGAGGCAATGTAGGCTTTCCCTAGGACGCAGTTCAAAACCCCTCCAGCTTCCACCCACTTCTCAGCTCCAAAATGGCTTCCACGTTCCTTTTTTCCAAAGTAGAAAGATCCTGGTGGGACATAGATGAACAGAGCCAAAAGAAGACAATCTGACCAAAATGTGGCTCCAGCATTGCTGTCCCTGAAGCCTTTGAGTTCAACCTGCTCACTAGGTACAGAGCAGAGGGTCAAAGGGTGAGGAATAGGGGAAAGAAGACAGTTCTATCCATCACCTGTCTTGCCTCTGACCCGAAATGCTACAAAATACCAAGCACCCAAAAAAGAGTGGAAAAGTCAACTATGTTTTGTAACTGTATTGGTTGTGAGAGATCAGGGAAAAAACAACCTGTACAAATCTCCATCTGGAGCCTGATGGTGACTAACTCTCAAGAGTGGCTCAGAATCCTATGTAGTCATTCAAAAATCAGCAAGTGCTATGTTTACCTTCCAGTGACGCTGTAAGGATGCGTGAGGCACCTGGGTGGCTCAGTCGGTTAAGCATCAGACTCTTGAGTTCAGCTCCGGTCGTGGTCTCCGGGTTTTGAGATTGAGCCTGATATCAGGCTCCACCCTGGGCGTGAGGCCTGCTTGGGATTCTCCCTCTCTCTCTCCTTCCCTCTCCCTCGGCCCCTCCTTCCCCAAACCTTTCTGAAATAAATAAATAAATAAAAGAAGGGAAGTTAAAAACAAAAAACACCGTAAAGGTACAAAGGATCGTTGCTTCTACCCTAACAGTGAGAACAAGCTGGTTAAGCTAAAATAAACATAGTTTTTTTAAAAAATCAGAAATATGGGCTACAAAAATACCCAAATTAATGAAATTCCAGAAGGAGATGACCCTTCCTAGGACGGAAGAGGTTCACATCTGTTTTAATATCTGAGAGTAGGCGGGCAGAATGTGAGCAAAGCCACCTTAGCAGGAATGAGGAGACAAACAACTGATTTAAATAATAATAATATTAATAATAATAATGGCTGCACATGGCTGTGATAAGAATCCCAAGAAACTCCAGCCACAAAGCCATTTGGTGCCCACCCCTCAACTATATCCCATGGGATCTTCATGGAATTTGTGGGTTATGCCAGAGTCTGGGAGCAGGACAGGAGAGCTGGGGGCAACCCCTCCAGCCCCAAGAAGGCAGTCCCTGTAGGAAATAGAAACACCTGCCATCCCACGTGTTCTTCGAAAGAACGTCCTTCTAAAACTCAAAACACCACGTCCTCTGTTCAGTTTAACTGCTGATGCCTCCCTGGCAGTGGGTTTGTTCAAACTGAAGCTCAAAAGGATCATAATTTATACGATCATATTTTAACAAGTAGAGAAAACTCAGAGCACCTGGGTGGCTCAGGTGGTTAAACATCTGCCTTTGGCTCAGGTCATGATCCCAGGGTCCTGGGATCTAGTCCAGCATCGGGCTCCCTGTTCAGTGGGAAACCTGCTCCTCCCTCTCCCTCTGCCTGCCACTTTGCCTACTTGTGCTGTGTGTCTCTCTCTCTCTCTGTCAAATACATAAATAAAATCTTTTTTAAAAAATATAGATAAGGGGCGCCTGGGTGGCTCAGTGGGTTAAGCCTCTGCCTTTGGCTCGGGTCATGATATCCGGGTCGTGGGATCGAGTCCCACATCAGGCTCTCTGCTTGGCAGGGAGCCTGCTTCCTCCTCTCTCTCTCTGCCTGCCTCTCTGCCTACTTGTGATCTCTCTCTGTCAAATAAATAAATAAAATCTTTAAAAAAATAAAACAAATAAAAAATATAGAGAAAACTCATACATTAGAATCTGATGAATCAATTGCTCCCATTCTATTGTATCTTTACTGTATCAGAGCCACCTTCTGATTTGACTAGCCAGTCGACCTTTTTGCATGAGCTGTAGACACACCTGAAACACGGCAGGACTGTCCTCTTTGTGGGGAGAGCTGTAGTAACAATTATAGGATTGTTGAGAGAATTGCTAGAAGTTTACCATATATATTCCATAGAGGATGAGAGAGGGAGAGCAAGCGCCCATCCTAGGAAAGCCAGTGTGGTCTGATGGGTGAGTCCACTAATTCTGGAGTCAGAGAGGCTGGGTTCATAGCCGGCCTCTGATGCTTGTTAGCCGTGTGACCTTGAGCAAGTGGTGGAGCCCCCTCGTGCTCCCGCTCCCCCATCCATGAAATGAGGACAACGGGGCTGCTGTTGAAAGTGCATTGAGTTAATATACATGAAGGACTCGGACCAGTGCCTGCGCCTAACGAGGGCTCTGCAGGTGTTTGCTATGATGCCGTGCTTGTAACTGCAGACGAGCTCCCGCTTCATTTTTTCTGTGGCCAGTCCCCGGCCAGGGGAGACTAGGACATGGTCCCTGCCCGCCTGGACCTTCTAATCTAGAGGGAAGATCTACCCGAATCAACGAGCCGCACAAATTAATATATGAACACGAGCAATGATACATGTCAAGAATGAAAAGGACAGGGATATTCCCGGTGGACTTGTGATTGGGGCCGAGTGGGCAAGAGGGTGATTTTAAATTGAGATCTAAAGGATAAATAGAGGCGAGCCTGGGTGGCTCGGTTGGTTGAGGGATCAACTCTTGGTTTTGGCTCAGGTCATGATCTCAGGGTCATGGGATCGAAGCCCACAGCAGGCTCCGTGTTTATCGTGGAATCTGCTTGGTGTTCTTCCCCTCTTCCTCTCCTTCCCCCTCTGCCCCTCCCTCTACATGCTAGCTCTCTCTCTCTCTCTAAAATATATAAAATATTTTAAAAAAAAAAAAAAAAGGATGAACAGAGGGGTAAAAGAAGGTTTAGCAAAAGCTTCAGGGCAGAGGGAGCACATGGAGGGAGGACGATGGGAGCTTGGCCCCTTTGATGCATGGCCTTGTGCGGCTGGAGGGAGGTGGCTGGAAGGCAGGAGGGGACCTGGGAAGCCAGGTCCTGGCAGATCTCCAAGGCAAGCAGGAGGGAGACTCAACTGGACTTCTGTGTTTAGTGCTCCCTCTGGTGGCCACCTGGGGAGTCCGATCCAAGATTTTGGTTCTGGGTGCCCTGGGAGGGAGGCAGCACTGTGGGGGCTGGGCTTCCGTCAAGGATTGGGGCCATTTCTCTCCAGGACAACTCACCGCAATGGAGAAGGCATGTCATGGGGAAGTTTCCTGATGGTTGTCCCAGTGCCCCTTCCCTGAAGTATCCCATCATTTCCATGATAAAACAGAAGGGTGTGCTTTTGAAAGGTGCCCCAGGAGAAGCTTCTTTAGTGGGTGTGGGTGACAGGAAGGACTGGGAGGGGGCTGTCACTCATGGACCTGTCACTCATTCCGTTCTGGAATGGAGATCCCAAGGAAGGACAGGCAGGAAGAAGGAAGACAGAAATGTTACAGCATATCCAGGGCGACTTCAGATTCGTTTTCCCCAGGGCTGACTGCCCTATAGGTTGAAGACAATGATGGAGACACGGAGCCTCCCCAGAGACCAGGAGCCACCCTCACTAGCAGAGAAGCTTCAGACCCACAGTGGGATGGACAGCCCTGGACCAGGAGGCAGAACCAGAAAGAATTGACCAAGGGAATCCCTGCCGGGATAATACAGAAATAATACAAATACTAGTAATAGTAATAATAACAATAGTAGCTGGCATTGGCTGGCCACTTGCTAGTTCTTTCTGTTTTGTTTTCTACATTTTAAATACACTTCTCATTTTAGAACAGTTTCAGAATTTCCCAGTTACCTGATGCACTGTAGTATCTCATTCATTCCCTCGAGTGAGGATTCTATTATTATTCTGCTTTCATAGATGTGGCATCTGAGGCTCAGGGAGGTCGTCCCTTGCCTAAGTCCCCACAGCTGGAACCAAGGAAATGGGGCTTAAGAGGTGTGGCTTCCGATGGAGGTCCAGGGCAGGAAGGATGGAAGCCCAACCCCCACAGTGTTGCCTCCCTCCCAGGGCACCCAGAACCAAAGTGGGCTCTTTTAGCCTGTGGATGCCCTGAGGAAAGGGACTCTGCTTTGTTTGCCTTTTATCCCAGGAGGTGTTTGTCTGGGTTCTGTGGCGGCTAAGATCTGAACTCTGGGTTTGGATTTTGGCTCAATCCTTGATTAACAGCTTATTGGGTTGGAGGTGGAGGAGACTTGCTACCTCGCTGTGGAGTGCCCCCAGGATGTTGCTGACTGTCCGGCATGTGATAGGATGTTGGGGCAAGCACTGAAAGGAACCTAGACAACATCTGTTTCCCTGTCCTCTGCTAACAGAACCCCAGTTTTGCTCAGAGCAACAATGAACCCATCCTCCAACAATGGGTCATGGACAGTTTCAATTGAGATCAATCTGTTGCCCATCTTCCCATCCTCCCTTGCTGCTAGCGTTGATCTTCTAGCCCCTTTTGATCAATGAGCCTTGGCAGAAGTTGGTTTGGGGGGTGTGTGTGTGTGTGTGTGTGTGTGTTTAAATGCTCTAAGGAAATCCTTTCCTGATTAAAAAAAAAAAAAAAAAAAAAAGACAGACCCAGCTTCTGCAGCACCAGCCCCCTTTCCTCACACCTTGAACCCAGTTGTGATGCTCCATGACTCCCATGGTCATTTTGCAATAGAAATGTCCACCCAGCATGAGAACAAAAGCAACACAGTAAGAATAGGGGAAGGGGGCAGAAACCCCTGGCCTCCAATGGATGCTGCCAACATCCTACTACCTGACACAAGTGTAAAACTTAGTTAATGAAACCAGCTCCATAAATCACAAAATGCAAGTGATGGTGTCTAGATGTTCTGCAACTGTATAAACAGAGAAAATAGCTCATCAAAGTGGAATGGAAAGGGCAGTTGGGTGGCTCAGTCAGTTAAGTGTCTGCCTTCGGCTCAGGTCATGATCCCAGGGTCCTGGGATCGAGCCCCGCACTGGGCTCCCTGCTCAGCGGGGAGTCTGTTTCTCCCTTTACCCCTCCCCACTGCTTGTGATCTCTCTCTCTCTCTCTTTTTCTCTCACTCTTTCTCTCTCAAATAAATAAATAAAATCTTTTTCAAAAAAAAAAAAGTGGAGCCTAAGACCAAAGATAAGGTATGGATGCCACTTTCTGGAAAGTTCTACCAACTTCTCAGATCTTGTGCCTTACCTATCTCCCATTCCAAGTTTCTCACCTTCCCTTCTCCTCCTCCTCCTTCTCCTCTCTCTCTCCCCTTGTTATGACTCTGTCCAAGATTTCCTAGTCCTTTGCACTAAAGGACAGACTAAGATAGAAAAACTGGTTTCAATATGAATTTCATGGCTTTAACGTTTCAGAGACCTAATTTTACTTTTCCTTACATTTCCAGTAGTATAGGCCTGTATTTGCACCAAATTAAGAAACAACCACTCTGAAAACTTGCCATTTCTACCGCTTGCAATATTGTTGCCTGACACAGTGTGGACAGGCACTCAAGCATTTGTTGAAGGAAGGACGGTCAACCAACAGAGAAGCTTCTCCAAGGAGTGGTCAGTGTGCCTGGCCTGCTGGATCACTTTGAACCACCAGATGGCAGCCTCAGCAAGGCGTACTCGAAGCCCTCCGGCATCCTAAAGATAACAGTCACCCTTCATCCGCTCACAAGGTTTATTTTCTTTGGACAAAATCATCTGATGAAAGGCATCCTTTCTTTTATTTTTAAGATTTTGCTTATTTGAGAGAGAGATAATGAGAGACAGAGGGAGCACAAGCAGGTGGAAGGGCAGAGGGAGAAGCCGGCTCCCCACTGAGCAAGGAGCCCCATGCAGGACTCGATCCCAGGACTCCCGGATCACGACGTGAGTCGAAGGCAGATGCTCAACCGACTGATACAACAGAATTTGATACCAAAAATGAGCAAGCTGCCCTTCATCCTGGCCAGAGAAAGAGAAACCAGCATCATTGTTACCTCACACTAGGCCATGACAAAAATCCAAGCCAAGAGTGGGACTGACGGCAAATGGGTTGCCTTGGACCCGGGGCTCATACAGCATCTCCCTCAACCACAGTACCAGCCAAGCCACAAAAGATTTTTTAAAATCCTAATTGCACTGATGTTCTCTCACAGGGGCTGAGTGGGAGGCATATTACAAGGCACTGCACCCAGGGAAACTTCTTTCAAATCCTCTGTACCCACTGCTGTCCCAAGGCTTTCATATGCCTTCTGCTAAAATGTATTCCTCCTTTATGTGAAATTCAAATTTAACTGAGCGTTTTATCTACCAACCTTACCTCCTTATATAAAAGCAACGTATACCTTTTCATTTCCCAGTCCCCCAACCTGCCACAGCTTCCTTGGTTCTCAACCTTTCTAGAAGACTGGAGTAGTGGGAAGGGTAGAGTGGAGTACTCTAGGTTTTTCTCAGATGTGACCTATTTATTTCCCTTGTAACATTTTTGCTTTTTTTTTTTAAGATTTTATTTACTTACTTGAGAGAGAGAGTGCATGAGCTGGGGAAAAGGCAGAGGGAGAAGGAGAAGCGGAGCAGGGAGCCCAATGCAGAGCTCGATCCCAGGACTCCGGGATCACGACCAGAGCCAAAGGCAGAACTGAACCAAAGGCAGATGCTTAACTGACTGAGCCACCCAGGCGCCAGTTTTTGCTTTAGTGCATGTGAAATAGAGGCATGTATGAAACGTCCTGTGCAGATGGAAACAATTCAAACACCATCCCGGGCTAGTAAGCAAACTAATAACCTTGCTCAAGCCCTGGGAGGTCCATGCCCGTGAAACATCACTGTCTACACTTTGGAGGATAGCCTTCCACACCATCCCCTCTGCTCATAAAACACACGAGAGGGATTTTGTTTGCCTTAAAAGAAATCATTAAGTACCTTGCTCCCCGCCCCGAACATCACCACTTGATAGGTATTTATCTGCATTTCCATCTCCAACCCTATATTTATAACTCTATCTCTGTATCTATGTATATCTATCTCCATATAGCTCTCTCTCTATTTATACCTGTGTCTCTTTCTAGGCGGAGAGGGAGAGAGGACATATCTATTCCAGACATCTCGCCAGGTCATTACACAAAGCTCCGGCTCATTTTTTTTTTTTTTCTAAAGCTGAATAGCCCATCAAAATTTATTCCATTTATCCCACAGAAATACAAGGCACCGAGGTAAGGATTTTTGTACAAGGTTGTTTACCCCAGCAGTCTGTTGTGACAAGAAGCTGAAAGGAATATAGGACAATCTGTAGGGAACCATTGTGCTTATTTATCTCGAAAGGCTTTACCACTGGCTCTGGAATCCTTCTTTTCTTAGCAGTCAAGTGCTAACCAAGGGTGCTCGAGGATCCCACCCGGAGGGAGACTTTTTCTACCTGCACATCTTTACAATGGATATTTAAAGCCTCACTCTGCCTCCCCAGTTCCACCCCTCTCCCTCCTACGGTCCCTCCTTCCTGACTTTCAACTACTTTCTACTGGAGAATTCTCTGAGAGCTTTATATAATTAAGATGATTTCACCAGGGGCACCCAGCTGGCTCAGTCAGTGGAGCATGCAACTCTTGGCCTCAGGGTTGCAAGTTCAAGCCCCACAGTGGGCGTGGAGCTTACGTAAATAAATAAATCAAAATGAAATGATTTCACCAAATTACGTTGAAAGAGCTGGACTTTTATTCCAATAGCCTAGCTAAGCAATTGCATGTCTCTTTAGGAAGACTCTGGTACGTTTTGGCCTAGACCCCCAACATTTTCCAAAAGGAGGGACCCTTTCAGATGTCAGGCACTCCACATGTTGGTTGTAATGAAAATCCAGGCTCCCTTCTCTTAGTAACGGCTCCCCAGTTTTCTTTTGGGAAACCCGCAAAAGAAGGCTCTCCATCAGTCCAGGTGCCCTAATGGAGGATCTCACTTCCGGGTGCTATGAGCCCCTGACCATAGTCTGGCCAATCAGATTCCATCCTGTGCCAGAGATCGTCACGTGAACCACGCTGGGCCAACAGGAAACTGGCCTGCTCTGCGGGAGTTGCCAGGCTGCTAGGCAGGTGTGCCTCCACCTGCCAAAGCCACCTTGTCGCCACGGGGGATGAATCTGTAAACGAAAATAAGATCGAGGGATGCCTGGTGGCTCAGTCCATAGCGCATGGGACTCCTGATCTTGGGGTTGTTAAGTTTGAGCCCCATGTTGGGTGTAGCGATTACTTAAAAATAAAATCTTGAAGAGAGGAGGGGAGGGGAGGGAACAAAAGCCCAGTAATGGCAAACCACAGATTCCTGTGGTGTTGGGGTTCTGGCATCCAACTGGGTCAAAATTCAGACCTACTACTACCTTTTGCTTTTGCAGTCACATACCAAATCATGAAGCCAATCTGAGCTGGGTTTCTGTTTCTTGAAACTGAGAGGTAGGTGCTCTAATTACTCATCAGATGCTAAATGTTTGCCCGTGTTCCCAGGGCACAAGCAGGCTTGCTTTGGGGGACACGATTTCTTGTTTCCTGCTAATTCTGCCTATCCCCTCGATGTGCAGAAACTCCAATGTTTATGTGAAACAGCCCTCCTACACTTTCAATTCAATGGCTCTTCCTGCTCACTAGAAGGAGCCCTGAAGCAGATGCTCCTTCCCAACCCAGTGAGCCTTTTCCTTTCTCCTGTTCCTTGGAGGAGACTTTCTGTCTCCTGTTCCATTTACAAGAGGGACAGAATAGGAATGGCCTGATGGTCAAGAGCGAGGGTTCTAGGCAAGCAGACCAGGTTCTACCACTTAACAGCCCTAGAACTCTGGCCAGTCGCCTCGGCTTCCTATCTGTAAAATGGGGCTGGTAATAACTCCTCTGTCTGGTTGAATGAATGAACGAATGAATGAAATTAACAGAGAAGCCCATTATAGGGTCATTGTCTCTCACCATCCCTGATGACTGAGGGTTCCACCTCTCCGGCTCACTGAGCAGTATCTAAGTGAGGATGGTGGGTGCCTTGTGCTTGGAAGAGCCCATGTTTGGTTTAATACTCTACAGCTGCCGTCCTGACAGTTTTAATAATTTTTAACAAAGGCCCCTGTGTTTTCATTTTGTCCTGCAAATGATGTGCCCATTTCTGGCTGTAGGTATCTCTCACAGTCTATCCAAAGTCATGTCCTGTGAAAAAGCATCGAGGGCCTAGAAGAGGGGTCTACTTTGGGGCAGAAACTGGTGGGAGGAAAGCTGCCCAGAACCAGATTCATAAGCCTCTAAGTCAGTGTGGGCCCTGGGCTTGCCTCTATTACTGCTGACTCGACCTTCAGCCTGCGGCGGTGGGGGGCAGAGGGGGAGGGAGGGTGATGCAGGAGACAAGTTCCGGTGCCAGTGCTAGTGCCAGACTCCATGGAAGACCCCTCTCTCTTCCTCCTTGCCTCCTTTCTTTCTTCCTTTTGCCTCTTTCTCCCTGCTGTCCGCCTATTTTCAAGTTATCCTTCACCTTTCTTCCCCTCTGTGTTCTCAGATCTTTTTTTTCTCTTTAAAGTCAACATATATTTTAATCCCTACTCTGTGCTGGGCATGGAGCTAAGGACAATCCCCTGGGGGGCTCTGTCCTCATCACCTTTAATTTCTTTACCTTTGTTTCTGTTGTGTTTTTTATTCTTTCTTGGTCTTCCTTTCCTCTGTCTTCTCTCTCTCTCTATCCTTCTGGTTCTGTCTCTCTTTGTCTTTCTGTCTCTGTCTCTTTATGTTTCTCTCCGCACCTTTTTCTATGTGTTTCTCGGTCTCCTTTCTTACTGCCTCTCCTCCCAGTTTCTGTGTCTCTGTTTCCCTCTGTCTCTGTCTATCTCTCTGTCTCTCTCTCGGTCTCTGCCTCCCACCCCCACCGGAGCACCCCCGCACCAGTTTCCTCTCACAGGCACCCAGTTGACAGGCTGCTCACGTTGTAGGTTGCCTTGAAACCTACCATGCACATTCTCGTGGCTGGATTTTTCTGCGTCCACCTCTGTTAAAAAATCTTTTGACCTTTGAGATTCCAACAAAAAGAGCAGAAGTACAACCTCAGGGAAAAGCAGCATCTCCAAAGAAAGCCTCATTCCTAAGCTTTGTGTTTTTAAAACACCCATGGCCCTGTGGGTGTGCGCAGGCCTCTGAGGCCCTCCAACTGCTCCCCCCACCCACTGTAAGGGGGTGGGGGAGAGCTAGTGCTGGTGACAATTTTGTTTTCCAGAGTCTGTCAACATGAGCAGCAGATGTGCCCAGCAATTGCCTCCTAATCCTGCTGAGCCATTTGCCACAAATCCCTCTTTTGTCACAATTAAGCCCAGAGTTTAAGAGAGTGACAAGACAAGGGGTAGGAGAGCAGGGGAAGGTTGTGAAAAGAGCCTGGGGAGGTGTTAAGAACACAGCAGAGGAGCCAGACTGTCCCCTGATTCAAGGCTGGCCGCCTAAGTAGGAGCTGGATGACCTTGGGCAGGAGACCCTTAACAAGCCTGGAGCCCTTGCATTGTGCCTGGTATTGTGATGACCTCTGCAGGGATGGTCTCACTTAATTCTCCCAGCAACCCTGAAAATAACAAACCACTATTGATAAGGAAGCTGAAGCCCAGAAAGGCTGGCTAACTGGTCCAATGTCACACAGCTATGAGGTCACCCTTCAAATAGATTCCTGAGCCTGGAGGTCTTTATGGGATGGTGGTTCCCGTGACCTGCCTCAGGGTACCCTGACCACCACCTTAGTCCCCGAAGGAATGTGTCATCCATCACAGACCAGCCTCTGGGAACTGAGTAGGTCCTTCTCCTGCTGTCCTCTTCTGGGGAATGGAGTCTGTGCAGTTCCCACAAAGTCAGGGAAGCAGAAGACCCCGGTTGTCAGGAAAGACACTCGCATGCGTGTGCGAGTAGAGACCGTTTTCAGCAAGGCTTTGGGGAGGCTTGGTCTATTGCAGAAGCATCCAGAACTCCAGCCAGTGGCCTCCCAGTGACTGTTTCTCTGCCACTAGAGGAGAGGCAACCACGCGTGGAGAGTCGGGAACTCTCCTCCGGAACCCGGACAACCCCTTAGACAGGCTCTTCTCCAGGGAGGGCAAGATGGCAACAATCTAGGCATTTTTTTCTTTTCACACTTGAACATGTCTGAAATCAGGATGTATCTTACAAATGGTGCCCTTTCGCAATTACTTGGCAGCACTGTCTTTAGCGTGCATAAAAGAACAGGGAGTCCTACAATTAAAGAGGCAGCCTTCTATTCCCTGAACTACTGCAGCTTAGGGGCTGGTTCTCATTGGCCCCACCTGCATCACGTGCCTCTCCCTGGCCAATCACTGCAACCCTGGTTGCAGGACCTCGGTCAGGTGTCTCTCGGGTGTGACCGATTGCACTCAACATCACCTAACCAAGCGGACCAATAGAGTGAGGGGCGGTTTCTGAGAGAAAAATCAGAGTATTGCCACCAGAAGAGAGGTCTGTGGGTTCTGGGCGGGCAGAAACCATTGCTGCCTCCTCCACACAGGGTCATTCTGAGATTTGGTGAGAGTATGTGCATGAAACCAGGGGCCCCTTGTAAGCGCCCTTACTCTAGTGTCCTGTTATTATTAAAGATGCTAAGTTGGAGCACCTGAGTGGCTCAGTCATTAAGCGTCTGCCTTCAGCTCAGGTCATGATCCCAGGATTCTGGGATCGAGTCCCCCATCTGGCTCTTTGCTCTGTGGGAGCCTGCTTCTCCCTCTCCCTCTGCCTGCCGCTGCCCTTGCTTGTGTGCGCGCTTTCTCTCTATGACAAATAAATAAATAAAATCTAAAATAATAATAATAATAATAATAATAATAAAGATGCTAAGGAGACACGTTTCACCGTACTTTATTCAGGCCTCTAGATAGAACTTCAGTTCACAGAAAATTCCCAAGATAGAAAAACAAGTTCAGTGATATCACCAGGAACTATTCAGACGAATCAAAGACATTGACTCTAAACCAACAACAGACAGGCATTCTGTGTTCTTTTTCCCTTTTTTCATCTTTTCAATGTATTTGAAATTTTTCCCAATTTAAAAAAAATGGTGGGAATAAGCACATGAAAAAGACACTTAAAGAGCGACTACTTCACTCCCACTAGGATAGACAGAGGTTTAAAAGCCCAGAAAATTGTAAGTGTTGGCGAGGATGTGGGGAAACCAGAACCCTCATATAACCGATGTGGGAACAACTGGGCAATTCTTCAGAAAGCTAAATAGTGGATCTTCATAGGCTGTAGCAATTCCCCCTTAGGTATACACCCAAATGAGTTGGAATCAGGAGCTTAAACAGATCCTTGTATGTGGCTGTTCATAGCAGCACTATTTACAATAGCCAAAAGGTGGAAACAAGCCAAATGTCTATCGATAGATAAATGGCTAAATAAACTGTGTTATATCCATACCGTGGGCTATTACTCAGCCATGAAAAGGAATGAAGTCCTGACATAGGCTAAAAAGTGAATAAACCTAGAAAACATGATCCCAAGTGAAAGAAGCCAGACACAAAAGGTACCATATTATATTATTCTGTTTATGGAAATATCCAGAATAGGCAAATCCATGGAGACAGGAAGCAGACTGGCAGTTTCCAGGGGCTAAGGGAGGGGGAAGAAGAGTAGCTACTTCGTGGGTATGGGCTTTTCTTTAGGACTGATGAGAATGGTTTGGATTGGGATAGAGATGGGGTCGTGCAACACAGCAAATGCATTAAGTGACGTGGAATCGCTCACCTCAAGATGGTTAATTTCAGGGGCGCCTGCGTGGCTCAGTCAGTTAAGTATCTGACTCATGTTCTCAGCTCATGTCTTGAGCTCAGGGTCATAAGTTCAAGTCCCATGTCGGGCTCCACACTGGGCACGGAACCTACTTAAGAAAAAAATGTTTTTAATGAAATAAAATGGTTAATTTTATGTTAGTATGTGAATTTTACCCTGATTTTAAAAAATGGTAGGAAAATAAAATAAAAATAAACATATAAAAACCCCATGCAGAAAATATCCACAGGTAAGTAGGGAAATGAGGCAGGGAAAGGGAGGCAGTCAATAAGAGGAACAGTAGACAAGGGCATAGCTTGTGTAATGGCGTTCTCTTCCACCTGGGAACCCCGGGAGCCAGTGTAGACACACACCTTAGTCTCTGCATGCCAAGCAGGGAGAGAGCTGAGACAGAATTGCTCCTCAGCTCCCATCAGTCATCGGGCTAGGATTGCTCTCAGAGGGCATGAATTTCCGGCCATGGCTGGCCTGTCACCTGTGCCAACAGATGGGGCTGTCCGGAGAAATCCCCCAGGGCAAGGGACACAGGTGCGGAGAAGTGGTAAGGGCCATGAGGACACGTGGCATCTATTGCAGATTCTGAGGCCAGAGTATATGACAAGACAAACAAAGGTCTTTCTTTTGCGGCCAAATGGCTGGTAAAATCCAGACCTAAACACAGGTTTCTCCATTTGCATCTGTAGGAGTAGCAAGGTCTTTTGTGGAATCTCACAGAGGATTACTTTTCTTTTTTTTTTAAACTACGCCACCCCCAGCGCATTAGGAAGCTGGAGAGGAGGGTCCACACCGCTTTCCTCTGACAGTCCCCCATCCCCATTCCACCAGTAATCAGACTTTGGCAGGTGGGTCACACACCTGCTGGGAATGTCTCCCTAAATCTAGCAGAATCTCAGGGTTTGTGAAAAATGTATGCCCGGCTCTCACCCCCACACACCAGTAAGTGAACCTCATGAATTCTTAAAGAACTACCCCAACCTGAGATTCCCTAGCAAGACAAGCCAGGGCTCCCGGGAATGAATTCCACAAGGAAGGAAACGCCAGCCGGTGGGCACATAAACTCCCCTTGCCAGAGCAGGCTCGTCCTCGCCCTGTGATCACACATTCACACACAGCAGCCACCGCATCTGGTGGCTTAAAAGTGGGACCGCTGAAGACAAGTGGGAACGAGTCGCCTAGGCAGGCCCAGAATGCGGGGGGTGGGGGGGTGAAGGGCGGCGAATATTGAAAATAACTTCATCTGCCCGGTTCTACTTCCCTTTCTCTAGAAGGTGAAGTTGACCAGGTCAGAGAGAACCTCAGCAGGTGGGGTAATTTTGCCCTTGACTTCTACCCATAGACTGACACGTGCTCCCCACGGTAGCTGGTATGCTCCGAGCCTGTCACCGCCTCTTCAAAACACTGCTGGTTTCCATGGAAACACAAAAGCACTTACTGAGGGAGCCGCTGGAAATTTCAAGTCAAGATGTCCAAAACTCTCCCTGCAGTATATTTTTCTGAGACCTGATTTGAAAGAGAAACAATAGCACAACTTTGCGAAGAAGACAAAGGAAGAGCCGTGACTGTGAAAATGGCTTGACACCATTTGCGGATCCCCACAGACTGTCTAGAATCTGTCCACTTAAAAATAAGCTCAAGGCAGATATGGGGGAAAGCGTATGCATAGCCCCACAGGCTCCTGACTTCAGACCCGATTTTGTTGCGGCCACGAGCCTACTTGGGGTTCACAGAGTTTCAATCTTGACAGGACAATACAGCAATAGGACTCTTAAGACACTTGCTAAATGAACCCAGAATCTCTTGCATGCCGATCTGCCTCCTACTCTCAGAGCTAAAAAAGAGCTTCTCAGCTCGGATGATTATATATCTATTTTTTTCAATCTACTCTGTGAGGCGGTAATGTGGAACAAAAGATAATGTCTTCCTTTTAACAGCTGTGAGATTGGCGTGCCATAAGACGAAATTTTCTTTTAAACTCCCAGAGAAGATACTCGATGTATTAAAAAAAAAATCAAAAAATAATTTGAGAAACTGGAATTTTTAAAAATCTCTCTATTATGATATAAAAAAAAACTTGTCAGCCACATCTTCCTATTCCGACCTTTGACTTTTGTCTGGGCCGTTAGACGTGTGGCCTTATCCTCTTGGTGTTTTGTTTTGTTTTAAAGATTTTGTTTTTTAAGTAAACTCTACACCCAACGTGGGGCTTGAACTCACAAAGTTGAAATTAGGATCCGCACGGTCTCCGGACTGAGCCGGCCAGGTGCCGCTCTCTCCTCCCGCTTTTACTTCTGATTCAAATCATTAGTGGGAAACTTCTAACTTCTCCACTTCGCATGTTGGAGTTACCATTTGTCCTTCCAGTCACTCAAGGTAGAAATCCAGAAGCCACTTTGACTCTTTTTTCTCCCCCAAGTCCCCTAGATCAGTCAGCTCAGGCTGCCAGAACCAAATACCATAGGCAGGTGGCTTAAGCAGCAAGAATGCATTTTCTGCTGGTTCTGGAGTCTAGAAGTCTGAGATCAGGGCACCAGCGTGGCTGGGTCCCAGTGAGAGCCCTCTTCCTGACTTGTAGATGGATGCTTTCTTGGTCTGTTCTCACGTAGCAGAGAGAAAAAGAAAGAAAGCTCTCTGGTGTCTCTTTATAGAAGGGCACTAATCCTGTCGTGAGAGTCCCACCTTTGTGACCTCATTTAAATCTAATTGCCTCCCAAAGGCCCAGTGTCCAAATACCATCTTGTGGGAGCTTAAAGTTTCCACTGAATTTGGGGGGAACATAATTCAGTTGCTAGCATCCCAGGAATCATCAATCACCAAAATCTTGTTCATTTCATCTTCCAAATTCTTATTGAGCTTTTTTCTCCTCTCCATTTCCACTACCACTGTCCTAGTTGAGATGCTTGTCGTCTCTTGCTAAAACTGTTGCAGTAGGCTACTAGCTAACTTCTCTGCTCCTGAACTTGCCCTCTTTAAATCCACCCTATAAATATTAGCCTTGTTTTCCAAAAATGGAGGCCAGATAGCATAGCATGGAAGCCAGACATCATGATAAGGCATAAGTATAGCTGAAAAGTTCAAGGGGGTGGATTGTATCAGTCACAGTCGATGCTCTACCTCTTAGAAAGCCCAGCCAACACTACCACAGCCAAAGCCTCCAATGCCTCAGCGCTGGCTTCCTTGACTCTTTCAGAGTGAGGTTGGGTTCAGGCACAATCTCCATCCAACTTGGCATGGCAGGATTTCTGGCAGCTGTAGCCCTCAGGTCCACAACCGTACCAGACTCCTGCAGACTCTGCTCCTCCCATCACATGTAGACTTGGATAAAGCCCTGCATCACAGGGCCTGGGATCTGGACTCCCCAGCAGTTTCCCAAAAGGGCCGGGTGAGTGTGCAGACTTGCCCCATGGGGTCAGCTTGGGCCAACGAGTATCAAGAGCCTCTCTCTCTCTCTCTCTCTTTCTCTTCAGTGAATGGGGCTGAGGCTCAGTGTTTCTCTGCAGCCTGTCCAGAGATATTCCATGTGACCGAGCAACTGGCTGTGCCTCTCCATGGTCTCCTAACATTCATTCCTTTTGCTTCCTTCTTGGGCTTATCCCCATCCTCTAATCTTTACCTGACCCCTCCCCAAATACCATTTCTTCTGCATCAACTTCCCTAGTTCCCCACTATTCCTGCCACACCAACAGGTCTGAGCCAGACACCCCTTCTCTGTCCTTCTACAGAAATCTGCATTATTGAAGCCCTCGGGTTTACTCAATGACCCAACCCCCATCACTCTCCTCTCCAGTCAAGGAACCCATTTCTGTAATCTTCAATACCTAGCACCATGCCTAGAGCACTCAATAAGGATTTGCTAAATCCGAGGCCCCATTATGGTTACTTTATGAGATATAAAATAGTGAACAAGATTTCTACAGACATAAGATGCCAAAGAAGGCATTCCTGGATGCAGAGAGGCAGGGAAATGCCAGTGTATAGGGGATCCACTTGGCCGGGTAGTTTGGGGCTCTCTTTTGGAAGGTCTTGGCAACCAAGTTGATGAGTCTACATGTCTTTTCTGTGAGAGATTTGGGAGCTTTCAAAACCAAGAGGTTGCTTTAGAAGCTTAAACTGTGGTTGATGTATAGTTTGAATGGGGGATCGGGAGATACAGTTGGGAATGGCGGGGCTCAGAATCGCTAGCAGCAAAGACAGTGGGAAAGAGAGGCTGTGGGACAGACAGGCGATGCAGAGTCTATTGGATGGGCAAAGCACTCAGGAGTGGAAGGGATCAAAGTTGGCTTCTAGTAATCAGAACAGGAGCTCTGGGAGAAGGCTGGGAACAGAAACTGGAAGGCAGGAAGAGTTTTTGGTTTGGGGCTGGGGTGTCAAAAGCCTTTTTGAAAAGATAAGACTCTTTCCTGCCCCCCCCCACACCACCACCACCAGTAATACCCAACAGCTAGGTGTGGTGGTTCTAATTTTCATTTTTCACCACTGTTCTCTCATCAGGAATGAGCACAGGCATTACATAACATTTCCACAAATTCAGAGGACAAGAGCCATCTGTCTGGCCAACTGATGATTTAAATGTAAGGTGAGTGGAAATGTCAGACCCCCGACCCCATAACTTTCCCTGAAAAGTCCACCTAAACATTCATACTGAGGGCAGATACTTCTTGAGACTCAATGAATGTATTTGTGGGACAGGAAAGCAAGCCAAAGAGGAGGGAAGAGAAAGGGGGGAAGTTATGTGACAATAGGAAAATTCCTCTTTCCTTACACCAACTCACTGTGCTTCCGGAAAGGAGGAAACTTGGAGGCTAGCTATGGAACAATCCATTACTATTATTGCCATCATTGTTATGTTCACATTCCAAACATGGTTTCAGTGCCCAGCTGTGGCTATGAATTGGTCCGTGGTTTAAGAGCATTCGTGGAACATTTCTTGGATAAGCTGGCAGTAAGGAAAGATGGGAGGTCCAAGTTGCAATCCCCATCTCCCAAGGTCACTCTCTAAAATGGGCACTCTGAACACATCGCTTAGAACTAAGAGCTCTAAGGGCTCAGGCAGTTAAGGGTCTGCCTTCAGCTCAGGTGCTGATCTCAGGGTCCTGGGATCAAGCCCCACGTGGGTCTCCCTGCTCATCTTGGAGCCTGCTTCTCCCTCTCTCTCTGCTACCCCCCTGTGCTGTGCATACTCTCTCTCTCTCTCTCAAACAAATAAATAAAATCTTTTTTTTTTTTAAAGAATAAGACACATATAAGACATCAGATTTGCCATTAAAAAAAAAAGAATTAAGGGACTAGAGATTATTAAATACAGTAAGAGGCTACAGGTAAAAATTTAGCCTTTGCATAGTGTGCAAACAAGCAAAAAGTATTTGGGGAGCCCAGGGGTACCATCTTGGGCTGGGACAGTTTGGAGAACATCCTCTCCTAGCTTTCATCAAGTTATTCTCAGTGGGCTTCACCAAGGTGATACATAAAGATGGGAAGAGCTGATAAATAGGGGGCTTGGATATTACAAAGTGATGCTGACATAAGAGAAGAGGAGAGGTCCATTCCAGAAGCGAGAAAGATTGAGGCAATCCATCAGATTCTATAAGGTGAGGCCAGTGTTTCTCAGTGTGGAGCCCAAAACCTCTACACCAACACCACCCAAGCTCCTGGTAAAGGCAGACCCCTAGGTTCCACCCCGAGACTCTGATTCACCCGGTCAGGACAAAGGCCAGACGGTCTGCACTTTGACCCAACCCCTGGTGATGTTGAGGCATCCGAAATCTGAGAACCACTGCAAGTCTTTCTCCTGAGCCCTTCCATCCCCACCAATCCCTGGAATCACTCTTGTGTTCAATTATTTATTCAAATATATTTACTGAATCTTGCTGTGTGCCAAGCTCTGTTCTAGGCACCAGGGATGCAGGGGACTACAAAGGAGACAAAGTCCCTGCCTTTCTGGACTCTATATCCGAGTGGGGGACACCAACAATAAACAGATAAATAAACAATAAATGTGCAATCTGGTGAAACGCACCATTGGGAAGGTAGGCAGCGGAGGTTCTCGAGAGGACTGGTGGAATGCGGTTGCACATCCAAGGTCAAGGGAGACCTCTCTGATAAGTGACATCTGAGCAGAAACCCAATCCTTCCAAGTCCCTGAAATTCCCTGCTGCTTTGCCCATCCCCCAGACCGCCTTCCTTATCCTTCAAATTCATTCCTTCCCCAATACTCACCCAGGATTGCCATATGCCAGGCAGATGTCTCCAACATCCCATGCCCAGCCTCATTAGCGTTGCTTCTTGGCCGTTCTCAGCAGTTTTTCACAATTTTCACACCCCTTCCTGGCCCCCCCAAGACTGTCCTGTGTCCTCATATTCTATGACCCTCTGGCAACACCCCCCCCACCCCGCACTTCTAGTTTTTTGCTCTGGATGTTCAACTTCCCAAATAGACATACCACTTCTAACATCCCACTCCGTATCACACAACCGGCAAAGGTTCCAGGATGGCTGGGGGAAGGGAGCCACAGGAATGTCAAACTCCGTGAACAGCAATGAACCCCTCTCATGGTTAAGCAAAGATTCTCAAGTTGGCAGCTTGGATGAAAAGGGTTAAAATGTGTATGCTTTGGTGCAGAAGGAAGCTGGAGACTGGAGGAAATGAATATTTGTGATCACCTTTAAACCAGACAGCATATTAGTGATTTGCCTATGTGATCCCATTTAATCCTTACAACAATATTCTGAAGTAGGTAGTAAGCCCATTTTCACAGACGGACAACTGAGGCTCAGAGAGTAGCTCATGTCTAGGACCACCCGGCCAGTGATGGATGGAGCTGGGATTCAAACCTAGATCTGAATCTAAGGCTCCTTGTTTTCTTCCACCAAGTGAAATAAGAGTTTGTAAAGGAAAAAAAAAAAAATCTGAACAGTGCATCTCAGGTTAAGAGAAATCAAGAAGGCTTTGCCAGTTAAAGACTCAGAGGAACTCTGAGTGAGTACACACCCTTCCAATTCTAGGTAGGGGGTATGTGTCAACCAGCGAGTTGAGTTTGTGACAATCACATTGCGACCTGACCACCCTACCATGCCACTGCCGTATCAGCTAGATAGAATCTGGCAGGGATGATAAATGACCACCTTAGACAGGTATAAAGCAATGGGAAAGTGCAGATAAAAATACAGTAAAAAGGAAGCTTGCAAAAAGAAAAAGAAAAAAAGGGTAAACTAAACCCTAATGCATCTGGTTCAGGCTGTTGCAAATTCCCAGATGCATAGAACCAAATTAATTAATGACAAATGCAAAAAAGACTTTTTCGTCCTGGAGCTATCCTAAATTCCTTTACGATGCCAGAGCTTGTAACAGCGATCCAGGTGATTTCCAGGTGCTGCTCGGTGGCACTCACCTTCTCCCTCTAGGAACGTGCCCTGCCGCAAGAAGGCTTAGACTGTCGGGTCTCTTCCAGACATACTTCCAAGTGTCCCTGGAATCCAGGGAATTCTGGCTACCTGCAGTGTGCCGAAGCAGCTGGCCCAGCCAGGACCTGGGGCCCCTCCCTGGAGGGAGCAAATGCCTCTCGGGTTGCAGCTGCAGAAAGAGGGAGGAGACTCGGGGGACAGGATGGTGAGCTGTGGAGGCAGTAGTTTGGACATTAACTCGGTGAGTCATGCCCCCGGCAGCTTTTTACAGGAGTTGCAAATTCCAGTAATAACAGAGCAGGGACATCTCTCGAGGGACTCCCGACCAATCCAAGGTGCCGTTTGCTCCATCTTGGCAGTTCTGAGTCGGCATCTGAATGGCTTATCTGCAAAACCAGATCCTGAAGATTTTTCCTTGCTTTAATCTCTAGGCTTCCTTGAAACCAGGAGGTTATTCTGCCCTAAAGGTGGCGAAGTCGGATGACAGCCACTGTCAGTAGACACTACATGTGTGTGGTCCCTAGTCCAAGCAGGGTCACGATTCTCTTTTTCTACGTCCTGAAGGGTGAACTAGGTGTCTTCCTTTTGCCTCTCCCCATCCGTTCTCTGGCTTTCTCCTCCCTGTTCCTGCCTCAGGGAAGCTGGCCTGCATGGTCCCCATCAATGGGCTCCCTCTCCTTTGGCATCCAGTTGGGTAGGTCCCAAGGGAAACCCCAGTGGGAGATAGAAAGGCAGGGGGAGGTCCCAGCTTCCTCTTTGTGGGGTCGCCTAGTCTGTGTCTTTTAGGAGAGGGAACAGACCTCTCTAAATAATACCTCTACCTCCAGATTCTGGTAACCCCTCTTTCCCTTAGCCCTTCAAGCCCAGGCAGGTAACAGCTTCTCCTGTTACTAGCCCTGAGTGCTGCACACTCCTTGAGATCACCTTAAACTTGGCCCAACCCCTTTATTAAAACCCTCTCCAATGATCCCCTTGCTGCCTTGTGGGCACCTGAGTGAATTAACCCTTTAGGCGAAAGCCAGCCCTGCCTGCCTGTCTCCTCCCCTGCTGTAGCTTACCACCCCCATCTGCCAGCACCGGGATCACGGACAGCTGAGCCTTGATCATGAGCCTTTCCCGGTATCGGTGTCGAGCACTTAGAACAAAATTCAAGCTCCTTCCCAGGGCTGAAGACACCTGAACCTGCTCTCCAAACCCAGCCTCTGCCCCCATGCTGCCTCTTCCTCTGCCCCGGCCATGTGGGCTTCTTACCCTCTCCCAAGCCTGCCAAACTTGTTCACCCAACTTTGTACTCACTGTTCCTTCCTTCCCTCCACCTGCTTTCAGGGCTTGGGCGCAGGGGAGGGGCGGGAGGGGAGGATTCTCATAGTTGTCAAGTTTAATCTCCCTCCTGCAAGTTCCCCAAGGCAGACATTCATTTCCATTTTTTAATTTTTTTCATTTTTTGGCATCACTGTGCTCTGGGAGTGCCTACCGAACATGTCAGGTAACATTAACGAGGCACGTGGCCAAGGCTAATATAAATCATTCAGGCGTCCTGGTCTGGCTTTTGTTTTCCCACTTTTGACAGAGACACAGAAGCAGAGAAATATCTCCTTACTTTTTTAGACACAGTTGCAAATGACAGTCGTCCTTGGTGCTGGGAAACAATAGGGAGTGGGTGCGGACAATAGCAAACCACCTGCCAGCCAATTTGCTGGTTTGCAGATCAGATATCTCCCCTTTTCAAGAGAAGCCGGGAAACCAGAATTTTCCATGGTGTCTCCTAAGCTTTAGATACTGACAATTTTAAAAGGCTCATGAAAGCCACACTGAACCCCTCCTTGTGCTGGATTTAATGCAGAAGTTGTCCGTACTTCCTCACGGACGCATACTCCGTGAACATAACACATAGGATATGTTCAACAATACATGCTTAATAAATAAATAGTCTTCCCAGCTGACTTCTCAGAGTTTAGAAGGAGTTGCAAGCAGCACACCTTCTGGCCCTAGGGAATGTAAAAACAGTGGGTTTGAAATGAGAGGAAGTTTCTGCATTCTACCCGGGAGCTTCAACGTATATCCGCTCTGAGGCTAAGATACAGTCTCCACGAAATTTCATGCAGATTAGATTTCTAGACCACTTGATATGATGTGGATCAGTATTCATTGATAGGGTCCTGTCTATTTTGTAGTTCACATCCATTCTTTCTTTTTTTAAAAGATTTTATTTATGTACTTTTGAGAAAGAGAGAGAGAGAGAGAACACGGGAGGAGGAGCAGAGGGAGAGGGAGACGAAGACTGCACTGGGCATGGAGCCCGACACAGAGCTGGATCCCAGGACCCTGGGAAGGTGACCTGAGCCGAAACCAAGAGCTGGACGCTTAACAGACGGAGCCACCCAGGCACCCCTAGCCTGCATCCATTCTGATGGTGGTTGGCATGGTGTACCTGTTGCTCAATAATTTTAATAACCTCAACTGGTGGGAAAATGAAAACCTATATGATCACAGTCTCATACCACCAAGGAAGGCTCTTGGAGGTGGAACATGAAGCATGTTGTCATGACACAATCTAATTCATTTAATGGCTGAAATCTATTCCAGGATTTGTAGAGGGCTGATTCTCATAGATCTTAGGAACCTGGCCTTGCTTCTCATGCCTGTTTTTCCATTGCCGAGAATTCTCGGTTCTCATGCTGACCTTCCATGGCCAGCCAAAGCTATTCTGAGGCTTCCAGAGACCGTGGACTGCAGAGGAAGGTCAAGAGCCAGATCAAGTTCAAGGTGACCCAGTAGAAAGCAGGGGCAGAAACAGGTGATGGTTTGGGGAAGACGTTTTAATTAATTCGTTTATTCCACTCTATGAAGCTAGCTCTCCCAGGCCTCACAAGCAGCAGGCTCATGTCGGGTTCTACCTATTTGCACGGTAAGCAGGAAGTTCACTGTCTGTTCCAAGACTAAATAGATGTTAGCTGCCCTTTATTGGATCAGCTCAAGGTGATTTAGATTTGTTCCCGGAATACATTCAGCATTTGACAACATGCAAGGGTGGCTTGGCTTTCTGGACAGATGGAATCACTCATTGTATATGCTAACCAACCAAAGCTCATCACTCAGTGTGACAAATCTATGTAAATTTATAAACTTACTCCATAGAATTTCTGGCTCAGGCTTATACTGATCTTTCCCAGAGCAAAGACCCCCAACTTTTATTGGGGGTCGCCCAGGCAGGGGCTTACAAACCTCGTCTTAGGATCTTCTATTACCCTAATACAGAAGGACAATATATATAGCTAATAAAAGGCAAGCTGCTTAGAAGGCAGCAACAGAGAACATCTGAGAACGTGTGTATCACCCCACTCTCTTCTGCCCCCTTTCCTCTCTTCCCGCTACAGGCACTACTGGGAGCCATGGAGTTGGAGCACAGTTAGCTGTTCTTGAATGTCTTCAAACAGCTCAAGTCATGTTGGAAACACACAACCCAAACGTTTAAAACCAGTTTGTCTAACCTCCTCATACTGTCTTTTGGGGTACCTGGGTGGCTCAGTTCGTTAAGTGTCGGAGCCTTGATTTCGGCTCAGGTCATGATCTCAAGGTCGTGAGATCAAGCCCTGCATCAAGCTCTGTGTTCAGTGTGGAGTCTTCTTGTCCCCCTCCCTCTGCTCACCCCCCTGCTCGCTCGCTCTCTCTCAAATAAATAAATAAATTTTAATTGCCTTTTATAATTTACAATTATGTCATATTGCAAACATTTATAGAGAATAAGAGGACACACATTCAGATACCGACCACTCACCTTTACCAAATCCTAACATTTTTGCTTTATTCCTTTGGTTTTTATAAAGGAAGAAGATAGTACAATGTGCTCCTTCTTAATTCCACTCCCTTCCCCTCTCCTCTCCCTTCCCCCAAATAATTACTATCTTGAAGTTGTATTAATGATCACCATGCAAGATTTTAGTATTAATGCATTTATTAATACACATTAATGTACGTATTTTCCCAAATGTATACATGTACATATGCATGCATATGTAATATAGCATAGAGTTCTCTCTTATATACATATACAATAGTCCCTCACCAGCATACTCTGTTGTTTATATGAGTTCACACTTTATATCAATATTATGCTTCATGTATCAATCTATGGTTTGCTTTTCCAGCTCAATATTATATTTTGGAGATTTACCCATCTCGGTACATTTAGCTCTGGCTCATGCTATAACTTCATCTCATATTGCTTTGTTTGAATTTTGTGTGCATTTTCCTCTTTGAATGTTTGTTGATTCCAGTTTTGCACATGTTGCAATATATATTCTTGTCCCACTCTGAGAACTTCTCTAGGACGAAGACTCTCAAACTTAACTGACTGCCACCAAGTACCAGAAACTCATTGTACAGCAGGACCCCAGGCAGTGCACACATGCACACAAACAGAAAGTGTAAGATACACTCAGAAATACTCTCCTCGGGGCACCTGGCTGGCTTAGTTGGTGGAGCATGGGACTCTTGATCTCAGGGTCGTGAGTTCAAGCCCCACCCTGGGCATAGAGCTCACTGTGGTGGGGGGGAGAAATAAACTTAAATTATCTCATAATTTTTATTGTAATTTATTGTTTCATTATCTTAACTCATGGTCATGACTTACTTTAACACTTTTGGAACAATCAGTGAGACCCCCAGTTTGAAAACCAGGGCCCTAGAGCAAAGACCAGGAAGTGGGATGGCAGGATTGGGTGTGTGTGCACACCTTCTACTTTATTAAAGATGGCTAGAGTTGTGTAGATTCATATTCATCAGTAGTGTGCAAGAGTACCTAGGACTCCACAGACTCACCGACACTTGGCATCAATTGACTTTTTAATTTCTGCCAGCAAGATGAATGCAAAATGGCATCTCTGTCGTTTTATTCTTTATTCCCCTGATGACCAGTGTGGTGAAAGGCACCTTTCCCTGTGTTTATCAGCCATTGTGTTTCCTCTTGTGTACATTGCCGGCTTATACCCTTTAAAAAGTTTTTATTAGATAGTTTCATTTTGTCTTTAGCTTTCTTGGCTCTTTGTCTTTCTATATAAATTTCATGACCAATTTATCTGGTTGCACTAAAAATACTGAGATTTTCATTAAAATTATTTAAATTTTATAGATTATTTGGGGAATCTGACATCTTTGTGATGTTGTCTCTTCATATCCACGAATTTTGCATACGTTGTCATCATTCACAATTTATACTCTGCCCCTCAATACTTTTTATTTCAACTTTTTTCATCTTTCCCACTTTAGTTCAATTCTTTCCTGAGGTCTTTACAGCTTTGTTGGTACTATGGAGAATTTTTTCCATTACTCTTTCAAATGTTTCCTATTTCTTTTTCTTGCCTTATTCCATTGGTAGAAAATCCAGCACGATGTTGGATAGGAGTGGCAAAGATGAGCATCTTTGTCTCGGCTCTGATCTTTGAGGGAAAGCATTCAGTCTCTAGCCATCAACTATAATGTTGGTTGTAAATTTTTCATAAATGCTCTTTTATCGGATTGGTGGAATTTCCTTCTCTTCCTACTTTGCCAGGAGTCTTTAATCATGAAAGGATGTCGAATTTTGTTAAATGCTTTTTCTGCATCTACTGAAACATTTTGTAGTGCTTTGACTTTAATTTGTTAATGTGGTGAATTCTATCAAAAGATATTTCTCGGGTGCTTGGGTGGCTCAGATGGTGTCTGCCTTCTGCTCAGATCATGATCTTAGGGTCCTGGGACAGAGTTCCGCATCTGGCTCCCTACTCAGCGGGGAGACTGCTTTTCCCCCTCCCTCTGCTGCTGCCCATGCTTATGTTCTCTCACTCTCTCTGTCAAATAAACAAATAAAATCTTTTTAAAAAAGAAGGATTTTTCTCATGTTGAGCAATTTTTAATTCTCAAAAAATACTTTTTAATGTAATTTTGAATTTTACTTTAAAAAATATTTTTAATATCCTTAATAGCATACAAATATTTCATTTTCAAAAGTTAAAATATTTCTGCACAGTATTTGCAAACACGCATTTTCCTGGAAGGATGCATGAGAAACTGGTTTTGATGATTATCACAAGGATAGGGAACCGGGTGGTTGAGGGATAAAGGAGAGCAGTACTCCTAGTAACTGATTTGTCCTTTTTGCATTTTATTCCAGGAGTATTTAAATCCTTTTAAAAATGGGGAGCCTGGGTGGCTCAGTAGATGAAGCCTCTGCCTTCAGCTCAGGTCACAATCCCAGGGTCTTTGGATCGAGAGCCCGAGAGCCCCGCATCGGGCTCCCTGCTTAGGCAAGAGTCTGCTTCTCCCTCTGCCTGCTGCTCCCCCAGCTTGTATTTGCATGCTCTCTCTCTCTGACAAATAAATAAATAAAATCTTTAAAAAAAAAGAAATCTTTTTGAAACTACTGAGTCAAATTACAATATTCCAGAAAATGCTGGATTCCTTCTGTCCATCGTGCCTAATTTCTTTTTTCTTCCTAAAGGCCCCTGAAGTTACAACTCATGAATTTGGTGTGCTTCCTCTGAGGGATATTCTTTGCATTTGCCAACATTGTGATATTTTAACTTTTAAAAAGGAGAACATACTAGTGTATTCTTCTAATGCTTTTCTCCTGCTTTTCTATAAATATACATATATATCCACAGAAACTACAGAGTAACATTTTGTGTTGTGTGTATGTGCTATGCAGATGAAGTCAGACTACAAGCATAACTCTGATTTTTTGCTCTATTACTTTTACATATATTTATAAAGTTTATATATGTATATATGTAAATATATATATATTTTTAAGGTTCTATTTTTTTAGGCACTCTCTACACCCAACGTGGGGCTCAAACTCACAACCCTGTGATCAAAAGTCCCACGCTCTCCTGACTGAGCCAGCCAGACAGGCACCCCTAGGAGCTTTATATCATCACATATATATCAAGCTCTTCCTTTTAAACAGTTGCACAGGATTATACAATATAAAAACATCTCTATTCCTTTATCGATTCTAGAATTTCTCTAGGATGGATATAGAGTAGTGACATTGTTTGTTTTTAAGATATATACATTTGTTGTTGTTTTGACAAATAAGACTAAATTTCTCTCTAAAGAGACCATACTCGTTGCTCTAATGCACCAAGCAAGCATTTTCTTATTCCTTTACTGACTTGCTGTGACCTTGATTGAGCAAGGCATGTTTTCTCTCTGGACCCCCAGTGACTCCATCTGCAGCCGGAGGGAGTTGGGTGGACTCCACCAGTGGATGAGATAGCATAATGATAGGTTGTGCAGCTTCAGAGTGGGTCGGGGAGGGCTGCCCTGAGGAGACAGCGGGAGGAGGAGGGCGCCAGTGGCAGCCAAGCAGGAGGCAGGCAATTTAGACTCACTTGGCCCTTATCTTGGCTCCTCCATTAGCGCAGTGACAATTTATCTGGAGCTCTCATCCCGAAGCCCCCTCTGGAAGAAAGCCTGGATACTCTTTTTCTGGGGGAACTCACCCCCTATCCCAGTGTCTCCCACAGGCAGAAATGGCAAGAAGGGTTAGCAAAATGTGTAAAGGGGTAATATCGCCATGGAACCAATAAATACTCTTAACAAATACAGAGCAGTATAATTGCGCTGGTCAAAGATAATGACAGGATTTATAGACAATATTAATTCATAATGCACTACAGATGGCATGATCCAGGAATGGAACACACATTTACAACTATATGCAGAATGTTTTCCTTCTCAGCCCCGTCAGTGTGATGCTCTGACTGAATAAGCACCTTCGGAAAAGTCTGAGTTTGAGCAACTTCCTGAACATGAGAAGGACCAAGTGCCCTCCCACCTTCTTAGCCCTCCCCAGGTTCAATCACCGGGAGGCTGTCGATGAAAAGAGACATCTTGTTTAATGTTTCTAAATCGGATCACTGTGTTGATTACCCACACTTTGAACAAATCTGGATGCATTTTTGGTTTCCCAATGCATGCATTTTGGTTATTTTAGCAGAATAAGCGGGGGGGAGCTTCCTCCTTTGGAGTAAGGACAAGTGGATTCTAAGTCCTGGTGGAGGTGGGCTCCAGGCCGCAGCCGATGGGGATTCTGACCCACCTTAGACGTGGGTTCCAGCGCAGGGACAATTCTGGGACATGGTGGAGGTGAGTTCTTAGGTCAGGGACCAGGTGGGTTCCAGGGCAGGTGTGAGAGGTGGATTCTGAGACGTGATTGAAGTAGGTTCTGGGACAGGGGTGAAGTAGTTGCTGGGACAGCAACAAGTCGATTCTGGGACGGAACACATGGATCGTGGGCTAGCTGTCCTACTCCTGAGTTCCCAGAACCCGCCCATGCATGGAGACCCGGAGCCCTTAACATGTACATCCTATGACCACTATTAGCTTATCTGTTTCCCACAGGCTTTAGCTCCAACATCACTTCCTTACAGAGGCCTCCGTGGAGGGCCTCCACCCCATCACATGCCCTCTTGCTCCACCAGGCTCACCCTGCCCTGTCCCTTTCTACTCTTCTGCGGGTCCAGGTGAGGGTGCCTTTACCTCCGTGATTACTTGGGCACCTTCGACTCCTGGCCAGACTGTGGCCCCCTTCGGGCAGGGCTAACCCTAACCTAACCCGCTCCCCAAAGAGCACTGGGCCACACAGGGAGGCTGCCCAACAGTCGCTCCTACTGAACCAAGGAGTTTTTCATGTCATTACGGATCCTGTCTGATTTACAGTTTCATTCCAAGTGCCAGAGCGGCCTTTTAAGTGCGCGGTGAATCAATAAATAAAGGGAAGAGGGGTGTTAGGGCCAGAGGAAGTGAGGGAGGAAAGAAGAGGGAAGGAAAGTGAAAGAGAATGGAAGGAGGAAGTGTAGGAGGGAGAGCCAGAGCAGGGACAGAGCCCGGGGGCGACGGAGCAGAAGGGCACAGAGGGAGGGACGCAGAGCGAATGAATGAACGCCCGCCCGCCCGCGCTCTCGGCCTGCGCGCCCCGCCCCCGGCCCAGCCGGGCAGTGCGTCCTGGGGTCCCCGCCACCGCCGTTCCCTTAAAGCCTCCCCAGCGGCCCCGCGCACTGCGCGCCGGGGGTCCGAGCCCCGCCCCGCCCCGCCCCCACGCCAGCCCCGCCCCGCCCGCCGCCCGCGCCCCCTCCTCCCGCCGGCCAGCCGCGCGCGGCATTGTGGGAGTTGTGGTCCGCGCGGCCCCGCGGAGCGCAGAGCGGCGTCGGCACCGGTGGGGGCACCGGCTCGGCTCCGGCTCGGGCTCCCGCGGCGTGGGCCGGGCGGTGGCCCCGCGGCGCGGGCAGGGGGCGTCTGCGCGTCCGCGCCCTCGGGCGGCGGCGTCCCCCCGGCCCCAGCGTCCGCCCCCGCCGCCCGCGCGCCCGGGCGCAGGTAAGCGGCGTCTCCGGGGGGCTGCCGGGCGCGGGGGGTGGGGGGGAAGACGGCGCGGCCGGGCAGCCACCACCCCACCCCCCCGGAGAGGGGGAGAAGGCGGGGGCCGGACGGCTGCAGGCCCGCGGTCCCCACGGCTGGCGGCGGCGCGGCCGCTGGGGATGCTTGGGAACGCCGGCGCCCGCCCGCGCCCCGCATCCCGGCCGGGCCAAGGGGCCCCGCCGCCCGGCACTCGCTACGTGCAGAGCGCCGCCGCCGGGGCTGTGTTGGCGGCGGGCAGGGCAGCACCCTCCTCATAGCCCCTGCCCAATCGCGGTGCCCACCGCGGCGCCCCGGGACCCTCCTCCCCGGTCCCTTTCCTTCCCTTCTCTCCCCCTCCCCCCCAGCCCTAAGCTTCACCCACTTCCCATATTTCCCGTGGTGACCCTCCTCCCCTGTCCCATGAGCTATCACTATAAGCCACCTTCCTCAATCTTCAGCCGATTGCCCACTTTTCCTGTCAATATGCACCTTTCCGTGGTCCCATCCCCCTCCTCCCCTGACCTCCTGGTGGTCACCATCTGTGTTAACCCATCCGCTGCCCCCACCTTTCCCCCACTCTCCAGAGTGGGCGGATGCTGAAAAAGCTGGCCCAGAAAGTGAGGAGGAGAGGTCTCCAGTTGCCCACCGCCGGAGGGCTGGTCCCAAGACAGTTCCCAGGGTCCTGGGTGGGGAGGGTGACCTGCATCACACCCCTTCCCCTGCTTTGCCCTGCTCTTAGGGGGTACTTCTAGGGCAGCCTGGCCACACCCTGAGAATGACCAAAAGCTCTTTAGCACTGGGCAGCTTCTTGGATTGTAAGGTGAACCCCATTAGCCAAGTTAGAGCTGAGTCTGTCCCCCAGATGTTCATTGTATCAAAAGGTATATTTCATTGGACTTGCTGACCAATTGGCCATGCATTCTCCAGGGCTGACTGACCTTTACGATCGGAGTTATTAAAGGGCAGAACTCCTGTGACAGGTCCCTGTCCCTAAGGAGGACAGACATGAAACAGATACAAATGATCAGATGTGTGAAGGAAACTGGACATTACTGTGGTCCCTGAGTCAAGAACTGGAGAGGGGGAGAGAATCCATGCCCTTTCCACTGGAGCCTTCGTGGTTGTCACTGGGTGCCCTGAGGGTCAAATGTTGGAACAAGTACTTAATAAGTTGCCAGTCACCCTGCAAATGTAAAGGATTTTTTAGTGTCACATTTCAGCTGTGAGCTTTTAAACCCACCTCTGGGCTCAGGGGCCTGCCAGTGTCTTTTGACTAAAAGGAAGCGGCAGGTAAGAAAAGTCCTAACTTCAGCTCTCCGTGCTGGTTATGAGAACAGGATCCGAAGCTGGGCTCAGGGCATCAGGATCTTTTGCTGCCTTTTGTTTATAGTTTAGCCTAGGGAGTGCTCATGGCTGGCGTTGTCTAGAACGAGGCTTCCCCCAGGAGGCTGGTGAGCCCCAGGGGTGTCCAGTGAAGAGATCTGTTCTTCATCCGCCCTGTGTTCCAGGTTTTCATTGTGCTGGAGTTAAGCAATTAGCAGGGCTGATGGGGACTGACACTTAACAGGTGTTTGTTAAATTATCACCATCTCACTTCTCAACGAAGAGAAACCTCTTCTTCTGAGAGACTGAGTTTAAAAGTTCCAATTAGAAGTTGAGCTCAGGGAGGGGGAAATCCTTTTAGTAAAAGTGCTTGTTTTTCACGCAGATAACAGTTTCACACTGAATTTCAGGAATCCTGGGGTTCTGGTTGGGAGACAGGCTTGCAAACAAAACATGGGAAAATCATCCCAGATTTTCTTTCCCTTCCCCTTTCAAGGGAACATGTGCCAGTTACGGTATGGCTAGGAGAGAACCAGGGGCACCAAATGGTCTGTTTCCATCCAGTGGGGCCCAGATCTGTGAAGAAATTGAGAACGTGTGAGAAAAAAAAATGGAGCTGCTAGCCTCCCCACTCTTGTATTTTTCCTAGAAACATAAAAACGGCCATGAATATTTAGCATGTGCGTTTTTGACTTGCTAAACATGATAGTCAAATGATTCTTAATTCAACCTAAGCTGGGAAGATGCAAGCAGGCAGTGAATGAGCACCTAAGGTTTCTCTTTCATTTTTAGCCTTGCCAGTCTGGGGACAAATAAAAGTCAGCTCAGATACGTGGCGACGAGAGTGTCCAGAATTTGCTTTTAGGGTCCCTCGTCCCTAGATACCTGTCCCCGATGCCCTGGCTCGGCTTTGCTGGTTGACCAACACGGGTTGCCACATGTCTAAGCACATATTAAAATGTTCGTTGTGACATCGTAAGTGTTTTATATCTGTCGTCACTTTCCTCCGTCCCAGGAGATGAGCATGGCCCGGTCTTAGAGATGATGGAACCGAGAGGGAAGTGTCCAGCCCACAGCCCAGCCCACTTACAGTCTGGGTTCTTGGCCTCTGCCACCTCGCAAGAATTTTCCAGCCAAATGTAGTCCCCAGAGAAAGGAGAGGGGACAGCTTCCTTGGTTTTTCAGTTGCCTTCCGTTCCCAAGAGAGAAGGTAGTACACAAAATGACTTTTGTGAATTACTCAGCCCCTTGCACTGAGGGAATGTATTAGGCTTGTGGGAGACTGTAGATCTGGCTGTTCTGGGAAAAGCAGGCTGGACACAGCGTCTCTCAGCTGGGAAACACGGCCAGGCTTTTGTAGACACGGGCAATGTGACTGCCGGGCTCTGATCTTACTTTTAGGTTATTAGGGTAAACGGCGTGCCAGACGCTGGCCCCAGCCACTGGCGGGCTACTTGGCACAGCGCTCCTGTCTGTTTCAGAGACAAGAGACCTGAGAGGGCTTCTGTTTCCATTCTCCCCCATCACTTCCTCTCCTAACCTGTGGGTGAGACCAGTGAGTAGTCTCTGGACTGGCTAGACAGAAAGGCCCAGTGTCAGCTGTGGGGGCGACCCATGACCCAAGAGCCCACCTCCCCTTCCAGCTTATGTGCAACCTAGCCTTTGTCAGCAGGGCAAGAGAGATTAAGCAAGAATGATGAAGCACCATAAGAGAGAAAGTAAAATGGGGACCATGCAGTTTTGTGGTTCCTTTGCCATTTTTAGGAATCTTTTATTTATTTTAAGTCATCTCTGTGTTCAACATGGGGCTCGAGCTCTTGACTCTGAGATTGAGGATTGCACGCCCCACTGACTAAGCCAGCCATGTGCCCCTCCTTTGCCAATTTTTTTTTATAAAAGATTTTATTTATTTGTTTGACAGAGGCAGCAAGAGAGGGAACACAAGCAGAGGGAGTGAGAGAGGGAGAAACAGGCCTCCCACTGAGCGGGGAGCCTGATGCGGGCCGGATCCCAGGACCCAGGGATCATGACCTGAGCTGAAGGCAGCCGCTTAATGACTGAGCCACCCAAGCGCCCCCCTTCCTTTGCCATTTTTAAGATGCTTCTGAATCCAGATCTCTCTGTAAAGGTACAGAGAGTTAAGGAGAACAAGTATTTATGAAATGCCTACCATGACTAGACATCATCATGCAGCCCGCTGGGGTGTGTGTCCCTGCCCTGGCCACGTGAACTTGGGTGAGGTATATAACCTCTCAGGACCTCGGTTTCCCCACCTGTAAAATGGGGCTGATCACACCCCCTACGAATGACACAGAATAGATGGGCCTTGTGTAATTGTTAGTACTGGTTGCAAATTATGCACCTCTGGCCTCTTGGGAAATGGGGGGTGGGGGGTGTGGCAAAATGGGGAGAGAACACACAAGATTGAGAAGTGTGTCCTCTACCCACAGGGACCTTCCAGAAGGATCTGGGATTTTACATTTCAGTTGAGGATATATCCAGGTATAAAAATTTATGCTGTTTACTTTTCTTTTCTCATGTCAGGTTCAAAAATCGTTTCACGGTGACTGACCCTACTTGCTGGCGTGACCGAAAGCAGCTCCTTCTACCCAGCTTGCAGTGACTTTTTTGCGGGGAGTGGAGTGGTGAGCCTAGACGTGGGTCAATGCCACGCTTGGTGGGATCCGAGGAACAGTGGTGGCAGCCATGCCTCCCCTGGCCCCAGCCACCCCTTCCCCCTAATGCTAAGCTGCAGGGTGCGGGTGCCCTTGGGACCCCTGAGGACTGACTGTCTGACCTTGCTTCACCCCGCCCCCTGCCCCCAACGTCAGCCCCCCCAAGATGTCGCTCGAATGGCTGGTGGCCTGGAACTGGTCGCTGGATGGCCTGCGGGACTGCATCGCCACGGGCATCCAGTCGGTACGGGACTGCGACACCACGGCTGTGGTCAGCGTGGCCTGCCTGCTGGTCCTGTTCGTGTGGTACTGTTACCACGTGGGTCGCGAGCCACCGCGGCCCTACGCAACCGTCAACTCCCTGATGCAGGGCACAGATGCCGCCGGGCTGCAGAACGGCTACGCGTACTGCCAGTCCCCCGAGTGCGTGCGCTGTGCCCACAACGAGGGCCTCAACCAGAAGCTCTACTACAACCTGCAGGAGTATGCCAAGCGCTACTCCTGGTCCGGCATGGGCCGCATCCACAAGGGTATCCGTGAGCAGGGCCGCTACCTCAGCAGCCGGCCCTCCATCCAGAAGCCTGAGGTCTTCTTCCTGCCCGACCTCCCCACCACGCCCTACTTCCCGCGGGACGCCCAGAAGCACGACGTGGAGCTGCTGGAGCGCAACTTCCAGACCATCCTGTGCGAGTTTGAGACCCTGTACAAAGCCTTCTCAAACTGCAGCCTCCCGCAAGGATGGAAAATGAACAGCACTCCCAGCGGGGAGTGGGTCACCTTTTACTTGGTCAATCAGGGGGTTTGTGTTCCCAGGAACTGCAGGAAGTGCCCACGGACGTACCGCTTGCTTGGAAGCCTTCGGACCTGTATTGGGAACAATGTTTTTGGGAACGCGTGCATCTCTGTGCTGAGCCCGGGGACTGTGATCACGGAGCACTATGGCCCCACCAACATCCGCATCCGGTGCCACTTAGGTAGGTCGTGGGGGCGGGGTCTCAGGGCACAACCTGCCCGACACGGCCACCCTGGGCCGCCAGAATCACGCCCGTCTGCGCTCCACAGGGCACATCTGTTGAAGGTCGATACATAATGTGCAGAGTTTTGACCGCAGAGATTGAGTCAGAAAAGGAACTTGTGAGCAGTAGGATCCGACAGAAGGTCTGTCCAGGGGAGCTCCCTGCAGTGGTGGGAACGGCCTCTATCTGCACCGCCCCAGTACAGTAGCCACTAGCACCGTGTGATCGTTGAGCTCTTGAAACACAGCTGGTGCCGGCAGGGGACGGAGTTCCTGCCTCTGTCTACACTTATCGAGGCACCTGTGGCTGGTGGCCACTGTATCAGGCAGTGCAGCTCGAGAGCCCAGAGGCTGTTGTAACCGTCACAGGTTCATCCTGACACCCAGGCTGCTGCACAACATGCCCTCGTGCCTCCTGAATCGAGGGGCCAGGCACGCGTGGTGGTAGTGCCGAGTTCATTCAGGTTTGAGGGCAGTCGGTACTGTGCACAACAGTGACCTTTAGCATGGGGTTGGAGTCAGCTTGGCCATGTTTGCATCCTGGCCCCAGAGGCTGCTGGTTGTGTCAGCTGGGGCAAGTCACTTGCCTCCCTGCACCTCCGTGTCCTCACGTAGAGAGGAGAGGTAAAGAGCTCCTTCCCCCAGAGTTACTTGGAGGGTCCACTGAGAATGCGTGTGGTGAAGCGTTTATGCTCACAGAGCCGGACACGGAGCGCTTACTCACCCATGAGGGGGGCTTCGCCACAGCTCAGTACACGGGGACGTTCGTTCCCCCGCATGCCTTGTGCCTGGTGAGTCATGATAATGGGTGGGCACCCCCAGTTAGCATCCCAGACTGGGGGGGCACGCCCAGAGCCCGGGTGAGGTCGGCTTCAGGAAGTTCTCAGCACTAGCTTCCTTGCCTTCGGAACAGAGGCTGAAAAAGCCCACGTGGAGGAGCCCCAGTCGGGGCTGGAGCGGGGGGCCTCAGACTGTTCTGTAGACGAACCACAGGGCAGCGTCCTGGCCCTCCAGCCCCGCTTTCCCCAGAGCCCTCTGCTTCCCCTGCCCCATGTGGGGATCCTGAGCAAGATGGGACGTGGACAGAGGGCTTCACCACTTGGAAAGACAGCTAGATTCGAGCAGTTGACACTGTGAGTGTTTAAAGAGCAGAGGCAGGACAAGGCAGGGGTGCCAGAAGAGGGGGCCTGGCTCCGTGGTCAGCTCTGGGACTCTGGGCAAGTAACGGAGTCTCTCCGTGCCTCAGTTTCCTCATCTGTAAAATGGGGACGTAGTGCTTACCTCAGGACCACTGACTGACAGGGTTAAATAAAGTGGTATTTTCTATGGCTGCTTGGCGGGGAGAGAGGTGATAGCTAGTCCCCCGGCTTCTGGGATGAAACCGGTGCTGGACAGTCTAAGAAAGGATCCCTAAAACCTGGATCCTCAGGAAACAGTGGGAAACCATCGGGCTTCGGAAGCAAGCGCCCCCGGACTCAGCTCTGTTGGCCCCATCTGCCGAGTGATCTTGGCTGGGACCCCGAAACTCTTAGCCTGTAGCACAAGAGTGACGATTTGTGCCTGGGGGCTCTCTGGAGGATGAGAAGTAGCACGTGAAGACTACGGGCAGGTAAAGGGCAGTCACGCAAAGGGCACTCTGATTAATCAAGGGGGTGAGGTAGCCATCTGAGTGGTCTCAGTAAGGTCACCATGCAGGACCCCAGGGCCCACTCAGATCCCAGCATGCGGGCTGCCGGGGCCGCTAGGGTGGAGCAGAGGAGTCTTCCCCCCGAACCCCCAGACTTGGCTGACTGCGAAGTCCAGGGTGGGGGGCAGAGGTCAGACAGGTTGGGTGGGAGTGAGCCGTGCAGGAGCGCCCCCCGCCCCATGCCCAGCTTTGGGATGGAGACTGGGGCCGTGGGGAGCAGTACTGTGCTTTCTTCAAAGGTTTTCTTTGGCTGGTTTTCAAAAGCTTCAGAGTGACCCGGCAGGAAGGGCATCTGTGAACTGAGGTAGAATTCCAGGCAGGTGTGTTCAGTGGCAAGGGCAGCAGGGTGGGGGGCAGAAGAGCTAGGCTTTGCCTTCTGTGCACAAATGCCTGTCGTGTACCTGCGTGGTGCATGTGTGAGTGTAAACCACGCCCCCACAGGCCCTCGGCCTGACCTGTCGTTCCCTTCTCAACCCAGCTAGTTCTTGCCACCAGAAAAACTGGGCCATGTCATGTTCTCCTGGAAGGAGTCCCGCTGGACTGTGGCTGCTTCCCCATGGCCGGGGCAAGCTCCCTGGTTAGGTTTGCTCAGCGTTTCCTTCTTTCCACGGTCATGCACACGTTCGTATCCACCCCAGAATGAAACAAAGGTGGGTTCGACCCCTGCGACCTTGGGTGTGGCCAGAGAGGGAGCGAGCCTGCTACGTCCCCGGTGACCAGGCCTTGGCCAGAATGCCTGGCTGGAGTGCAGGAGGCACCTGCCATTCCTGAGCCCTGCTCTGGAACTGCCAGCCTTTGTCCCCTTTGGCTGCCTGCCATCTGAGCTGTGACTCGTGGAGCTGACCCCACAGATACCTGAAACCCCGGCCACGGCTGTGCATCCCCCCCAGTCCATTCATTCGCCAAAGAGCTCTCTGAGCTAGCTCTAGGGGCGGCATCACTCGGTCTGGACCCCACGTAGCGCTGTGGGACAGCTCGGACTGTGGGGCTGGGACGTCCTGACCACACAGCCACAGACCTCCAGCAAGTGACCTCTGACGTTCACGAGGCACGTTGACCGGGGAGGCAGATGTCCTTCCACATGGCCAACCCTCAGGAAAGGGTAGATGAAAATGCATGAGCATATTCAGCAAATTCTTGCTCAAGAAGCACAATTAGACTCTCATTGCCTTTCACGTGCGTGGTGTTGGATTTCTGGGCCGACTAGCTGGGTGGAATTGGCAGATGAGCTTGTGTTTACCTTGCCCACCCGAGTGCCAGCCTCCAGCGTCCTGAAGTCGGGGGAGGGGAGCGCTGAGCCCTTTTTGCAGCCTTGACCTGCCTCATTGGGTGGTCCGTAGGGACAAAGAGCAAGCCCTCAGCCAGAGCACGTGGGGCCTAGCTCCATCCCCAAGAGCCCCCTGATCACTCTCTCTGGGACGGTATCGATCATCTCTGCCAACCAAGCTGGTTTGGGGGCAGTAGGCAGGAATGGGGTGGGGGTCACTGGAAGGCCGGGGCGTGATGAAGGGGAAGGCAGAAGAAAGTAAGCAGGGGGCTGTCAAGCCAGCAGGCCAGACCATTTTTCTGCTGTGCTGTGGTGCATGGTGATGAATCATTTAGTGGCCCAGAGAAAGGAGAGCTGCTTTCTGAAGCCCTGGGGTGGAGGGTCCCTGCAGAGAACCACCGAGTCCTAATGGCCTCATCCAGTCAGTGAGGGCTCTCTCCCTTCAGGCCTGTCGCAGCCCTAAACACCGCCCCCCCCAGCAGTTGTTACCAGTAGCAAGAGATGGGAGACGATGATTCCAGAGTCGGAACGGCCCTTCTCACCTGATTCAGTGAGATTGACAGTGGAAGCCTTCGCTACAAGAATGGACAAGCACTTTTGTGCCACCACTGCTGACATACTGTCCAGTGTCATTAGAGCCCGTTCTGTGGTTTGGATTTAAACCTCATGTCCCCACCAGGACTGAATAGCAGACTTCTGGCAGGTCACGTCACTTCTCTGAATCTCAGCAGCTCTGTCTGGAGAGGGACTGAAGGGATGTCTGAAAAGTGCTGATTTAGCCCAGACTTGCACTCAGGCAGTCTGTATGTTCCCCATGGCAAGGACAGTGGCCACGTAGCCCCGAAGGTAAGTACACTGCTGTTCCCCCTTTACAGGCTCAGAGAGGAGAAGTGACTTGCCCAGAGTCCCACGGCAGTGAAAGGTCAGAGCTGGCCCTCTAACCCCAAGTCCTCTGTCCTTGCCACTCCTCCGTGTGGCCTCTGTGACTTCCTCCTGCACACGTGCTTCCGGTTCAAGGGGCATATTAAAATGCTCTGTTAGCGAGAACTCTCTTTCATGTTCATCCTAAGGAGTCAGCTGGGGCGTGTGGCAGGCAGGGCCGACTGGTCCTGCCTCACGGTTGTGCCTGTAGTCCCCAAAGACGGACAAGACCACCACGATCACATCCCCTCTGGCAGGACCCTGCTTCCTCCCGATGCATCCTTCCTGAGAGCTGTGGGGCCCACCCAGCCCCTCGGGACTCTGTTCCACGGCTGCGGTGGTGCCTTCATTTACAGATGTCCAGGCAGTGACAGGGCCTGGGAGTTTCCTCGGATCCTAGGGTGGGAGGCGGGGACGTGAAAGTGGGCACACGGCAGCATTTCAGCTAGGCCCGCTCCCTGCGGTTATGCACCCCTGCTTGGCACCTCATGTGCTCGCCGTTGTGAATATATGGAGGCTTATAAAGATGTGGGCCTCTTTCCCCGTGGAGCTCAGGCATGGCCTTAGGGGTGACCTTCAGTGTCCCGGAGGGTGGCCAGAGGGGCTTAGACTAAGAACATGCCATCCTCAGGCCCCGACATGAATTTAAAGCTTGGAACCCAAAGAGGAGGGCCCAGTTTCATCTTAACCAAAAGAGCCCTAGAGATTGGGGTCTAATAAACACAGTTTATCGCGCCAGGCGGGTTATAAACCTGGCCTTCCTCAATTAATGGGGGTTGGGGGAATAGGAGGTCCCACAGATGGGCTTCGGGGTCTCAAAAGTGCAGCACAAGACTTGACAGAGTGACCCATGACCCAGAACAGATGAAGCCAATGGAGGAATGTGGTTTTCCAGGGAGCTCGGTGATGGTCGGGGTCCACAGCCTGTATTTCCTCTGTCAAAGCACCCCCCCACCCCAGACTGGGCTCTGAGGGGTGAGGCAGAAGGCCAGGACACTTCAGAAGTTGAGAATTCGCACCAAAACAGCCCATCCCCCTATCCCACCTGCCTTCATTCTCTTTTCTCTGCTTTTCCCACAAAGGTCTCAAAACTCCAAGTGGCTGCGAGCTGGTGGTCGGGGGGGAGCCCCAGTGTTGGGCAGAAGGACGCTGCCTGCTCTTCGATGACTCTTTCCTGCACACTGCATTCCACGAAGGTGAGTGGCTGCCTTTCTCTTTTCTTTCTTTTAAGTTATAGGCTTTATTTCTTAGCACAGTTAGGTTTCCAGAAAAATTGAGCAGAGTATATAAGCCCCCCACCCCCATTTCCCCTTCCATTACCATCTTACTTTAGTGTGGTACATTTGTTGCAAGCGACACATAGAGTGACAGGTTATTATTAATTGAACTCTGTAGTCTCCTTCGGGTTCACTCGTGCTGCTGTGTGTTCTGTGGGTTTTGACAAATGTGTAGTGACACGGATCCACCCTGACAGGATCATACGGGAACAGTTCCACCGGCCAAAAAATCCTGTGTGCTCCACCTAGCCCTTACTCTGCCCCTCTCCTTTCACACACTCTGCCCAGAACCTTATGAAACCGTGGTAACATTCCTGTTCAGAGAGGAGGCGATCTTCTGATCCAAGCCAAGGGACAGGATGGGCCCTGCCCGGAAGCTCACTGTGGGGGTCCAGCACTGCATAGGTCTTGGCTCTGGAATGGTTTGAACCTCTCCTCTCTCGCACCCCTCTCCCAGGTTCAGCGGAGGATGGCCCACGGGTGGTTTTCATGGTGGATTTGTGGCATCCCAACGTGGCAGCAGCTGAACGTCAGGCCCTGGATTTCATCTTTGCTCCGGGACGATGAGAACGTTTTCCGTGCTGGAGTCGGCGACAGTGGCCGTGGGTCAGCCTAGGCAGACTGGGGTACGGTCCAGCCCCAACCCGTGCTGTGAATCCATGCTCTGAGTCCTGCCTCACCAGAAAGTTCTTATTTGGGGTTTTGAGATCACGTGGGGTCCCTCTTTCCTTTGGTTATTGTAAATGGGAAATTTTCAGCTTGTATCGCCTTAGATTTTTCTTTTTTTCCTTCCAGTCATTTGCTTCTGCGATTCCTTTCTGCCTAATAGCGCGTTACTTTGCTCTGTGACTGGGGGCTCTATGCCTTCGGTGTGACTGTTGTCTGTGCCGTGTCACGTACTTGGTTTTTTCAGTGCTCTGGAATAGAGTAACCAAGTGGTTACATGTCTGAATGTAATCACGTAAAAACTCCTTGTGATCATCTGAAAAGAAAAACGAATGAAACAAAACAAAAACTGCAAACCAGAGCGTTAGAGACCTTGGCCTCTGTTGCCGTCACGGTCACACAGGGGACCCTTCAGCCACCCTGGGGCAGGGGGAGAGTCTGCAGTTCCCACACCCGGCCAGCTTCACGGGCGGGGGGACCCAGTCAGGGGCGGCACGCACAGCCGGGCCTGAACGGACTTGTCACCGTCGCTCCCCTCACTCCCAAACCCCTTCAGGTCCCCGACGGTGGGGAGCATCTGGCTGGTGGGACTGGAGGCTCCTGTGTAAACACGGCTTTCCTTCCAAGCTGAGGCTGGTGTCCTCAAGAGCCAAGTCGGGGCTCCCACGGATCAGCTGCCGAATGTGTGATCCACTTACCTCACTGCCCACAGGAGCCCCTCCTGCCAAACAGGGCCGGGAACACTCCCCGCACAGCTGCTTCGAGTCCGTGGCAATGAACGTCCAGACCAGCCGTTTGGCTGATAGGAGCTATGGCAGCGTGAGACTGCGTGCTCCGGTGACATTCCAGCAGCACCTTCCTCTGGCAAAACTGGAATTGTCGATCTGACCAAAAAAGTGTCTGTTTTGCTTTGGAGTTCTGTTGCCTATGATTTTCCATTTATTTGTCTGTACATAAATGTTCCAAGCTGGACTCTGAGACAGTGGAGGGGTCGGCCCCATGTCTTCGTCTCTGCGCAGGGGTGCATGCCAGGTGACGATGACCTAAGCCAGGGGATGTGAGCGGGACCTTTGGGGAGACAAACCCAAAAGACCCGCAGCAGTGGAGCCGGCTTTTTGGTTTCCTGTGAAGGATATGGCCAGCTGGAGGCACAAATTCTAGAAACATTCTCCTGTAACCCGAGGTGTGCAAGAGTAGCCCTCCAGCTGTCCTAGAGATGCCTTTTTCGAATCATGTATCACGGGCAGTGTCTGACGTATACAGTGGGTGGTGTACAGCTGGTCACCTGTACAGGTCCAGGGTTCTCTCAGAACAGAACCACCAGCTTCCGGGAGGAATGGCCGTCAGAAGTGACCCTGGGCTGAGATGCCCTAGGCAGTGACTGGCAAGTAAGCAAAGAAAATTGGAGTCAGATCTCTACACTGATCTTTTTCAGTGAGCTGAATGCCGGACAGGGCAGCAGTTTCCAACATGCGTGAAATCTTTTTACTCTTTAAGTATCTTGTCAAAGAATCACCGAGGTGCATGATTTCTATACATACTGACTGCTCTCCGTTTACAAAGCCCACAGCCCACACGGGTACCCGGCCACCGGAGCTCATGTGCCGTGCTTGGGGAACAGGAGATAAATAAAGGACCTTGCTGAAAACCAGAGTGAACTGTGAAAGTGGTCTGTTGGGGAAAAGAGGGCACTTGGCAAGAGCCACTGGGAGTTTGGATCGCGTTGCAGAGACGGGTGGGGCCCAGCAGGCACCCGTGTCTATGGTGAGACAAAAATGCAGCTCTCCAGTGATGGGTGTGAGCTAACAGGAGCAGATCCGTGGAACGTTAAGGAGTCTAAGTGGCATGCAAGGCAGAGAACAAGGACTGTGGCTTCAGGAAAGGTAGGGGTTGGGGGGGTACTCAGGACTCCGTGCCAGGAGCTGGCTTCCGCCCAACCTTGGGCAAGTCACGGAGACTCTGGGAGCATCACTGTGCTCCTCTGCAGAGATGGCCTCATCCGTACAGCAGCAGTGAGGTCCCTTTTCTGCCATAGTGGTTCTGAGCAGGTGCAGGGGGACAGGTAAGAGGCAGGACAGGTAAGAAAGAGGCAGATCGACACCCCTGATCAGTGGTGGAGGTGGCCTGGGGAGCCAGCACCCCCTTCCCACCGCCTCAGTACAGGGGAAGAAGGAAGTCCCTTAGTTGAAATTTTTCCTTTTAAAAAGAGGTAGGTGATGCGGGTGGCCTGGGGCTCCAGGAGCAGCTGGGCTGCCTGGTGTTTTCCCAGCAAGCTTGCTTCCAGCTGCAGTCCTGGCTGGGCTCTCTCAAGCAGAAGGGAGGAGCACCACTTGCCCGGGGCTGAGATGTTTCTCACTCTCCTGAAGTGTGCATTGCCAACTAGGTAATTGCTAAAATAATTTACGTGCTACAGCTAAGGGTGCTCAAGGTGAGAAAGGGGAGCCAGCGTGCCCGCCCAGCTTCAGCTGAGAAGCCCTCCTTCCATCCTGACACAGCCCAAACCACCTTCAAGCCCAGACCGCACAAGGTCACATCCCAGGGCTCCCAGGCACCTGCTCCTTATCCCTCGCCCCTACTGCTGCACTCACCCAGATGTCGGGGTTCTGGGTTACACTTGTAATGTTGAATGGCCTGTGGTGTATAGCCGCGTATGGCCAGGGAGGGGAAAGGTGATCTAATCCGCTGGTTCTTGACTGCACAATACAATCACCTGAGGTGTTCTGAGAAATAGTGTTGCTCACATCCCCCCCTCATCCCCGCCCCAAAGCATCTCATTTCTTTGTTCAAGGGGTGGGGCCCGGATCTCCATATTTGCTTTAACTTTAACTGCCCTGATTCTAATGGGAACAAGAGTCACTGCCCACTCAAGAATGACAAGGCCTTTGAAACAGCCAGCTCCAGGTTAAAGTCTGGACGGTGTTCCCGTGTGACACCCAGGCCACTTCTAACCTGGGTCTCTAGCGAACAACCGAACAACCGCTATTTGTAACATTCTTCTCCAACAGTACCCTGCTGAGCCCCTTGCAAGATGTAGCATCCCCATTCTTAGTTCTTGGGTTTCTAGGGTCTGGTCCGCCCCAACTGCAGGGCTGGGTTCACCATCCAGACCCGATCAATCAGAGCCTTCCAAACTCTTCGGCACTCAGGAATTAGGTCAGGGCTGCTGACAGGATCCCGTCCTTTGGCTAAGATCATTGAGAAAGAAAAGTTACTTTTCATGCAGTAGAGGTGGGGATCTTGTGTAAAGAAAATCTGACAGTGAAATCCACAAAGGAAAGCAGGTGCCACCGTGTGGAGGTCACCAGAGTCCCTAATCTAGCTTTGCCTGGAACCAGCGCTACCACCGGACTTGCCATTTCCACAAGCCAATAAACTCTCTTTTTATTTTGAAGCCAAATTTGAGCTGCAGTTGCTGTCCCTCCCCACCAAAAAGTCCTGACCCACTTGGTGAGGTTCATCTATAAAATGGGCCAAATGCCTACCTTCACAGGCTTAAAGTGAGCTTTGAGTAAGATAACAGTATGTCACAATCTGGGTGGATAGGAAGTGCTCCATACATATTTTTTTTTTAATGTTAAGTAATCAAAGCAAAGGCTCAGTACAAAATGCTATTTGTGAGGACCATCGGGCCCTGCTGCCAACAACTTCCCCCTAAGATACACCTCCCCGCTAAATCTTGCTAACCAGATGTAAACACAGGGGACAGGACAGAATAAGGCCATATATTTTCAGGCTGCAGACAGATGGCAGTGGAAATACTCAAGCAGATTGTAACATTAGGTGGCAGGCGGCAACACACACAGAGATGGATTTACTTTCTGCCCCCTTCCCAGGCACACACGTTGGTCCTAACTTCTGATCACCTACCCTTCCCCATGTTTCCCCATGTCTGATGCATTAGACACCCCAAACCCAAGGTGAGAGTGCTTTCTCCCGTGGGTACAGAGAACAATGTGAACTCTAGAAAATTCCTCTGCCTATATTAGTATCCCACGAGTCCTTGGGGCCCACACTGGGGCAAGCAGAAACAGTTGTGTGCATGTAACGCAGAGAACGTTAGCTCATGGCAACAGTCCCTGTGGCCAGGGTCCCGTGGCCAGCTGGAGGCCAGGCTGGAATGAGAGGCCAGGCCCCAAACACACTGTCTGGCAGCCTCTTGACCTCCAGTCACATGTTCAGGCCTCCATGGCTGGCACAGGGACCTCTTGGAGAGGCCATTTGTCCTCTTGGGACATTCATCGAACCCCACGTTCTGGGAGCCCCCACAATATGCCATGCCTTTACATAATTACCTTTTCCTCTCCATGTCAGAGAAGACACTCAAGTTCCAAGAAGTCAAGTCCCTGAGCCCCAGAGAGTCAGTGAGATGTGATCTGAGCCCAGGGCCCACAGAAGCCCCTGCGGGCTGGTTGGAGGCAAGACATACACAGTGCCTTTTCGCCTGCGCATGGGAGGTGGGGCTGCCTATCTCCCCCTCCCCCTGCCTAGGGGGCCTCATGGGGTTTTGACGTCCAGACCTCCAGCCCTGCCTGGGGCACTCTGCGTGGAACACGTGCGTGCATGTTTGCACACACGCGCGTGTGAGTGCACACACACACACACACACACACACGAGCACTCAGGGAGTGGCCTCTGGGCTCTAACAGCATTCATGAGCACTGTGGATTTTATTCCCAGGAGAAAGATAGCCAATTTACCTGTTAAAGGTAAACAGAGAGGCAATGTCCTTTTTCAGTCTCACAAAGCCCTGAGAACCTTTACCTTAAGCTTCCCAGATTCAAAAAACACCTTGAGAAAAGATCCAGAGTATCTTTTTTCTCCTCCGCCCAGCTGACAAGTACACCCTGTCCTCCCCAGTCTCCTCACGATGGCCCAGGGGTTGGGGGGGACAGGGACTCCCCCTCCCATCACCCTGCTTCTCATCTGTTCAAGAGCCAGTGACCTTTCTCATGAGAGTCCGATCCAGTCACTCCCCTGCTTCAAAGCTCTCCTCTGCCCAGGATAAATTCCCCAGCACCCCTGTAAGCATGCAGGGCTTCTCGGTGGGGGTGGCGGAGGCGGTGGGGCCCCATCTGTGCTCTGTGGCACCGCACTATCCAGAGACCAGGGGCTTGGAATTGCTAGGACACACAAATCGCTTGCAAGGCAGATGTGTTGGTCTCCTGTGGGTGCTGTCCCGAGGTTCCAGGACAGAATCCGTCCCTCACCTCCTTAGGCATCTGGCTTGCGGCTGTGTCACTCGTCTCTGCCTCCACGTCATCTCCTCTCAACAGGAGTCATTTTCCTCTGCCTCTCTGTTAAGCAGGCTTGTGATGGCACTGGGGTAATACAGAATATTCTCTCCATCTCCAGATTTTTTTTTAAGATTTTATTCATTTATCAGAGAGAGAGTGAGAGAGAGAGCATAGAGGATAGAGGTCAGAGGCAGAAGTAGACTCCCCACTGAGCAGGGAGCCTGATGTGGGGCTTGATCCCAGGACTCCAGGATCATGACGTGAGCCAAAGGCAGCCACTCAACCAATTGAGCTACCCAGGCACCCCATGCACCTCCAGATTCTTAATCACACCAGCAGGACCTTTAGCTTCTGAGGTAACACAGCAGCCAGGAATTAGGAGATGGTACTTCTGGGGGTCCCCCACTCACTGCAGGGTGGGGTGTTAGGAAAGTGGTATTGGTGGGGGTGTGAAGGGCATGTCAGCCACTTCAGAGAGGACCACCATGGGGTTAACACTTGAGAGAGTGTGGAGCGGCCGCCAGGCTCCACGTGCTACTGCTGTCAATGTGACAAGACCCAAAGAGCCTGGATGCTCCCCACCAGCCTCCCTAGGCAGCTTGATTAGGCTCAAAGCACCACCCCACCGCCCTGCCCAGGCACCAGAGGCCCTTTCCCAGAAGCAGTCTGAATGCCACTATTAATCACACCAGGGGAACTTGATCCTGAAGGCTCACAAGTAGTTGACGCTGGGCAGCCAGCATGGACTCACCCAAAACAGAACCCCTCCCTTTCTCCCCATCCCGTGTTCCCTGCTGGCATGAGGCTGTTGTCCGGGGGGATGGGGACACTCTGGTGTCACCTGTAAACCAAGGCAGGAAAGGGTCTGTCCTGCAAATGCCACCTCCTTGGGGGAACACCAGCCTGGGGGTATGGGGCCCACTCCAGCAGGAGGGTCCCTGCTCTGGGGAGCCCGGAGTCTAGATGTTAATTTTCAGAGTATGGGCCTGGGACTGTCAGGAAATGATGTCTTCACAGTCACCAGAACCTCTGTAGTACTGAACAGGAAGACGGGGGGTTGAGCAGTGCGCTTCCAGCGGCCTCTGGGCCCCGGTCAGGGTCAAGGCTGCCATTGAGGTCATGGAGCTGCGCTCCACAGCAGAAAGTAAACGAGACCAGAGAAGCAGAGGGAAGGGGTGTGCCTGTGCATGTTTATGGACTCCAGCTTTTCTGAATTAATCCAGGTGGATGAGACTCGGGTGGGGGGGTGCTTTTCCATACACAAGGAATAGGACTTGTAAAGTCCCATCTTGGTGGAGAGCAGGAGAAGGTTCACAGCACAAATGACTGTATGCAGCTGTCTTTTCTGCTCTGGTGCTGGGGGACACTGGCTGAGGACAAGTTGGAGCCAGAGGGCAATGTGCCGATGCCGCCACAGCTGAGAGCCCAATGCTGGGCTGGTGACGGGGAGATGTTCAAGGCTTCAGGAACAGTGGAAATGCACACCAGGGGAGGCCACTCTCCAGGCTGACCCCCAGCTCTTGAACATGTATCCTAGGACTGAGGAAATCAGCATCCAGAGGGACTGTCTCAGCTTCCCCCACACTGCTGCTCGTCCCCCAGCTCCACCTGCGTTTCTTCAAACTCCAGCGGAAAGCTTTGTGGGTTTTCATGCACCTCACTGTGGGCCTCCCCAAGAAGCAAGCTGGGGTGGGGCCGGGAAGTCTGGGGGCTTGGGGCCATTTGGCTGTTTACATTCAGAGAAGGGCGACCTGCATGGAGGCACCTGCGAGGCTGGAGTAAGAAAAGAGGCCAGGGCAGTGCCCAGAGGAGAGGAAGGGGGGATCCCAGCTGGCCATTAATGTCAGGCTTGGGAAGCTGCAGGAAGAAAGCTGAGGGAGCGCTCACAGTATCTTGCTGTTGTCCAGCCCTGCTCTCTCCAGTGGGAAAAGAGTAGCTGGGATCTGAGCCTGCAGCTTCGTCTAGCATTTGGCTCAAGGGCCCCCTGTGCCAAAGTTGTAAGGAACCTAGTTTGGTGGATGGGATATTTGCACACAAGTGTCTTAATGAGCTCTCACTGTGTAACAAATGACCCCCAAACGGTGGCTCAGAACCACACGCATTGATTATGTCACATAATGGGAATTTGGAAGCAACTTGGTTTGACAGTCCCGGTTCAGGTTGTCATAAGGCTGCACATCTGAAGGCTTGACCAGGGCTGGAGGAAGAAGGCTCCCTCATATGGCTGTGGGCGGGAGACCCTCACCACGAGGGCCTCTCCACAGGCTACCTGAATGTCAGCTTCCCCCAAAGGAGACGAACCGAGAGAGAGATGGAAGCTGCCACGTGTTGTGTAACTTGCTCCCAGTAGTCATACTGTCGTTTTTACCATGTTCTGTTTGTTAGAAGCAAATCACTAAGTACAGGCCCTGCTCAAGGGAAAAGGTAGGTTCCTAATTTGTTCTGAAGAATTTGTGCTCATTATTTTGAACTAACCATTGCGTGTGGGTCTTCACATTCTGCTGTGTTGATCTCTGGCTCTACAGTGATTTTTTAAGACTTAACTTTGGGGTCAGATCTAAAGAGGAAGCATGTGTCTGCCTAGAACATGGATTCCCAGAAACGAAAGTATTTTGTGTTAAGAGTGTTTTTAGGCTCAATGGCAGCTCTGAGAAAGTAGATGGAGAAAGAGGTTTCCAAAAGCACACCCAGTAAGATTAAGGTCTGCAGATGGCATGACATCTAGGAAAGGCCCCAGTGACGGCCCAGTGATTTTCTCCTGAAACGGATCGGGTTTGGAAAAGTCCTTGAACTCAGGCCATTAGCTAAGCTGGGAGCAGGCAGATGAAAATGGGTTCTGGGCTCAAATTCTGTCCCCATTCCAACACAGGACAGGTTGTAATGTCCCTGAGCTCAAATCCGGGGACTTCAGAATTCTGGAGCCCCAGTGAACAAAAGGAAGAGTTTGGCTGCTTAAAAATACCCTCACAGGGGCGCCTGGGTGGCTCAGTGGGTTAAAGGCTCTGCCTTCAGCTCAGGTCATGATCCCAGGGTTCTGGGATCGAGCCCCGCATCGGGCTCTCTGCTCCGCGGGGAGCCTGCTTCCTCCTCTCTCTCTGCCTGCCTCTCTGCCTACTTGTGATCTCTGTCTGTCAAATAAATAAATAATATCTTTGAAAAAAAAAATACCCTCACAACAGAAAAGGGCCATGTTTTGTGTCAGTCAGTTGTGGGAAGGTTCCCTGAAGGGGTAACACAGAGGCCTGTGCTGAATTTTTTCTTGGGAGAATTTAGCAGAGCAGTAGGACAGTAAACATTTACCCTAGCTTAGGGTGTGCTCTCCTGAATCTGGGAAGATGACCCTTAACTTAGTCCAGCCAGTGCGGGAGGGACCCCAGGGAGGAAAATTAACTAGGCCTGGTGTGCTAGGCCGGCCACGCTGAAGCCGGGTCAGTGGCCACAGCCTGTCTTCCTCGCCGACACACCGTGTACCACGCTGAAGTGTGTCCCCCCTCACCTGCCCACATTGGCACGGCACCGAGAAAGGTGTCTGTGCCAAATACACACACACACACACACACACACACACACACTCATAAAATATGTTAACCCTTATCTTAACTTTGTCACTGGAGATGTTAGCATTATTCACAACTCAATAGCAGTTTTGGCTGTTTTATTTTTAACCATTGGCAACTTGTTTCAAGAAAAAGACACTACTGTCAACAAGAGACACTGGTTCACCGTTAGGAAATTATTAACATTACAGTTTTCCAGTGGGATCTCAGGTACTCCCAGGGAACAGTTAAGCCTCCAGTAAGTACTTCCTACTGTGACGTCAAACATGTTAGCACACACCGTCTGCCTTGGACATGGGCAGGAACACCCATGCGTGCCGCTCCCTTTCACAAAGCTTTGCTTTTGCCCCAGACATTGTGGAAATTCCTTGCTGAGGACACTCACTTGCACGGCCCTCCTCGCACCAAAGGAGCACCCGGTTCCCCATCTCGGCACCTCAGGGCTTAGTTACCTGAAAACGCCAGGAGGCTCCTTTGCACGGTATCAAGACTGGCTCCCACCATGGGTGTTCCGAAGACCGGGCTCCTGGTTTGGCACAGAGTTCCAGAAGAAGGCAAACAAGGTGGTTTCGGCATTGCTGCCCGCCTCCCTGCATCAAGTGTCCAGAACTCCGGGGGGGGGGGGCGCTCTGAGGAACCCCCACCCGAGGTGTGGGGGTCCCTGTCCACTTGCAAATCACTTCTATCCCCCTGTGCAGCCCGCCTCACAATGTCCACAGGACTCAGGACAACGGGGTTCTGGAGGAAACAGCCACCTGAATGTTTGTGGTACTAGTTAAGGCCTTGATGGGAGCAGTGGTGAGAAATGCTGGGAGCCTCAGACGAAGAGTGAGCGTCAGGCTTCAGCCCTCTTTGGTAGGCTGTGGACAGTGTCATAAAGCCCTTTACCGTGAGCTCTGGACCTGCTGACCCAGAGTACTACCCACTGAAACCCCGGGCTCCCAAACGAGTTCACAGACACTCAAGTGTCATTACGGTATCTGCAAAGGGGACTCTACCGAGACAGAGAAAACCGAGGGACATCTTCTGTTGAAGAAGGCAGGGCTCCCCCTGCGGGCGGCGGAGTCGCACGTGCCCTCCAGCCTGGCTCACAGCAGGTTCACCCCATGCTTCAGCAGCTTCTGCTTGGCTTTGCCCGGGAGGCTGAAGGCACCGTCCTGCGGGCTGGGGAAGCCAGAGCTCCGTGCCACTGCAGCCAGCTGCTGGAAGTAGGTCTCCTGGGCCGGGCTGCAACAGGCGTACACCGCAGTGGAGGCATTCCTGCGGGGAGAGAGGGCACAGATGACTGTCCCTGTGCCACCTGTGCAGGCCTTTGCCCACAGAGACCTCAAAAGGCGCTGTGGGGGCCCCGCAACTCCAAATGCCACCATTCGGGCTTTGATGTCTGCACTTGAGGTCCAGCGTCCGTGCCCATCGCCATCTCTTTCCTTTCCACTCCCGAGATGCTGCGACTGTGTGTGGTGGCCCTGGCCACAGAGCCCGAAGGGGGCGGCATGGAAGCTGGATGGGTGCACGTTGTACTGACGGGACAGCCTCATACAGCGTCACGCAGCAGAGGGTTGACCCCATGGGACAGACAGGGCCCTGATGGCGTGGGGCTGGGTGATGCCACCAGGCTGCCAAGCACAGACTGTCCATGGAGGGCGGCTAGACGAGTGAAGGGAGTATGGGCAGAGGAGTGGGATATGACATAAAGTGACAGGAAACCTATCACAGAAATGGAGGGAGGGACAAAGGTCCTGTGCAAAGGAGGACCCATGAGGGAGGAAGCGACTCCAGGGCCAGGCAACCAGCTGGTTCCTTGATCCTGCTGGCCTCGGACTACTGCTCCACTGGGCCTGTTTCCCCAAATCTACTAAGAGAGGGTAGAGTCAGGAACCACAAGGGCCCCCCTCACTGGGATCTCTGCTTCCAGGCGAGGAGGAAGGAGAGTCCCATCCTCCTCTAGCTTCTCCCTGGGAGCTCAAAGGGCCAGAAGGGCCTCCCTGGCCTAGGTGTTTTGTGCCACTCCCTGGACCAGCAGAAAGAGTCAGAGGCATGTCACAACAGCCACGGAGAGGGGGCTCCACGGCCTTGTGGTTACAAGCATGAGCTAGGGTCCCACACACCGAGGAGCTGATGCCAGCCATATGGCTC